>NC_041735.1:67891972-68519449 GCF_004115215.2 Ornithorhynchus anatinus
AAGCGCTTAGCACCGTGCTCTGCACATGGCAGACATTCAATAAATACGATTAACCGACCGAATGACTGCCCACAGCGAGCTTACAGTCTATTATCGTTAAGTGCCGTCGAGTCGTTTCCGATCCACAGCGACTCCGTGGATGTACTTTCTCCGGAACGTCCTGTCCTCCGCCATAATCCACAACCTTTCTATCGTTGGTACGATACTTATAGTCAAGAGGGGGAGTATATGTCCAGACTCCAGACCGATATATTCCCCCTATTCACAGTCTAGAGGGGCGAATATATCGATTTGGAGTCTGGATATTTAAGAGCAAGCAACCGGTGGTATAGAGTAGTGAAAGAAGGTAAAGATTTCTGATGGTTTCTGTGCCTCTCAGAGATTAGAAATAGAAATATCAGAGAATAGAAATTAGAAATATCTCTCATTTGTTCGTTTCTATTAATGTCTGTCTCCCCCCCTAGACTGTCAGCGCCTTGTGGGCGGGGAAATGTGTCTGTTTGTTGCTGCATTGAACTCTCCCAAGTGATTAGTACAGTGCTCTGCACACAGTAAGCGCCCAATAAATACGACTGTATTATTGTAGTCTGCAGGAACTTCCCCATCCTCCTGTGGGACCGGCAGAGAGAGTTCCCCCTCTGGGAAATCACGGGATTAATAATGATGATGGCATTTGTTAAGCACTTATTATATGCAAAGCACTGTCCTAAGCACTGGGGTAGATACAAGGTCATCAAGTTGGACGCGGTCCCGGTCCCACATGCGGCTCACAGTCTCCGTCCCCATTTTATAGATGGGGTAACTGAGGCCCAGAGAAGTGAAGCGACTTGACCAAGGTCACACTGCAGACAAGAGACGGAGCCGGGTTAGAATCCACATCCTCTGACTCCCAAGCTCTGGCTCTTGCCACTGGGCCACGCTGCTTCCCACAACGCTCAACCAATGCTCTTCTACTCACTCTCTCCCAGATAAGGACTCAAGAAATACCGACGATGGAGCGATGGAGGACTGGATTCGAATCTCAGCTTTGCCAATAGGGGTGAGCCCACGGGGAAGGACCTGGGTTCTAATCCCGGATCTGCCACCTGTCTGCGGTGTGATCTTGGGCAAGTCACTTGTCTTCTCTGCGCCTCAGTTACCTCATCTGTAAAAAGGGGATTAAGAGTGTGAGCCCCCTGGGGGATGGAGTCTGTGTGTCCACCCTAATAAGAATACTAATAATAAGGATGGCATTTGTTAAGCGCTTACTATGTGCAAAGCACTGCTCTAAGGGCTGGGGAGGATACAAGGTGATCAGGTTGTCCCACTTGAGGCTCACAGTCTTAATCCCCATTTTACAGATGAGGGAACTGAGGCCCAGAGACGTGAAGTGACTTGCTCAAAGTCACACAGCTGACAAGCGGCTGGGCCGGGATTTGAACCCATGACCTCTGCCTCCCAAGTCCGGGCTCTTTCCACTGAGCCACGCTGCTTCTCTAATTAACTTGTATCCATGCCAGCACTTAAAACAGTGTTTGGCACAAAGTAAGTGATTAACAAGTACCATAATAATTAGTACTGTGTCAGAGGTGGCGAGTGTTTCATTCATTCATTCAATAGTATTTACTGAGCGCTTACTATGTGCAGAGCACTGTACTAAGCGCTTGGAATGGACAATTGGGCAACATATGGAAACAATCCCTGCCCATTGATGGGCTCACAGTCTAAACGATAGCTGACGGCAAGATCCAGAAGGAGTCGTGGCAAACGGAAAGAGGAGGAGGATGGAAGAGACGTAGTACAGTGCTTGGCACATGGTAAGTGCTCAATAAATATGACCGGACGAAGGGGTGAGACGACGGAAGTTACGACGGCAACGACCCGCCAGCTCACCGTGGCCACCGGTGGATCTTGCGCTTTCGAAACCTTTGGGTTCACTTTGCCCGTATCCGTGAGTGAGGTGCAAGGTCATCACGTTGTCCCACGTGGGCCTCACAGTCTTCATCCCCATTTTCCAGACGAGGTGACTGAGGCACAGAGAAATGAAGTGACTCACCCGAAGTCACACAGCAGACCAGTGGTGGAGCTGGGATCAGAACCCGTGACCTCCGACTCTCAAGCCCAGGCTCTTTCCACTGGGCCAAGCTGACCCCAGTTCTTAAAACAGTGTTTGGCACATAGTAAGCGCTTAACGGATGCCATAAAAAAATGTTCGAGAGAGACGAAAAGATTGAAAATACAGAAAGTAAGAGTATGAGAGACAGCAAGAGGCGAGAGGGGGAGGCACAGAGAGCAAAGAGAGGGAGACCGAGGAGCAAGAAGAGAGGTGGAAGCAGAGAGAGGAGAACGAGACAGATATTCTGGGAGAAGAGAGATGAAGACGGAGGGGCTTAGAGAGAAAAACAGCGGCATGGCTCAGTGGCAAGAGCACGGGCTTAGTAGTCAGAGGTCATGGGTTCTAATCCCAGCTTCGCCACCTGTCAGCTGGGTGACTTCGGGCAAGTCACTTCACTTCTCGGTGCCTCAGCGACCTCATCTGTAAAATGGGGATGAAGACTGTGAGCCTCACGTGGGACAACCTGATTACCCTTTATCTACCCCGGCGCTTAGAACAGTGGTGGGCACATAGTAAGCGCTTAACAAATGCCATCATTATTATTATTATTATTATTATTCTTAGAGATACAGAGATGTAAAAGGAGGACAGAGAGATAGAGACAGAAAATAGAGAAATATAGGTAAAGATGGAGAGAGAAAGCGCCAAGGAGACAAACAAAAACACCAAGAAGCAGCATGCCCTACTGGATAGATCCCGCATCTGGGAGTAGGAAGGAGCTGGGTTCTAATCCTGACTCCACCACTTGCCCGATCTATGACCTTGGGCAAGTCGCTTCACTTCTCTGGGCCTCAGTTCCCTCATCTCTAACCTGGGGATGAAGACCAGGTGCCCCGTGTGGGACAGGGACTGCGTCCAACCTGATTAGTTTGCATCTACCGCAGCGCTTAGTACAGTGCCTGGCACATAGTAAGGGCTTAACGAATACCGTTAAAAAAAAAAGAAAGAGACAATGGGAGAAGAGATCAAAAAGGAAAGTTTAAAAAGGAAACAGAGCCGATGAAGGCCAATTGGAAAGGGTGGGATATCCTTCCTTCTAAAGGCCAAATCAAGCGGAATTTTTCCTCGTCTCCAAAATTGAGCAGCTCTTTTGGGTTTATTGCAACAGACACCCATAATCACCCTCCCTATTAATAATAACTGTCAGTCACATGCTTCTCTCCCCCCCCCGAAAAAAAAACCCTGGCAATAAAGATACAGCACATGCATATTAAAAGAACTATTTTGGTTTTTGTAACCTGTAATTTTTGCGTAATGGTTAAAATGTGCATCTGTTTCCTTATTTTAAGAGAGGAGAAAAACATCATTACTGTCTGAAACCACGCAAAGGTTTTTAAAATAAGGTGCATTGGAAGATGAAATGAACCACTCAGAGAAAGGAAAAGAGGAAGTAGGGAGAGATGTGTATACAAACGAGTAGTGACTTTTTTTCACTTAACCCGGTTCACTGTCATGTACCTATCCCCTTCATCTTCCTATCTGAAAAGTATTATTCTTATTATTGTTGTATTCATTAAGCAATTACTATGTGTTAAGCATTTACTTTATGTCAAGCACTTTCTGAGCAGTAGAGTAGATATAAGTTAATCGGGTAGGACACAGTCCCTGCCCACATGAGGGTCACAGACTAAATAGTGGGGAAAGCACTTATTGAATCCCCCTTTTCCAGATAAGGAAAAGGTGAGCCGTTGTAGGCAGGGAATGTCACTCTTTATCGTTGTATTGTACTTTCCCAAACGCTTAGCATGGTGCTCTGCACACCACAAGCCCTCGGTAAATACGATTGAATGAATGAATGAAGAAACTGAGTCACAGAGGAGTCAGGTAGAACATTAAATGGTCTAGTGGAAATCAAGGAATCAAACGCATTCATTGAGCGCTTACCGTCTGCAGGGCACTGTACTAAGCACTTGGGAGAGTACAGTAGGACAATAAACAGACACATTCCCTACCCACAAGGAGCTTACAGTCTAGAGGAGATTACAGTCTAGAGGAAAGAGATCAGATGGTCCTGGGACTCAGGCGAACTGGGTTCTTCTCCCAGGTCCACCACTTACCTGCTGTGTGACCTTGGGCTAGTCATTTCACTTCCCTGGGCCTCGGTTTCCTCAACCACAGTCCGGGAGCCCTACGTGGGACAGGGACTGCGCCGGACCTGATTATCAAGGATCGACCCCAGCGTTTAGAGCAATGCCTAAGCATTTAGCAAACACCTCAATTATTAATAGTACAGCCTAGCTGGAGAAGGAAGCCAAAGAATTTACTTTGAGGAGAAAATGCGGGTGGATTTACCCTTGGGGACGGTGATAAGTAAATGAGGAGCCCCTAACTTTGCATTTCTGGACACCCTCTCCGTTTTGTAAGTTGAAGAAAGGGAGAGGGGCTAAAAATATTTCCTTTCCTTCCCACTGCTCTGTAAAACTGTATGAAAGGAAGTGGATGATAAAGTAGTTTCCCCTGTGATTATCCCCTTTTTAATTAAAAAATGTGTTGGCTTGCATGAAATCTAAAGGAATGCATACAACTTGGCTTTTGGCAAGGAATGTCTTAAAGTGGCCCCACCGTTCAGTCAATGGAAAAATTTGACAGCATTATGTTTTTTTATAATAGGAAGACTCCTAAGGGAAGCCGAGATAATACAAAAGGGAACAATTAAGGTTAATTGAATGAAATCAGGACAGGAACCCGCCGGGGAAGCTTCAAAAGGATCCTGGGGTGAATGCAAGCCCCAGAGACGAAGCTTCAGGGAGCAGAGAAAAACCAGCTCAGGAAACTCCAGGAGAGTCTGTGGGATACGCTGCTCTCTGTGCTTAGTACAGCTCTCTGCACACAGTAAGAGCTCAATCAGAATGATTGATTGATTGCCCAGGGCAAGAGATCTTGGTTATTTCTTGGAAATGCCCGCTAATAATCATCAT
The DNA here is from genome assembly GCF_004115215.2 of Ornithorhynchus anatinus. Lineage (NCBI taxonomy): Eukaryota > Metazoa > Chordata > Mammalia > Monotremata > Ornithorhynchidae > Ornithorhynchus > Ornithorhynchus anatinus. The sequence continues at coordinate 67,896,986 of NC_041735.1, forward strand.
TATCATGGGCTAGTGGATAGAGCACAGGCCTGGGAGTCAGAAGACCTGGGTTCTAATCCCGGCAGCATACGAAAAAAACAACAGTAACAAGTATTTGGAGGAGACTCTGTGTGTTTGATCACCACAGTCAGTCACTGAAACAGCAAAATGTTTTGGTTGTGCCTTTAGTTGCCGTGATATTTATTGAACGGGATGCACTGTGTTGAGCATTTGGGAACCACAGTAGAAGCACAAAGATAAGGAAAAAGATGAACAGAAGGATCAAGGGTGACTGTCTACACTCAGCTGTGTGACTGTAGGCAAGTCACTTAACTTCTATGTGCCTCAGTGACCTCATCTGTAAAATGGGGATTAAGACTGTGAGCCTCACGTGGGACAACCCGATTACCCTATATCTACCCCAGCACTTAGAACGGTGCTCTGCACATAGGAAGCACTTAACAAATACCAACATTATTATTATTATTATTACACTGTAAGCTTGTCCTCTAGACCGTAAGCTCCTTCTCTAGACAGTAAGATCTTCCTTTAGACTGTAAGCTTCTCCTCTAGACTGTAAGCTCCTTCTGTAGGTTGTAAGACTTTTCTCTAGTCTGTAGATCCTCCTCTAGACTGTAAGATCCTCCTCTAGACTGTCAGCTCCTTCTCTAGACTAAGCTCTTCCTCTACACTGTAACCTTCTCCTATAGACTGTAAGCTCCTTCTCTAGACTGTAAGATCCTACTCTAGACTATAAGCTCCTTCTCTAGACTGTAAACTCGTCCACTAGACTATAAGCTCCTCCTCTAGCCTGTAAGCTTCTCCTCTAGACTGTAAGCTCCTGCTCTTGACTGTAAGCTCCTCCTCTAGACTGTGAACTTGTCCTCTAGACTGTAAGCTCCTTCTGTAGGCTGAAAGACTCTTCTCTAGACTGTAAGATCCTCCTCTAGACTGTAATCTCCTCCTCTAGACTGTAAGCTCCTTCTCCAGACTGAAAGCTCATCCACTAGACTGTAAGCTCCTCCTCTAGACCGTGAACTTCTCCTCTAGACTGTAAGCTCCTTCTGCAGGCTGTAAGGCTCTTCTCTAGACTGTAAGATCCTCCTCTAGACTGTAAGCTCCTCTCTTGACCGTAAACTCTTCCTCTACACTGTAAGCTTCTCCTTAGACTGTAATCTCCTTCTCTAGACTTTAAGATCCTACTCTAGACTGTAAAATCCTCCTCTAGACTATAAGCTCCTTCTCTAGACTGTAAACTAATCCACTAGACTATAAGCTCCTCCTCTAGACTGTAAGCTTCTTCTCTAGACTGTAAGCTCCTTCTCTAGACTGTAAGATCCTCCTCTAGACTGTAAACTCATCCGCTAGACTATAAGCTCCTCCTCTACACTGTAAATTTCTCCTCTAGACTGTAAGCTCCTTCTCTAGACTGAAAGCTCCTCCTCTAGACTGTAAACTCATCCACTAGACTATAAGCTCCTCCTCTACACTGTAAGCTTCTCCTCTAGACTGTAAACTCCTTCTCTAGGCTGTAAGACATTCCTCTAGACTGTCAGCTCCTTCTCTAGACTGTAAGTCCTTCCTCTACACTGTAACCTTCTCCTCTAGACTGTAAGCTCTTCCTCTACATGTAACCTTGTCCTCTAGACTATAAGCTCCTCCTCTAGACTGTACTAGACTGTAAGCTCCTCCTCTAGACTGTAAGCCCATTCACTAGACTATAAGCTCCTCCTCTAGACTGTAAGCTTCTCCTCTAGACTGTAAGCTCCTTCTGTAGACTGTAAGACTCTTCTCTAGACTGTAAGACCCTCCTATTCACTGCCAGCTCCTTCTCTAGGCTGTAAGACCCTCCTCTAGACTGTCAGCTCCTTCTCTAGACTGTAAGACCTTCCTCTACACTGTAACCTTGTCCTCTAGACTATAAGCTCCTCCTCTAGACTGAAAGCTTCTCCTCTAGACTGTAAGCTCCTTCTCTAGACTGAAAGCTCATCCACTAGACTGTAAGCTCCTCCTCTAGACTGTAAGCTCCTTCTGTAGACTGTAAGACTCTTCTCTAGACTGTAAGACCCTCCTATACACTGTCAGCTCCTTCTCTAGGGTGTAAGACCCTCCTCTAGACTGTCAGCTCCTTCTCTAGACTGTAAGACCTTCCTCTACACTGTAACCTTGTCCTCTAGACTATAAGCTCCTCCTCTAGACTGAAAGCTTCTCCTCTAGACTGTAAGCTCCTCCTCTAGACTGTAAGACTCTTCTCTAGACTCTAAGACCCTCCTCTAGACTGTCAGCTCCTTCTCTAGACTGTAACCTCTTCCTCTACACTGGAACCTTGTCCCCTAGACTGTAAGCTCTTCCTCTACACTGAAACCTTGTCCTCTAGTCTGTAAGCTTCTCCTCTAGACTGTAAGCTCCTTCTCTAGAATCTAAGGTCCTCCTCTAGACTATAAGTTCCTCCTCTATTCTGTAACCTTGTCCTCTAGATTGTAAACTCCTCCTCTAGACTGTAATGTCCTCCATTAGACTATTAACTTGTTCTCTAGACTGTAAGCTCGTTCTGGGCAGAGAATCTGTTATATCCTTATGCCGTCCGCTCCAAAATGCTTAGTAAAGTGCCCTGCACATAGTAAGCACTCAGTTAATACCATTGATGGATTGATGTGTCGGGTTCTGTTTTGGAAGAGGGTTCCTTCCACATAGGGTTCCTGCCCAACTCTACTCGTGGGAAATCGTAATTCCTAGGATAATAAACCTTCCCCGGAGAGGATCTCAAGTGGAAGACACTGGAAACCTTTTTAATCCATTAAATTAAACATCCAAGGACAATTATCCACCGATATCAACAACATACCAAAGCCTGTTCTGCATAATTGGACAGAGATTACCCAAGTGAAATGGATTCAGTTTACCTGCTTTCCTTGCTTCAATTAGGTATTAAGTGTGTAGTAACTCCAGCCTAAGTCGTTTCTTCTCTTTGTTTCTGAAGTTTTAATTCCAGGCTCTTCCCTCACGAACCCCCGGCTCCCCAAGTCTCATCCTCAGAGTGTCGAAAAGAACGTCGCTGGATCTTGGCCTACTGGAAAGAGTCCGGGCTTGGGAGTCGGGAGACCTGGCTTCTAATCCCACCTCCACCACCTGCCTGCTGTGTGACCCTGAGCAGGTCTCTTCCCTTCTCTGGGCCTCAGCTACTTCATCTGTAAAATGGGGATTCGAGACCGGCTCGCCTTCCTACTTAGACTGTGAGACCTGTGTGGCGTGGGGACTGTTTCTGACCTGAACATCCATTCCGCTGCCTCCCCAGAGTTTACAACTGTGGTCGACACATAGGAAGCACTTAACAAATACCACAATCAATCGTAATTATCCAGCCCTCAACGTGAGCAGAACGCTGTACTAAGCGCTTGGGAGAGTACAACACACCCGAGTTCACGGTCATGTTCCCTCCCCATAAAGAGCTTACAGAGTAGAGGAGAAATATTATTATCATCATTATTATTAGCAATGATAATGATGTGAATAAACTTTTAGAAAATTGGGGAAATAATAATAGCTCTCGAGAGGCAATATTTAAAAGTATGCACTTTGAAGCCAACTCTGATACATTTCTATGGGTAACTACTGTTTCTTAAAACCATTTGTTTCCCATTTGTCCTTTTATTATTATTATTATTATCATTATTGCTGTTATGGTATTTGTTAAGTGCTTACTACGTGCAGAGCACTGTTCTAAGCGCTGGGGTAGATACAGGAAAATCAGATTGTCCCACGTGGGGCTCACATTTTTTTTAATCCCCATTTTTGCAGATGAGGTCACTGAGCCACAGAGAAGTTAAGTGATTTGCCCAAGGTCACACAGCAGGCAAGTGGCGGAGCCGGGATTAGAACCCACGACCTCTGACGCCCAAGCCTGGGCTCCTTCCATTAAGCCACGCTTCTTTCCATGATTATTTATAATGATAACGATAATAATATTAAGTGGCAGGTGGATACCCTTAAGACTGTGAGCTCACTGTGGGCAGGGATTTTCACTCTTTGTTGCCATATTGCACTTTCCCAAGCACTTATTACAGTATCCTGCACATAGTAAGCGCTCAATAAATACGATTGAATGAATGAATGAATGAATGATGTCCATTAAACATTCAGTCTCCAGGCTTGGAACACAGTTAGTGAACTGAGTAGAAGGATCAAGTTTACTAAAGTCTGAGCTCTTCACACAGTAAGTGGCCAATAAATACCGTCGATGAATAAGGATGCCACTGAATCCTCCTCTCTTTCTTCCACTTTGCGGATCCTAGCTGAACTCTAGGGTCCCTCATTTACCTTTCCACCTAAGATGATTTAAAATAAAAGGGCTCTGGACAAATGCCGTTGTAAATATTCAATGGGCCGGGAGGGCACCCCGTCTCAGGGTGACACCCGGAGAGTTTCCGGTCGTCTTTCAGTCTCGGCTACAGGAGGGAGAGTCAAGCGGAGGCCCGTCCGTTCCATTCCTAGCTCGGCCGGTGGCTGGCGAGGGGAAGGCCATCGGCTACAAGTCAGTGGGATGTTAATAGCCAGAATAGCCAATAACCCCGGAGTTCTAGCAACCTCATCATCATCATCAGTGGTATTTATTGAGCCTGGCCTGGGCCTGCCGTACTAAGCACCCAGTAGATGCAATACGAACAACAGAGATGCTCATAAGCTAATGGAGGAGACGGACAAAAACAGTTCCCCACTACAATAGCTGAAGCAGGAGGAAGGAGCAAGATAACTGGAACAGGATGTAGCACAAATATAACAGGATGAAATGGTTGACTAAATAATAATAATGATGATGGTATTGGTTAAGCGCTATGTGCCAAGCACTGTTCTAAGCACTGGAGTAGACACGAGGTCATCACGTTGTCCCACGTGGGGCTCCCAGTCTTCATCCTCATTTCACAGATGAGGGAAATGAGGCCCAGAGAAGTGAAGCAGCTTGCCCAGGTTCAGACGGCAGACAAGCGGCAAAATAACTGAAAAGAGAAATGAACGGAGAGTGGAGAAGCAGCGGGGCCTAATGGATAGAACCGGGGCCTGCGAGTCAGAAGGACCTGGGTACTGATCCCGGCTCTGCCACTCATCTGCTGTGTGTCCCTGGGCAAGTCGTTTCAGTTCTCTGGGCCTCAGTTCCCTCATCTGTTAAATGGGGATTAAAACTGTGAGCCCCACGTAAGATAGGGACCGTGTCCAAACTGATCACCTTGTACCTACTCCAATGCTTAGAACATTGCCTGGCACATAGTAAGCCCTTAACAAATACCATTTAAATATATACATATATATATATATATATATATATATACACATATATATACACATATGTGTATATGTGTATGTATATATGTGTGTGTGTATATATATATGTGTGTGTGTTCATATATATGTATGTATGTGTAGATATATGCGCATGTATACATATATATGTATGTGTGTGTGTGTAGATATATATGCATGTATATATATATATATATATATAATGTGTGTGTGTGTATATATGTGTGTGTGTGTGTGTGTGTACACAAGTAACAATATGCACTTGTTCAACAGTGCTAGGGTGAGCTGATTTTGACTGAAGGGTTGGATGCTTCCTTGGAAGACCCGATTAGACCGTAAGCCCATCAGTGGGCAGGGATTGTCTCTATCTGTTGCCGAATTGTATATTCCAAGCGCTTAGTACAGTGCTCTGCACATAGTAAACGCTCAATAAATACTATTGAATGAATGAATGGAAGAGAAGCGATTTTTGGAGGATTTGAGGGTCAACCTATGGTATTTATTGGGCACTGTACTAAGCGCTTGGGAAAGTACAATACCACAGAGTTGGTAGCAACGACACCTTTCCAGGAGGAGCTTATTGCTGGGGTCTGATGGGTTTTAAGGTGTGGGGCATTAGTGATATTCCAGGCAAGGAAAACAACCTAGTCTATTCAAATTCTGCCACCTCATTCTTATTCTTACCCTCGTTCTTATCAATAATAATAACGATGATGGTATTTAAGTGCTTACTACGTGCCGAGCACTGTTCTAAGCACTGGAGTAGATACAAGGTGATCAGGTTGTCCCCCGTGGGGCTCACGGTCTTAATCCCCATTTTCCAGATGAGGTCACTGAGGCACAGAGAAGTGAAGTGACTTGCCCAAAGTCACAAAGCTGACAAGTGGCGGAGCTCGAATTAGAACCCACGACCTCTGACTCCCAACCCCGGGTTCTTGCATTCATTCGCTCATTCAGTCGTATTTATTGAGCGCTTCCTGTGTGCAGAGCACTGTACTAAGCGCTTGGAAAGTACAATTCAGCAACAAAGAGAGACGATCCCTGCCCACAGTGGGCTCACAGTCTAGAAGGGGGGAGACGGACAATAAAAGAGACATCATCCACTAAGCCTCGTTGCTTATTCTCATTCTTATTCTTATCATCGTCATTAATAATGTTGGTATTCGTTAAGCGCTTACTATGTGCCGAGCACTGTTCTAAGCGCTGGGGTAGACACAAGGGAATCAGGTCGCCCCACGTGGGGCTCACGGTCTTAATCCCCATTTTACAGATGAGGGGAACTGAGGCACCGAGAAGTTAAGTGACTTGCCCAAAGTCACACAGCTGACAAGTGGCCGAGTCAGGATTCGAACCCGTGACCTCTGACTCCAAAGCCCGTGCTCTTTCCACTGAGCCACGCTGCTTCTCATTGTTATTGTTATTGTCATTGTTATTGTATTTGTCCAGCGCTTTCCATGTATCTGGTATCGTTCTCTAGACCGTACGCTCCCTGTGGGCCGGGAACCTGCCTGCCAATTCATTCATTCAATCGTATTTATTGAGCGCTTCCTCGGTGCAAAGCACGGTACGAAGTGCTTGAGAGAGGACAATATTACAATAAACAGACGAATTTCCGGCTCACAATGAGCTTCTGCTATATTTTACTCTCCCAAGTGGTTAGTACAGAAAGCAGAGCGCTCAGTAAATGCTCAATAAGCACAACAGATGGATCGACTGATTGAATCTAAGCACTGAGGTAGATGACGGTCAATCAGGTTGGACACGGTCCCTGTCCCACATGGGACTCACAGTCTAAGTAGCTCTGTGGCTCAGTGGCAAGAGCCCGGGCTTGGAAGTCAGAGGTCACGGGTTCGAATCCCGGCTCCGCCACTTGTCAGCTGTGTGACCGTGGGCTAGTCATTTAACTTCTCTGAGCCTCAGTTCCCTCATCCGTAAAATGGGGATTAAAACTGTGAACCCCACGTGGGACAATTTGATCACCATGTATCTACCCCAGCGCTTAGAACAGTGCTCTGCACATAGTAAGCGCTTAACAAATACCAACATTATTATTATTATTATTATTAAAATGGGGATGGAGACCGTCAGCCCATGTGGGACCGGGACTGTGTCCAACCCAATTGTCTTGTATGCGCCCCAGCACTTAGTACAGTGCCTAGCACTTAGTAAGCGCTTAACAAATACCACAATTAATTCATTCCCTTCCCGTCCTTTCTCACCGGCGTTTTTCCAAACAGGCTCCTCAGGCGATACCCGTGTTTCTGTGGAAATTCACAAAAGCTCACACTCCCGCAGCTGGCGTCGATCTCTAAATCCCCCGGGAGCGTAAGACCTTTTGATTAATCCACTCCTCTGGTCACCCATTGATTTGTGTAGGGTCCCGGGCAGGTATAAATTTGATCGTTCGACCCGTTTGTATTTTTCAGACTCTGTTCCTGAAGATTATTTAACTTAAACAATGGTTCGCTGGTACTTCAGAGTTATTTGATTCCTGTGTGGTACCGGTGACATAAAGAGATTCTAGATAAAAAGAGATAACCCCTCTGCTTCGTTTCTAAAAGAAACTTCCCATAAATTCTACAGAATGATCAGACTCTTTCCGTCCCACTGAAAAACACTCCCGGTTCAGAATGAATGTTTTTATTGACCATTAGTGAAGAACCACATTTTCTCCCCGCATAATCGATGCAACTATTATAACCATTAACTCCGTGCTTCCAATGGAAAGCGTGCTAATGCTCCCGTCGAATTAAACACCAAAGCCTCCTGAAGGAAACTTGGTAATTTGTCTGGGAGAAATAGCAACAAACGATAATAACTGTGGTATTTAAGCAAAGCAGCAAGGCGCGGCGGATAGAGCACGGGCCCGGGAGCCCGAAGGTCATGGGTTCTAATCCCGAGTCCTCCTCTTGTCTGCTGGGTGATCTTGGGCAAGTCACTCCGTTTCTCTGGGCCTCGGTGACCTCATCCGTAAAACGGGGATTGAGCTTGCATCCACCCCAGCGCCTGGTTCAGTGCCCGGCACGTGGTAAGTGCTTAACATGTACCGCCATTTTTATTCTTATTATTAATGTTGGAATGAGGCTCCGGGAGGAATTCCCAGCCCAGGATGACAGACGGGGGTCTGAGCTTTCATTAGACCGGCCACACCGGGCGCCCTTCTTTGGGATCGAGGGCCTCGGGGCTTAGACTGTAAAGCCCGGGACAGCAGAAATCGAGTTTAACAACCATATCATCCTCTCCTCTGCCAAATGGGATGGGGCGGAGAACACAGGAGTTGCCCTGACAACACGGTCTAGTTCCATTATAAGCCAACTGGACTTACAAGCCAATGGGATAACCTCCGGCTATCGCCCCATCTCCCTCCTACCATTCCTCTCCGGACTTCTTGAGCGAGTCGTCTCCGCCCGCTCTCTCAAGTTCCTCTCCACCGATTCTCTCCCGGACCCCCTCCGATCTGGCTTCCGTCCCCTTCGCTCCACAGAAAGCTCCCTCTCAAAGGTCACCGCTGACCTCCTTCTTGCCAAATGCACAGCCTCTACTCCATCCTCCTCCTCTTCGACTTCTCAGATGCTTCTGTCCCCGTGGACCACCCCCTTCTCCTGGAAACATTATCCAATCTCAGTTTCACTTGACACTATCGTCTCCTGGTTGTCCTCCCATCTCTCTGACTGGTCCTTCTCAGTCTCTTTTTCTGGTTCTTCCTCTGCCTCCCACCCCCTAACTGTGAGGGCCCCTCAAGGCTCAGTTCTGGGTCCCCTTCTATTCTCCATCTACACCGACCCCCTTGGAGAACTCATTCGCTCCCATGGCTTCAACTCCCACCTCTGTGTGGATGATTCCCAAAATCTACATCACCAGCCCTGAACTCTCTCCCTCTCTGCAGTCTCCCGTTTCCTCTTTGCCTTCAAGACATCACTACTCGGATGTCCCGCCGTCACCTCAAACCTAACAAGTCTTAAACAGAGCTCCTTATCTTCCTACCCAAACCCTGTCCTTCCTCTGACTTCTCCATCGCTGCAGACGGCACCATCATCCTTTCTGTCTCACAAGTCCCAACCTTGGTGTTATCTTTGACTCCACTCTCTCATCCACCCCACATGCTTAATCTATCAGTAACTCCTGTCAGTTCAACCTTCACAAAATAGCTAAAAGCCGCCTTTTCCTCTCCGTCCAAACCGCGACCACGATAACGCAATCGCTCATCCTATCCCACCAGGATTACTGCACCAGACTCCTCGCTGATCTCCCAGCCTCCTGTCTCTCCCAACTCCAGTCCGCACTTCAGGCTGCCGTCCAGATCATTTTTCCAACGATGTTCAGACCACGTTCCCCTACTCTTGGCCACTTGTCAGTTGTGTGACTTTGGGCAAGTCACTTAACTTCTCGGTGCCTCAGTTACCTCATCTGTAAAATGGGAATTAAGACTGTGAGCCCCACGTGGGACATCCTGATTCCCCTGTGTCTACCCCAGCGCTTAGAACAGTGCTCTGCACATAGTAAGCGCTTAACAAATACCAACAGTAAGAACCTCCAGTGGTTGCCCGTCCTCTTCCAAATCAAACAGAAACCCCTCACCATTGGCTACCAAGCAGTCTATCACCTCGCCCCCTCCTACTTCACCTCGCCGCTTGTGGCTCAGTGGAAAGAGCCTGGGCTTGGGAGTCAGAGGTCGTGAGTTCGAATCTCGGCTCTGCCACCTGTGTGACTGTGGGCAAGTCACTTCGCTTCTCTGGGCCTCAGTTACCTCATCGGTAAAATGGGAATTAACTGTGAGCCTCCCGTGGGACAACCTGATTACCCTGTATCTCCCCCAGCGCTTAGAACAGTGCTCGGCACATAGTAAGCGCTTAACGAATACCAACATCATTATTATTATTATTACTCCAATCCAGCTCACTCACTTTGCTCCTCCGATATCAATCTACTCACTGTACCTCGATCTCGTCTATCTCGCCGCCCATCTCTCGCCCACCTCCTGCCTCTGGTCAGGAACGCCCTCCCCCTTCATATCCGACAATGACTCTCCCCCCCATCAAAGCCTTATCGAAAGCCCATCTCTTCCAAGAGGCCTTCCCTGATTAAGCCCTCAATTTCCCACTCCCTTCTGCATTGCCTCGACTTTCGCCCTTTATTCACCAAATCCCCCCGTTCCCTTCAGCCCCACAGGACTTACATACATATCCATAATTGATTTATTTTTATTAATGTCTGTCTCTCCTCTAGATTCTAAGCTCCATTCGGGCCGGGAACGCCTCTGTTATATTGTTGTGCGGTACTCTCTTAGTTCAGTGCTTTGCACCCAGTGCTCGCTAAATACCACCGATCGACCGATTGACCGATTACACATCGGCTTCCCAAGACAATAAGAGAAGGGGAGAAATGCCCCAAGGAATCAGAGGGCTACCACGATGACGATGAGACCAATTTCTCGTGGAGGCTCAGTCCAGAGGGCATGAACAGGGAGAGAAATCGGGCAGATGTTCCTGAATATTTATGCCCACCCGCATGGCATAGTGCTTAGAGCCTGAGAGTTAGAAGGTCATGGGTTCTAATCCTGGCTCCACTACTTGTCTTCTGTGTGGTTTGGGGCAAGTCACTTCACTTCTCTGGGCTTCAGTTACCTCATCTAAAAAATGGGGATTGAGACCGTGAGCTCCACATGGGACAGGGACTGTTGTCCAACCTGATTCGCTTGTATCCACCCCAGTGCTAAGTAATGCCTGGAACACAGTAAGCTCTTACCTAATACCACAATTATTATTATTATTATTATCTGTGTAACTACCAGTCAATCATATTCATTGAGTGCTTACTGTCTGCACAACTCTGTATTAAGTGCTTGGGAAAGGACAATATAACAGAGCTGGTAGGCCCGTTCTCTGCCCGCGATGAACTTGCAGTCTAGAGGGGAAGACGGACATTAATATAAATAAAGTATAGACCTGGACATAAGTGGTGTGGGGCTGGGAGGGGGGAGGAATAAAGAGAGCGAGTCGTGGGGATGCAGAAGGGAGTAGGAGAAGAGGAAAGGAGGGCACAGTCGTGTGATTTCTCCACAGGTAAAGAATTTGATGTCAGCCTTCCCCGGGGGATCGTAAACTCCCGCGGAGAGAGAATACGTCCAAAGTGATTCTTCCACTCAGTAGATGTTCAACAAAAATACCGTTATAACCTCTAGATATTAAATCCTTTGTTCACATGGGTCCTCTGAGAGAGAAAGCTCCTTGAGGACGAGAAATACGTGACCAGCTTCTATTGCAATAATAATAATAACTGTGGTGTTTGTTAAGCACGTACTATGTGCCAGGCAGTGTTCTAAGCTTTGGGGTAGATACAAGATAATCGGGTTGGACACAGGCCCCGTCCCACAAGGGGCACTGGGTCTTGATCCCCATTTTCCACATGAGAGAACTGAGGCCCAGAGATGTTAAGCGTTTGCCCAAGTTGCCCAGCGGCCAAGTTGCAGAGCCAGGATTAGAACGTATGATCTTCTGACTCCCAGCCCCGTGCTGTATCCACTAGGCCAACCAAGTGCTTAGTACAGGGCTCTACCCACCGTTAGTACTCAATAATAATAATAATAATTAATAAAACTGATGGCATTTGTTAAGCGCTTACTATGTCCCAAGCACTGTTCTAAGTGCTGGGATAGATGTAAGGTAATCAGGTTGTCCCATGTGCACAGTCTTCATCCACATTTTACAAATGAGGTCACTGAGGCATAGAGGAGTGAAGCGGCTTGCCCAGGGCCACACAGCAGACAAGTGGCGGAGCCGGGATTAGAACCCACGTCCTCTGACTCCCAAGCCCGGGCTCTTGCCACTAAGCCACGCTGTTCTCCCAGTAAATGTTACTGATTGATTAATTGATTACTATAGGGTCTGGCACTCAGTAGAGATTCAGTGAACACTATTATCCCTACTTCGAAACTATCATTCATTCATTCATTCAATCGTATTTATTGAGCGCTTACTATATGCAGAGCATTGTACTAAGTGCTTGAAATGTACAACTCGGCAACAGATAGAGACAATCCCTGCCTAGATTGTAAGCTCCTTGAGGAGAACCACACTTCCTAACACTGTTGCAAGGCCTAGTTGGTAAAGCAAAGGCTCGGGAGACAGAAGGTCATGGGTTCTAATCCTGGCTCCTCCGTTTGCCCGCTGTGTGACCTTGGGCAAGTCACTTCGCTTCTCTGAGCCTCGGTTTTCTCATCTGTAAAATGGAGATTGAGACTGTGAGCCCCATATGCAACAAGGTCTGGGTCTAACTCGATTTGCTGGTATCCACCCCAGCGCTTAGTACAGTGTCTGGAGCATAGTAAGCACTTAATAAATATCGTTACAATTACTATTTACTATTACTTTACCATTACTATTATTTAGTACGGTGCTCTGCACCCAGTAGACTAGAGTCCAGGGATCATGTCTATTCACTCTTTTGCACTCTTCTACCAGAAATACGCCAAAGATTAATGATAGGAAGACTTGCGCTGAAGGAAGAAGTCATGAAATGTGCTGATGTAACGATCGCCACGAAAATACAAATTGTCAAGTCTATGGTGTTTCCAGTGACAACGTATGGATCCGAAAGCTGGACAGTGAAAAAACAGGATAGAAAGAACATGGACTCTTTTGAAATGTGGTGTTGGAGAAGCCTTTCGCAAATACCGTGGATGACCCGAAAGACAAACAGTTGGATTTTAGAGCAAATGAAACCAAAGCGGTCTTTGGCAGGCCAAATGACTCGACTTAGATGAACGTATTTTGGACACATCATCAGAAAGACTAATTCTCTGGAGAAGACACTAATGCTAGAAAAAGTCCAGGGAAAACGTGGAAGAGACAGACTGGCAGCCGGTTGGACAGAGACCATAATGACGATAACGGAAGAACCGTTAGAAAGGTGGCGGATTATGGCAGAGGACGGGACGTTCCGGAGAAAGTACACCCATGGAGTCGCTATGAATCGGAAACGACTCGACGGCGCTTAATAATAATAATACCATGCTCGTTACAGAGAAGCAGCTTGGTCTAGTGCTAAGACCGGGGCCTGGGTGTCAGAAGACCTGGGTTCTAATTCCAGCTCCACCACATACCTACTGTGTGGTCTTGGACATTCATTCAACTTCCCTGTGCCTCAGTTCCCTCATCTGAAAAATGGGGATACAATCCCCGTTCTCCCTCTTGCTTAGACTGTGAGCCCCATGTGGGACTTTATGATCTTATGTCACAACAAGATGATCTTGACGATACTGTAAGCCCATGGTGGGCAGAGATTATCTCTCTTTATTGCTATATTCTACTTGCCAAGCACTTAGTACAGTGCTCTGCATCCAGTAAGCGCTCAATAAATCCGACTGAATGAATGATGACCTGATGATCCCGATGATCTGGGCACGTAGCCAACGCTGGTCAAATTCCACGGTTATTGTTATTATCATTAATTATTCATTCATTCCATCGCATTTATTGAGCACTTACTGTGTGAAAAGCACTGTACTAAGCAACTGGGAGAGTCCAATCCAACAACAAACAGACCCGTTCTCCGCCCACAACGAGCTCACAATCTACAGAGGGAGATATTCATTAGTATACATGAATAACTAAATAATACTGGTACAGGACTCTGCATATAATAGACTGTAAACTCGTTGCGGGCAGAGGATATGTCTGTTTATCGTAGTAATGTACCCTCCCAAATGCTTAGTCCAGTGTTCTGCACACAGTAAGCGCTCAATATACACGATCGAATGAATGTAAGCTCCTTGAGGGCGGGGATTATGTCTATTTATTTTACTGTTCTCTCCTAAGGGCTCAGTACAGAGCTCTGCTTACAGTAGACCAGACGTTCCTTGAAGGCAGGGATCGCCTCTACAGTACAACTGAGTTGTTAGACATGTCGTTTTATTGTCCTCTCCCAAGCGCTTAGTTCAGTGCTTTGCACACAGTAAGTGCTCAATAAATACGCTTGAAAGCTCCCTGCCCTCTTGGTGGGCAGGGAATGTGTCTGTTTATGGTTTTATTGGACTCCCCCAACTGCTTAGTACAGCGCTCTGCATTCAGTAAGCACTCTGTAAATGAAATTGAATGACGAGTGGATGAACGAGCTTAGAACCTAGAGGGGGAGACACGTCAGTATAAATAAATCATTTATAGAAATGGACATTTATAGCAACGGACATTAGTGTTGTGTCCGAGAATGGGGAGAAGATCAAATTTTCCAAAGGGAATGACAGATCCAAGCGCGCAGAAGACGCCGGAGGGAGAGGGAGCGGGGAGAAATGGGGTTTATTCGGGGAAGGCCTCTTGGAGGAGGAGATGTGCCTTCAGGGAGGAGAATTCCACACTGCTTGAGTCGCCGGTTCCGAAGGAGATTTATGGAGACTCGTTCCTTCAACGGTATTTATTGAGCGCTCACTTCTCGGCGGCAGGGAAATGGAGCCTTCGTCTGTGGCAAGTTGATCGGGGGTTGGTCAGAGGCTACCAGAGGCCAGACTCTTTCATCATTTTCAGACCGCAGTGTTTGTGCTTCATGGGAGCTGTTTGAATTAAACACCGCCGACCAGGGAAAATCAATAAAGCTGTTTAAATAGTTTCCTAGGGACCTTTGCGATGATTGAATATTACTCTTCTTACGAGTCCAGTCACTGCTTCCTTTTTCTTTTTTTCTCTTCTCCCACCCACGCTCCACGTCCGGTAACTAAACTCACTCGGACTGGGGACCCCGAGCAAGGAGAAGTTGGCATTTTCTCTCCTTAATGTCAAATTTTGCTGAAAAATTGTTTTAATTTCCATTTTCACCCGTAGACGATAAATCACCAAATCAGCGGATGGCAGCCGCTTCGAGAAACCGCACTGTTCCCCTTTGCCGGAAAACCCGTCGCAGCCGGTTGCAGAGAGGTGAAAACGATACCCCCTCTCGCTGGGGGATTGTCCACGCTACGGAGTAATTCTGACCTACGAAATCTCACCTTTCCTCACCATGTCTAGATTAAAGAAGAGTTGAGCCGATATAGGGAAGTGTATTTCCTCTCCGGCCAGAGCCAACCTGCGTTTCCCAGCGCTCAGTACAGCGTCTGGCACGTAGGAAGCGCCTAACAGATATCATCGTTGTTATTCCCCCTGACTTCCAAACACTTCTTTAAACGCTGTTGGGCGGAGGACAGGGTGGAAATTTCAATTACAGATCTTTTATGTAACTACCGGCTCTGAGAAAGCAATAAATCGCAGTCCATGGGGGAAAAAAACTCATGTCTCCCATTATTTGAGTAGCGCCCTCAGATGCAAGCCTGATTCACTGGGCTAGTTCAACAAGTTTCTCTTCCAACGCATTGGGAGGGAAAAAATGTACTTGGACTATAACAGTAATAATTATGATATTTGTTAAGGGCTCACTACGTGCCAGGCACGATACTAAACGCTGGGGTGGAAGCAAGCAAGTCGGGTTGGACCCAGGCCCTTGTCCCACGTGGGGCTCACAGTCTCACATTTGACAGATGAGGTAACTGAAGCCCGGAGAAATGAAGTGACTTGACCAAGGTCACACAGCAGACAAGCAGGGGAGTCGGGATTAGAACCCATGACCTTCTGACTTTCAGGCCCAGGTTCTATCCACTCCGCCAGACTGCTTAAAGTTGGAGAAGCAGCGTGGCTCAGTGGAAAGAGTACGGGCTTTGGAGTCAGGGCTCATGAGTTCGAATCCCGGCTCTGCCACTTGTCGGCTGTGTGACTGTGGGCGAGTCACTTAACTTCTCTGTGCCTCAGTTCCCTCATCTGTAAAATGGGGATGAAGACTGTGAGCCCCACGTGGGACGACCTGATTCCCCTATGTCTACCCCAGCGCTTAGAACAGTGCTCGGCACATAGTAAGCGCTTAACAAATACCAACATTATTATTACCCTCACATAATAATAATACCGTTGGTATTTGTTAAGTATTGATGGATAACTAAAACAGTGCCAAGATTTGTAGAAAGCCCTCTATCAGAAGAACGGCCCCGAATGTCTTAAAACTCCAGGACAATATGCCCAGGCTCTCCTTTCCGTTATACTCTGCTTTGGGGGTTGCTATTATTATTAATAATAATGGTAATTGCAGTATTTGCTAAAAGCTTACTATGCGCCAGGCACCGTACTAAGCACTAGAGCAGATACGAGATCATCAGGTTGGACGCAGTCCCTCTCCCTCCTGGGGCTCACAGTCTTAATCCCCATTTTACAGATGTGGTACCTGAGGCACAGAGAAGTGAAGTGACTCTCCCCAAGTCACTCAGCAAAGGACAAGAGACATCACCTATGTCCAGGAACGTCCGTATTTTCCAGGTTTAGGTTAGCATCTGATCTCCCCCAGAGACTTGGAGAAGCTACCGGGCTCCTTCGCGTGCTTAATTTAGACACGGGGAAGAATCCGAATCCATAAGAGTTCCGGAGAGAATCGGAGATGATATCCTATTTCCGGGAGAAACTGTCCTCAGCGTCTCGTCTCTCCTGAATGGCCACGGAAAGTAAGGCTGAGAAAAGTAAACAGTTCGGAAATCGAAGGGAGAACCATTAATTAAAAAAGCGAGTGCTATTCTGAAAGAGAATTCCGAGGCTGATAACCAATTCTAATAACCAGATTGTCTCCTCTGTGACATTTGCTTTCATAAACCATGTGGTTATCAGAAGCCGACGCTGTCGTGAAGCTAATCAAAGGAGGTGCTACACAAATGAAAAACATATGATTAAAGAGGGCAGAAGGCAAATCTCGTGCAGAGAAAGGAATATTATAAAGAAATTGCCCCTGAATGGAAATAGGGGGACTTCAAGCTCGGTTTAATTAGGACCCAGAAGTGGGATTCCTAAGACCAACAAGAACTGAACGGCTAATAATCAGTTTGTTCTTGCCTGATTACCAGCTAATCATGTCCCAAACACAAGCCCGGTCCCCTCTCTAATTATGAATATATTTTCTTTTAATCCCTGCACTTTCGTGGGGCCCAAAGTTCTAATCATTTCCTTCGAGAGAGGCTGTCGCTGCATTTCTCTCTCTCCTGACCCACCAACTGTTTGGGAAGTAATTATTGACGTGCTCTCCCGTCACCAGCGTAAACACTAGCCGTTCTTGAGGGGACGGAGAAGGGCGATACGGAAGTTTGTTTTCACTAGAATGGAAGATCCTTGAGAGCAGGGAATGTGTCTATTTCACTCCCCCAAGAGTTTAGTACAGTGCGCTGCAAGGAGTAGGCACAGATTTATCAATCATATATTATAAATTATTTATCTACATTAATGTCTGTCTCTCTAGACTGTCAGCTCTTTGTGGGCAGAGGATGCGTGCGTTACAGTGTTGTATCGTACTCTTCCGAGTGCTTCATGTAGTGCTTAGCGCATGGTGAGTGCTAGAAGCAGCGTGGCTCAGTGGAAAGAGCCTGGGCTTTGGAGTCAGAGCTCATGAGTTCGAATCCCAGCTCTGCCTCCTGTCAGCTGTGTGACTATGGGCAAGTCACTTAACTTCTCTGTGCCTCAGTTACCTCATCTGAAAAATGAGCATGAAGACTGTGAGCCCCACGTGGGACAACCTGATTCCCCTGTGTCTACCCCAGTGCTTAGAACAGTGCTCTGCACATAGTAAGCGCTTAACAAATACCAAAAATACCAACATCATTGATAAATGCTATTGATGAGGAGGAGGAGGAGGAGGACGGTAAATTGTAAGCTCCGCAAAGGAGTGCTGCTGTCTGCTAACTCTACTGTACTCTTCCAAGAGTTTAGTACAGTGCTCTGCGCACACTAAGTGCTCAACAAATATCAAAAATCGATTCACTTCCCAGAGAGGATGCCTCGTTCCCTCCCGTCTCACCGCCGACTCCTCGCCCATCTCTCGCCACTGGCCTGGAAGGCCCTCCCTTCCTCAAACCCGACAGACAATGAGTCCCCCCCACTTCAAAGCTTTATGAAGGCCCACCTTCTCCAAGAAGCCTTCCCTGCCTAAGCCCCACTTTTTCTCAGCTCCCACTCCCTTCTGCGTCGCCTTCCCTTTCTTCATCCCCTCTCCCGGCCCCACGGCACTCATGTCCGCATCTGTCATTGATTTATTTGTTTTGATGTCTTTCTCCCCCCCCTCCAGACTGTAAGCTCGTTGCGGGCAGGGAATGTCACTGTTTATTGTATTGTCCTCTCCCGAACGCTTAGTCCAGGACTCTACATACAGTAAGTGCTCCATAAATACGAACGAACGAATGAATGACTGTCCGAAATCGTGGCTACCATCTCTGCATGGATGGCTCCCAAATCTGTCCATCCAGCCCCAAACGCTCTCCTCCTGCCGTCTCGTACCTTCTCCTGCTCCCAAGATATCTCCCCGCAGATGTCCCGCCGACACCTCTAGCTGGACGGGAACTAAAGTGAACCTCTCGCTTTCCATCCCAAATGATAATAATTGTGCTATTTGTTAAGCGCTTGCTTTGTTCCGGGCACTGTATTAAGAGCTGCGGTGGATACGAGCTATTCGGGTTGGACACAGTCCTTGCCCGCGAGGGGCTCACAGTCTTCATCTCTATTTTCTAGATGAAGAAACGGAGGCCCAGAGATGTCAAGTGACTTGCCCAAGGCCACACAGCAAACAAGTGGCAGAGCCGGAATTAGAACCCAGGTCCCCTTCTCCCGGGCCCGGGCTCTATCCATTAGGCCACGATGCTGCTGATTTGCACCTGCTGTGTGAAAAACACCGTAATAAGCTCTGGGCAATCAATCAATGGTATTTATTGAGTGCTTACTATGTGCAGAGCACTGTACTAAACGCTTAGAAGAGTACAATATAACAAAGTTGATAGACACATTCCCCCACCCACAGCGAGCTTATTGGAGGGGAATCAGACCCGGGCCCTGTCCCTCGAGGAGCTTCAATCTATAAGAGTTTTGAGGTTGATCGTGGCATAAAAGCGGAGGATTTGAAGGATTATAGTGGCAATTGACGAGATGAAAGAAACCCTGCCAATAGACCCGGTGTGAGCCCAATAGCCGATCTTAATATTCAGAATTAAATATTCTATCCTGGAAGAAGTTGTGCTCCCCATAGGCTTTGAATTACAGAAATGATTTAACACATACTTAAATTCCCATTCCCCTCTCCGGGAAAAAAAGAAAAAATCGTATTTGGCCGCTCAAGAGACTCACTAAAATACCGTATTAGATAGAATGAGAAGCTTAAAAGCAAGAAAATGTCCGGGAAATTATGACATCCAGAAGGTTATAAGGCTTTTAAGTATTTACTGAAAGTATATAATTACAATCTCCCCTTCTCTATCATTTGTAAGGCTACTTTTAACTTTAAAGGGCGCTCAAATGCGGTGTTAATCGTAGACCCAGACCCCTAATGACGATTAGAACCTGCTACTATCCCATTCGGCTTCAGAGGGCCTGACGGAGGAATCGGTTAATGTCACCGACTAGGTCCAAACTCGGGGAGAAGGGCTGGGGGTGGGTAGGGGGCAGAGGTACTGAAGAATGAAGCTAAGGAATCTCTGTATGGTACTTTCCCAAGCCCTTAGCCCAGTGCTCTGCACTCAGTAATGGCTCACTGAATACCACCGATGATGATGAAGAGATAATTCCTCTCCCCTGTTAACATCGGTCTCCCCCTCTAGAGCGCAAGCTCGTTGCGGGCAGGGAATGTGTCCGTTTATTGTTCTAATGTACTCTCCCAAGCGCTCCGTCCAGTGCACTGCACGCTGTAAGCGCTCAATCAGTTCGATCGGCTGGCTGGCTGACTGATTTAGCTATCGGAGAGGACAGAGAGCTTGATAAACCCATCCCGCTAGACGGGTTTGTGCACCTGGCACATAGTAAACACTGAAAAAGTCCGAATTTTAAGAATCCTCTTGGCAAAATATTGTTTCAGAATTTTGTGGAGTGAGAAGAATAGGGCACCACAATCCCAAAATAAGATGTATGGGATTAGCCCAGGCCTTCTGAAGGTGAATAGGGCACAGTTTGCCTTTCATCCCCTCTGGGAATTTAAATCCAAGCTGGCTCACACACTCAGCGCCTCAACAAGTTAAAATATGGAGAATTACTGATTTCCGTGGAGTTTGTTTTTGTTTTTCTCTTTTACATTTGAGTTGCATCCGCAATTTTCCCCCAGTTTATTTCAGCCTATTAGAGAGAAGCGGTGACACCAGAACTCACACCATCCCCGTCGGTCTACCTTCCCCTAGATCAGCACCACGATAGAGAGTGATACTGTGATGTATCCGGGATGGATTCAGGCTGAATTTAGAACACCTCAGCCTGAGGTTGTGGGCCCGCTTCCCTCGGCCCGTTAAATTCTGCAAGACCTCACTTTGCCATCCTGGAGTTCTGTTCTGTGTATGTGAAATTCCTTGTCAACAGGAGTTTATTAAAAGGAAGGCAGATGTCCTGATTTTGATGGGGTAGCCCCCAAATTAGTAGTTTCCTTCTTCTATCCTCTCCTTTCTCCTTGCCTCCCGCTTTCTTTCCCCCTCTCTCTTTTTCCTTTCCTTTCTTTCCAACTCTCCATATTTTCTCCCTGTCCTTTTCTTTCCACCTTCTCCTTCTCTTTCTCTGTTTTTATTTTTCTTTTCACCTCTCCTGTTCTTTCTCTATTTTTCTATCTACCTTCTCTTTCTCTTTCTCTTTGTCTTTATTTTTCTTTCCACTTCTTTCTTTCTTTATCATTCTTTCCATCTCTGTTTTTCTTTCTCTGCCTTCATCTTGCTTTTCACCTCTCCTTCCTTCATTCATTCATTCAATTGTATTTATTGAGCACTTAGTGCAGAGAACTACACTAAGCGCTTGGAGACTGCAATTCAACAACAGATAATCTCCACTCAACCACGGGCTCATCCTTCCCTTCCTCTGTCTTTATCTTTCTTTCCACCTCTCCTTTCCTTTCTCTGTCATCTTTCCTTTCACCTCTCTTTCTCTTCCTGTCTTTATCTTTCTTTCCATCTCTTCTCTTTCCCCATCTTTTTCTTTCCACTTCCCCTTTTCTTCCCTCTGTATCTTTCTTTCCACCTCTTCTGCTCTTCCTCTGTCCTTATTTTTATATTGCCCTCTCCCAAGAGCACAGTACAGTGCTCTGCACACAGTAAACACTCAATAAATATGATTGATTTTTCTTTCCACTTCTTTCTGTTTTTATCTCTCTTTCCACCTCTTCTTTTTCTCTTTTTCTTTCCACTTCCCCTTTTTTTCCCTCTGCCTTCCCACCTGTTCTTCTCTTCCTCTGTCTTTATTTTTCTATACACTTCTTTTCTTTCCCACTGTCTTTATCTTGCTTTCCATTTCTCCTTCTCATTGTGTTTGTATCATCCTTTCTACGCGTCTTTTCTTTCTTTCTTTCTACCTCTCCTTTTCTTTTCCTCTGTCTTTTTCTTTCCACCTCTCCTTTTCGTCCCTTCGATCTTTATTTTTCCTTCCACCTCACGATCTTAGTGTCGACACAGCAGGAGAGAAGTTGAGCAACAAGGCAGTCCTTTGGGGTCAGGCACTTGGGAAAATCCACTCGCTCCCAGTCCCCTAAAGCTCAAATCTGAGCTGGTTTCCTTGGGAGACATTCTTTTTCCTCATAGTTAAACAATCTCAATTTAGCAGAAGACAAGAAAACAAAACACCCTCAGATTTTTGGAGGGACAGAGAAGCCACGTGGCCTAGTGGACAAAACAGGTGCTTAGGAGTCAGAAGGACCTGGGTTCTAATCTCAGCCCTGCCACTTGTTTGCTATGTAACCTCAAGCAAGTCACTTCACTTCTCTGAGCCTCAGTGACTTCATCTGAAAAATGGGGATGAAGACTGTGAGCATCACGTGGAAGAGGGACTGGGTCCAAACTGATTAACTTGGGCTCCACCCCTGCGCTTAGAACTATGCCTGGCACACAGTAAGCGCTTAACAAATACCATCATTATTATTCTCTGGGCCTCAGTGACTTCATCTGTTAAATGGGGATTGAAACTGTGAGCCCTGTGAGACGGCGTCCAACCTGATTAACTTGCATCTGCCCCAGCGCTTAGTACAGTGCCTGGCACATAGTAAGTGCTTCACAAGGATCACAAAAAAAAGTCGACAGAAGCTGGAGGGAGAACAAAGCAACAGTAGGACATAGTGTGAACGGTAGGGGAAGGGGCTTCACAAATATCTGAATACCCATTGGTCCATTCCTGTGGGGAATGGCTAGACTATATCCATCAGTCAATCATATTTATTGAGCGATTACTCTGTGCAGAACACTGTACTGGGAGATGACAATAATAATAATAATAATGTGGGTATTTGTTAAGCCCTTACTATGTGCCGAGCACTGTTCTAAGCACTGGGGGAGATACAGGGGAATCAGGTTGTCCCACGTGAGGCTCACAGTTAATCCCCATTTTACAGATGAGGTAACTGAGGCACAGAGAAGTGAAGTGACTTGCCCACAGTCACACAGCTGACAAGTGGCAGAGCCGGGATTCGAACTCATGACCTCCGACTCCCAAGCCCGGGCTCTTTCCGCTGAGCCACGCTGCTTCTCTAAAGGCCTTGTAATACATGAATTACAGGTAATAAACCGAGTTGAGGCTCTCCACTTTGGATGGAAAAAGAAAACAGTCAGTCAATCATATTTTTGAGTGCTTTCTGTTTGTACAGCACTGTACTAAGCGCTTGGGAGAGTCCAATAGGACAATAAACCCACACATTCCCTGCCCACAAGGAGACAAACCTGAATAGAAATAAATAAATGGCCTATATGGACATAAGTGGTGTGGGGCTGGGAGCGGCAGTTGGATAAAGGGAACAAGTCAGGATGACAGAGAAGGGAGTGGGAGAAGAGGAAAGGAGGGCTTAGTCAGGAAAGGCGACTTGGAGGAGCTAGGCCTTGGATTAGGCCTCCACAAGAGGAAAACAGCCTAATTCTGAAGAGTTTTTAGGTTTTTTCGGTAGGGGATTATTATATTTGTTAAGCCCTTCTGATGTGCCATTCATTATACTAAACACTTAGATAGATAGAAGATGTTCAGATTGGACACAGTCCCTATCCATAACCAGTTCATTAAAAGCACCTGGGTCCACAGATTTATATTTACAAGATCAGACATCCACGGGTGTATTTTTATTCCTTTGGAAGTGGTCGGCATGCAGATAAATAAAGAAAGTGCCCTACTGCCCGTCGAAAGTAATTATGTAATTCTATTTACTCGGTGGAAATGGTGTTTGCTTTGTTCTTAGACATCGAACAGTTGTGTGGGCTTGGACGATCTGTGTAATTACATCCTGAAGTGAAAACCAAGCCACTGGTACTTGAAATTCTATCCCCTTTCATAGAGATTTTCATCCCTCGACGTACCTCTAAGCTGTAAACTGTAAGCTCCTTGGCGGCAATCGATCAATCGGTGAGAAGCGGCATGGCGTGAAAAGGAGCACGGTGTAGTGGCCAGAGCCCGGGCCTGGGAGTCAGAAGGTCATGGGTTCTAATCCCTGCTCTGCCATTTCTCCTCTCTGTGACCTTGGGTGAGTCACTTTGCTTGTCCGGGCCTCAGTTACCTCATCGGTCAAATGGGAATTGAGACTGTGAGCTCCACGTGGGACAGGCCCACGGTACTTGCGTATATGTGTACGTATTTAGTATTCTATTTATTTTATTAATGACGTGAATATATGTACAATTCTATTTACTTACATTGATGCTACTGATGCCCGTTTACTTGCTTTGTTTTGTTACCCGTCTTCCCCCTTCCAGACTGTGAGCCCATTGTTGGATAGGGATTGTCTCTATCTGGTGCCGAATTGTACTTTCCAAGAGTTTAGTACAGTGCTCTGCACACAGTAAGCGCTCGATAAATACGAATGAATGAATGACAGAGACTGGGTCCAACTCGGTTTGCTTGTATCCACCCAGGGTTTAGTACAGTGCCTGGCACATAATAAGCACTTAGCAAATACCAATATTATTAGTGCTATTATTAATCAATCAGTTGTATTTATTTAAGTGATTTACAGCATGCAGAGCACTGTTCTAAGCGCTTGGGAGAATGCAATATGACAGAGTTCGTAGACACATTCTGGGCCCATATAAGTTTACAGTCTAGAGGGCAGGGTTCTTGTCTACCGTTTCATGTCATGAAGCAGCATGGCTTAGTGGCTAGAACGCCTAGAAGTCGGAAGGACCTGGGTTCTAATCCCAGCTCGACCACGTGTCTGTTGTTTGACCTTGGACAAGTCACTTCACTTCTCTGGACCTCCATTCCCTCATCTGTAAAATGGGGATCAGTGTGAGAGCCCCACGTACGACAGGGACTGTGTCCAACCTGATTAGCTTGTATCTATCCCAGCGCTTAGAATGGCACTTAGCACATAGTAAGCGCTTAATAAATACAATATTCATTGATTATTTACCGACTCCTTTGTGCCGTCCCGAGTGCTTAGTACAGTGCTCTGCACACAGTAATTGCTCAGTAAATAGCAGTGACTGACTGATTGACTTTGAAGAACAAGCGGCAAATGAACTGCATTTCCTCCCTCACGATGCTGGAAGGAAAGTGTGTTACAACTTGTCAGAGTCTCAGCATTTCGGCCCCGACTCGTTTGTCTGGGGACGGCCTCATTCATTCATTCATTTATTCATATTTACCGAGCGCTTACTGTGTGCAGAGCACTGGACTAAGCACTTGGGAGGTGACGATATAAAAATAAACAGACACATTCCCTGCCCAGTCTAGAGGGGAGACAGATTTGAATAGAAATCACTAAATGACCGATGCGAACATAAGTGGTGTGGGGCTGGGAGAGGGGGATGAATGAAGAGGGCAGGTCGGGGTGACGCAGAAGGGAGTGGGAGAAGAGGAAAGGGGGGGGCTCAATGAGGGAAGGCCTCTTCGGAGGGGATGGGCGCTCTTTGAAGGGTGGAAGGGTAGTCATCTTCTGTCGGGTTTAAGGAGGGAGGACGTTCCAGGCCAGAGTCAGGGCACGGGCTGAGGGCGGGGGGCGATGAGATAGATGAGAATAGGCATTCCCCGCCACTACGATTATTTTGACAAGCGTTGCAGTCGTGAATCCCAAACTCTACATCCTAGAAGTAGCCCTTGCCGCTTCTGTGGAAAATCTCCCTGTGGATGAGATAGGAGCATCGCTCCTTTCCAGGAAGGATCGAACGGGAGTCTCAACCCAGCCGTACTGCTCGGTCTAGAGGATGGGATCGAGGCTAGGATGGCCGGGGCCTAGTGACCTTGGGCAACTCATTCATTTGTTCAATTATATTTATTGAGCGATCGCTGTGTGCAGAGCACTGTACTAAGTGCTTGGGAGCAGACAATACAACAATAAACGGAGACATTCCCTGCCCACAACGAGTTTACGGTCTAGAGAGGAGGAGACAGACATCGATACAAATAAATAAAAGATATGAACACAGTGGTGTGGGGATGGGATGTGGGGAAAAACAAAGGGAGCAAGTCAGGGTGAAGCAGAAGGGAGTGGGAAAAGAGGAAAGGGAGGGAATTAGTCGGGGAAGGCCTCTTGAAGGAGATGTGCCCTCAATAAAACTTTCAAGCCGGGGTGGAGGGAGACCCCCCTTCTGGACCTCAGTTTTCTCATCTGTCAAAAGGGGATTAAAACACCTGCTCTCCCTTCCCCTGAAATTGTGAAGCCCGGGGGTGGGGGGGGGGGGTGCGGGGAGAGTCAGGGGTTGATGCTCTTAGATTAACCCAAGTGCTTAGCACAGTGCTTGGCACTTAGCGAGCCTCATCATCCATCTGTATTTTGCCTCACACGATCTCCCCGGAACCCAACGCCGAGGAGAGGTCCGCGCCGAACGGGATGCGATGAGTTAGCAGGTGTTCCAGCTCTCTGTTTAATTTACCCCAATTATGTAAATAGAGCAATTGATTAAAAACGTCACCTTTCACATTTCCACTCCGTGACGGATCTCCTTCACCGACAAGGAACCTCACCGGCCGGCGTGGCTTGAATCCTGAAACCAGTTCTCGTTTCCACCTCAATCTTTTCCCCATCGAACGGGGACGCCTCACGATTCATTCATTTGTTTGATCGTATTAATTGAGCACTTACAGTGGGCAGAGCTCTGTACTAAACACTTGGGAGAGTCCAGTACAACAAGAGACAGACACTTCCCTGCGCACAACAAGCTTACAGCCCGAGGGTTGGGTCGGGGGGAGAAAAGACATGAATATAAATCAATCAATTACCGTAGACTCAATACTCTTACTCCCCAAATTCTCTCACTTCACAAAGGTTTCTCATTAGAAGGGGAAAAGCTTCAATCTCCCTTCTGGGACTTTTCAAGTGCTTGGTACAGTGCTCTGCACACAGTAAGCGCTCAATAAATACAATTGAATGAATGAATGAAGTTCTAGCCGCCATGAAGCTGGTCAACGGGAACAAGATTTCACATGAAGCGTGAGGCCTTTGGATGCTGATAATCAATCAATCATATTTATTAAACATTTGCTATATGTTTACCATCTCCTCCAAGAAACTTTCCCTGACTGCACCCTCCTTTCCTCTTCTGCCACTCCCTTCTGCGTCACTCTGACTCGCTTCCTTTATTCATCCCCCCCCCCAAACCCTCCCACATTTATGTCCATATCTGTAATTTTATTTATTTCTTTTACTGTCTTTGCCCCGCTCTAGACAGTAAGCACATTGTGAAGTGGGAATGTGCCTGTTACATTGTTCTATTGTAGTCTCCCAAACGCTTAAAATGGGGATCTTCACAAAGTAAACACTCAGTAAATCTGATTTACTAATTGAGTGCAGAGCATCGAATTGAGCAATTAGGCAAGGACAGTGCGACAGAGTTGGTACACAGGTTTCCTGCCCACGGTGAGCTTACTGTCTAGAGGAGGAGACAGACATTAATATGAATGGATAAATTACGGATCTGTACGTAGGTGCAGTGGGGATTAGAATCAAAGGCGCAAATCCAAGGGAAAGGTTGTTGCGGAAGAAAATGGGAGAAGAGGAAATGAGAGCTTAGCTGGGGAAGGCCTTTTGGAGGAGATGTGTCTTCTGTCTTCCATAAGACACCTGGGAGATGCTGAAGGGCTCCCTGACCTGTGGGAGATGAGTGGCGCAGAACTTTCATGTGAAGCATGAGACCTCCTCAGTGCTTATAATCCCTCAATGAACTGTATTTATCGAACATTTACTACATGCGGAGCATCGTATTTAGTGCTTAGGAGAGGACAATAGTACAGAGTTGATAGACAGGTTCCCCGGCCACAAGAAGCTTCTGGTCTAGAGGGGGAGACAGACATCAATAGGAACAAGTAAATTATGGCTATGTACATTCATTCATTCATTCATTCGATTGTATTTATTGGGCGTTTACTGTGTGTAGGGGACCTTACTGAGTGCTTGGAAAGTACAGTTCAGCAACAAATAGAGACAATCCCTGCCTACAACGGGCTCACTTTCATTCATTCATTCAATCATATTTATTGAGCGCTTACTATGTGCAGAGCACTGTACTAAGCACTTGGAATGCATATTTCGGCATCTCACCGTCTAGAACGGAGGAGATAGACATCAAAACAAGTAAACTGGCATCAATAGCATTAATATAAATAAATAGAATTATAGATAAATGCACATCATTAATAAAATAAGTAGAATTATAAATATGTACATATATACACTCAAGGGCTGTTGGGAGGGGAGGGGGTGGAGCAGAGGGAGCGAGTGGGGATGATGGGGAGAGGACAAATTCTGAGGTTCCGAGATAGGGGTGAATAAAACGTGTAACTCCAAGACCAAGGGTAACGCAGAATTGGGTGGGAGAGGAGGAATTGAGAGCTTAGTTGGGGAAGGTCTCTTGGAGGAGATGTGTCTTCTGTCTCCCTTACCCTATTTATTTTGTTAATGAGATGTCATTACCCTATTTATTTTGTTAATGAGATGTACATCACCCTGATTCTATTTATTTGCTATTGTTTTAATGAGATGTTCTTCCCCTCGATTCTATTTATTGCCATTGTTCTTGTCTGTCCGTCTCCCCCGATTAGACCGTGAGCCCGTCAAAGGGCAGGGATCGTCTCTGTTACCGATTTGTACGTTCCAAGCGCTTAGTACAGTACTCTGCACATAGTAAGCGCTCAATAAATGCTATTGAATGCATAAGGCATCTGAGAGATACTGAAAGGCTCTCTGACCTGTGGGAGACGGGCAAGAAGAAGTTTTTACTGAGGCGGGTGGCCTCCTCAATGCCTTGGGAAGACTGCAGCGGAGGACACTGCCGGCCTCGGCCGCCCGGAACTTGCAACTCTGAGGTGCCTCTGCTCTAGGGCATTTTTCACTCTGCCGCGTGGATCGTTGTCTTCAAAACGCTTCAGTCCATGTCTTCCCGCTCCTCAAGAACCTCCAGTGGTTGCCCGTCCACCTCCTCATCAAACAGAAGCTCCTTACCGTTGGCTCTAAAGCCCTCAATCTCCTCGCCCCTTCCTACCTCACCTCGCTACTCTCCTACTCCAACCCGGCCCACTTGCTTCGTTCCTCTAATGCCAACCCACTCCCTGTCCCTCCATCTCATCTATCTCACCGTCGACCTCACACCCACCTCCTGCGTCTGACCTGGAACGCCCTCCCTCCTCATATAGGACAGCCAGTCCCATCGTTGTCACCCTTATCTCTCTTTTCCTTTAGGAGTTTTTCCGTTGTTCTTATTTTGAATGGTATTTCATTCAGTGGTATTTATTGAGCGCTTGCTATGTGCAGAACACTGTACTAAGCACTTGGCATGTACAGTTCGGCAACAGATAGAGACAACCCCTGCCCATCGACGGGCTCACAGTCTAATCGGGGGAGACGGACGGACAAATACAAGACAACGTAATCCCAATTATTAGAATCGAGGGGATGGACACCTCATTAACAAAATAAATGGGGTATTAAAAATAGATGCAAATGAGCACAGCGCTGAGGGGAGGGGAGGGGAAGGGAGAGGGGGAGGAGCAGAGGGAGGGGGGGAAAGGGGACTAAGCTGAGGGGAGGTGAAGGGGAGGCAGAGAGGGAGCAGAGGGAGCAGAGGGAAAAGGGGAAGCTCAGTGTGGGAAGGCCTGTCGGAGGAGGTGAGCTCTCAGTAGGGCTTTGAAGAGGGGAAGAGAGTTAGTTTGGCGAATGTGAGGAGGGGGGACGTTCCGGGACAGTGGGAGGACGTGGGCCAGAGGTCGACGGCGGGATAGGCGTGAACAGGGGACGGTGAGGCGGTGATTTGTTAAGCACTTACTATGTGCCAGGCACTGTACTAAAAGCCGGGGTGGATACAAACTAATCGGGTTGGACACTGTCCATGTCCCACGTGGGACTCACAGTCTTCATCCCCATTTTACAGATGGGGTAACTGAGGCAAAAAGAAGCAAAGTGACCTGCCCAAGGTCACAGAGCAGACTAGTGGTGGAGCTGGGATTAGAACCCAGGTCCTTCTGGCTCCTAGTCCAGACTCTTTCCACTAAGCCACGCTGCTTCTCCCACAGGTTTCACCTTTCCCCGTGGATCTGTCCCCGGCCACTGCTGCCCTAGTTTAATCTTTATATGGGAAACCCTAAGGTGGAGACAGAAAATGTGTCTCACTGTCATCCACGTCATTTTCTACCCAGTGCTAGTACATCGCTCTATACTTTGAAGGCACTTAAATTAAAATAGCTCCTGCCAGCACGGGGCTGGGAGATGGAAGGCTGATTTAGACTGGAGGCCATCCTGAAGGGGAAGGACTGAGGGGAATTTCCCAGAATCTTCCGCTTCTATACCTGCAGTTATCATGGCGGCCAAAGAAAGAGCCCACCTTCCCTGGGCCATAACTATGGCTAAATTCCCCTTCCGCTGACCGTTGGAAAAGACATAAAAGACAGCCGGGAGAGAAGGGATAGAGGCTCGCCAACTCCTCCGAGAGGAGATTGAAACTCCAACCCTCTCAGAATTTCCACAGAGCCCCAGTCCCGCTTTCTAACACCAACCTCGGGGCGCACGGAGCTTCCTCTTTCCAGAGGCGAAGATAAAATCGGCCGCACCTCTGATGCCACGGATTACCACCTCTCATACGCCACGGACGTTTCATCAAACACCCTTTGCCCTTTTCTAAATATCCCCTTTGTCTCCCGCTCCAACTGCCCTCTCCCATCGCCGACCGAAGAGAGATATTCTGAACCAGTGAATATTCATCAGAAACGTTCAGGCTTTCATCATCGTTATTTGGGAACCCGAATTCTGTTGCTTGGCTAAATAAAAGAAAAAATAATAAAAATAAAAAGACTTCAAGGCCGGGAGCTTCAACACAGGGAGGCAAAGGGCTTTGATTATTATATTTCAGACACCTAGGAGTCGGATGGAAAAAGCTCAGAGAAAATTCTGTTTCTCCGTGGGGAAGCTGGGAGCAGAACAAAGACCTTTTACTCTCCAGGCCTTTTCGGAGTTTCAGACACTGATTTCCCTCGCTTTTCTTTACAACCTCGGAAACTCTCCATTAGCACCTTTTAGACGGGCGACTCACGCAGAGAGTTAAGAGGGTACCGCTACCGTCAGAAACGGCCCCCGTCGTATGGATTACATGCATCGCAATTTATTTAATTATAAAGTTATTCCGACGCACGCGCGGTTCGCGCGGGCTAAAAGCGTCGGTTAAAAGCCCGGACCATAGAATAGCGCGGATGGACAACTGAGTCGATGATTTGCTTAAAGAGCCCGAAACCATGTGGTTTTTCCCTATCCGCGTCCCCTCTCCCGGAGAGACGTGGAAGAGAGCGAGCGAGAGTAGATGTAATTACAGGCCGTTCCGTGTATATTTTCTATCTCTGAATATGCCCCGTGGCAAGTGGTGCTGAGGAATCGAAATCTTTGTTAGGTGGAAGAGGAGATGACGGGAAACATTGAGTCGGAAGTCAGAAAAGGGACTCCCGCTTGGGAGACGGTGGAAAACGAGCGGGTCTGGGAGTCAGGAGACTGGGATTCTTGTTCCAGCTCTGCCACTGTCCTGCTGAGGGAGCTTGGGCAAGTCACTTCACCGCTCTCCGGGCCTCAGTACAGCTTCCTCCTATGTAAAATGGGGCTCTATTCCTGATCACTCTATCCATCGTATCGATCGAGCGCTTGCCGCGTGCCGAACACTCAGAGCTTGGGAGACTACGGTAGAACCAACATGAAGGCAGGTTCTAGACAGACAGTCATATAAATAAATAAATCACAGACAAGGACGTAAGTGCTGTGGCACTGAGGGAGAGGTGAATAAAGAGAGTAAATTCTAGCGCAAGGGAGACGCAGAAGGGAGTGGGAGAAGAGGAAAGGATGGCTTAGTCAGAGAAGGCCTCTTGGAGGAAATGTGCCTTCACATAAGGTTTTGGAGGCGGGGAGAATTGTTGTCTGCCAGATATCCATAAACCTCCTTGCTGACCTTCCCGCCTCATCTCTCTTCCCACTCCAGTCCATACTTCACTCTGCTGCCCGGATCATTTATCTACAAAACCGTTCAGTCCATGTCTCCCCCCTCCTCAAGAACTTCCAGCGGTTGCCCTTCCACCTCCGCATCCAACGGAAACTCCTCACCATTGGCTTTAAAACCTTCCATCCCCTCGCCCCTTCCTCTCACCACGCTACTCTGCTCATTCAATAGTATTTATTGAGCGCTTACTATGTGCAGAGCACCGGACTAAGCCCTTGGAATGAACAAGTCGGCATCAGATAGAGACGGTCCCTGCCCTTTGACAGGCTCACGGTCTGATCGGGGGAGACGGACAGACGAGAACGATGGCGATAAATAGAGTTGAGGGGAAGAACGTCTCGTAAAAACAATGGTGACTGAATAGAATCGAGGCGACGTACAGTTCATTAACAAAATAAATAGGGTAATGAAAATATATACAGTCGAGCAGACGAGTACGGTGCTGAGGGGATGGGAAGGTTGAGGGGGAGGAGCAGAGGGAAATGGGGGGAAAAGAGGGTTAAGCTGCGGAGAGGTGAAGGGGGGGCTGTAGAGGGAGTAGAGGGAGAAGGGGAGCTCAGTCTGGGAAGGCCTCTTGGAGGAGGTGAGCTTTAAGTAGGGTTTTAAAGAGGGAAGAGTATCAGTGGGAGGGCGTTCCGGGACCGCGGGAGGACGCGGCCCGGGGGTCGACGGCAGGACGGTCGAGACCGAGGGACGGCGAGGAGGTGGGCGGCGGAGGAGCGGAGCGTGCGGGCTGGGCGGTAGAAAGAGAGAAGGGAGGAGAGGTAGGAAGGGACGAGATGATGGACAGCCTGGAAGCCTAGAGTGAGGAGTTTTTGTTTGGAGCGGAGGTTGATAGGCAACCAGCAGAAACACTTCTCTGCTAAGACAACCCAGCCCGCACACTTCGCTCCTCTAATGCCAACCTACTCACCATACCTCCATCTCGTCTATCTCGCCGACGACTTCTTGTCCACATCCTGCTTCTGGCCCGGAGCGCCCTCCCTCCTCAAATTTGACAGACGATCACTCTCTCCACCTTCAAAGCCTCACGGAAGGCCCATCTCCTCCAAGAGGCCTTCCCAAACCATGCCCGCCTTTCCCCTTTCCTTATTCCCTCTGCGTCACTGTGATTTGCTCCCTTTATTCACCTCTCCTTCAATTCCACAGCCCTTACATATTTATCCATAACTGATGTATTTACATTAACGTCTGTTTCCCCCTCCAGACAGTAAGCTCGTGGTGGGCAGCGAATGTGTTATATTGTTGTATTGCACTCTCCCAAGTGCTTAACACAGTGCTCTGCACACAGTAAGCGCTCAATAAATACGATTGACTACTTGACACTGTTATTCTTCTTCTTATTATCACTATTATTATAATCATCATTTTTATCATCATCTCGGTTTTTCTCAGTGGCAAAGTTGTTCTACTTGTCCTGTGATATCCTGGCTTCTCTGTGCACCGCAATGCTATTCTGCAGCAGAAAAGGAATAAAAGAGACCAAAAGAAATCTCAACCCCAGCTCCACCTTTAACTGCCAGTTTGAGGAAAAAAAAAAACCCAAAAAACTTTTGTGGCTGTTTCTAGAGAAAATAACTTTTTAATGAGTCCGGTTCACTGGAAAGTTTTGCCCCTGGGAAAAAGGGAAGCAAGAAAGCCTCTTTGACTCTAACCCTGCAGCTCGACGCCGTGACTCCCTCTACCAAGACTTCTGTGGAACAGTCCAGTCAGGACGCGGAGCTGAGCCGAGCAGGGCCGAACCGAGCCGAGCCGAGCAGACCCGGACCAGGCAGTCAGGATGAGGGAGGGAGGGGGAAGGGAGGGAGAGAGAGATGCAACCAGGCTGCACAAGGCCAAAGAAGGGTGACTGATTTTATCATTTAATTTCAAGGAGAAAAAGCTTCCTGAATTCCAAGACCTAGGTCAGGAGGGGTGGAGGGGGAGGGAGAGGATACCCACACCCTGTCCCCAGGCCTGAAACATTTTCCAAGCATTGACCTTCCTCCTCCTCCTCCATCTCCCCTCCTCCTCTTCCTCCTCCTCATCTTCCTCTTTTCCTCTATTCCTCCTGCTTTTCCTCCTCCTCTTTTTCCTCTTCTTCCTCCTCCTCCTTTTCCTTCTTGTCTTCCTCCCATCCTCCTCCTCTTCCTCCTCCCTTCCTCCTGCTTTTCCTTCTCCTCTTTTTCCTCTTCCTCCTCTTCCTTCTTTCTCTCCTCCTCCTCCTTCACCTCCTCCTTCTCCTTCCCCTCCTCCTCCTCCTCTGTTCCTCCTTGACCTCCTCCTTCTCCTCCTCTGTTCCTCCTCCTATTCTTCCTCCTACTCCCCCCTCTTCCTTTTCCTCCTTGTCCTCCTCCTTTTCCTCCTCCTCCTCTCCTTTTTTTTTGCCTTTTCCTCTTCCTCCTCTCTCTCCTCCTCCTCCTCCTCCTTCTTTTCCTCCTTGCCCACCTTCTCCTCCTCCTCCTCCTCCTTCCTACTCTTCATTCTTTTCTTGGGAGAGTACACTACAATAAATGGTGACATTCCCTGCCCACAACGAGCTCACAGACTAGAGTAACAATAATTATGGTATTCATTAAGCGCTTACTATGTGCCATTCATTCAGTCAATCATATTTATGGAGCACTTATTGTGTGTGAAATACCGTACTGAAAGCTGGGCCGGATACACACAAATCGGGTTGAACACAGTCTCTGTCTCACGTGGGGGTTCACAGTCTCGATCCCCATTTTACAGATGAGAGAACTGAGGCCCAGAGAAGTGAAGATCATACAACACATCATTATTATTATTATTATTATTCCAACAGACATTAAAACCAGCAGTGTGCAACGTTTTTGAAGATTGGGATCATTCATCTTTCCTCTCAGATGACTGGACTGTAAGCTACTTCAGTGCAGGGAACAGATCTACCGCCTCTATTCTAACGAACTCTTCCAAGTGTTTAGTACAGTGCTTCGCACATCATAGACTAAAAGTCTTTGAGGTCAGGGATCCTGTCTACTACTACCTTGTACTAGAGACAGGATCCCTGACCTCAAAGACTTTTAGTCCACGAGTCTTCCCCAGGTGCCTAGTACAGTGCTCCACACACGGAAGACTTCGATAACAATCATACCAATTATGGTGTCTGTTGAGCGCTTAATATGAGCCGGACACTGTACTGAGCGTTGGGGTGGATACAAGCATATCGGATTGGACGCGGTCCCTGTCCCACGTTGGCGGGTCACGGTCTGTCTCCCCCGATTAGACCGTGAGCCCGTCAAAGGGCAGGGACCGTCTCTATCTGTTACCGATTTGTCCATTCCAAGTGCTTAGTACAGTGCTCTGCACATAGTAAGCGCTCAATAAATACTGTTGAATGAATGAATGAATTTGACAGATGAGGTCACTGAGGCCCAGAGAGGTGAGCTCTTAGCTATCGGTTCTACCAGTTCTATCGTATTGCACCCTGTCAAGTGCTTAGCACAGTGCTCTGTACTTTGCAGACCGTAAGCCCCTTGAGGGCAGGGATTATATCTACCAATTCTGTTGTAATAATAATAATAATGATGATAGTATTTGTTAAGCGCTTACTCTGTCCCAGGCACTGTTCTAAGCGCTGGGGTAGACGCAAGGTCATCAGGTTGTCCCACATGGGACTCACGGTCTTCATCCCCATTTTACAGATGAGGTAAACTGAGGCACCGAGAAGTTCAGTGACTTGCCCAAAGTCACACAGCTGACAAGTGGCGGAGCCACGATTCGAACCCATGACCTCTGACTCCAAAGCCCGTGCTCTTTCCACTGAGCCACGCTGCTTCTCAAAATGGGGATTGAGACCGTGAGCCCCACGTGGGACAGGGACTGGGTCCAACCCGAGTTACTTTTAACCACCCGGGTGCTTAGTACAGTACCCGGCACATAGTAAGTGCTTAACAAATACCGTAATTATTATTATTATCATTATTATTAGAGCGCTCACTACATGCAGCACTTGGGAGAGTCCAGTGCAACAGAGTTGGCCGTCACGTTCCCTCCCCACAGTGAACTAATCATTCTGGTTCCAAAATCCCAAACTTTGGGGAATCCACTCAACTGGAGGAATCTTTGTCCAAAAAATTAGATTGGCTTCGTGGTGCTCTAATTAGATCCTGTCTCTCTGCAGAGAACTGTATTAAGCGCTTAGGAGAGTGTGACATTCACTTACACTGTATATTCAGTTACCTCTCTGAACCTCGGGTTCCTCAAGGGAGAGGGTTGAAAAACAATCTAAGAAATGTGTAATATTTTTGAAAAATGAAAAGCCTTTTGGCAGTAAAAGATATTATTAGATAAAAGAGGAAAGGAAATTTTGTTTCCACAAGTTCGCTTAAAAAAGGTATCAGTGTTTCCAATGAGGATAGGAGAAGATTTAGAAATCTAGAGGATTTTGCTTGTATTATTTTTTGATTGAGCTAAAAATCTCCCTTACTTCCAATGTGCTTTTTAAAAAAAAAATTTCTGTGATTTCCTTTTAGCCTCATCAAATTTCAATGAAGTGTCATCCTAGAAATCTAATAACTCACTAGAAGAGACCTATTCATCAGCATTTCTTCCTTTGATCGTGTAATTGCCTGTATTCCCATAAATATTCCCAAAAAAGAACAGAACAGATTAGTTGGGCTCAATTTCCTCCTTCAGCCAAGATCCGAGCAAATTAAAAAGATCAGTGCTATTTATGATTCTTTCTGATTTCCCCATATTACAGGTTTTCTCTCCGTCTCTTCTCACTGTCCAGTGCTCAGCGTCCAGTGCGCGGGTCTACTGAAGAACATTTGTGTTCACCGCGTGTTCAGACCGGACGTGTTCAGCGACTCAGGGAACACGGCAAACACCGTGGGACTGAATACAGCGTGGTGTCAGAGGAAATAGCTTTTGCCGGGGCGGGGGTGTCCAAAACAGTGAAGAGCCAAAGAATAGGATGTACTGAGCGCTTCCTCTGTGCAGAGCACTCTACTGAACACGTGGGAGACTAGAATAGACGTAGCAGTTCAAACTCTGTCCTCGAGGAGTTTACAGTTTACCGTGTGCAGAGCACTGAACTGAGCACTTGGCCGAGGATAACAGAGTAAACGCGATCCCCGCCATCGAACAGCTTCGAGTTTAGTCGATCGTATTTACTGAGCGCTCACCGAGTGCAGAGCCCTGTGGTAAGTGCTTGGGAGAGGACGATACAACAATTTATTCCTTCACTCAATCACATTTGCTAACTGAATGCAGAGCACCGTGCTAAGCGCTTGGGAGAGAGGACAATTCGACAATAAGCAGACACATGCCCTGCCCACAGCGAACTCACGGTCTAGAGGGAGAGTCAGACATTAATATACGTAAATAGAGAAATAAATTACAGCTCTAGAAATACAAACGCATTCCCTGCCCACGGTGAGCTCACAGTCTAGAGGAGAGACGGATATTAATGTACATAAATAGAGAAATAAATTAGGGAGATATAGATATATATACTTATGCTGTGGGGATGGGAGGGAGGATGAATGAAGGGATCGCTGCAGCGAGTGCCAGGGTGGCGGGAGATAATCAGGGTGGATTCGGTTTCCGTCCCGAGAGGGGACCAGTATCATCCCCTCAT
Organism: Ornithorhynchus anatinus; assembly: GCF_004115215.2. NCBI lineage: Eukaryota > Metazoa > Chordata > Mammalia > Monotremata > Ornithorhynchidae > Ornithorhynchus > Ornithorhynchus anatinus. The sequence goes on from NC_041735.1 coordinate 67,934,278, forward strand.
GATCCTCCGCACTGAGACGGAGGTAAATCAAACCGAAGCAGGATCTCTGCTCGCTCGTTTTCATCGGCACCGCGATGGAAGCGACCGTTATTCTTTCGTTCAGTAGTATTTACTGAGCGCTTACTATGTGCGGAGCAGTGTATTAAGCGCTTGGAATGGACAATTCGGCAACAGATAGAGACCGTCCCCGATTAGACCGTAAGCCCGTCAAAGGGCAGGGACCGTCTCTAACTGTTACCGATTTGTCCATTCCAAGCGCTTAGTCCAGTGGTCCGCACATAGTAAGCGCTCAATAAATACTATTGGATGAATGAATGAATCCCTGCCCACTGACGGGCTCACAGTCTAATGGGGGGAGACGGACGGACAAAGACAACAGCAGTAAATAGAATCAAGGGGACGGACACCTCATTAACAAAAATAAATAGGGTAATAAAAATAGATACAAATGAGCAGAGTGCTGAGGGGAGGGGAAGGGAGAGGGGGAGGAGCAGAGGGAAGGAGGGGAAAAGGGGGCTCAGCTGAGGGGAGGTGAAGGGGGAGCAGAGAGGGAGCAGAGGGAAAAAGGGAAGCTCAGTCTGGGAAGGCCTCTCGGAGGAGGCGAGCTCTCAGTAGGACCACTGGTCCTAGCATTTCTTTCCAACTGAAAGAGGTATTTTATATTAACTGTCTCTGCGTGTGTTGCTTTCCTAAATGTGTTCTAAGGAAGGGAAACATAAAGCTTCGTTGATAAGATCCGATGCCTCTCTAACTCTCCTACTCCCATCGAGCCGGCACACTTGGTTCCTCTAACGCCAGGCTTCTCGCTGTCCCTCCGTCTCGTCTATCTCGCCCCCGACCTCCCGCCCACATCCCACCTCCGGCCTGGAATGCCCTCCCTCCTCACATCGGATAAATAATTGCTCTCCGCTTCGAAGGCTTGCCGAAGGCCAGCGCTTAGTACGGTGCCCAGCACGTAGTAAGCTCTTAACGAAGCAGCGAGGCTCAGTGGAAAGAGCCCGGGCTTGGGAGTCAGAGGTCGTGGGGTTGAATCCCGGCTCTGCCGCTTGTCAGCTGTGTGACCGTGGGCGAGTCACGTCACTTCGCTGGGCCTCAGTTCCCTCATCTGGAAAATGGGGATGAAGACTGTGAGCCTCACGTGGGACGGCCTGATGACCCTGGCAGTGGCAAATCACTTCTCTGGGCCTCAGTGACCTCATCTGTAAAATGGGGATGAAGAGTGGGCGTCCCACATGGGACGGGGCCAGCGTTTAGTATAGTGCCTGGCACATAGTAAGCGCTTAACAGATACCTTAACAAAGGGGCTTCCCACTCCCAAGATTCGCCATGAAGTTCAACGTTCCACAGTAGGAAAAGCAAGTCAGCTCTGCTCGGTCGTTGGCTGTAAGTTCCTTGAGGGCAGAGATTACGTCTGCCAACTCTACGCTCGCCCAGGTGCTTAGTACAGTGCTCTGCACACACTAGAGTGGACATTCTTAGAGAGCAGGGGTCATGTCTGACATCTCAAGTGGGGAGAGAGCAGTAGAATTAGTAAACATGATCCCTACCCTTAAGGATTTACAAATTACACTATACAGAGCACTGTATTAAGCACCTGGGAGAGTACGATCGAGTCAGTAGACATGAAAGCGTAATAGAGCGTGGGCCTGGGAGTCAGAAGGTCATTCATTTATTCAGTCATATTTATTGAGCGCTTACTGTGTGCAGAGCACTGTACTAAGCGCTTGGAAAGTACAATTTGGCAACAAATGGAGTCAATCCTTACCCGACAATGGGCTCCGGTCTAGAAGGGGGAGACAGAAAAAAAAGAAAACAAAATAAGTAGACAGGATGTACCTACCCCAGCACTTAGAACAGTGTTTCACACTTGGAAAGAGTTCAAAATATGCCCAAGAAAAAAAAATGGGCCTTCAAAGGTCACCCCCGCCCCAGTATGCCCTGGCAGTTCCGGTCAGTGAGAGTCGAAGTGGTCTTCAGCCGTAATGATATTGATTGAGCGATCACGAGGAGTGATGCACGCTGTACTGGACACTTGGGAAGACCAACTCAAAACGGACGCCCCACTCCCCGGACATAAAAAGCTTACGCTCTCGCTGGGGAGACGGATCGAACGCTAACGGAAGCCGGAGGAATCGGGCTCCCGAAAACAGGCCCCGGCCCTGACTAGAAGCAGGCGGCTGCGGAGAAGGATCGAACACTCCTTGCCCTCCCTCCCAACGGGCCCTGGTTTACTGGAGTCCCTACACAGAGAACAGATTTCAAGACCCCGAGATGAGGCTTCGAAAGAAGGCCGTTATCCTCGATACTGGAAGCTCCTTGTGGGCAGAGAACAAATGCGTTCTGATGGTATTTGTTAAACGATCGCTACGTGCCGGGCTCTGTACTAAGCGCTGGGGTAGATACAAGCTAGTCCGATTGGACGCCGTCCGTGTCCCACGTGGGGCTCACAGCCTTAATCCCCATTTTGCAGATGAGGGAACTGAGGCATGAAGAAAGACTCTGCACGACGCCCTTCGCACAGTAGATTGGACGCTCTTTGAGGGCAGGAAATTTTAACTTTTTTGTGCCCTCAATCAATCAGTCGTATTTATTGAGCGCTTACTCCGTGCAGAGCACTGTGCCAAGCGCTTGGATGAGAACGACGCAGGAATTAACAGATACATTCCCTGTCCAAGACAGGTTTACAGTCTAGAGGAGGAGACCGACGTTAAGGTAAATATATAAATGGCAGATATGCGCGGAAGAGCTGGGGGCCGAGGGTGGAGTGTCTCTCTCCGTTGCCGAACTGTACATTCCGAGCACTTTGTACAGTGCTCCGCACATAGTAAGCGCTCGGTAAATACTATCGAATGAATGAATGGAGTGAAAAAGGGAGGAAATCCGAGTGACACGAAAGCGAGTGGGAGAAGAGGAAATGAAGGTCTAATAATAATAATAATGTCGGTATTTGTTAAGCGCTTACTATGTGCAGAGCACTCTTCTAAGCGCCGGGGTAGGCACAGGTTAACCAAGTTGTCCCACGTGAGGCTCACAGTCAATCCCCATTTTCCAGATGAGGTAACTGAGGCCCAGAGAAGTGAAGTGACTCGCCCACAGTCACCCAGCTGACGAGGGGCAGAGCCGGGAGTCGAACCCGTGACCTCTGACTCCCAAGCCCGGCCTCTTTCCACTGAGCCACGCTGGTCTAGTGGGGGAAGGCCTCTTGCCTTCGATACAGCCGGCGCTCTTTTGTACTCTCCAGCTTCTCAGCACAGTGTCTGGCACACGGTAGGCGCTCGATAAAGCCTACTGACCGACGGATCGATAAACCCCTGGGAGGACTAAACTCCCAGCCACTAAGCAGGCAAATCTGGACTCCCGCCCACATCACCGAGAAATACGGCTTTATCTTCCGCCGTCATTCCGCCAAAACGAGCTCCCTACGTGGGTTGGTCAAGCTATTACACCCAGAACATATACTTAAATCTGTCAGCTGATCGGTAAAGAGTAAGGAGGTAAGAAGAGATGAAAATAAAGAAAAACGCGTATGCCTATAGCCAAGGGTTTCCGGGCCAGGACTTGATCATTCTTATTAGTAATTAAGCACAGTTGCATGAATCGTTCGTTTCAAACTATTTAAGATCATAATAATTAAAGGAAGGGGAGGTGAAGGTTTGGAGACAGTTTTCTCTTTGGATTTCTCTAAAAATATAGAGTATTCTGGGTTCTCTGGGATTAAACAGCAGGGATTGAGCCTCGTTCTCAAGATTAGCAAACCCCTGCAGCGTGTACCCTGTTTCCAAATTCCGTTTCATGGAAGGGAAAGACGATATAAATCGTAAAATGTTTCCCCTAAGGTTTGAGGGGCAGAAAAAAATATCTCAGGCAATTAGGGAGTGCTCACTGAGCAGTTTTTTTATGGTATTTGGGAAGCACTTACCGTGTGTCAAATGCCGCACTAAGTGCTGGGGTAGATATGGAGTCAGAGGTCACGGGTTCGAATCCCCGCTCTGCCACTTGTCAGCTGACTGCGGGCAAGTCACTTCACTTCTCTGGGCCTCAGTTACCTCATCTGTAAAATGGGGATTAAAACCGTGAGCCTCACGTGGGGCAACCTGATGACCCTGTACCTCCCCCAGCGCTTAGAACAGTGCTCTGCACATAGTAAGCGCTTAACAAATACCAACATTATTATTATTATCGTTTAGACTGCGAGCCCATCATTGGGCAGGGAATGTCTCTATCTGTTGCCGAATTTGTCCATTCCAAGCGCTTAGTAGAGTGCTCTGCGCATAGTAAGCGCTCAATAAATACTATTGAATGAATGAATGAATGAATAAGGTAACCCCCGTCCCACATGGGGCTCACAGTCATAATCCTTTTTATAGATGAGGAAACTGAGGTCCAGAGAAGCGCATTGACCTGCCCCAAGTCAAAGAGCAGACAAATGGTGGAGCTAGGATTAGAACCCAAGTCCCTCGGACTCCCAGGCCCGGGTTCGACCCATTAGGCCACACGGCTTCTCAGGCTTGGCCAGGGCAGGATTCCAGTCGCAACCAGAATTATCCACGGGGGTTTTCGAGGATCTGGGTCTCGCTTTCCTCATCTGTAAAATGGGGATAAGACAGCAGCTCTCCCTCCCTCCTAGACTTCTCCCTCTAGACTGTCAGCTCTTTGTGGGCAGGGAATGTTTCTGTTTATCAGTCATTCATTCAGTCACGCTTTTTGAGCTCCCACTGTGTGCAGAGCACTGAACTAAGCTCTTGGAAAGTACAATTCTGCAACAGATAGAGACAGTCCCTACCCAACGATGGGGTCGTACTCTCCCAAGCAATTAGCACAGTGCTCTGCACACAGTAAGTGCTCAATAAATATGATTGAACGAATGAATGGATAAGAGTCGGACAGGGATCGTCTCTCTTTATTGCCGAATTATACTTTCCAAGCGCTTAGTACAGTGCTCTGAGCACAGTAAGCACTCAATAAATACAATTGAATGAGTGAATGGATGAATGAGTCCCACGTGGCTCAGTGACTTTGCCGGATCTATTTTTCCTCGAACCTACCTCAGTGCTTAAGGCAGGGTTTCGGTACACAGCGAGCACTTAATAAATGTCATCGTTAAAATTATTATCGTAAACTGAAGGGAAGCAGCGTGATTTAGTGGATAGAACCTGGGCCCGGGAGTCAGAAGGTCATGAATTCTAATCTCAGCTCCGCCACTTGTCTGCCGTGTGATCTTGGACGAGTCACTTCACTTCTCTGTGCCTCAGTTACTTCATCTGTTAAATGGGCATAAGAGTGTGAGCCCCATGTGGGACAGGGACGGTATCCAGTGTGTCTATTTATTGTTGTATTGTACTCTCCCAAGTGCTTACTACAGTGCTCTGCACACAGTAAGCTCTCAATCAATGCAATTAAATGAATGAATGAATGAACTTGTATCTGCCCCAGTGCTTAGAACCGTGCTTGATAAATAGTAAGAGTTTAACAAATAACATAATTATTATCATTATTATTATTATTAAGCCACCTCGTGGGGTTTCTTTAAGCAAGCAACGTGGCTCAGTGGCAAGAGCCCGGGCTCGGGAGTCAGAGGTCATGGGTTCGAATTCCCCGCTCTGCCGCTTAGCTGTTTGACTGTGGGCAAGTCACTTAACTTCCCTGGGCCTCGGTTCCCTCGTCTATAAAATGGGGATTAAGACTCAGCCCCAGGTGGGACAACCTGATTACCCCGAATCTCCCCCAGCGCTTAGAACAGTGCTCTGCACATAGTTAGGGCTTAACAAATACCAACATCGTTATTATTATTATTACTTAGCTATTTCAGGAAATGGAGTTGGCGCAAGTAATTTCTGTCAATTGAGCGGTGACCTCCCCTTTAAGAGGTTAAAGGTGTCCCAGAATCTATAGATCCCCCAGCTTCTCATCAATATCGATCCCGCAATTAGAACCCGGCCACCGTAACTAAATCGCCACTGTAACTTTAGTTTTAACATCACGAAAGATAACTAGCCGGATTTTTCTCAAGTATTACATCATCCACATTGGGTTCATCATCAACTCCGAGTTATAAGTCACAAAAATCCCCAGGTCTCACAGGAAAAGCGAAGCCAGGGTGGTCTTTGGCTTCCTGGGCTTTTTGGAAGTGGTTTTTGATGGCATCTGCTAAGTGCTTACTATGTAAAATGGTGGTATTCGTTAAGCGCTTACTATGTGCAAAGCACTGTTCTAAGCGCTGGGGGATACAAGGTGATCAGGTTGTCCCACGTGGGGCTCACCGTTTTAATCCCCATTTTACAGATGAGGTAACTGAGGCACAGAGAAGTTAAGTGACTCGCCCCAAGTCACACAGCTGGAGAGCGGCAGAGCCGGGATTCGAACCCATGAACTCTGACTCCCAAGCCCGGGCTCTTTCCACTGTGCCACGCTGCTTCTCAAGCACGTGTCAAGCATATTTTTACTATGTGTCAAGCATACTTTTAAACTCTGGGGTAGATACAAGTTAATCAGGTCGGACACAGTCCCTCTCCCACTTGGGGATCACAGTTTAGGTAGGAGGGAGAATGGGTATTGAGTACCTCAGTTGAGAAACCTTAGGCTCAGAGAAGTGCAGTGACTTGTCCCAGGTCACACGGCAGACACGTGCTGGAGCCGGGATTAGAACCCGGGTCCTCTCCCCCAGGGCTCAGAGCAGTGCTCGGCACATAGTAAGCACTTAACAAATGCCATTATTGCTAACTCTGTTGAACTCTCCAAAGCGTTCAGTGCTCTGCACACGGTAATAATAATAATAATAATAACGGTACTTGTTAAGCTCTTACTATGTGCAGAGCACTGTTCTAAGCGCTGGGGGAGATACAGGATAATCAGGTTGTCCCACGTGAGGCTCACAGTCTTAATCCCCATTTTCCAGATGAGGTCACCGAGGCCCAGAGAAGCGAAGTGACTCGCCCACAGTCCCCCAGCGGACGAGTGGCAGAGTCGGGATTCGTAGCCATGACCGCTGACTCCCAAGCCTGGGCTTCTTCCACTGAGCCACGCTGACTTCCACAGCAGACTGCTCCCTCTTTGAGGGGAGGGATCTCAACTGCAGAGCCCATCGTACTCCCAAGCATCTAGTCTGGGGCATTCAATAAATACTACTGGATTGGCCCCCTCCGGCTACACGACTGTCACTTGCGATGAGCAGCTCTTGACTCAGCCATTCTGACTCGGCCCATAGCTACCCAAAGCATCGCTCACTGTGGGCGGGGAATGTGTCCGTTTGTCGTTACATTGTGCTTTGCATGCAGTAAGCGCTCGATAAATACGATTGACTGACTGACTGAATGAATGAACGAATGAATAGCAACCCAGGCCAAGAGATGCTAACCTTCTCACTCCGCCTCCATCTCGTCTATCTCGCCGCCGACCGCTCACCCACGTCCTGCCTCTGGCCCGGAAAACCCCCCCCCCCTCAGATCGATCAGGCAATTCCTCTCCTCCGCTTCAAAGCCTTAATCGAAGGCCCGTCTCCTCCAAGAGGCCTTCCCTGACTACGCCCCACTTTTCCTCTTCTCCCACTCCCTTCCGCGTCCCTCTGACTCGCTCCCCTTATTCATCCCCCCCATCCCAGCCCCACCCCCCTTATGTCCACATCTCTCATTTATTGATTTCTTTTCATGGAATTTAGAGAAGGGTATTTACAGTATCAATGATAATAATAGTAATATTATAATAATAATCGTGGCATTCGTTAAGCCTTTACTATTCAATCATTCAATAGTATTTATTGAGCGCTTACTACGCGCAGAGCACCGTACTAAGCGCTCGGAATGGACAAGTCGGTAACGGATAGAGACGGTCCCCGCCCTTTGACGGGCTCACGGTCTAATCGGGGGAGACGGACGGACGAGGACGATGGCGATAAATAGAATCGAGGGGAAGAGCGTCTCGTTAAAACAATAGCAAATAAATAGAATCAGGGTGATGTACATCTCATTAACAAAATTAACAAAATTAACAAAATTAACAAAATAAACTTGTACTATGTACAAGGCACTGTACTAAGTACTGGGTTAAATACAAATTGTTCAGGTTGGACACAGCGCCTGACCTGCTTGGGGCTCGCAGTCTTAATCCCTATTTTACAGATGAGGTAATGGAGGCACAGAGCTGCCTGATCCCCATTTCGCAGACGAGAGGACTGAGGGGGAGAAAAGTGAAGTGACTTGCCCAAGGTCACACAGCAGACCAGCGGTGGAGGCAGGTTTAGAACCTAGGTCCTTCTGTTCCCCAAGCCCGGACTCTATCCGCTAGGACTTACTGCTTCTCTAATTATATGATCATGTTTTCATACTGGGCTTTAGTTAATAAAGTAGTAATAATAATGATAATAATGGTTTTTGTTAAGCTCTTACTATTTGCCAGACACTGTTCTAAGCACTAGGGTGGATACAAGCAAATCACTTTGGACACAGTCCCTGTCCCCACATGGGGCTCATAGTCTCCACCCCCATTTTACAGATGAGGCGACTGAGGCCCAGAGAAGTGAAGTGACACACACAGTGTCACACAGCGGACAAGCAGCAGAGCCGGAATTAGAACCCACGACCTTCAGATTCCCAGGCCCGCGCTCTATCCACACCACCACAGATGGAATCATCACTTGGAGATTCCGTCAATCCCCTCCTCTGGACGGTGAGCTCGTTGTGGGCCGGGATCGTCACTCCTTATTGTTGTACACTCCCAACCGCTTAGTACAGTATTCCGCTCCCAGTAGGCGCTTAGTAAATGGGAATGAATGAATGAATGAATCACTTCTCCAATCTAGACTGAAGACTGAGCTACTTGGCAGAATGAATCTGATGCAGATTAGGCATCGCAGGAGCCAGGAAGAATCCCACATTTCCCACCATGGGAATTAAGATCGTGAACCCCGAGTGCTACAGGGACTCTGTCCAGCCCGATTATCTTGTCACTACCTCAGCGCTCAGTACAGTGCCTGACGCCTAACAGATATCATAAAAAAACAACCCAACGGAGTGAGATAGACTCCATCCCCGTCTAAGAGAACAATCCCAGCGCTCACAGAGGGCCAGACAGAAAGACCAGATCGCCTTATGAGATCACGGAAACAGCTCGTATTTCCGAATCAGTAGAGCGAAAACATTTCTTTTTATGGATTTGTTCCTTATAAATGAATAATGAGGCTTTCACCCACTTCCTTAGCTCGGTTATCTATTCGGGCCAGTCTGCTAAAATTGGCATTCGTTTGTTTCCAAACCTTTTTCTGGGACTAAATTGCACATTAACCTGCGTTTGGTTGGGAAAGAGGCCGGGGGTACGTTCTCCAAGGATCGTAGCGCCCGGGAGTAGATCGTATAATTAAGGCTTTCGAATGACAAAACCTCGGAGCGTTGGGATAAGAGGTTCTCGGGAAGAGGGATTTCTTTCCGAGGCGTGAACGGTCTGGTGGGAATTCCAGCCCGGCCCCAGCAACTCCGTCTCAAGGGGGCGGCTGGATCAGAAGTCGTGTATTTGTGTCCAAGAGTGTGAGGGTCAGGGAGAAATCCTCCACGCGCTCAATCCGTGGAAATACCGTCGGGCGCCTTTCCGGGCCTCCTGCCATTCAGGAGAACGCGGCCCAACCGATCACCGACCGATCGATCGATCAGTGGCAATAATAATAACTGTGGTATCTGTTAAACGCTAGGTACCAGGCACCGTACTAAGCGCTGGGGTGAGCCGTCCAACGTGGGGCTCACGGTCTCACTTCCCATTTTACAGATGGGGGAACTGAGGCACCAAAAAGTAAAGTGACTTGCCCAAGGTCACGCAGCAGACAAGTAGCAGAGCGGGGATTAGAACACACAACCTTCCGACTCCCGGGCCGTGCTCTATCCACTACGTATTGAGTGCTTACCGTGTGCAGAGCGCGGAGCACTGGACTAAGGCTGGGAAGAGTATGATATAACGGAGTCATTGTCTTTTGGGGGGTTTTATGGTATTTAAGTGTTCACTACGTGCCAGACACTGTACTAGACGCTGGAGTAGATACAGTCTAATCCGGTTGGACACAGACCCTGTCCCACATGGGGTTCACGGTCTCAATCCGCATTTTATAGATGAGGGAACTGAGGCCCCGAGAAGTAAAGTGACTTACCCGAAGTCACACACTGACCCAAAGTCACACACCAGCAGATAAGTGGCAGAGCCGGGATTAGAACCCAGGTCCTTCTGATCCCCGGCTCCGGTCTCTCTTCACTACCAGAGTTTGTCACGCTTTTCCGAACAATGGCGGGCCTTGAGGACACTTTCTCTCGGAAGCTTCTCTGTGCCTGGAACCATTAGAGGTAATAAAGCGAGATCGTCCGCGCGATTCTCTCCAACGCGCCCCAGTCGATTGGCAAGATAATCTTTCCCTTTCAGAAAATAGAAAGCTATAGATTTCACACAGTACCCAATCAAGATGGCATTAGCGGACATCGCAGGAAAGAAGAGAGTGAAAATCTGGGTCGCTCATATTAACCTTTCATGTTCTACGATCCAAATTCCAACGGGTGAGAATAGTCCTGCTAGAGAAAAGGCCACGAGACTGAGTTGGGAGACCCAGATCCCAGCAGTCAATCCATCCGTCCATCAATCAGTGGTATTTATTGAGCGCAGATTGTAGGCAGATCACTTTGCTAAGCGCTCAGAAGAGTAAAGTCTAACTCGCATTCGTCCGTTCACTCATTCGGTCGTAATAAGAGAAGCAGCTTGGTTTGGCGGAAGGAGCCCGGGCTTGGGAGTCAGAGGACGTGGGTCCTAATCCCCACTGCGCCACTTGTCCGTTGGGTCACCTTAAGCAGCGTGGTTCAGTGGAAAGAGACCGGGCTTGGGAGTCATAGGTCATGGGTTCGAATTCCGGCTCGGCCACTTGCCGGCTGTGGGACTGCGGGCGAGTCACTTCACTTCTCTGTGCCTCAGTAACCTCATCTGCAAAATGGGGATTAAGGCTGTGAGCCCCACGTGGGACAACCTGATTACCCTGTATCTACCCCAGCACTTAGAACGGTGCTCTGCACATAGTAAGCGCTTAACAAATACCAACATTATCATTATTCTTATTCTCTGGCCCTCAGTTACCTCACCCGAAAATGGGGATTGAGACTGTGAGCCTCACGTGGGACCACCTGGTTACCTTATATCGACCCCAGCGCTTAGAACGGAGCTTGGCACGTAGTAGGTGCTTAACGAATCATCGTTATTATCATTTGTTGAGTGTTTACTGTGGGTGGAGCCGTGTGCTAAGCACTCGGGAGAGTACAATCTAATTTTCATTCATTTATTCAATCGTATTAACTGCGCGCTTACTGTGTGCAGAACATTGGATTAAGCACAGTGGAGAGTACAATAGACAGGCAAGTCACTTCACATCTCTGGGCCTCAGTTACCTCATCTGTAAAATCGGGATTAAATACTTGTCCACCCTCCCCATTAGACTGTGAGCCCCAGGGGACAGGGACTGTGTCTGATCTAATTATCTTCTATCTACTCCAGCACTTACGGTACGGTGCTTAGCACACAGTGAGTGCTTAACAGGTACCACAATCATCATCATCATCATTACGGATAGAGCATGGACCTGGGAGGCGGAAGGTCGTGGATTCTTAACCTGCCTCTCCACCACTTGTCTCCTGCGTGACCTCGAGCGAGTCGCTTCACTTCTCTGGGCCTCAGTTCCCTCATCTGGAAAATGGGGATTGAGACTGTGAGCCCCAGGTGGTAAAGGGACTGTGTCCAACGTGATTTGTTTGTATCCACACCAGCGCTTAGTACAGTGTATGTATCTCCTCCCCTGTTCTCCCTCCCTCCAGGCTCACATCTCCACTTGCCTTTAGGACCTCTCCACGGTGGATGGATGTGCGCCCGCTACCTAAAACTTCAGCTCCTCATCTTCCCTCCCAAACCCTGTCCTCTCCCTGACTTTCCCGTCACTGTGGAAGGCACGACCATCCTTCCCGTCTCACCGGCCCGCCACCTGGGTGTCATCCTCGACTCCGCTCTCTCATTCGTCCCACGCATCCAATCCGTCACCACAACCTGCCGGTCTCACCGTCACAACCTCTCCAAGATCCGCCCTTTCCTCTCCATCCGAACCGCTACCTTGTTGGTCCAATCTCTCATCCTATCAGCCTACTTTCTGATCTCCATCCTCCTGTCTGTCCCCGCTTCAGTCTATCCTTCACTCTGCTACCCAGATTATCTTTCTACAGAAATGATCCTCCTCCTCAAAAATCTCCAGCGGTTGCCTACCCACCTCCATATCAATCAAAAACTCCTCGCTCTTGGCTTCCAAGCCGTCCATCCCCTCGCCTCCTCCTACCTCCCCTCCCTTCTCTCCTTCTCCATCGCAGCCCGCACGCTCCGCTCCCCTGCCGCCTCTCACCTCCTCACTGGGCCTCCTTCTCGCCTATCCCGCCGTCGATCCCCCGGCCCACGTCCCGGAACTCCCTCCCTCCTCACAGCCGCCAAACTCACTCTCTTCCCCCCTTCAAAGCTCCACTGAGAGTTCACCTCCTCCAGGAAGCCTTCCCTCTTTTCCTCTGCTCCCTCCTCCTCCCCATCGCCCCGACTCGCTCCCTTTGCTCTACCCCACCTCCCTGCCCCGCAACACTTGTGAATATATATGTACATATATATTATTTTATTCATTTATATTAATGATGTGCATACATCTATAATTCTATTTATGTATACTGATGCTATTGATGCCAGTTTACTTGATTTGATGCCCGTCTCCCCTCCTCTAGACCGTGAGCCCGTTGTGGATAGGGATTGTCCACGATTAGACCGTAAGCCTGTCAAAGGGCAGGGACTGTCTCTTATCTGTTGCCGATTTGCACGTTCCAAGAGCTTAGTACAGTGCTCTGCACATAGTAAGCGCTCAATAAATACTATTGAATGAATGAATTGTCTCTGTTGCTGAATTGTACTTTCCGAGCGCTTAGTACAGTGCTCTGCACACAGTAAGCGCTCAATAAATGCGATTGAATGAGAGGCACAAAGTAAGCGCTTAACGGATTCACAATTATTAATATTATTATGAGAATAGCGGGGACTCAGTCACAAAACTAAACAATGCCTAGCCTGGAGTGCTACAGCTACGACTTCTTTTTACACTCCTCTGGACCCCATTCCCGCTGTGAGGTAGATTATTCTTTTTTTTTGCCTTTTTAATAGACCGTCTACAACAGTTTTCTAGGGTGTAGTAATAAGCTGAAACCCAAAGAACCAACAAAATGCAGGCATTTTTCACCAGAGCTTAAATCTGTGACTGGTGCTTGGTTTATTTGGTCTCTGATACGTGTGATTTATTAGCTTCATACTCTCAGCATTAGTGGGTAATTTTTTTATTTGTCGGCGAGGTTAAGAGCTAAAATTATGCAATTACAGCAGAGAAAATACAAACGTCTTACAATACAAGCTATTTTAAATATGAGGCACTGCTGAGATCACACGCAAACACACACAGACAGACCCGCTCACACACCCCCCCCCACCCCAGCCCACCAAAGAGGATCCATTATTAATTAGGCCAAAGATGTTCCTACTCCATTGTAAGTTCTAATAGCCCCGGTGTCAGTAATTGAATCCTTTCCAATCTGAATCAGATTTGTTCAAACGTCCATTGCGTACGAATATTTCACTCTAAATGTTTTACTTTACGAGGGCTTTAGAAATGGAGCCGAATCCATAACGGTTTTTACAAGGCATGTTGGAGCGCATAAACCGGAGAAGATTCCTCCAGCTCCCGATAGAAGCTGCTGAAATGTTTAATGACATTAGCTCCTCGCGAACGACATTCATTTCCTGTCTATGCAAATTTCCTTAATGTGAACCCCCCACCCCCCATAACAGGTAGAATGTAGAAAGTTAATGAAGCCGTGTAATTACAATCACTATAGAGACCGCGGTCCCCCGAGAAGGGGAAGGAGAGGCTCGGCGTGGGTTTTGACTTTCTTGGAGAACAACAGCTTATGATGTGGAGATGGGTGGTGAAATTCTTTTCATCACCCTCCGCCGTGTCCCCCGGAAAAAGGCAGGGGCAAATAGATTATGCTTTTATTAACTGCCGAGGACAACGGGGCAGGTAATGGGTGCCTTTTTGGTTTTAATAATAATAATAATGATAATGATGGTATTGGTTAAGCGCTATGGGCCAAGCACTGTTCCCAGCGCTCCCCATCTACCTTGGGTATCTGTCTAGTCAATCGGTCGATCGTATTTATTGAGCACTTACCGTGTGCAGAGCACTGGCCTAAGCGCTCGGGGGGGGGGGTGCAATAGAAGAATATAAAGACCTTCCCCTCTTAAGACCTTAGGGCCTGGGTTCTAATCCTGACTCTGCCACTTGTCTGTTGTATGACCTTGGGCAAGTCACTTCACTTTTCTGGGCCTCAGTTACCTCCTCTGTGGATTGAGACTGTGAGCCCCACGTAGGACGGGGGTTGCGCCCATCCCGATTTGCTCGTATCCACCCCGGTGCTTAGCACAGTGCCCAGCACCTAGTAAGTGTATAACAGATACCATTATCATTATTATCATTGTCATTATTACTATTATGTGGCAGAGCAGGGGTTAGAACCCAGGTCCTTCTGACTCCCTGGCCCATGCTCTATCCACGCTGCTTCTCATTTACCCTCTCTGGGCCTCAGTTTCCTCATCTGTGAATGAGGGTGAGATCTCTGCTTTGCGAGCCAATGTGGGACAGGGGCTCAGATTCATCTGATCGTCTTGCATGAACCCCAGCGCTCAGTACAGTGTCGACTACCTAATGAACCCTGAAAACATGGATGAGGAGAACAAGAACAGGAACAATAATGGTGTCCCAATTCTACCCACATGGTGAAGGACCACAGAAAAATGTCTATTATCATAATAATAATAATAATGGTATTTATTAAGCGCTTACTATGTGCCAAGCACTGTTTTAAGCACTGGGGTAGATACAAGGTTATCAGAGTGTCCCAAGCTGGGCTCACAGCATTAATCCCCATTTTACAGATGAGGTAACTGAGGCACCGAGAAGCAAAGCGGCTTCCCCAAGGCCACACAGCAGACAAGTGGAGGAGCTGGGATTAGAACCTACGTCTTCTGACTCCCAAGCCCAGGCCCTTTCCACGATGGATCTAGTCAATCACAGGACCCAATCAATCAATCAATGGTATTTACTGAGCTCTTACTATCTGCGGAGCGCCAGACTAAGCGCTCGGGAGAGTATGCATTCTCAAATAGCACTGGGTAACCTCAGACAGGGCTATTTCATTTCAAAAGAGAGGAGAGTTAAAATCGGCTCCTTTCCTTTCAAGCCACATCATCAACAGGTTTCCCGTAGAGCAGGTGTGGGCAATTATTAGACCAATTAAAGAGTCCCTGGAAAACTCACATAAAATATTCGGTGTTTTCAACCCCTACCAATAAAATTGTCATGGCTCTTATTGGATAAAGAACCCTCTTGTTTCCCACGCGTTATTACCGCACGCAGAGACACAAACACACACACAGACACGGGCTAATCCTTTGGATCGGAGCATTCTCCGATGCAGTGACGCGGCTATTTACCCTCTTCCTGTTGTTGAGAACCGACCGAACTGAGCCAGCCTCCTGAATCAATCTCTCGTAAGGAAAGTTCCCCTCTAGACTGGAAGCTCACTGTGGACAGGAAATATAATAATAATAATAATAATGTTGGTATTTGTTAAGCGCTTACTAGGTGCCGAGCACTGTTCTAAGCGCTGGGGTAGACACAGGGGAATCGGGTCGTCCCACGTGGGGCTCACAGTCTTAATCCCCATTTGACAGATGAGGGAACTGAGGCCCAGAGAAGTTAAGTGACTTGCCCAAAGTCACACAGCTGACAAGTGGCCGAGCCGGGATTCAAACCCATGACCTCTGACTCCAAAGCCCGCGCTCTTTCCACTGAGCCACGCTGCTTCTCGTTCTACTGTACTCTCCCCAGCGCTCAATACGTGGCTCAGTGGAAAGAGCGCGGGCTTGGGAGTCAGAGATCACGGGTTCTAATCCCGGCTCCGCCGCTAGTCAGCTGTGTGACCTTGGGCAAGTCCCTTAACTTCTCTGTGTCTCAGTTACCTCATCTGTCAAATGGGGATTCAAACTATGAGCCCCACGTGGGACAAACTGATCACCTTGTATCCCCCGGCGCTTAGAACAGTGCTTTGCACATAGTAAGAGCTTAACAAATACCACAATTTTTTTACGGTGCTCCGCACACAATAGGTGCTCGGTAAATAGGATTGAATGGGTGGAATGCATACTTTGTGCAGAGCACTGGACTAAGCGTGTGGGAGAGGACAATAGAACAATATAAAAGACACCTCCTCTGCCCCAGCGAGCTTGTAGTTTAGAGGGAGTGTTTCTATTCGGTGCTTTTTTATTGCCAAAGTCTCTTTCATTCATTCAGTCGTATTTATTAAGCGCTCACTGTGTGCAGAGCACAGTACTAAGCGTTTGGGAAGGTACAGCACAACACTAAACAGTGCCATTCCCTCTTCTGCTAGTTATTTTAATTCAGTGACATTCCCTCTTATGCTAGTTATTTTAATTTACTCCCCACAGCACCCCTGCGAGGTAGGGTTGAGCTATCATTATTATCCCCGTTTTACAGACGGGGGAACTGAGGTGTGGGGAGATGAAGTGGCTTGCCCAAGGCATCATAGTAGACAGATGGCAGAGCCAGGATGAGAAGCTGGGTTCAGTGGCTTCCAGGATCGCCAATCTCCCACTGGGCTACGCTTCCTCCTACCTTCAGGCCGTGTTTCCCCTCTCCTCGAGAACCTCCAGGGGCTGCCCATCCACTGCCGCATAAAACAAAAACTCCTCACCAACGGCCTTCAAGCCGTCCGTCCCCTCGCCCCCTCTTACCTCACCTCGCTCCTCTCCTACTCCAACCCAACCCGCGCACTCCGCTCCTCTAACACCATCCCACTCACCGTCCTCCATCTCATCTATCTGGCCGCCGACCTCTCTCCCACGTCCCGCCTCCGGCCTGGACGTCCTCCCTCTTCATATCTGACAGACGGTGACTCCCCCCCGACCCTTCAAAGCCTTATTGAAGATAATCAGTGGTATTTATTGAACGCTTACTAGGTGCGGAGCACCATACTAAGCGCCTGGGAGAGTATAACAGAATCTGCAGATGTGTTCCTGCCCATAAAGAGCTTGCAATCTAGAGGGAGAAAAGAAAGATTCCACGGCAAATCACCGAAGGCAAGAAGCTACGTAAGATTTGGCAGACAAAACAGACAAAAAGGGAAATAAAACAGCCATCCCCTCAGTTACTTTTTAGCCGAACTCACTTCAATTATAGGTGTCTTCAGGACTATAGGTTTTGGATAATGACTTTAGTTATCTTAACTTTAATGATGGATTGACAGGCTAAGGGAGTTAAAGGAATGCTCAGAGCAGGTAAATAGAATAGGGGAGCCAAACCCACTGCATGTGTGTGCAAACCCACGTCTGAAGTGCAGTTTCATAGTTTTATTAAAGTTCAGTAAAATGATTCCTTGGGAATGATTTCTACGGCTTGGTCCTCAGTAACCCCCTTCCCCCCCAAAATTCTATAGATACTAAAACATTCTTTCTAGTATTTAGTTGTTCCTGGAAAGTTTTAACCGAAGAAAATCGAATTGATTATATTGCAGTTTGAAAACTAGCATCTGAAAATTATTATTCAGTTATAGCAGTCTTTTTAAATGTATATATATATATTCTTTCCAAAAGCAGAAGATGGGAAAACTCATATTAAAGTTATACTACTGGCCCATTTTAAAATACCCCTAGCAGGGCCAGTAAAAGAGCAGCTGACTCACCTTTCATGATTTACTTCACCGGTTTAATATTTTTGTCCAACTTCGAAGTTTAAGCCAACAGTTTTTTTCCCATACCACCACGAAGAAGAAAAAATTATCAATGCAGAGCGGTACATCTCCTCCAGGAGGCCTTCCCTGGCAAAGCCCTCTTTTCCTCTTCTCCCGCTCCCTTCTGCGTCACAATGACTTGCTCCCTTTATTAATCCCCCCTCCCAGCCCCACACCCCTTACGTTCACATCTGTCATTATATTTATTTCTATTCACGTCTGTCTCCCCCTCTAGACTGTAAGTTCGCCGTGGGCAGGAAATGTATCTGTTTAGTGTTCTGTTGTACTCTCCCGAGCACTCAGTACAGTGCTCTGCACTCAGTAAGATCAAAAAATAAAATTAACTCACTAACTGACTGAAGATCCGGGGCGAGTAGCAGCCCCGGAGTGGGATTGAGAGAAGCAGCGCGGCTTAGTCGGTACGGCTCGGGCCTGGGAGTCGGAAGGTCATGGGTTCCAATCCCGGTTCTGCCACGTGTCTGCCGTGTGACCTTGGGCAAGTCCTTTCACTTATCCGAGCCTCAGTTCCCTCATCTGTAAAATGGAGATTAAGAGTGTGAGCCCCACGTGGGACAGGGACTGTGTCCAATTTACTAACTTGAATGTACCTCAGCGTTTAGAACAGAGCTTGGCACTTAGTGCTTAACTACCATAATTATTATTATTATTATTAAATACCCCATTCCTCACCCCTCCTCAGCATCCCTCAAGATTCCACAACTAATTATAACTAAAGTTCCTTTGGCAGAACACCGAGACCCTAATAGATCAGTCCCTCGGAAGACCCAGAGCAGGATTATAGGAAAGGAAAAGGCTAAGGGCCAGAGAGAAAAATGGGATTTCCAAGTTCTGCTGGAGCTCCTGATCGGCTGGCAGGTGCCCATTGGCCAGATCGACCTCAGTCCAGAAGCTCCCAGTTCCCCGAGGATTCTGGAAAATGTAGTTCTCAGCCAGAAAGGCTCACTGAACCGGGCTGGGCTTTTTCATTCGTTCATTCATTCAATAGTATTTATTGAGCGCTTACTATGGGCTTTGGGTCCATTCAGTTCAACTCCTCCCCTAAGAATCCGAATCAATCGATCACCGGTATTTATTGAGCATTTCCTCTGGTAGGTCTGTTGGACTAAGCGCTTGGGAGAGTCCAATCCAACAGCATCGGTAGACACAGGCCCTGCCCACAGTGAGCTTCCGGTCTAAGAGGGGGAGAATCGGATGTTGACGCAACCATGCTCCACCACCCCAGACGGGTATCTCCATTTCATTCATTCGATAATATTTATTGAGCGCTTACTGTGTGCAAAGCACTGTACTAAGCGTGTGGGAGAGTACAATATAACAAAACACACCCACAACGAGCTCACAATCTACATGGCCTCTATTTGTCAAAGGTACGGTGACCGGACGTCTATTTTTCTACCAGAAAGTCTGGTTTTCAGCTGCCCTGTCTCTTGTTCAGGATCGATATCGAACCGGACACTTTTATGTCTAAGCTTTCAGACAGGAGGAGGAGGAGGGAGAGGAGGAGAAGGTGTAGGTGGCAGAGGTGGAGGAAAGGAAAAGGAGGAAAGGGAGGAAGAGGAGGAGGAGGAAAGAGAGGAGGAAGATTCACTTATCAATCCCCACCTGGGATTTTGTAAAAGTCACAGAAATTCCCTAGTCACTAAATGATAATAATAATAATTATGGCATCTGTCATGTGCTTACTATGTGCCAGGCACTGTACTAAGCACAAGGGTAGATACAATCAAATCAGGCTAGCTCCAGTCCCTGGCCCACATGGGGTTCAGAGTCTCAATCGCTATTTTACAGATGAGGGAACTGCGGCCCAGTGAAGTTAAGTGATCCGCCCGAGGTCACACAGCAGATAAGCAGCAGAGACGGGATTAGAACTCGTGACCTTCTGACTCCCAGGCCGGGCCTCCATCCGCTACTCCATGCTGCTTCTCTGATTCCCACTGACCCTCCGCACCCTGAAAACCGTGCTTAGCTACAACCACGAAGACAAAGCCTATCAATATTCCGTGTTGATCATCCGTTAGCAGATTGCTTTTCTATATTAAAACCAAACCTGAAACTTCAGGAATATTTTAGGGCATATCGAGTGCACTTTCACAGCTTGATTTAATAAAACTGTAGTATATGAATATACAAACTAGTCTAAGAGTCATTACTTTCATTAAGAATATTACAGAGAATAAATTAACCTAAAACAATAAAACCTGAGCGGGAGATATATGTAAGTCATTTACATCTTGTAGACTCATTTGGGGAGGAGGAAAGGAGTGTGTTATGGTAAAGTTTCATTAGTGTTTGCATTTCAATTGACTTAGAAGCACACAGAGAGAACACAGAGACCATAAATATCATCCATAAACAAGAATATCACCCATCGTTGGTTTGGCGTCTCGTCTCCGCTTTTTCACGAGGCATTCTGTCAGAGCCAACGGCCTCTACTCCGTCCTGATCCTCCTCGACCTCTCAACTGCCTTCGACACTGTGGACCACCCTCTTCTTCTGGAAACAATATCCACCCTGGGCTTCACTGACACTGTTTTCTCCTGGTTCTCCTCTTATCTCTCTGGCTGCTCGTTCTCAGTCTATTTTAGGGGCTCTTCTTCTGCTTCCCACGCGGGAGGCAGACTGGGGGGGGGCCCCGCCAGGTTCAGTCCCGGTCCCCTTCTCTTCTCCATCTAAACCCACTCCCTTGGAGAACTCATTCGCTCCCATGACTCTAGCTACCACCTCTATGAGGATGCTTCCCAACTCTTCATCTCCAGCCCCGATCTCTCCCCGCCTCGGCAGTCTTGCGTTTTCTCCTGCATTCAAGGCATCTCTACTTGGCTGTCCTCCCGTCACCTCAAACTTCACGTCAGAAACAGAACCCCTATCTTCCCACCCAAAACCTGCCCTTCCCCTGACTTTCCCATCACTATAGACAGCACCACCATCCTTCCTGTCTCACGAACCTGTAACCTTAGTGTTATCCTTGATTCCTCGCTCTCGTTCAACCCGCCTACTGACTCTATCGCTTAATGCTGTCGGTTCAACCTCCACAATATCAGTAAAATCCATCTTTTCCTCTCCATCCAAACTGCTGTCAAGTTAATCCAATCTCTTATCTTATCCCACCTTGATTTCTATATCAGCTTCCTCGCTGACCTCCCTGCCTCCTGTCTCTCCCCACCCTAGTCCGTAGTTCACTCTGCTACCCGGAACATTTTTCTCCA
This sequence comes from Ornithorhynchus anatinus, assembly GCF_004115215.2. Lineage (NCBI taxonomy): Eukaryota > Metazoa > Chordata > Mammalia > Monotremata > Ornithorhynchidae > Ornithorhynchus > Ornithorhynchus anatinus. The sequence goes on from NC_041735.1 coordinate 67,955,390, forward strand.
AAGATGATCGGTCCATATTTCCCAACTCCTCAAGAACCTCCAGTGGTTGCCCATCCACCTCCACATCAGACAGAAACTCCTCACCAACGGCTTAAAAGCCATCAATCCCCTTGCTCCCTCCTACCTCACCTCGCTACTCTCCTACTCCAACCCAACCTATACACTTCGCTTCTCTAATGCCAACCTTCCCACTCTGCCTCCATCTCGTCTGTCTCACCTCCAACTTCTCGCCCACGTCCCGCTTCTGGCCTGGAACCCTCTCCCTCCTCAAATCCACCAGACAATGATTCTCCCCTGCTTCAAAGCCTTACCGGAGGCCCGCCTCCTCCTCCAAGAGGCCTTCCCTGACTGCTCCCTTCTTTCCTCTTTTCCCACTCCCTTCTGCATCACGCTGACTGGCTCCCTTTATTCCTCCCCGCTCCCACCCACTTCGCTTATTTCCATATCTCTCAATTATTCATTTACATTAATGCCCGTCCCCCCCTCTAGACCGACAGCTCGTTGTGGACAGGGCATCTGTCCCTTTATCGTTGTATTCTCCTCTCCCAAGAGCTTAGTACAGCGCTCTGCACATAGTAAACGCTCAATAAATATGATTGACTGACTGACCGACTTTCCCCAGCCCATCTCCTCACAATCCCTCCTTTCCCACCACCCCCTGTGGCCCCGCACCTTATATTTCCAGTTCATTCAGTCATTCGATCGTATTTATTGAGTGCTTACTATGTGCAGAGCACTGTTGACTCTTCCCCTCTCCACTTGTCTGCTGTCTGACCTTGGGTGAGTCACTTCCCTTCTCTGTGCCTCAGTTCCCTCACCTGTAAAATGGGGATTGAAACTGGGAGCCCCACATGGGACAGGGATCAGATCCAAACAGATTTGCTTGTATCCACCCCAGCGCTTAGTACAGTACTTGACGCATATTAAGCACTTAATACCACAGTTATCATTATTATTATTAGCCATCAGAGATCTTATTTAATGGAAGGCCAACCAGCCTGGCCTAGTGGGCAGACTACAGATCTGGGAGTCAGAAGGACCTGGGTTCTAATCCAGATTCCCCCACTTATTTTCTGGATGCCTTCGCTATTTCTGTTCACGTCTGTCTCCCCCTCTAGACTGTAAGCTCATTATAGGCAGGGAATGTGTCTGTTATATTGTTCTGCTGTACTCTCCCCAACATTTAGTACAGTGCTCTACACACAGAAAGCGCTCACTAAATATGATCGCCTGACTGACTAATCGATAGAGCTTGGGCCCGGGAAATGACTTGCCCAAGGTCACACAGCAGACAAGTGGCAGGGCCAGGATTAAAAAAAAAAAAAAATGTTGGTATTTGTTAAGCGCTTACTATGTGCCGAGCACTGTTCTAAGCGCTGGGGTAGACACAGGGGAATCAGGTTGTCCCACGTGGGGCTCACAGTCTTAATCCCCATTTTACAGATGAGGTAACTGAGGCACCGAGAAGTTAAGTGACTTGCCCAAAGTCACACAGCTGACAAGTGGTAGAGCCGGGGTTCGAACCCATGACCTCTGACTCCAAAGCCCGTGCTCTTTCCAGTGAGCCACGCTGCTTCTGGATTAGAACCCAGGACCTCTGACTCTCAGGCCTGTGCTTTTTCTACTAAGCCACGTTGCTCCCCTGTTGCAGTTGTCCTTCATATGAATGTATTTGGGGCTCTCTCCTTTTATTAACAATAATAATAATGACTATGGCATTTGTTAAGCGCTTGCTATGTGCCAAGCACTGTTCTAAGCCCTCGGGAGAAACAAGGTAATCAAGTTGTCCCACATGGAGCTCACAGTCTTCATCCCCATTTTACACATGACGTAACTGAGGCGCAGGGAAGTTACGTGGCTCGCCCAAGGTCCCAGAGCAGACAAGTGGCAGAACCGGGATTAGAACCCACATCCTCCGACTCCCAAGGCCGGGCTCTTGCCGCTAAACCACGCGGCTTCTCTTTTCTCTCTCTCCACACCATAAGGAGAGAGAGAGAGAAACCAAAGAAAAGGTGAAATCTATTTCTCCAACAAATACTCATATCAATGAAAATGATGAATAAAGACACATGTTCCGTGTGATCTTCGGCTTGTAAGAAATCCTTTAGAAATGAAATCAATGGATTTGCCCAGAGCAAATATCAGAGAGAGGAAAAGCACAGAATGTTTCCGACAGGAAGCTCCACGTGACCCCTCGGCCCGGAAGGAGGGAGGACCTTGTCTAATTCCTACTTGTATCTTCTTTCCGAGCGCGTAGCACAGTGCTCTGCACCCAGAGCACTTATTTATTTAAATATTTATTTATTTTATTATTCTATTTCGTGCTATTTAAGTGCCTACTATGTAGGCACTGAGGTAGATGCAAACTAATCAGGTTGGACACAGTCCCTGTCTCACATGGGGCTCATAGTCTTAATCCCCATTTTACAGAGGGGGGAACTGAGGCCCAGAGAAACCAAGCGATTTGTCCAAGGTCACACGGCAGACAAGTGGCGGTGTCGGGATTAGAACCCAGGTCCTTCCGACTCCCAGGCTCGGGCTCTAGCCAGTAGAGCGTGCGGTTTCAGATGATAATATCACTGATGTTATTTACTGAGGGGAAGCTCAGGGGTAGAGCTGGAGGAGCGGGGGGAATGTCACTGTCTCTTGTTGTGTTGTACTTTCCCAAGCGCTTAGTACAGTGCTCTGCACACAGCAAGCGCTCAATAAATACAACTGAACCAACAGGAGAAAATCGGATCAGACACTATCCCTTTCCAACGCAGAAAAAAGAGAGCGGGAGACGAGGAATCTTATCCCAATTTTACCCACAAGAAAACCGAGGCACAGAGTGGCCGAGTGACTTCTCTAAGGTCACAGAGCAGGCATTTGCCGAAGGCGGGACTCGAACCCAGGTCCCTTAGAACTCAGTCCCGGGCTCTTTCCACTGGATCACTCTGCCTCTGAACTATTCATGTATTTATGTCTATCTTCAGCAGGTCATCCTCAGTGGTATTTTTTGAGCATTTACTGTGTGCAGAGCCCTCTGGTAAATACTTGCAAGAGTCCAGTACAACAACAACTAGTTCCCTGCCCACAGTGGGCTTACAGTCTAGTACACTCATGTGTATACTCCCTACTACCCTTCCTTTCCAAAATCTTAGAACGAGTCGTCTACAATCGATGCCTAGAATTCCTTAACTCCCATTCTCTCCTAGACCCCCTCCAATCTGGCTTCCGTCCCCTCCACTCTACCGAGACCGCTCTCTCTAAGGTCACCCGTGACCTCCTTCTTGCCAAATCCAATGGCTCCTACTCCATTCTGATCCTCCTTGACCTCTCTGCTGCCTTTGACACTGTCGACCATCCCCTCCTCCTCCATACCTTATCTCACCTTGGCTTCACGGACTCTGTCCTCTCCCGGTTCTCCTCTTACCTCTCTGGCCGATCATTCTCGGTCTCCTACGCCGGAGCCTCCTCCCCCTCCCATCCTTTAACTGTTGGAGTTCCTCAAGGGTCAGTTCTCGGCCCTCTTCTGTTCTCCATTTACACTCACTCCCTCGGTGAACTCATCCGCTCTCACGGCTTCGACTACCATCTCTATGCAGATGACACGCAGATCTACATCTCCGCCCCTGTCCTCTCCCCCTCCCTTCAGGCTCGCATCTCCTCCTGCCTCCGGGACGTCTCCACCTGGATGTCGGCCCGCCACCTAAAACTCAACGTGAGCGAGACTGAGCTCCTCATCTTCCCTCCCAAGCCCGGTCCGCTCCCAGACTTCTCCATCACCGTGGATGGCACGACCATCCTTCCCGTCCCGCAGGCCCGCGATCTCGGTGTCATCCTTGACTCGTCCCTCTCGTTCACCCCACGCATCCTATCCGTTACCAAGACCTGCCGGTTTCACCTCTACAATATCGCCGAGATCCGCCCTTTCCTCTCCACCCAGACGGCTACCTTACTATTACGGGCTCTCGTTATATCCCGGCTAGACTACCGTGTCGGCCTTCTCTCCGACCTCCCTTCCTCCTCTCTCGCCCCGCTCCGGTCTATTCTTCACTCCGCCGCCCGGCTCATCTTCCCGCAGAGACGATCTGGGCATGTCACTCCCCTTCTTAAACAACTCCAGTGGTTGCCTATCGACCTCCGCTCCAAACAAAAACTCCTCACTCTAGGCTTCGAGGCTCTCCGTCACCTCGCCCCTTCCTACCTCTCCTCCCTTCTCTCTTTCTACCGCCCACCCCGCACGCTCCGCTCCTCCGCCGCCCACCTCCTCGCCGTCCCTCGGTCTCGCCTGTCCCGCCGTCGACCCCCGGGTCGCGTCCTCCCGCGGTCCTGGAACGCCCTCCCTCCTCGCCTCCACCAAACTGATTCTCTTTCCCTCTTCAAAACCTTACTTAAAAATCACCTCCTCCGAGAGGCCTTCCCAGACTGAGCTCCTCTTCCCCCTCTACTCCCTCCGCCATCCCCCCTTTACCTCTCCACAGCTAAAGCCTCATCTTCCCCTTTTCCCTCTGCTCCTCCACCTCTCCCTTCCCATCCCCACAGCACTGTACCCGTCCGCTCGACTGTATATATTTTCGTTACCCTATTTATTTTGTTAATGAATCGTACATCGCCTCGATTCTATTCAGTCGCCATCGGTTTTTACGAGACGTTCTTCCCCTCGACGCTGTTTAGTGCCATTGTTCTCGTCTGTCCGTCTCCCCCGATCAGACCATAAGCCCGTCAAACGGCAGGGACTGTCTCTATCTGTTGCCGACTTGTTCATCCCAAGCGCTTAGTACAGTGCTCTGCACATAGTAAGCGCTCAATAAATACTATTGAATGAATGAATATATATATATATATATACACACACACACACACCTATATACATATATATATGCACACATATACGTATATGTATATATTATATGCACACATATATGCATATGAATGTGTACATATATACATATGAATGTGTACATATATATACATACATACATATATAGACATATATATGCGCATATACGTATATGTGTGCGTATTTATATGTATATATATATACACACTCATGTATGTATGTCTATATACACACACAGTAACTAATACCAACATTATCAGTTAGACTGTAAGCCCGTCAGTGGGCAGGGATGGTCTCTATCTGTTGCCGAATTGCGCACTCCAAGCGCTTAGTACAGTGCTCTGCACATAGTAAGCGCTCAATAAAGACTATTGAATGAACGGACAGAAGGGATTGGGAGGAGAGGAAAAGGGGGCCTTAGTCTGGGAGGGCCTCTTGGAGGAGACGGGCCTTCAGTAAGGTTTCAAAGCGGGGGAGAGTCGTCGTCCGTGGGATTTGAGGAGGGAGGGCGTTCCAGGCCAGAGGCGGGATGTGGGCGAGAGATCGACCATATAACACTTCTAATATCCCCTCTACTTTCCTAACTTTCCCTGCAGTAACCGTCATAGACCACTCATCCATGAAAAAACAATTAATCAAATCAAAATGTATTTATTAAAGGTCCCCCGGGCACAGAGCCCATGGACTCCGCAATGAATCAGAGAAAACCCTCAGCTCTCCGCTGTTTGAATATCAGATGAAACCTCGATAGAGGTTCCTTCTAAAGAAGAAAATTGGGTCATGAACGGTATTTGACATTAGCCAAACGAATAGAATTATGTTCAGATTGTTTAGCAATTGAAGAAAAAGGTCTGGATTGAAGTGGAGTTTGGAGCTTTCATCCTAAACCCCCTAGGAATCGCAAATTCACTTTAGGAGACTCTCAAATATCGGGTGTCTAATTAAAATGAAGATACTGAATGAGGTGCAAAATCTTCCACAACTGAGGCAGAGCCGGGTGAGGGTTCTTGGAGAAATTCCACTTTTTCATTTGGCTTTTTGTCCCCAGATTGGCTGGCGACACCTTGAAAAGTTTTCAGATGCGATCGCCCCTTGCATTTCATGCTGTCGCCGTTATTGTCTTACGCTGTCGAGTCGACGCCACGGAGGCATCTCTCCCGGAACGGCCCGTGTCCATCTGCGGTCGTTCTGATAGTGGATCCACAGAGTTTGCTTGGGAAAAATCTGGCAGCGGTTGACCATCGCCTCCTTCCACGCGGTCAACTCGAGTCTCCGCCCTCGACTCTCTCCCGTGCCGCCGTTGCCCGGCACGGGTGAGTTTTGACTTGTAGCCGACGGCCCGCCGCTCGCTAGCCAAGCTAGGAATGGACGGACAGGCCTCGGCTCGACTCTCCCTCCCGTAGCCGAGACTGGTGGACGACTGGAAACTCTCCAGGGGCCACCCCGAGAGGGTACACCCCTGTTGGAGCTTAGTAATTCTTGAAGGGAGCATTTTCACCTTTACAAGAAACCAAACCGATGAAATGAAAAACGGACCAGCGCTACGTATTACGTGGTTTCACGGGGCATTTTACCGAATTTACCCTCTTCCTAACTGATTAGGCGCTCCGGCCGGGAAAGGACCATCCAGAAACTAAATTAGAAATCCTCGGCACTGACAGAGGATGGAAATAATCGAAGGCCTTGGGATGAAGGGTCAGGATGGCCAGAAAGAAGAGAGTTTGGATTTGTTTTTGTTTTTTTTCCTTCCCAGGAAAGGGACTTGTCTGGTTGATTGTCCGCGATAAGCTGCCATAAGGAAGAATGCTGGTAAATGAGGATGAATGCATCACCTAAGTATATGAGAAACTGCAGCAACATGAAGAAATTGTGATGCATGGAGAGTGCTCTATCCTTGAACAGTCCCCCGACAGAAGGCGGCCTCCGAAGCTGGGAGAAAACCCTCTCCTCCGGATCGTAAGATAACTTAAATGGCTTGATCGAAACGAATATTACTCTCGCGTACGAGCTGAGTTCTTGGGAGTCCTTTCGCTTTCCAAATGAAAGCGTTTTGAGTTTCGCCACCTGTGGGCTGCCAGAAAGTAAATCATTTAAGAGAGGGTGAATGTGTTTCACCGTATTAATCAAGATGAATGGATGCAGGATAAGAAAATTACTTTTGTAGAAGGATAAAAGATTTTGATGAGTTCGGCTACACTATTACCTGATGATTTAGAGTCCGGTTTTATTGAAGATAATAGAGGCAGATCAACCAATAAATTTGAGAAAATGATTCTACCTACATGTTTAAACGGGTGTAAATTTTGTTTTTCGTTTTCCGGGCATTCAAATGAGCCAGCTTATGAAACAAAAAAGTGACTCGAATATTTCACTTGTCATTCCCTGGGAAAACCTGATTTTTTTTTTTTTTTTTTTTTTTAGAAATCCCTGATTTCATACTGTTGTGATAATTATTTGCACCCATCCAAAGCAGTTTATATATGCAGATGTATTCACTTGCCCATTCAATGATTTAATGCCTCTGATTGGAAAATGATTTTATATAAGCGCTTAGTACAGTGCTCTGCGCACACTAAGCGCTCAATAAATACGATTGAATGAATGCATCCTTCCCATCTCATTAGAGGGTAAGCGTCTTGTGAGCAGGGATAAGTCATTTTTGGGGTTGTGTTTCCCCAAGCTCTTCACAGCAGTGGGCAAAATCTCAAAGAATGCAGTTCCTCAGCTGAAAATTGGGAGTCTGTTGCTGAGGAGAGACGCTGCGTACATTTTCATCAGAGAGGGAGAGGATCCAGAGTAAAGCAGGGGATATGTCCATTTATGGCTCTATCGTACTCTCCCCAGCGCTCAGTACAGTGCTCTGCACACAGTTAGTGCTCAGTAGTTACCATAGAGAAGCAGCGTGGCTTAGTGGAAAGAGCCCGGGCTTGGGAGTCAGAGGACGTGGGTTCTAATCCACTTGTCTGCTGCGTGACCTTGGCTAAGCCACTTCCCTTCTTGGGGTCTCAGTTACCTCATCTGGAAAATGGGAACTGTGAGCCCTGAGGGGGACATGGATTGGGATCAACCTGATTAGTTTGGATCTACCCCAGTGCTTACAACAGTGCTCGGCACACAGTAAGCGCTTAACAAATACCATCATTATTATTATAATCAATACAGTGGACCGACTAAAGCACCCTAAGAAATAAGTGACCTGGAGGTAAAAGAGAAAACAGCGCCAGGCCGTGCAAACATTAAGCACGTAATACAACAGGGAACAGCTATTTTGTGTGCACAGTGGGGTCAGATCTCCAAGCTCCACTTTGCTCTCTTTAATAATAATAATTATAATTAGGGTATTTGTTCAGCACTTACTGTGTGGTCTTTGTTAAGCGCTTACTAAGTGCAAAGCACTGTTCTAAGCACTGGGCGGGGGATACAAGGTGATCAGGTTGTCCCACTCGGAGCTCACAGTTTTAATCCCCATTTTACAGATGAGGTAACTGAGGCCCAGAGAAGTGAAGTGACTGGCCCAAAGTCACACAGCTGGCAAGTGGCGGAGCCGGGATTCGAACCCATGACCTCTGACTCTCAAAGCCGGGCTCTTTCCACTGAGCCACGCTGCTTCTGTGCCAGCCACTGTGCTAAGAGCTCGGGGGGATACGAGCAAATGAGGTTGGACACCATCCCTGTCCCAAGGGGGCTCAAGATCTCAATCACCCTTTTACAGATGAGGTGACCGAGGAAGAGAGAAGTGACTTATCCAAGGTCACACAGCAGACGTGTGGCAGAGGCGGGAGTAGAAGCCATGAGCTTCTGACTCCCAGGCCCGTTCGCTACCCACCACGCCATGCTGTTAGGGGAATTTCACCATCAAATTAGAAGTACAGCTATTATGAGACTGTAAGCTCACTGCGGGCAGGGAATGTGTCTCTTTATGGTTATATACTCTCCCTAGTGCTTAGTACAGTGGTCTGCACGCAGTAATGACGTTGGCATTTGTTAAGCGCTTACTGTGTGCCGAGCACTGTTCTAAGCGCCGGGGGGAGATACGGGGTCATCAGGTGGTCCCACGTGGGGCTCCCGGTCTTCATCCCCATTTTCCAGATGAGGTCACTGAGGCCCAGAGAAGTGAAGCGACTCGCCCACGGCCACCCAGCTGACGAGGGGCAGAGCTGGGATTCGAACCCATGACCTCTGACTCCCGAGCCCGGGCTCTTTCCACTGAGCCACGCTGCTTCTCTATTCACAGGAAGTGCTCGATAATTATGATTGAATGAATGATTACGGTATTTGTAAAGTGTTTGTTTTGGGGCAAACACTTGGCTAAACGCTTAGGGTAGAGCCAAGATGATCGGCAGTCAACCCCCCTCGCGCCCTCCTGCCTCGCCTCCCTCCTCTCCTACTCCGACCCGGCCCACGCGCTTCGCTCCTCTAACGCCAACCTCCCCACCGCCCCTCCATCTCGTCTACCTCGCTGCCGACCTCTCAGGAGGTGCTCAGGAACAATCCCCGATTGATCGAACGGTAATGATTACGGCATTTGTTAAGGGCTTACTGTGTAATAGTAATAATAATAACAATGATGATATTTGTTAAGCGCTTACTGCGTGCAAAATACAATTCTAAGCGCTGGGGGAGTTACAAGGTACTCGGGATGTCCCAGGGCAGGGCTCACAAACTTCATCCCCATTTTACAGATGAGGGAACTGAGAGCCAGAGCAGTTAAGTGACTTGTCCAAAGTCACGGAGCTGACAAGCGGCAGAGGCGGGACTAGAACCCACGACCTCGGAGTCCCAAGCCCGGGCTCTTTCCACTTTCTCAGTGTGCCTAGGTGCCTTCAAGCACTCGAGCCCGGGCTTGGGAGTCAGAGGTCATGGGTTCGAATCCCTGCTCTGCCACTTGTCAGCTGTGTGACTGTGGGCGAGTCACTGAGCTTCTCTGTGCCTCAGTTACCTCATCTGTAAAATGGGGATGAAGACTGTGAGCCTCACGTGGGGCAACCTGATCCCCCTGTATCTCCCCCAGCGCTTAGAACGGTGCTCTGCACATAGTAAGCGCTTCACAGATACCAACATCATTAAGCACTGGGGCAAATACAAGTTAATCAGGTTGGATTCAGTCCCTCTTCCACATGAGGTTTACAATCTCAGGAAGAGGGAGTAGGATTTAATCACCATTAAATGAGGATGAGGAGACTGAGGTAAAGAGAATAATAATAATGTTGGTATTTGTTAAGCACTTACTATGCGCAAAGCACCGTTCTAAGCGTTGGGAAGATACAAGGTCATCAGGTTGTCCCATGTAGGACTCACAGTCTTCATCCCCATTTTACAGATGAGGTCACTGAGGCCCAGAGAAGTGAAGTGACTCCCCCAAAGTCACACAGCTGGCAAGCGGCAGGGCCGGGATTAGAACCCATGACCTCTGACTCCCAAGCCCAGGCTCTTCCCACTGAGCCACGCTGCTTCTCTGAGAATAATAATAATAATAATAATAACGGTAATTGGTAAGTGCGTACTATATGCCAAGCCCTGTCCTAAACTCTGGGGAAGGTTCACGATAATCAGGTCCCACGTGGGGTTCACGGTCTATCTGTCGCCGAATCGTCCAGTGCTCTGCACGTAGTAAGCGCTCAATAAATACTATTGAATGAATGAATAGGAAGGAGAACAGGTTTCCAATCCCCATTTTATAGATGAGGGAACTGAGGCCCAGAGAAGTGATTGACCTGCCCGAGGTCCATAAGGCAGACCAGCGGCGGAGCCGGGATTAGAACCCAGGTCCTCCGACTCCCAGGCCCGTGCTCTTCTCATTGAGCTTGCCCGTTTCTCCCAGAAGTTAAGCGACAAGCCGGCAAGAGGCAGGAGCGGGATTAGAACTGTCCGTTCCAAGCGCTCAGTACAGTGCTCTGCACAGAGTAAGCGCTCAATAAATACTATTGAATAAATGAATTAGAACCCAGATGCTCAGATTCCCTGCTCTTCCCCCTAGGCCTCGTCATCACTCGTCTTCATCTGTGCTGGAAAGTGGATCGAGTGAAGTCAAGTCCAACTTCTATTCCCTCTCATCCCATCATCTTCGCCGACACTCGTCCGTTCTCACGCCGTCGAGTCGCCTCCGACCCGCAGCGACGCCACGGACACATCTCTCCCAGTCCGGCCCGCTCTCCAACTGCCATCGTCCCGGGAGTGGAGCCACAGAGTTTCCTCGGGAAAAATCCGGACGCGGTTGACCGTCGCCGCCTTCCGCGCGGTCAACTCGAGTCTCCGCCCTCAGCTGGGAACGGACCGGACGGGCCTCTGTTTCACTCTCCCTCCCGTAGCCGAGACTGGTAGACGACCGGAAACCCCCAGTGATAATAATTGCGGCATTTGTTAAGCACTTACTACGTGCCAGGCACTCGACTAAGCTCTGGGGTGGGTACAAGCAAATTCATTCATTCAATCATATTTATTGGGGTTTGGGAGGCAGAGGTCATGGGTTCGAATCCCCGCTCTGCCGCTTGTCAGCCGTGTGACCGTGGGCAAGTCACTTCACTAGGCCTCAGATCCCTCATCTGGAAAATGGGGATGAAGACCGCGAGCCTCACGTGGGACAACCTGATCACCCTGTATCTCTCCCAGTGCTCAGAACAGTGCTCTGCACATAGTATGCGCTTAACAAATACCAACATTATTATTATCATTTATTGGGCACTTGCTGTGTGCAAAGCACTGTACTAAGCTCTTGGGAGAGGACAACGCAACAATAAACAGACACGTTCCCTGCCCAGTACGAGCTCACAGTCTAGAGGGAGAGGCAGATGGTCAGTCAATCAGTCAGCGGTATTTACTGAGTATTCACTCTGTGCAAAACACTATATTAAGCGCTTGGGAGAGTTCCGTGTGACAGAGTTGGGTAAATACATTCCCTGCCCACAACGAGCTTACAGTCTAGAGGGAGAGACCGACATTATCAGTCGGTCTATCAACCAGCGGCATCAATCAATCCTCAGAGCACTTACTGTGTGCAGAGCACTGAGAGTATAAAACAGCGGAATTAGCAGACACATTCCCTGCCCACAATGAGCTCACAGTCTAAAGAAAGAGACGGGCATTATCAATCAATCAGTGGTATTTATTGAGCACTTACTATGTGCAGAGCACTGTACCAAATGCTTGGGAGAATCTAGTGGCTCAGTGGAAAGAGCCCGGGCTTCGGAGTCAAGAGGTCATGAGTTCGACTCCCGGCTCTGCCACTTGTCAGCTGTGTGAGCGTGGGCAAGTCGCTTAACTTCTCTGCGCTTCAGTTACCTCATCTGTAAAATGGGGATTAACTATGAGCCTCACGAGGGACGACCTGATGACTCTGTATCTACCCCAGCGCTCAGAACAGTGCTCTGCACATAGTAAGCGCTTAACAAATACCATCATTATTATAGTCTAACAGAGCTGGTAGACGTGTTTGCTGCCCACAAGGAGCTTACACTCTAGAGGGGAATTTAAGAGATAAACTCCCTGCTCTCCCTCAAGGGCTTTATAATCTAGAGTTCACAGAGCACTATATTAAGCACCAGCAAGAGTAAAATAGGTAGACACAGCTCCTGCCCTCCAGGAATTTACATTCCAGGAGGGAATACATTCCAGGCAGAGGAAGTAGTCGAGTGTAAATCTTCCCGCCATAGCCGCTTATCTTTATAAAAATAGTAATAATAATGGTATTTGTTAAACGTTTACTCTATGCCAAGCACTGTTCTGAGCGCTGGGGTAGATACAAGGTCATCAGGTTGGATGCAATCCCTGTCCCACACAGGGCTCACGGTCTTAATTGGCATATTGTAAGCGCTTAATTTCTATAATTATTAATCCCCATTTTAGAGATGAGGGAACTGAGGCCCAGAGGAGGGAAGTGACCTGCCCAAAGTCACGTAACAGACGAGTTACGGGGTCGGGATCAGAGCCCACATCCCGAGGCGCGTCGGCAGGGCGTTTCGGAAAGACGTCGATTCTTTCGAACCAGGATGGAGTGAGCCCTGCAGACCGAGGTCTCCGTGTTCGGTACAGGGCCAGAAAGAAAGATCACCAAATAATATTCCCAATAATATTCCCAAATTATATTCTTCTAAACCTCAACTCTGTACTTCCCCAGAGTCACCCTGAACTCCGCTAAACTCGTCAGGAACAAACAGTCTCCAGCTTTCAGAAGAAAGAGATAAAACTTCTGCCTGGAAAGATGTTAAAACAGTTCGAGGGATAATTAGTGAATATAATTATGTGCTGAAAAAAAAAAAAAAAAAAAAACGGAAAGGCCTGTCTATTCCTGGAACGGAGGCATACAGCTCGCAGATAATAACTGGGTTTATTTATGAAGGAGAGTTTTCTATAAATACGGAAACTCGGTCATTAGAGGGATGATGGCTCAGTGGCAGTCAAGGTGAGATGGGAAAATGTGGATCGTCCAAGGACGGGAAGGGTGAGAGAGTGACACCAGTCAGAGGGGGATATCGTGACCGGAGGGAAACCCAAAATAAGTGGGTTTTTCTTTTTAGTGGCATTAGTTAAGCACTTACTGCGTTACTTACTGGGATAGACGCAAATTAATAATGGCGAAGCGGACCCAGTCCCTGGCCCACATGGGGCTCGCGCCCTTAATCCCCATTTTCCAGATGAGGGAACTGAGGCCCAGAGAAGTGAAGTGACTTCCCTAAGGTCATACAGTAGACAAGTGGCAGAGCCGGGATTAGAGTCCTCTGACTCCCGGGCCCGGGCTCTAGCCATTAGGCCACACCGCTTCTCAAGGAGTCCAGAACTGGGACTCGGGATTCCCGGGTTTCTACCCTAACACCACCCAAGCTTACTAGGTGACCTTCCGAGGATTTCGATGTCTTCTTCTGCAAGTGCTCTAAAGACAACTCTCTCTCTCCATCTTAAGCCCGTGAGCCCCGTATGGGAGAGGGATTGCGTCCGGCCTGATTATCTTCAATCTACTTCAGCGCTTAGCACAGGGCTGAGCCCACCGTCTACTCGATAGTCTCATTATTAGAATGCTCCGAGTTCCGCCGGAAAAAGACGTGACAATCTGAGATGGAGAAGACCGAATCCACTCGAACGTAGTTGAATAAACAATTCTCCACAAACTTCCCGACGATTTTCTTTTTCCGTTCGCTATTGCCACGTTCTTTCCCTCTTTCGTTCCCCCCTCGGCTTTCAGGCACAGCGGATCTCGTCGCCCCCCAGCCCGGCCTCTTTGGAAAAATTGGTTCCCTTCTTCATCTGATTTCCCTCCCAAGTCAAGTCAGATCGTCCGCACGTGAATAATTCCCTCTAAGTTATTCGGCTGCGATAGCATCATGAGATCTAAAAGGGAACTAATTACAAATGTGGGATTGGAATCCTCTCTAATCTGGAATATTGTTTTTTAATCTAATTCTTCTCCTAGGATAATTACCCAGAATCAATCACTGTCAGGATTATAACAATAATCAGATTGGCAGGAGAGACTGTTGATAATATCTCGGCGTCCAATTTCTTCCCCAGATAAGGAGATCAAATCAATTTTGCGACGGGGAATTGCACTGTAATTCTTTCTCCGTGAGGTTCGGGTGCATCATTTTACATTTCCCTGTCTTTGGTCTCATATGTTCAATTTATTTGTGAAAAATATGAACACGGAGAACTTCAGATTGTATTTGGGTGATGATTCTAACCTTTATCGCCCCTCTTTCTCTTTTCTCTGCTCGGACTCTCAACTATTTAAACAAGATGTGAAACTGTTGGTGGAAGGAATGAAGAGAGATCACAGGGTAACTCACAAACTCTCCAGGGCGTTAAGCGCTTAGTACAGTCCTCCGCACCGAGTAAGTTCTCGATAAATACCAATGATGATATACAGGTTTCCGTTCTTTAATGTTGATAATTCTATTCGTTGAGCACTTGCTATCAATCATATTTTTGAGCACTTACTACGTGCAGGGCACTGTACCAAGCAATGAATAATCATCATCATCAATAATAATTGTGGATTTAAGCGCTTACTGTGTGTTAGGCACCGTTCTGAGCATTGGGGTGGATACAAGCGAATCGGGTGGGACACAGTCCCTGTCCCACGTGGGGCTCACAGTCTCGATCCCCATTGTACAGATGAGGGCACTGAGGCACAGAGCAGTCAAGTGATTTGCCCAAGATCACACGGCAGACAAGCGGCAGAGCCGGGATTAGAACCCACGACCTTCTGACGCCCAGGCCCGCGGTGTAGCCGCTACGCCGTGCTGCTTCTCTAGCAACAAATGGTTATGGACTGTATTAAATCCTGGGGTTGATAGAAGATATTCGTGTTGGACACAATCTCGGTCTCATTTAGGACTCACAATCAAAGAAGGAGGGGAAACAGCCATTAATTCCCATTTTACAGATGAGGCCACTGAGGCACAGAGCAATTAAGTGATTTATTAATCCTAATAATGTTGGTATCAATAATTATTACCAATAATGTGGGTAATGTTGGTAGGATGATCATGATCATCCAGGATTAATAATAATGATGGAATTTGTTAAGCGCTTACTATAATAATAATAATAATAATAATGTCGGTATTTGTTAAGCGCTTTCTACGTGCAGAGCACTGTTCTAAGCGCTGGGGTAGATACAGGGCCATCGGGCTGTCCCACATGAGGCTCACGGTCTTCACCCCCATTTTACGGATGAGGTAACGAGGCCCAGAGAAGTGAAGTGACTCGCCCACAGTACACAGCCGACGGCGCCGGGATTCGAACCCATGAGCTATGACTCCCAAGCCCGGGCTCTTTCCACTGAGCCACGCTGCTTCTCTGCTTCCCTTGTCAGCTGGGTGACCTTGGGCAAAGTCGCTTCACTTCTCTGGGCCTCAGTTGCTTCATCTGTAAAACGGGGATGAAGACTGTGAGCCCCAAATGGGACAACCCGACGACCCCGTATCTCCCCCAGCGCTTAGGACAGTGCTCGGCACATAGTAAGCGCTTAACAAACACCAACATTATTAAAGCACTGAAGTCTCTTAGAACAGGAGGGTTGTGTAGCTGCAAAACCCCATATTAAAGAAAGTCGCTGCTGTGTTATACACACAACACAATCACTCCCCCCCCACACACTTTCTATTTCTCTCTGTGTGTCTCTCTCTCGCGCGCGCACTCCAAGAGATCTCAGCTCTCTCAGCCCCCGCCAATCGATCGGAGGTATTGGTTGATCCCTTGGGTGAGCGTGAAACTTTGGGAAAGTAAGATAGAGTCGGGTAGACAAGCTAGGTGATGATAACATCATCATTATTATTAGTAGTAATTGTGGTATTTTTAAGCGCTTATTTTGTGCCAGGCGCTGTCCTAAGCGATGGGGTGGAAACAAGCCAATTAGGTTGGACACCGTCCCTGACCCGTGAGGGGCTCACAGTCCCAATCCCCATTTGGCAGAGGAGGGAACTGAGGCCCAGAGAGTAATAATAATAATAATGTCGGTATTTGTTAAGCGCTTACTATGTGTAGAGCACCGTTCTAAGCGCTGGGGGAGACACAGGGGAATCAGGTCGTCCCACGTAGGGCTCCCGGTCTTCATCCCCATTTTACAGAGGAGGGACCTGGGGCACCGAGAAGTGAAGTGACTCGCCCACAGTCACCCAGCTGCCAAGTGGCGGAGCCGGGATTCGAACCCATGCCCTCTGACTCCCAAGCCCGGGCTCTTTCCGCTGAGCCGCGCTGCTTCTCCAAAATAGCGTATGGAGTATTTGCCTGTTAAGCATTTACTACGTGCCGAGCACTGTTCCAAGCGCTGGGGTAGAGACAGGGGAATCAGGTTGTCCCACAGGAGGCTCACAGTCCTCACCCCCATTTTGCAGATGAGTTCACTGAGGCCCAGAGAAGTGAAGTGACTCGCCCGCAGTCACACAGCTGCCAAGTGGCGGAGCCGGGATTCGAACCCATGCCCTCCGACTCCCAAGCCCGGGCTCTTTCCGCCGAGCCGGGCAGAGAAGGGGAGCGACTCGCTCTAGGTCACACAGCGGACAAGCGGCGGAGGCGGGATTAGAAGCCGTGACCTTCTGACGCCCAGGCCCGAGCTCTAGCCACCAGGCCACGCTGCCTCCGATCCATCATCCTCGACCTCGGGGAGCTTACAGTCTACCGGGCTCAGAGCACCGCACTGGGCGCTTGGGAGAATGCAGTAGAATAACGTTGGTATCCGTTAAGCGCTCACTCTGCGCCGAGCACTGTTCTCAGCGCTGGAGGAGATACAGGGTCATCGGGTTGTCCCACGGGAGGCTCACGGTCCTCATCCCCCTTTTACAGAGGAGGTCACTGAGGCACCGAGAAGTGAAGTGACTTGCCCAAAGTCACACAGCTGACAGGTAGAACCCATGACTTTTTGACTCCTCAACCCGTGCTCTTATTAGTAGACGCAATCCCCGTCCTCAAGGAGCTACCGCGTGCAGAGCACTGTACTAAACCCTGGGGCGAGAGCAATGGAGTTAGTAGACACAGTCTCGGCCCTCAAGAAGCTTAGCGTCCACTATATGCCGACCACCGTACTGAGCGATGGGGAAAAGCACAATAGAGTTAGCAGACACAATCCCTGCCCTCAAGAAACAAGGAGCCTACTGTGTGCAGAGCACTGTACTAAGCGTTGGGAAGAGCAGAGCTGGTAGACACCATCCCTGCAGTCAAAGAGTTTACCGGTTCCTCCCGCCGCATCCAGAGAGTCTTCCCCGATTCGTTCCCATACCCCGAAAGCAGTAACAACAACAATCGTGACATTTGTTCAACGCTTTCTACGTGTCGGGCACCGTACTAAACGCAGCGGCGGAGACGAGATAATCGGACCGGACGCGGTCCCCGTCCCGCGTCCGTCACGGTTTTAATTCCCACTTTACAGACCAGACAACTGAGGCGCCGAGAAGTTGAAGCTTTTAATGGGTGTAGACTCATCTGCAATCTCTACGTTACATAGGGAAGCAGCGCGGCTCAGCGGGAAGAACCCGGGCTCGGGAGTCAGAGGTCGTGGGTTCTAATCCCCACTCCGCCACCTGTCTGCTGGGTGACCTTGGGCAGGTCACTCTGCTTCTCTGTGCCTCGGCTCATCCGTAAAAATGGGGATTAAAGAAATGTGAGCCCGTGGGGCCGCCTGATTACCTCGCCCAGTGCTCAGAACAGTGCTCGGCACATAGTAAGCGCTTAACGAACACCATAATTATCATTATCACCTCTGGCACTTCTGTATTTACTTACATCCGTGTGGCGAGCCGCCGGTCGGTACCGACCAGGACCTTCCTGGACCGGGGGAGCCTCGGGGACACGTTCAGTGGAAAGAGCCCGGGCTTGGGAGTCAGAGGTCATGGGTTCGAATCCCGGCTCTGCCACTTGCCAGCTGTGTGACTGTGGGCGAGTCACTTCACTTCTCTGGGCCTCAGTGGCCTCATCTGTAAAACGGGGATGAAGACCGTGAGCCCCACGTGGGACAACTTGATTCCCCTGTAGACACCCCAGCGCTTAGAGCAGTGCTCTGCGCATAGTAAGCGCTTAACAGATACCAACATTATTAGCAGTAGTAGAAGTCCAACCACACCTGCGATGGCCTAGGTTAACAGGGAAAGCTTTTTTACTTAGTTTTACCGGCGGGCGAGGGGGTGACACGTACTCACGTCCTCCCTCCTCTCCGCCCGGGGTCCGGTACCGGCCCGCGGGCAAAGGAGCCCCTTCGGCCGACGCGTCTTCTTTCTATTTCCAGTCCGCGAGCCCTCGGCGTCCTTCCGAGTGCCCTTCTGCACGTTCAAAGCCACCGCCTTTTATCTACCGGCCTTAGGTGCGGCACCTGGGGCTCCACCTGGCAGTCACGGATCGGTCCGGGCCCGTTCCCCGGTAGATCAGGGCGAGGAAAACCTCACCTTCCTCCACTCTCCATCCACCCACTGGCCCGCGCTCACCTGTCTCAGGTAGAGCCCGTCAGCGCCTTCGCCCGTCTCTTCCTTCTTGTGGCTCGCGGGATCGCAGGCGCTCACTAGCAGCGGGGCTCGGTGGAAAGAGGCCGGGCCATGCATGCGAATCCCGGCTCTGCCGCTTGTCAGCTGCGTGACCGTGGGCAGGTCACTTCGCTTGTCCGAGCCTCGGTGACCTCATTCGCAAAATGGGGATGAGGACTGTGAGCCTCATGTGAGACAACCTCGTTACCCTGTATCTTCCCCGGGGCTTAGAACGGTGCTCTGCACGTAGTAAGCGCTTAGCAAATACCAACATCATTATTGTTACTAAAAAAGCAGCTCGTTGTGGCTTCACCACCATCTGTAATTTATTCATTTATCGATTTATCCATTTATGAATTAATTTATATCAAGGTCTGTCTCGCCCTCTAGAATATGAGCTCATCGTGGGCCTGAATGCCTCTGTTTGTCATTCAGCTGGACTCTCCCAAGAGCTTAGTACAGTGCTTTGCCCACGGTAAGCACTCGGTAAATGATTGAATGAATGAATGATAATAATAACGATGGCATTCGTTAAGCGCTTACTATGGGCAAAGCACTATTCTGAGCACTGGAAGGGATACGAGGTGAGCAGGTCATCCCACGTGGGGCTCACAGTCTTCATCCCCATTTTACAGATGAGGTCACTGAGGCACGGAGAAGTGAAGTGACTCGCCCACAGTCACACAGCTGACGAGCGGCGGATCTGGGATTCGAACCCATGACCTCTGACTCTCAAGCCCAGGCTCTTTCCACTGAGCCACGCTGCTTCTCCAGTGAATGAATCCAGCCTCAGCACTTTCGTGTAGGCATTCGATTCTTCGACTGTACATTTTCATATTCGTTTGTACATTTTAGTATTCGTTTCAATGATTGAGATTAATAAGAAAAAGAATAAAAATAAAGGTGTTGGTTAAGCCCTTACTATTTGCCGAGCACTGTGTTAAGCGCTGAGGTAGATCCAAGTTGATCAGTTTGGTCACTGCCCATGTCCCCCATGGAGATCACAACCTCAGTGGGAAGGAGAATAAATATCGAGCTCCCGATTTACAGATGAGGAAACTGAGGCCCAGAGGAATTTTCAGTTCTCTGTTTTCTTCATCCCAAGTATAAATCTTCCTACCATAGCCGCTTATCGTGAGATAAAAATAATAATAATGATGATGATAGCGTTATTAAGCACTTACAGTGTGCCAAGCACCGTTCTAAGAATTGGGGTACATGAAAGATAATCAGGTTGTCCCACATGGGGCTCCCAGTCTTCATCCCCATTTTCCAGATAAGGGAACTGAGGCACAGAGAAGCCAAGTGACAGTGGACAAGCGGTGGAGCCGGGATTAGAACCCACATCCTCTGCCTCCCAAGCCCGGGCTCTTGCCACTAAGCCACACCGATTCCCCCCGGCCTGAGCAGCTTTTTAACCCTAACACCTAGTGAACACACCCATCAATCAATTAATCAATCAATCGTATGTATGGGGCATTTACTATGAGTGGAACGCTGTACTAACCACTTGGGAGATTACAATATAACAGAGTCAGTAGACACGATCACTGCCCACGATGAGTTTACAGTCTGGAGCGGGACGTAGACATTAATATAAATATCTTGGCACTGGGGATGGCAGATCAGTCGATCGATCAGTGGTAGGATTACCTAGTGGATAGAGCACGGTTCTGGGAGTCAGAAGGTCAGGGGTTCTAATCCCGGTTCTGCCACTTGTCTGCCGTGTGACCTTGGGGAAGTCACTTCACTTCACGCCTCAGTTCCTTCATCAGTAAAATGGGATTAAGACCGTGAGCTCCACGTGGGACAGGGACCGTGTCCAACCCGATTATCTTGTATCTACCCCAGCGCTTAGAACACTGCCCGGTACATAGTAAGTACTTACTAAATACCATTATTATTATTATCATTCTTAATCCCTGAGCATTTGCTCCGTGCAGAGCACTGTACTAAAATGATTAAATTGTCTACTCTGCTCCAATCTAAGGGCTTCCTTTTGACCACCAAAAGAAGACAAGCAAAGGAGTCTCGTCTCTAAGGCTCTAAATCAACTCGTCGTCCCACGACTTATCTACCCTTCCTCCTCTCTCACGTCCCCCCAGAGGCCTGGTGAAAAGAGCCCGAGACTAGAAATCAGAGGAACTGAGTTCTAATCCCAGCCCGGCCCTCCGTCTGCCGTGTGGCCTTGGTCTCATCTGTCAGATGGGGATGGAGACCGTGAGCCCCACGTGGGACGTGGATCGAGTCAACCTGATTCGCTTGTACCGCCGCTTAGAACAGTGCCCGACACATAATAAGCGCTTAACGGAGATCATTTTTTAAAAAAACGCTGCAAGCTCTGCTCCTCTAAAGGCCACCTACTCCCTGTGCCTCGTTCTCGTCTCTCTCGCGCCTGACCAGTTGATCGCACTCTCCCTCCTGCCTGAAACTCCCTCCGACTCTCGGACCGACTGACCACTGGTCTCTCCATCTTAATGATAATGATAATAATAATGGTGGCATTTCTTAAGCGCTTACTATGTGCAGAGCACTGTTCTAAGCGCTGGGGGATACAAGGTGATCAGGTCGTCCCACGTGGGGCTCACGGTTTTAATCCCCATTTCACAGATGAGGTAACCGAGGCACAGAGAAGTTAAGTGACTTGCCCAAAGTCACACAGCTGGCAAGCGGCGGAGCGGGGATTCGAACCCATGACCTCTGACTCCCAAGCCCGGGCTCTTGCCACTGAGCCACGCTGCTTCTCTTCCGAGCCCTTTTGTAATTATAAGAATAACTGTGGTACTTGTTAAGTTAATGTTCCAAGCACCGTTCTAAGCGCTAAGGATGAAACAAGTTAATCAGGTCAGGTACAGTCCCTGTCCCACCTGGGGCTCACGCTCTCATCCCCATTTTGCAGAAGAGGGAACTGAGGCACAGAGAAGCGAAGTGACTGGCTCAAGGTCTCACAGAAGACGGGGGGGGGGGAGCCGGAATTAGAACCCAGGTCCTGCTGATTCCCGGGCCCCGGCTCTAGCCAATAGGCCATGCTGCTTCTCATCTCCTCCATGAAGCCTTCACGATTCATCTCTCATCTTCTCCATCCTATTTCACCACCTTCCGCACGGGATATTGAAAATTTATAAGTCTTCTCGGCCACACTCAAAAACCCTTACCACTCTATCACCTTGGAACGAGGCTCGGTGGAAAGAGGCCGGGCTTGGGAGCCGGAGATCATGGGTTCGAATCCCCGCCCTGCCACTCGTCAGCTGTGTGACCGTGGGCGAGTCACTTCACTTCTCTGTGCCTCAGCGACCTCATCTGTAAAATGGGGATTAACCGTGGGCCTCACGTGGGACGACCTGATCACCCTGTATCCACCCCAGCGCTTAGAACGGTGCTCTGCACATAGTGAGCGCTCAGCAGATACAAATGCCTTCCGTGACTTAATCCAGCCTGATTAGTTTGTATCTACTCCAGCTCTTAGAACAATATTGTACACATAGTAAGCACTTAACAAATACCGTCATTGTCATGATTATTAGCATTGTTATTAGGGTTAATAATAATTATTATGGTACTTGTTAAGCGCTCACTATGTGCCACACACTGTTCTGAGCGCTGGGCATATACAAGGTAGTCAGGTTGGACACAGTCCCCGTCTCACAGGGGCTCACCGACGCGATCCCCATTTTACAGATGAGATAACTTCTCTGTGCCTCAGTTACCTCATCTGTAAAATGGGGATTAACTGTGACCCTCACGTGGGACAAACTGATGACCCTGTATCTACCCCAGCGCTCAGAACGGTGTTCTGCACATAGTAAGCGCTTAACAAATACCAACAGATACAACAGATAACGGAGGCCCGGAGAAGTGAAATGACTTGCTCAAGGTCACACAGCAGACAGGGGGAGGAGCCAGGATTGGAACCCATGACCTTAAGCACTCAATAAATACCACTGATTAGTGGATAAGGACACTAGACCGCCATCTCAATGGAGTTGATGTGATTTTGATAAGGCCTCAAAGGTGGGGAGAGTCGTCTTCTGTGCGATTTGAGGAGCGAGGGCGTTCCGGGCCAGAGGCGGGATGTGGGCGAGGGGTCGGTGGCCAAAGAGACGAGACGGAGGCCCAGAGGGACGGTTGGCATTTGAGGAGCGAAGTTTCGCGGGCTGGGTTGGAGTAGGAAAATAGCGAGGTGAGGTTAGAAGGGGCCACCTGCTTTGAAGATTGAAGAGAATCACCCGCCGCCATTTTTATTTCTCTTTGGATTTACGGATGATTCGTATTATCATTCTCCTTTTGTCTGCCCTTTCACCTTTCTCCTCAAATATCATCTTTCGAGTTAAAACACAGGTTACCTGAATTTCTCGCACTCTAGGGTTTCTCTTAGTCCCTATCCTCTAAAGGGGAATGGGAAGATATTACGCTGACTCGGATTAAGCAGACCAGCTGTCTCTTTGTACAAACATTTAATTAAATGGGGATTTTCTTCCCTAAGCACCTTTTTACTTCCACTTCCCAGCGATTCTTTCAAGTTTAATGGGGTTTTCCCTGAAAAGGCTCTGAACGCAGGAAGCGATCGATGAGTTAGTCGATCAGTGATCAGTGATGTCCGGGGGCAGGACACTGAACTGAGCAGCTGGGAGAGCAGAGAGGCGGCGTGGCTCAGTGGAAAGAGCGCGGGCTTGGGAGTCAGAGGTATGGGTTCGAATCCTGGCTCTGCCACTTGCCAGCCATGTGACTGCGGGCAAGTCACTTCACAGCGTGGCTCAGTGGAAAGAGCCTGGGCTTGGGAATCAGAGGTCATGAGTTCGACTCCCGGCTCTGCCACTTGTCAGCTGAGTGACTGTGGGCAAGTCACTTCACTTCTCTGTGCCTCAGTTCCCTCATCTGTAAAATGGGGATTAAAAGGGTGTGAGCCCCACGTGGGACAACCCGATGACCCTGTATCTCCCCCAGCGCTTAGAACAGTGCTCGGCACCTAGCAAGCGCTTAACAAATACCAACGTTATCATTCTCTGTGCCTCAGTTACCTCATCTGTAAAACGGGGATGAAGACCCGTGAGCCTCACGTGGGACCACCCGATGAGCACGTACCTACCCCAGCGTTTAGAACAGTGCTCTGCACATAGTAAGCGCTTAACAAATACCAACATTATTATTATCATTATTAGACTAGAATTGCTAAACCTGATCCCTGCCCTCTAGGAGCTTCCAGTCTATTGTGCGCAGAGGCCGTACTGAGCGCTCGGGAGAGTACAATAGAGTCATTAGTAGACACGATTTCCGCTCTCAAGGAGCTTACAATCTACTTTGTGTAGAGCACTGTACTGAGCACTGTGGGACTCGACAGTAGAGTTAATAGTTCCCCTGCCTTCAAGGAGCTTACATTTTACTGGTGAGCATTTTTATGTTTTCTCCTCCGTTAGAATGTAAGCTTCTTACGAGCGGGGAGCTAGGATTATAATAATTATAAAAATGATGGCATTTGTTATGCGCTTATTACGTGTCAAGCACTGTTCTCAGCGCTGGGGTAGATACAATTTGATCAGCGTAGACACGGTTCCTCTCTCACAAGGGTCACACGGCCTAACCAGGAGGGAGAACTGGTCACTTAATCCTCATTATAGGGATGAGAAAACTGAGGCAACAAGAGGTAAAGTGACTTGACCAAGATCACCCAGCAGATAGGTGGCAAAGTCAGAATTGGAACCCAGGTCTTCTGACTCCCAGGCCCGGGCCCTTTCCGCTAGGCAACGTCGCTTCTCGGCATGGAAGATGAAATGGTATTTGTAGTCTCCCAGCTGCTTAGTAAAACGCTCTGCACACAGAGAGCACTCAATAAATACTATTAAAATTAAAAGATTGTACATTCCAAGTCGTTAGGACGGTGCCCTGCACACAGTAAGCGCTCGATAAATACGCTTAAAATAAAAAGATTGACTGAGAGGTGTGTTGATGATTCAAAGCAGCTGCTGCTTTCTGGAGATCTATTTATTCATTCATTCAATTGTATTTATTGAGCACTTACTCTGGGCTTCCAACTGACCGGTTTCCCCCATTTGAGTAGTATGGCCTAGTAGATAGGGCACGGGCCTGGTTATCGGGAGGACCTGGGTTCTAATCCCACTCCGCCACTAGTCTACCGTTTGACCTCGGGCAAGTCGCTTTACTTCTCTGGGCCTCAGTTCCCTCATCTGTAAAATGGGGATGAAGACCGTGAGCCCCGTCTGGGCCAGGGACTGGGTCCCCGATTAGCTTAGCTACCCCAGTGCTTAGTACAGCGCTGACAAAAATTAAGCGGTTAACAAATACCACAAAAAAACAGGGCAACTCCAACGTTCTTCAGCTTCGTTAGACCGAACGGAACAGGAAATTGGAAACCTTTCATCCGTCCCTCTCCCTCCCCCTCCTCCTGACCCGATATGCAGTTTCAATGTAGTGCCTTGTCCTAGCCGGCCAGAAGCACCGAATAAAAGCAAAGCGAACGTCTTGGAGGCTTCGATAATATCCAGGGATTTACCAGGAATTAAAAATCTGCCCAGAAGTTCTCGGCCTTTCCAAACTTCCTATTGAATCGGCTCTTTGTTGATCTCAAAAAGTGATAAAAGTCTTGTCCGATAGAGAATTCTCAAGGCCAAATGGAAAAGCAATTTCCCCTCTAATTTAAAGACTTGCTTCACATCACCTGCGAGGAGGAAGAAGACACGGAAGACAGGGGGAATGAACAGGCCGCTGAGGTAGTTTAGACTCGGTGGTTTTCAATAAACTCCCCGTTCAGGTCGCCGGTGGGGGAGGAAAGTTTCCGGATGGAAGATGGAGCCTCTCGGGTTTTTAAGTTTCAGATTTGCCTTTCCCGTTCCCAGAGATGAAGAGCGGAACTCGTTTTCTAATCCGGGCCAGGAAGGGGCTTCAATTACGCTCACTCTCTGCGCTCTGATTGTCCCTCTGATTATTCTAGTTTCGAAGTTCACTGGGAATGGGGGTTCAGAGGATGTTAAGGCGGCTGCTTCAAACTCTAAGGTGCTGCGGAGGAACAGTCATAATAATTGCGGTATTTACTAAGCACCTACCGCGTGGCAGGCACAGCACATTACTCTTGAGTCCATCGCCAGTTGGTGCCGTCATCTCTTCGTCGAGAGAGCACCGGGACACGCCTCGCGAAAATACCTCTGCTCAGAGCCTGTAGAGGAGAAGAGAGAGATGCGGTGTGGCCTAATGGGGAGGGCTGAAGGACCCGCGTTCTAATCCTGCCTCCTCCCCTTGCCTGCTGCGTGACCCTGGGCAAGTCCCTTCCATTCTCAGGGCCTCCGTTCCCTCGTTGGCAAAATGAAGATTGAGAGCGTGAGCCCCATGCGGGACACGGTCTGGGTCCCAACTGATCAGCTTGTATCTGCCCCCGAGCTTAGTACAGGGCCCGGCACATAGTGAGCACTTCACTAGTACCGTTTTCGATATGAAAGAACGGATAGGGGAAGGAGAGCTTACCGAGAACCTTACGCCAGCGCATTTTTGCCCGGCCGTTTTTGCCCTGGTCTTCGAGGAAAATGAACGTCAGTCTTTGCAAGTCGAAACTGAAGTCAGAATAGGGTTCGGCTCTGTCGAAGCTAATTTTCACAGGTCGTAGTGGCTAGAGCCCGGGCCTGGGAGTCCGAAGGTCACGGGTTCTAAATCTGGCTCCGCCGCTTGTCTGCTTTACTTCTCCGGGCCTCAGTTCCCTCATCTGTAAAATGGGGATGGAGACTGGGAGCCCCATGGGGGACAGGGACTGCGTCCAACCCCATCTGCTCGTTTCCAACCCAGCGCTTAGTACGGGGCCTGGCACATAGTAAGCGCTTAACGAATACCATGATTATGAGTATCATTATCATTTACGGTCCCAGCACTTACACGCTGTTTTTCCTAGAGTAACCTTGAAGCGGCATGGCTCAGTGGAAAGAGCCCGGGCTTGGGAGTCAGAGGTCGTGGGTTCTAATCCCGGCTCCTCCACTGGCCGGCTGACTGTGGGCAAGTCACTTCACTTCTCTGGGCCTCAGTGACCTCATCTGTAAAATGGGGATGAAAACTGTGAGCCCCACGTGGGACAACCTGACAACCTTGTATCCCCCAGCGCTTAGAACAGTGCTTCGCACATAGTAAGCACTTAACAGATATCACAATTTTTTATTATGGGCAGGGAAGACGTCTGCTAATTCGTTCATTCATTCAGTCGTATTTATTGAGTGCTGACTGTGTGCAGAGCACTGTAGTAAGCACTTGGGAAAGTACGATACGGCGATAGAGAGAGGCAATCCCTGCCCACAACGAGCTCAGCTGGGTTGTGTCGTAAGCGCTCGAATAAATATGATTGGTGGATTGATTTAATAAATACCACTACCCTGAATTTTGATTGGCAAAGTTTATTCATTTAAATCGTCATCAGATTTCTAGCCCCGGACCCCGGATCTCAACTCCCGCACGCTCTGATGTTTAACGCAGACAACTCTTTGAGTTTTTATCGATGTTTAATGAAAATCGACATCGTCGTCTGTCGTCTGTGGGGATATCTCACCAGCTCGTTGCGGTTTACGTGCTGACTTGTATTAAAAGGTATCGATTGTGCGCCGACCACATTTCTGTCTCAGGGTGTTTCATTCAACTCGAAACGGAGGCGTGATCCAAATCATAATCCTTTTAATTGCGCTTCAAATTACCGGTGAGAGAATATTTCCGACTTCTGCGCGACGAATGCGGGAGAGATGGTCTCGTGTTCAACTTTATTTAATGGAGAGTTAGTAATGGCTCATTTGGGGAAAATGTGAAACCAAATAAAACACAGAGTTTATTGGGTAATAGCTTTGAAAGTAGCAACTTGTGGATGCTTTTGGAAAAGGAAGCCATAAATACATTTCCTCCTCTGTGAAAAGACAGAGTAGTCTAGCATCCCCAGAGTTAATAAAGTGATCATTTCCCTTTACCTACAAAATAACATCACGACGAGAGTCCGTGAATCAGAATCCTTCCGTTGGTATCGGACGTGAAGGGCCTTTCTCCCGGAAAAATATCAAATCGTAACTTCGTAACTAGATTTCTCAGATTACCTAGGTTCTCACCGGTCATCGAAGTCGATACGGTTCACTTCAGAAGGAGCAAATACTTTAGAAATCAGATTCCCATCGAATCCGCTTTAAATGGAATAAAATCCTCAGGTAACTACCGTCAACCACCATCGCCACGTGGAGGATTGCCGAATCGCCCTCTCCGACCCTGACCTCTCTCCTCCTCCGCGGTCTCGCATTTCCCCCTGCCTTTGGGGCATCTCTACTTGGATGTCCCGCCGGCACCGCTAATGTACGTTTTCCCCAGCCAAACGCCGTCCTCCCCGGGACTTTCCCACCGCTGTAGACAGCACCGCCATCCTCCCTGCCCCGCAGGCCCATCATCTTGGCGTTATCCTCGACTCGTCTCTCTCGCTCAACCCACACATTCGTTCTGTCACCAGATCCTGTCAGCTCCGACTTCTCGGGACTCCATGACTCCTCTAGACTCCAACCTTTCCTCTCTGTCCAAACTGCCGCCAAATGGTTCCAAGCCCTTGTCCTAAGAAGCGGTGTGGCGTAGCGGAAAGAGCACGGGCTTCGGAATCAGGGGACGTGGGTTCTGATCCTGCCTCGGCCACCTGTCGGCTGGATGACCGTGGGCGAGCCACTTCACTTCTCTGGGCCTCAGTTCCCTCATCTGTAAAATGGGGATTAAGACTGTGAGCCCCACGTGGGACAACCTGATTCCCCTGTGTCTACCCCAGCGCTTAGAACAGTGCTCGGCACATAGTAAGCGCTTAACAGATACCAACATTATTATTATTATTATTATTAAACCTTTTTCGGCAAACGGATTCAGTCCATGTTTCCCCAGTCCTCAAGAACCTCCAAAGATTGCCCACGATGATGATGATGATGACGGTATTTGTTAAGCGCTTACTATGTACAAAGCACTGTTCTAAGGGCTGGGGGCGATACGAGGTGATCAGGTTGTCCATCGTGGGGCTCACAGTCTTCATCCCCATTTGACAGATGAGGTCACTGAGGCCCAGAGAAGTGAAGTGACCTGCCCAAAGTCACACGGCTGACGAGTGGCGGAGCCTGGATTAGAACCCAAGACCTCTGCCTCCCAAGCCCGGGCTCTTTCCACTGAGCCACAGTGCCCATCTATCTACCTCTGCATCAGACAGGAACTCCTTGCCATCAGCTTCAAGGCACTCAATCACCTTACCCCCCTCCTACCTCACCTCGCTGTTCTCCTCTTTGTTTAATGGTATTTGTTAAGTGCTCACTATGTGCCAGGCACTGCTCCGAGCACTGGGCCTGGATAGAAGCTAATCAGGTTGAACACAGTTCCTGTCTCTCCTGGGTCTTACACACTGATCCCCATTTTACAGATGAGGGAGCTGAGGCCCAGAGAAGTGGCGTGACTCACCCAAGGTCATACAGCAGACGAGTGGAGGCGCCGGGATTAGAACCCAGGTCCTTCTGACCCGCAGGCACCGGGCTCTCCCTGCACAGTCTGTTCCTCTAATGCCAACCTGCTCACTGTAACTCCATCACATCTATCTCACGGTCATGGTCATGGTCACGGTCATGGGTTCCAATCCCGGCTCTGCCGTTTGCCAGCTGTGTGACTTTGGGCAAGTCACTTCACTTCTCTGGGCCTCAGTTACCTCATCTGGAAAATGGGGATTAAAAACTGTGAGCCCCACGCGGGACAATCTGATCACCTCGTATCCCCCCAGCTCTTAGAACAGTGCTTTGCACATAGTAAGCGCTTAACAAATACCACATTATCTTATCTCGCCGCCGTCCTGCCGCCCACAACCTGTCTCTCATCTGGAACTCTGTCCCCCTTCCTATCTGCTACTCTACTGGTCTCCCCACCTTCAAAACCCTCCTAAAATCCCATCTCCTTCAAGAGACCTTCCCTCGGAGGAAATAAACCCTTAAATCCCCTCTCCGCCCACCCCCTCCATCAGCTAACGTGAGAAGCAGCACGGCGGAGTGACTGGAGGCCCGGCCTGGAAGTCAGAAGGTCACAGCGTGGCTCAGTGGAAAGAGCACGGGCTTTGCAGTCAGGGCTCATGAGTTCGAATCCCAGCTGTGCCACTTGTCGGCCGTGTGACTGTGGGCGAGTCACTTAATTCCTCTGTGCCTCAGTTCCCTCATCTGCAAAATGGGGATGAAGACTGTGAGCCCCACGTGGGACAACCTGATTCCCCTATGTCTCCCCCAGCGCTTAGAACAGTGCTCGGCACATAGTAAGCGCTTAACAAATACCAACAAATACCAACGTTAATCCCGGCTCCGCCACATATCTGCTGTGTGACCTGGGGCGAGTCACTTCACTTCTCTGGGCCTTAGTTACCCCAACTGTAAAATGGGGATTGAGACCGAGAGCCCCACAAGGGACAGGGACTGTGTCCAACCCGATTTGCTTGGATCCACCCCAGGACTTTGTACGGCGCCTGGCACAAAGTAAGCATTAAATAAATACCGTTATTATTCTTCGCGTTATTATTATTAACTATGCACTTGGCTGGGCTCCTCTTAAACACGCTGATATGCTCATCCCAGGCCCAGGGCACCTATGTAAGTATATTTATACTCTACTATTTTCTCTAGCCGCGATTTATTTTCACATCCTTCTCCCCTTCTAGATGGCAAGCTCCTCGCTGGCCTGGAACACGTCTATCAATTCTGTTGCGTTGCATTCTCCCAAACACTTTGGGACGGTGCGCACAGAAAGCGCTCAATAAATACCACCGGTTGATCGACCGAGGCAAGATTTAAAGCCGAGCGGGAGGCCGTCTCTTACTTGGGTCCCCGGAGGCCGCTTCGAGGCGGCATTATTTTCCAACCGTGTATTTTAATGTTCTCTTAGTGGGGTGATCCATTGCCTTAATTAACATAACTCACATTAATTTATGAAACTCTGAAGAGGATTTGTCAAATGGTGATTAAGTTGTAATAGAAAGAGGCAATCTAGAAGACCACCAGGATTTCGGCGGTTGTTTCCCAGTAAGGATCTCTTGACCTTACATCTCACTTAGTCTTCAACAGGGTCTCCTAATCTCCAGGAGGAAACGATGTGAGACGGATGAGGATCTGGGTCAAAACCTCGTTAGAGTCGGTGTGAAGGAGTGAAAGATTATCGGCGCTCTCCATAAATTACGCCGGAAAAATCATGTCGAACGGAATGTATGCAAGGATGAGAAGCCCATTCGTTGGCATGCCGCTCACAAATATATCGACACTGAATTGAAATATATTGCCTTGGGAGGTCAGTACCGTTTTCTTTTTTTTTATTTAAGGTAATTATTAAGCGTTTACCACGTATCACGAGCCGTACTAAGCAATGGGGTAAATACAAGGCGATCAGGTCGGACCCCGTCCCCGTCCCACGTGGGGCTCACAGTCTAAGTAAGAGGGAGAACAGGGAATGAATCCCCGTTTTCCAGAAGAGGGAACTCAAGCCCAGAGAAGCAAAGTGACTGGCCCACAATCACACAGCCGGTAAATGGTGAAGCGGGGATTAGAACCCAGTTCCGCGTATCCCAGCGAAATAATAATAATTATGGTGCATACTATGCACCAGGCACCGTTTTAAGTCCTGGGGTAGATAAAACTTAATCAGGTTGGACAGTCATTCATTTATTCAATCGCATTTATTGAGCGCTAAGTGGGTGCAGAGCACTGAACTAAACCTTTGAAAAGTAAAGCTCAGCAACAAGTAGAGACAATCCCTGCCCAACAACGGGCTCACATGTCCCACATAATAACAATAACTAATAATTATGGCATTTTGTTAAGCCCTTTGTTAACAGTGCCAGTTCTAAGCGCCGGGGTAGAGACAAGATAATCGGGCTGGACACCGTCCCTGTCCCACACGGGGCTCTCACTCTTAATCTCCATTTTACAGGTGAGGGAACTGAGGCCCAGGGAACCGAGGTGACTTGCCTCAGGTCACACGGCACACATGTAGCAGAGCCAGGATTAAAACCCAGGTCGTCCTGACTATCCTCATAGGTGGACCCGGCCTGATGGTGGTTCCCCATCGGACCTGTTGATGTCCCCTTCACTTTGTGAATAGCAAAAATCACACGCTCTGGGCATGTCTCTCCCCTCCTCAAAAATCTCCTCCGTATCAACCTTCGTATGAAGCAAAATCTCCTCACTCTCGGCTTCCGTGTCATCCGTCCCCTCGTCCCGTCCTACCTCCCCTCCCTTCTCTCCTTCTCCATCGCAGCCCGCGCGCTCCGCTCCTCTGCCTCCGCTCACCTCCTCACCGGGCCTCGTTCTCGCCCGTCCCGCCGTCGACCCCCGGCTCGCGTCCAACCTCTGACCCGGAACGCCCTCCCTCCTCACCTCCGCCAAACTCGCTCTCTTCCCCCCCTTCGAAGCCCTGTTGAGAGCTCACCTCCTCCGGGAGGCCTTCCCACACTGAGCTCTCCCTTTCCCTTCGCTCCTCCTCCCCATCGCCCCGACTCCCTCCCTCTGTTCTACCCCCTTCCCCGCCCCACAGCACTTGGGTATATCTGTACATACTTATCATTCTATCTATTCTATTAACGATGTGCATATATCTCTAATTCTCTTCATCGATTCTGATGCTACTGATGCCCGTCTGCTTGTCTTGTTTTGTTGTCTGTCTCCCCTTCTAGACTGTGAGCCCGGTGTTGGGTAGAGTTGTCTCTACCCGTTGCCAAATTGTACTTTCCAAACGCTTAGTCCAGCGGTCTGCACATAGTAAGCGCTCGATAAATATGATTGAATGAAAGAATGAACTCTCCAAGCAGAGGCCAGCTGAGGAGCTCAGCTCTTGCTAGCCTGGTCAGGGCTCTCGTTGTTCAGAGACGGGTTTCTTTTTTCAGAAGACCACTGCTGGGCCCTTTCACCGAGCATCCTTTTGAAGTGTAGCTTCGACGTTCGGCCACCGCTGACTCCGAGTGCTTGGAGATTTTCAGCCCCTAAACAGATCTATAAGAGTGGATCTCCTCCATTCAAACTTTCCTAAACCTATTCGCATGCAAATGTCCCCCCGAAATAAGTGTTTAATTAATAATAATAATAATAATGTTGGTATTTGTTAAGCGCTTACTATGTGCAGGGCGCTGTTCTAAGCACTGGGGGAGATACAGGGTCATCAGGTTGTCCCACGTGAGGCTCACGGTTAATCCCCATTTTACAGATGAGGGAACTGAGGCCCAGAGAAGTGAAGTGACTCGCCCACAGTCACACAGCTGACGAGTGGCAGAGCCGGAAGTCGAACCCGTGACCTCTGACTCCGAAGCCCGGGCTCTTTCCGCTGAGCCACGCTGCTTCCCCCAATTAGGTTTTTTTTAATTAGGTTTTAATTTAATTTTTTAATTAGGTTTTGGGGGGTTTTTTTGGTTTTTTCACCCAGCTGATTGGCCCTGGCTAACGAATACTCAAGGCTTCAATGTCCTTTCCTCATGGATGGTATTTTTTTTACCACTGTTTGTCTGAGCAAATGAAACAGCGTCGGAGCTGTGGGTCTCTGCATCCTGCCCACCCCTCTCAGGCAAACACGACCACTCGGAATTTCCTTTTGACTTTGCGATGAACAGAGGCACAAGATACAATGATAGGGAACGGGACACGAGATAGAGTGACCGGTCAAGCTCTGAGCTAATTCGTTTGCCAACGCGGTATTTTCCACGGATGTGGAACCCCCTTCTTCTCCACCGGATTTCTCGATGCTCATCGATGGGGCTCAGTGAGACTTTATGGGGGCCTCTTCCAAACGCTTAGTACATAGCTCTGCACACGGTCAGCTGTCCGTAAATATCGCTGATTAAGAAGCAGCGTGGGGTGGTGGATAGAGGATGGGCCTGGGAGTCAGAAGATCCCGGGTTCTAATCCCGGCTCTCCCACTTTTCTACGCTGCTCAGTCGCTTCGCTCCTCAGTTACCTCCTCCGTAAAATGGGGATGGAGACTGTGAGCCCCACGTGGGAGAGGAACCCAATCTGCTTGCATCAACCCCCAGCATCTTAGTCCGGTGCCTGGGACATAGTAATACCACGACTGTTATCATTATAATTGTTATTATTACTATTAGCAGGTCTCCCTCTCTTTCACCAGATTGCAAGCTTCTCGAAGGCAGGGATTGCATCCTCAAACTCGTTTGAACCCTCCCAGTTGCTTAGCACGGTTCCCTGCAGACGGAAGACACTCGATAAACGTGATTGATGGTAAGAGAATTGAATTTTCTGGCTCCAAATGATAACGTGAGCGTTTCTGTCATTTGCACCTTCCTCTCTCAGGTGAATTTACAGCTGTTCGGTTAGACAAAGGACCAAACCTGTATTTCTTCTTTTTCCATGAAACAAATTCTACTGGGAATTAAATGGAAACATCCAAGCCTTTTCTATGGAAACCGAGATGAGGAACACATTCTCGGCTTGGCTCGAGAGATGCCAAATTAAATGCGTGAAATTGTAAGATAACGGAAGTGGAGCTACCGCCTCTATTTTTATTCTACGGGAATTGTTTAAGCTTTCTGTTCTTGGAAGATATTCTACAATGCTATTTTCCGTCAAATATAATAATAATGAGGGTATTTGTTAAGTATTTGCTATGTGTCAAGCACCGTTCTAAGCGCTGGGGTAGATAATAATAATGATGGTATTTGTTAAGCGCTTACTATGTGCAGAGCACTGTTCTAAGCGCTGGGGGAGATACAAGGGTCATCCGGTCGTCCCACGTGAGGCTCACAGTCTTCATCCCCATTTTCCAGATGAGGGAACTGAGGCCCAGAGAAGTGAAGTGACTCGCCCACAGTCACACAGCTGACAAGTGGCAGAGCTGGGATTCGAACCCATGACCTCTCCCAAGCCCGTGCTCTTTCCACTGAGCCACGCTGCTTCTCTAATACAACCAAATCGGGTCGGAGACAGTCCCACATGGGGCTCACAGTCTCAATCCCCCTTTTACAGAGGAGGGAACTGAGGCAAAGAGAAGTTAAGTGGCTTGCCCAAGGTCACACAGCAGACAAGTGACAGAGTGGGATTAGAATCCGTGCCCAAGGTCACACAGCAGACAAGTGACAGAGTGGGATTAGAATCCAGGTCCTTCTGACTCCCAGGCCCGTTAAGCTCTTTATGGGCAAGGAACATGTCTGCTACTTAATAATAATAATGATGGCATTTGTTAAGCACTATAATAATAATGATGGCATTTGTTAAGCACTTACTATGTGCAAAGCACTGTTCTCAGCGCTGGGGAGAGTACAAGGTGATCAGGTCGTCCCATGTGGGGCTCACAGTCTTCATCCTCATTTTACAGATGAGGTAACTGAGGCCCAGAGAAGTGAAGTGACTCGCCCACAGTCACACAGCTGACAAGCGGCTGAGCTGGGATTCGAACCCATGACCTCTGACTCCCAAGCCCCTGCTCTTTCCACGGAGCCACGCTGTACTTCTGTTGTATCGTACTCTCCCAGGAGCTTAGTACGGTGTTCCGCACCTAGTGAACGCTCAATCAACGCCACTGACAAAATATTGAACAATAAGGAAAGATTGCGGTTTTATCAATAAATCGATGGTATTTATCGCGCCCTTTACTGAATGCAGGACATTGGACTAAGCGCTTGGGAGAGTGGCCACATTCCCTGCCCACAGTGAGTTTACAACCTAGAGGTGGAGACGGATAGTAAAATAAATTACAGATCTGGACGTCAGTGCTGTGGGACTGAGGATGGGACGAATAGCAAATTCAAGTGCAATTAGATCCCACGGTGACCTAGTAGAAGGATCACAGGGCTGCAAGTCAGAAGACCTGGGTTCTAATCCTGCCCTGCCCTGCCTCTTTTTTTTTCCCCATATTTGTGTGCCATTTGCCAAGTCCTTACTATGTGTCAAACACTGTTCTAAGCGCTGGGGCAGGCACAAGTGTGTTAGGTTGGACACGAGTACCTGTCCCACGTGGGGCTCAGAGAGGAACTGAGGCACAGAGAAGTTAGGTGACCCGCCCCACGTCACGCGGGCAGGCAATTGGCAGAGGCGGGATTAGAACCCAGGCCTGCGACCCCCAGGCCCCGGCTCTTTCCACTAGGTCACGCTGCAGTAAGACCGTGGAAAATTCACTTCACTTCTCTGTGCCTCAGTTTCTTCATCTGTAAAACAAACCTGGTCTTCCCCGTAGACAGTGATCCCCACGTGGGACAGGGACTGTTTCTATCCTGATTATCTCGTATCTGCCCCGGTGCTCAGTACAGTGAGTGGCACGTACTAAGCGCTTAACACATCCCACAATCATTATCCCAATTTGGCACCAGGAATCTCTGAAACGAGAGGGAAGCAGCGTGACTTAAGGGGACGGATAGAGGTCGGGGAGTGAGAAGGACCTGGGTTCTAACCCTGGCTCTACCATTCGTTCATTCATTCAGTCGTATTTATTGAGCGCTTACTGTGTGCAGAGCACTGTACTAAACACTTGGAAAGTACCACTTGCCTGCTGTACGACCTTGGGCGGGGCACTTTGCTTCTCTGTGCCTCAGTTACCTCATCTGTAAAATGAGGTTGAAGACTTTGAGCCTCATATGGGACATGGACTTATTTATTATTTATTTATTATTATTTATTTACGGACATGGACATGGATTTATTACCATTCATCGCCATCGTTCTCGTCCGTCCGTCTCCCCCGATCAGACCGGGAGCCCGTCGAACGGCAGGGACCGTCTCGATCTGTTGCCGACTTGTTCATTCCAAGCGCTTAGTACGGTGCTCTGCACATAGTAAGCGCTCGATAAATACTATTGAATGACTGCGTCCAACCTGACTAGTTTGTATCTAACTAATAATGATAATAATTGCGGTATTTATTAAGTGCTTACTATGGGCCAGCCACTGTCCTAAGCCGACCGGGTTGGACGCCGTCCCTGCCCCGCGCTGGGTTCACCGTCTCCATCCTCATTTTACGGATGGGGTAACGGAGGCCCAGAGAAGCCAAGTGACTTGCCCGGGGTCACACGGCAGACAGGTCTTCGGGATCGGAACCCAAGACCTCGGTAAGCGCTTAACGAATCCCGTAAAAAATAAGAGGCCCCGAGGCGGAACCGTTAGAAGGTTTGTGTCTTGCAGAGGGCAGAGACTGTGTCTTCGCGTGTAACGCTACTCATAAATAACAGTTGATGAGGATGTTGACTAAACTCCAAGTCTTCTGAATCCTGGCGAGCTGCTTGATCGACTACCTGTCAACAAGATGAAAGGTTTTAAAGAAAAGTACAATGGTGCCATGATTTAAATTGATTACCTTTGGAATTATGGCAGATTTCACACGAGGCAAGGATATCCAACCCACTGGGTCATTAAGACCAAAAAGTTTCTCTGTCGTTTCGCTTTTCCTCCCCCCCCCCC
This sequence comes from Ornithorhynchus anatinus, assembly GCF_004115215.2. NCBI lineage: Eukaryota > Metazoa > Chordata > Mammalia > Monotremata > Ornithorhynchidae > Ornithorhynchus > Ornithorhynchus anatinus. The sequence goes on from NC_041735.1 coordinate 67,992,553, forward strand.
GATCGCTTATCGACGTGACCCCTGAGAAACCAGTCGAAAGGTCGAAAAATTGCCCAGGTCGGCTAGAGGAGTCCCGATCCGGCACCGCCTCTGTGTCACCGCGCGCTGAACTTGCTGAGGAGCAGCGTGGCCCGGTGGATAGAGCGCAGGCCAGGTCAGCTGTGTGACTGTGGGCAAGTCACTTCACTTCTCTGGGCCTCAGTGACCTCATCTGTAAAATGGGGATTAACCGGGAGCCTCACGTGGGACAACCTGATGACCCTGGATCTACCCCAGCGCTTAGAACAGTGCTCTGCACATAGTAAGCGCTTAACAAATACCAACATTATTATTATCTGTAAAATGGGGAGGAAGATTGTGAGCCTCATGTGGGACAACTTGATTCCCCTGTATCTACCCCAGCGCTTAGAACAGAGCTCTGCACATAATAAGCGCTTAACAAATACCAATATTATTATTCTTAATTAATGGTGGTATTTGTTAAGCGCTTACTATGTGCAAGGCACTGTTCTAAGCGCTGGGGGGATACAAGGTGATCCCAGCTCCCCCATTTGTCTTCTGGGCGGCCTTGGACGAATCACTTCACTACTCTGGGCCTCGCTTCCCTCGTCTGTGAAATAATAATGATGGTATCTGTTAAGCGCTTACTATGTGCCGAGCACTGTTCTAAGCGCTGGGGTAGACACAGGGGAATCAGGTTGTCCCACGTGGGGATCACGGTCTTAATCCCCATTTTACAGATGAGGGAACTGAGGCACGAAGAAGTGAAGTGACTTGCCCACGGTCACACAGCTGACAAGTGGCAGAGCCGGGATTCGAACCCAGGACCTCTGACTCCCAAGCCCGGGCTCTTTCCACTGAGCAGGCAGGATTAGAACTCACAACCCGGTCCAGGCTCTAGCCACTATGCCACGCTGTAAGGTGCGCGAGGGCAGGGATTGTTTCTACCATCTGCCGGATACTGTGCTCTCCAAAGCGCTTAGTACAGTGCTCTGCAAGCACTAACATTTGGTAAATAGCGTTAACCGATTCATCGATTCCAGATATCTATCCCCTCTCCCTCCCGCGTTGAGAAGCAGCACGGCGTAGTGGCTGGAGCCTGGGCCTGGGAGTCAGAAGGTCATGGGTTCTAAACCCGGCTCCACCACCTGTCTGCTGTGTGACCTTGGGCAAGTCACTTCCCTTCTCTGGGCCTCAGTTACCTCATCTGTAAAATGGGGATTGAGAGTTGGAGCCCCATGTGGGACAGGGACCGTGTCCAACCTGACCCGATCCACCCCAGCACTTAGTACAGTGCCTGGCCCACAGTAAGTGCTTGAAAATATCACAATTATTATATAGCGCAATTATTAAGTACCTGTCTCTCCCCCGGGCTCCGCCCCTGCCCTAAGCGCTTAGGAGAGCCCAACGTAACGGAGCTGGTAGACACATTCGAACGAGCGCCGACCACACAGACGCACGGGCAAAGACACGCTCACAAACGCGGTCCTCCGTTGTCCTATCGCGTTTGCTTTTTGCCGCATCTAATGGGTATTTTTTTCTCTCATGCCTCCCCACCTCACGATCCCCTTGGCATCTCTGTTCAGAAAGCCGTTGCTTTCCGGATCGCGCGCCGTGGGGGGTCGGGCGCTCGGAGGGTGGCGACCCGTGGTCGTGAGTGACCCACCGGAGAGGGGAAGGAGGCTGGACGTGTGAGAAGAGGCCAGTCACGGGAGGCTTCCCGGAGAAGACGTGATTTCCGTAGGAAGGGGAGCCAGGTGATCTGCCAGATGTGAAGTTGGAAGGGCCTTTAGTCTCTCTGGATCTGACTCTCCCCCCATTTCAAGGCCCATCCCCTCCAAGAGGGCTTCCCTGCTTGCACCCTCCTTTCCTCTTCTCCCGCTCCCTTCTGCATCGCCCTGACTCCCTCCCTTTCTTCATCTCCCCTCCCATCCCCACACCCCTTATGTCCACATCTCTCATTTATTGATTTCTTTTCACGTCGGTCTCCCCCTCTAGACTGTCAGCTTCTGGTGGACAGGGAATGCATCCGTTTATCGTTACATTATACTCTCCCAAGTGCCCAGTACAGTGCTCTGCGTACGGTAAGCGCTCAGTGAATACGATGGAATGAATGGATAGAAGAATGAAATGATGGTGTCATCCTCCCAGGAGGAGAGAGGCAATTGTTTCCATGCCAAGGTCAAGTCAGGTCATTATGGGCAAGGACTCGATCTGCTAATTCTGTTGCACTGTACTCTCCCAAGAGACTAGTACAGTGCTCCGCAGACAGTAAGCACTCAATAAATACCACCGATCGATTGATTGATAGATGTTTGACACGATAACTGTGGTTTTTGTGACGTGCTCCCTACGTGCCAGGCACCGTACTGTAAGTTAATCGGGTTGGACACGGTCCATGTCCCACATGGGGTTCAAAGTCATAATCCCCATTTTACAGATGAGGGAACTAATAATTAGGGTACTTGTCAACGGCTTTCTATGTGCCAAGCACTGTTCTAAGCACTGGGGTAGATCCAGGTTAGTCAGGTTGGACACAGTCTCTGTCCCACATGGGCTCACAAGCTTAATCCCCGTTTTACGGACGAGGCAACTGAGGCCCAGAGAAGGGAAGTGGCTTGCCCAAGGTCACCCAGCAGACAAGCGGCAGAGGCGGGATTAGAACCCAGTCCTGACAGCCCCAGATCCGGGCTGCATCAACTAATAATGTTGGTATTTGTTAAGCGCTTACTATGCGCAGAGCACTGTTCTAAGCGCTGGGGTAGATACAGGGTCATCAGGTTGTCCCAGGTGAGATTCACAGTTGATCCCCATTTTACAGATGAGGGAACTGAGGCACAGAGAAGTGAAGCGACTCGCCCACAGTCACCCAGCTGACAAGTGGCAGAGCCGGGCTTCGAACCCAGGACCTCTGACTCCCAAGCCCGGGCTCTTTCCACTGAGCCACGCCGGCCAAGTGGGCCTGATCTAGCCACAAAAACAAAAGATGGGTGGCTAAACACTTCGAATTCATCTGCCAGGTGGCAATACAAGCGAACTGAAAATGAAGAGGCCAAAAAAAAAAGATTTTTCGGATGGAAAGAATTGAAGCCATCGACACACCCCTGATTTGTGCTAAATTTTCATACACCGCCGACCCAACCGACAGGGGCTCTTCCATTGTTTGCTCCAAACAAAGCATTTTCCTGTAATTCCGATATAATTTTGTTCCCCAAAGGCCACCTATTACATTGATTTATTTTTCTTATCCAGAGAAGTGGGAGAAAGATGTGCAAGGCATGAAGTTACCATGGCAGAGATGATCAGAGAGATGTTGCCGAGATTCCTGAAATCGAGTCTTTAGCGCGGGGATGGGGGAGGGAAAAGGACTGTGGGAGGATTTTTTTCTTCCTTGCTTGGCAGAAGTCATGATCACATCGGGCCTGGAAATAACTATTTTCCTTAGGATACAAAAAAAGACAAAACAACAAACACTGTGAGAGGAAATATAGGCGGCCGAGGAGACCGGCCTGTTTCTCTAATTACTGTGGGCAGAAAAAAAAAATCCCTCCTTATCTAATACCAACCCCCGAGTAACCCTCGGGCAAACCGCCAATAAATTCCTTCTCCGCAGCATCAGATTGGATGGAAAACAATTACTTTAAAGGATTTATCTTTGTAAACCGCACAGTTGGTCACCTAACTGGTGCCCAGAAAGATGGCAATAATTAGCCTGTTTCCATAAACTCGACTCGGGCTCAGGGGGCGAACAGCTGAATCGGTCAATCATTCCATCGCCGTTCTTCGTTCATTCATTCGGTCGTATTTATTGAGAGCTTGCTCTGTGCGGAGCGCTGTGCTAATTCATTCATTCATTCAATAGTATTTATTGAGCGCTTACTATGTGCAGAGCACCGTACTAAGCGCTTGGGATGAACAAGTCGGCAACAGATAGAGACGGTCCCCGCCGTCTGACGGGCTCACGGTCCGATCGGGGGAGACGGACGGACGAGAACAAGAACAATGGCAATAGATAGAGTCGAGGGGAAGAACATCTCGTAAAAACCGATGGCGACTAAATAGAATCGAGGCGATGTACATCTCATTAACAAAATAAATAGGGTGATGGAAATATATACAGTTGAACGGACGAGTACGGTGCCGAGGGGATGGAAAGGGAGAGGGGGAGGAGCGGAGGAAAAGGGGGAAAAGAGGGTTTAGCTGCGGAGAGGTGAAGGGGGGGTGGTAGAGTGAGTAGAGGGAGAAGAGGAGCTCGGTCTGGGAAGGCCTCTCGGAGGAGGTGAGTTTTAAGTAGGGTTTCGAAGAGGGGAAGAGAATCGGTCTGGCGGAAGCGAGGAGGGAGGGCGTTCCGGGACCGCGGGAGGACGCGGCCCGGGGGTCGACGGCGGGACGGGCGAGACCGGGGGACGGCGAGGAGGCGGGCGGCGGAGGAGCGGAGCGTGCGGGGCGGGCGGTGGAAAGAGAGAAGGGAGGAGAGGTGGGAAGGGGCGAGGTGACGGAGAGCCTCGAAGCCTAGAGTGAGGAGTTTTTGTTTGGAGCGGAGGTCGATAGGCAACCACTGGAGGTGTTTAAGAAGGGGAGTGACGGGCCCGGATCGTCTCTGCGGGAAGACGAGCCGGGCGGCGGAGTGAAGAATAGACCGGAGCGGGGCGAGAGAGGAGGAAGGGAGGTCGGAGAGGAGGCCGACACGGTAGTCTAGCCGGGATATAACGAGAGCCAGTAGCGGTAAGGTAGCCGTCCGGGTGGAGAGGAAAGGGCGGATCTCGGCGATATCGTAGAGGTGAAACCGGCGGGTCTCGGCGACGGATAGGACGCGCGGGGCGAACGAGAGAGACGAGTCGAGGACGACGCCGAGATCGCGGGCCCGAGAGACCGGAAGAATGGTCGTGCCATCCACGGTGATAGAGAAGTCTGGGAGAATAAGCATTTGGGAGAGTAGGCTAGAACAATAAACAGACGCAATCCCTGCCCGCTTTGAGCTCACAGTCTAGCGATTCATTCATTCATTCACGCGATCGTACTTATCGAGCGCTTACTCTGTGCAGAGCACCGTACTAAGCACTTGGAAAGTACAATTCGGCAACAGATAGAGACTCGCTAACCAACAAGGGGCTCACAGTCTAGAAGGGAGAGGCAGACAACAAAACAAAACAGCAGCGTGGTGTGATGGATAGAGCGCGGGCCTGGGAGTCAGAAGGTCGTGGGCTCAAATCCCGGCTCGGCCACTTGGCGCGACGTGACCTTGGACGAGTCACTTCACTTCTCGGGGGCCTCGGTCACCTCATCTGTCAAATGGGGATGGAGACCGTGAGCCCCATGAGGGACAGGGTCCGACCCGATATTCACGTATCCACCCCGGCCCTCAGTACAGTGTCTGGCACATAGTATGTTTTTAACAAATACATTCATTCATTCCTTCAATAGCATTTATTGAGCGCTTACTATGTTCAGAGCGCTGTACTGAGCACTTGGAGTGGACAATTCGGCAACAGATAGAGACAATCCCTGCCGATTGACGTATAAGTAGTCTAAGTGGTATTAAGGGGGATCGATCTAAGTGTAAGAGAGAAGCAGAAGGGAGAGGGAGTCTGGGAAATGAGGGTTGAATCAGGGAGGGCGTCCTGGAGGAGACGGAGTATTAGAACGGCTTTGGAGGTGGAGGGCTTGATGGTCTCTCGGATTTGAAGGGGGAGGGAATTCCGGACCAGGAGTAGGGTTTGGGTGAGGGGCCTCAATGGCGAGACGGACGAGATGGAGGGACAGCGAGAAGGTTGGCATTAGAGGAATGAAGTGGGCGGGCTACGCTGGAGAAGGAGAGTAGGGAGGTGAGGTAGGAGGGGGGTGGCGAGGTGATCGAATGCTCCTCCCCCCTCCCTCTCCCTTCCCCTCCCCTCAGCGCTGTGCTCATTTGTATATATTTTTATTACCCTATTTATTTTATTAATGAGGTGTCCATCCCCTCGATTCTATTTAAGTTGTCTCGTTTTTGTCCGTCTCCCCCGATTAGATTGTAAGCCCGTCAACGGGCAGGGACCGTCTCTATCTGTTGCCGAATTGTCCATTCCAAGTGCTTAGTACAGTGCTCTGCACTTAGTAAGCGCTCAATAAATACTATTGAATGACCGAATGAATTTAAAGCCGATGGTGACGAGTTTTTATTCGATGCAGGAGCAGACGGGCAACCGATGGAGGTTCTCAGAGAGTTGGGGAAACACGGACTGAACGCTTCTGTAGAAAAATGATCCGGACAGCGGAGCGAATTATAATTGTGGTATTTGTTAAGCGCTTACTATGTGGCAGGGTCTGTACTAAGCACCGGGGTGGATACAAGCGAATCGGGTTGGACGCCGTCTCTGTCCCAGGTGGGGCTCACGGCGTCCGTCCCCACTTTACAGATGAGGGAACTGAGGCAGGGACAAGTGAAGCGGCTCGCCCCGGGTCACACAGCAGAGAAGCGGCGGAGCCGGGACGAGAACCCATGACATTCTGGGTGAAATACGGACTGGAGTGGGGAGAGGCAGGAGAGAGGGAGGTTAACAAGTAGGCCGATGCAGTAGTCTAGATGGGATAGTAGAGAAGTAGCATGGCTGAGTGGCAAGAGCCCGGGCTTGGGTGTCAGAGGATGTGGGTTCTAATTCTAGCTCCGCCGGGTGCCTGCTTTGTGACCTTGGGCAAATCAGTTCACTTCTCGGTGCCTCATCTCCCTCATCTGTAAAATGGGGATGAAGACTATGAGCCCCATGGGGGACAACCTGATGCTTAGAACAGTGCACGGCACGTAGTAAGTGCTTAACAAATACCGTAATTATTATTCCCCTTCTAGACTGTGAGCCCTCTGTGGGCAGACAATGTCTTCGATTTGTTGCTGAACTGTACTTTCCAAGCAGTTAGTACAGTGCTCTGCACACAGTAAGCGCTCGATGAATACGACTGAATGAATGAATGAGAGGATAAGTGCTTGGATTAACCCAGTAGCCATTTGGATGGAGAGGGAGAGCTGATTTTGGCAAAGTTGTGAAGGTTGAACTGACAGGATTTGGTGACAGATTGAATAAATGGGCTCGAAGGAGAGAGATGAGGGAAGGATAATGGTAAGATTACAAGCTTGGGAGACAGGGGGATGGTGGTGCTATCTACAGTGATGGAAAAGTCATGGGGAGGATGGCGTTCGGCTGTGAAGATGACGTGTTTTAGATACGTTACGTTCGAGGTGTCCGTGAAACACCCAAGTAGAAATGTCCCGTAGGCAGGAGGAAAGAAGAAATTGCAGAGAAGGAGCGAGGTCAGGGTTGCAGAGGGAGATTTGGAGTGGGAGAAGAGGAAATGAAGGCTTATTTGGGGAAGGTCTCTTGGCGGAGATGTGATTTTATTAAGTCTCTCTTCGATATGCTCTTTTCCTTCCGGATGAGAGAGAGAGGATCCAGCTAAGGGTTGCTCTCATGAGAATTATTATTATCGCTAATAATAACAATCAAAGGTATTTATTGAGTTCTTCCTGCGGGCCAAGCACTGTATTAAGTCCTTGAGAGAGACCAATTCAACAGAACTGTAGGCACGTTCCCTGCCCACCACAAGCTTACAGTCTAGAGATAAGGATAATAATAATATCAGTAATGAGAATTGTGGTCTTTGTTAAGAAAAGAATGATAACATCAATAATTTTAATAATTTTGGTCAGAGTGGCAACGGTAATAAAACCACATTCTCATGCAAACAATGGGAATCTATTACCATTTTTTTTTCCATTTCATTCGTTTCCAAAATCGGAAAACCAGCCCGTCTCTCCAACGGGGCTCGCCATTACTGGAATTGGCCTGAGGGAACGCTACTTTATTACCTTTCCAAACCACACTTCAGAGGAATTAATTAATTGATGTCCTTAACAGCCTCATCGTGACAAAAACATATGATACTCAAATGTTAAACATGGAAGCTAAGATGAAACTGTCAGGAGAAGGCAGAGAGTGGTTATTAATATGGCTTTTGATAAATATCTGTTCAGCCTCACACTGTGCATCTTCTGCCTTCATCTCGGAAAGTAGTTAATCTGATTGATGAAATCCCGTTTCAGATGGTCTCCCATGCTGCGTTTGATAACTGCGTTCTCCCTTCCTCCACCCACTGCGGTTCCCTCACCACAGAGCTTTGTTCCTTTTGGTGTAAGAGAGAGGAGGCACTATTTCTGGGCTTTCCTTGATTTAAAAATAATAAAAATGGCATTTGTTAAGCACTCACTCTCTGCCAAGCCCTGTTCTAAGCATCGGGTTTAGATGTAAGGTTGAACACAGACCCTGGCCCACATGGGGCTCACAGTCTTAATCCCCGTTATACAGAGGAGGGAACTGAGGCCCAGAGAATTGAAGCGACTTGCCCAAGATCACCCAGCAGACAGGTGGCGGAGCCGGGATTAGAACCCACTTCCTCGGACTCCCAAGCCGGTGTTCTTGGCGCTAGGCCGTACCGCTTACCTGCCTGGGGATGGGGGATTGAGCGGAACGGAGAAAATGACCAATCCCCGTCTCAGTTGCCATCGCCCCGGCAATGGGGGATGTGGACGAGAGCATCGCCGGACAATGAATTTACAGCATGGCTTGGTGGCTAGAGCCCGGGCCTGGGAGTCAGAAGGTCATGGGTTCTAATCCCTGCTCTGCCATTTATCTGCTGCGTGACCTTGGGGAAGCCACTTCACTTCTCTGGGCCTCAGATCCCTCATCTGTAGAATGGGGATTGAGAATGTGAACCCCATGTGGGAGAGGGACTGCGTCCAACCCGATTTGCTTTGTACCCACCCCAGCGCTTAGTACCCCAGAGCCTGGCACATAGTAAGCTCTTAAAAGATATCATAATAATTATGATTATATTCCCTGCCCGCCAAGAGCTTTCAGGCCAGAAGGGGAGACAGACATTAAAATAATAACAATAATACTATTTTGTTAATGAAATGTACATCGCCTTAATTCTATTTATTTGCTATTGTTTTAATGAGCTGTTCATCCCCTAGATTCTATTGATTGCTATTGTTCTTGTCTGTCCGTCTCCCTTGATTAGACCGTAAGCCCGTCAAAGGGCAGACACCGTCTCTATCTGTTACCGATTTGTCCATTCCAGGCGATTAGTACAGTGCTCTGCACATAGTAAGCGCTCAATAAATACTATTGAATGAATGAATGAATGATGTTGGTATTTGTTAAGCACTTACTATGTGCAGAGCACTGTTCTAAGCGCTGGGGTAGATACAGGGTCATCGGGTTGTCCCACGTGAGGCTCACGGTCTTAATCCCCGTTTTACAGATGAGGTCACTGAGGCCCAGAGAAGTAAAGTGACTCGCCCACAGTCACACAGCTGACAAGGGGCAGAGTCGGAATTCGAACCCATGACCTCTGACTCCCAAGCCCGGGCTCTTTCCACTGAGCCCCGCTGCTTCTCTACAGAAGCGGATATAAATGCTGTGGGAATGAAGATGGGTGAATACTAGGTGTTAGACGGCACAGATACAAGTTCACAGGTGATGCAGAGGGAGTGGGAGAAGAGGAAAGGAGGGCTTAATCAGGGAAGGCCTCTTGGAGGAGATGGGCCTTCAGTAAGGCTTTGAAGCCGGGGAAGAGTCGTTGTCTGTCGGATATGAGACGGGAGGACGTTCCAGGCCAGAGGCGGGACGTGGGTGAGAGGTCGGTGGCGAGACAGACGAGACGGAGGCCGAGTGAGTAGGTTGGCATTAGAGGAACTAAATGTGTGGGCCGAGTTGGAGTAGGAGAGTAGTGAAGTGAGGTTGGGAGAGGAGAAGACTGAGTTTCTTAACGCCAAACAGTTCGGAACCGGGAGGTGTGAGGACGGAGAAAAGGATTAAAATGCCCAGGTCCCTCTCTCTCTTTGTCCGTATCATTCCTTGTGTTCACTCAGCCGCTTCCCGTTCACGCTTCCCACCGGGAGCGCAACTGAAGATCAGGGGGAGAATCTAGCGCGTGGAGTTTATTAAGCAGGGAGTCCTTGTATCAAGCTTTGCAGTCACTTATTAACTCATTTGCATATAACTGTTAAGTGGGTGACAGCTAATTTATTTTTTTTAATCTGCTGGGAGTCGCGGAATTTGCCTCAGGGGGACAGATTTTCATAACTCACCCGAGTGAAAGATGTTTCGCAAACGGAAAGTCGGGTGGTCACCGTTGAAAAGTCAGTGAGAAATATTTATTTTATGACGTCCGAGTCCTTCCCGCATATTCATTAGGCAGTAATTCGGGGAGGGAGGGAGCGTATCCTATATGAAGAGATAAAGGCTGAGGTGTTCATCTCTTCATCCGTTATTTAGATATTCACTTGGGCCTGTTATTTATGGTACGTTTGTCGATTAAAGTCTGCAGCCTCCGACGTTAGATTACCGTGTGGACATTGTACTACTATTAGAAGCGGCTTGGCTCAGTGGAAAGAGCACGGGCTGGGGAGTCAGAGGTCATGGGTTCAAATCCCAGTTCAGCCGCTTGTCAGCTGTGTGACTTTGGACAAGTCACTTCACTTCTCTGTGCCTCAGTTGCCTCATCTGTAAAATGGGGATGAAGTCTGTAGAGCCCCACGTGGGACAACCTGATCACCCTGTATCCTCCCCAGCGCTTAGAACAGTGCTTGGCACATAGTAAGCACCGAACAAGTGCCATCATTATCATCATTATTATTATGCCTTATTGAAGGCCCATCTCCTCCAAGCAGCTTTTCCTGACTGCGCCCTCTTCTCTTGTCCCACTCCCTTCTGCGCTGCTCTTCCTTGCTCCTTCATTCATCCTCCCTCCCATCCCCAAGGCACATAACTTTAATAAATTCATCTATTGATCTATTGACATATCTTAATGACTGTCTCCCCCTCTAGACTGTGAGCTCATTGTGGGCAGGAATGTGTCTGTTTGCTGTTATTCTGTACTCTCCCAAGTGCTTAGTACACAGCTCTGCACACAGTAAATGCTCAGTTCCAGACTGCGAGCCCATTGTCGGGTTGGGGTTGTCTCTCTCTGTGGCCGACTTGTACTTTCCAACCGCTTAGTACAGTGCTCTGCACATGGTAAGCGCTCGATAAATACGATTGAATAAATGATTGAATGAACAAATGCGATTGAATGAATGAATGAATACTATGTGCAGGACACTGTACCGAATACCTACCGTGTGCAGGATAGCGTTCTTCTGTGTGCAGAGCATTGTACTGACTGCCTACTGTGGGCAGGACACAGTGCTATTTATTTATTTTACTGTCTGTCTCCCTCTCACGACCGTAAGCTTGTTCTGGGAAAGGCAACCGCCAACTCTGCTATATCATATCCTCCCAAGCACGTAGTCCATCGCTCTGACTTTCCCATCGGTGTAGACGGCACCACCATCCTTCCTGTCTCACAAGCCCGTAACCTTGGCGTTATCCTTGACTCCTCTCTCCCTCTTTCAACCCACATAGTCTATCCATCACTAAATCCTGTCGATCCCACCTTCACAACATCACTAAAAAAACGCCCTTTCCTCTCCATCCAGCTACCCTGTTAATACAATTACTCATCCTATCCCTCCTGGATTCTTGCCTCGGCCTCCTTGCCGAGCTCCGAGCCTCAGTCTCTCCCCGCTCCAGTCCGGGCTTCAGGCTGCTGGCCGGATCATTTATCTACAAAAGCGCTCAGGACATGTCTCCGCACTCCCCAGAAATCTCCATCAACCTCTGCATCAAACAAAAACTCCTCACCATTGGTTTTTAAAGCAGTCAATCCCCCCGCCCCCTTCCTACCTCACCTCGCCGCTCTCCGGATGCAGCCCGCACGCTTTGCTCCTCAGGTGCCGCTAACCTCCTCGCTGGGCCTCCATCTCATCTATCTCGTCGCCGACTCCTGGCCCACGTCCTGCCTTTGGCCTGGAACGCCCTCCCTCCTCAAATCCAACTGACACTGATGGTCCCTCAGGCTTCACAGCTTTACCGAAGACCCATCTCTTCCAAGAGGCCTTCCCTGACTGCGCCCTCCTCTCCCACTCCCTTCTGCGTCGCCCTGACTCGCTCCCTTTATTCATCCCCCGTCCCAGCCCCACACCGCTTAGGTCCAGATCCCACATTTATTTATTCATATTCCTGTCTCCCCCTTTAGACTCCGAACTCACTGTGGGCAGGGAATGTGTCTGCTACATTGTTGAGCTGTGTTGTGTCGTGTGTTGTATTGCACTCTCCCCAGACGCTTCGTACAGAGCACAGTAAGTGCTCACTAAACATGATTGAATGAATAAACTAATAAATCTGATTACTTTGTCTCTATCCCAGCGTTTGGATCAGTGGCTGGCACCCAGTAAGCACTTAAATATTATTATTGCTGTTATTATTAGGACTAGGGATAATAATAATAATAGTGGTATTTGTTAAGCGCTTAGTATGTGCAAAGCACTGTTCTAAGCGCTGGGGGGATACAAGGTCATCGGGTTGTCCCACGTGGGGCTCACGGTTTTAATCCCCATTTTACAGATGAGGGAACTGAGGCACAGAGAAGTGAAGTGGGGATGGGGAGGGTATCAAGGGCTTATGGGGTACAGACCCAAGCGCAAAAATGACACAGAGGAGGCCAAAATGGCAGAATAAATGACGTGTGTTCAGAGAGGATGGAACTTTCTACTTAATTGACATCTCCGCTAATACCGGTGGGGCTCTCCTCTCAAATAGGCGATCATCAAACTACTGACGATGACAAAATGAGTGCCAATATTTCCAGGTTCGGATGCAAAGTCTAATAGACGAAGAGACCGCCAGGTACCCGGGTTCTCTCTGCAAGGTTGTGCCGAAGCACAAAAGGTGCAATTAACGTCCCGGCCCTCCCTGTCATCTTCCGTGGAAAACACCGCGTGGCTTGTCTGTCACAGTCCGAACAGATGTCACAATTTTGCATTTTAAGTATCCTCGCTTTATAGAGCCTCCTGTGTTCTTGGGCAAGTCAAACCAGTAATTATATAGATATCAGTCAGAAATCCAAACTTGAAAATGAATGGAGTTTTCACAGAAAATTCCAGTCTCTCCCTTACCCCTTCTCGGGATATTCGAATGGTGGGAGGGATGAGTAAAGTCCAATCGGGTGACAGGGAAAATGGTATTTTGATCCATCAGTCAATCAGTTGAAAGTATTTCCTGAGCACAGAATGTTGGGAGGACACTGTACTGAGCGTCTGAGAGAGTCCAGTAGAATCAGAAGATACGATCCCTGCCTTCAAATAGCTTACTGTCTGGTGGGAGAAACAGATGCTATAATAAAATAAAGAAGAGAAAGGAAAAAAGGTTATATAGAGGATAAGTATAAATCAATCAATGATATTTATATTTTTCTTTATGGTTTTGGTTAAACCATTACTGTGGGCCAGACACTGTATTAAGCACTGGGGTAGATATAAGCTAATCAGGTCTGATGCAGTCCCTTTCCCACGTGGAACTCACGGTCTTAATCCCCATTTTACAGATGAGTTAACGGAGGCACAAAAAATTTAAGTGTCCTGCCCGAGGTAATATGGCCAGCGTGTGGCAGAGCAGGGATTAGAACACAGATCCTTTAGACTCCCAGGCCCATGAATTGAGTGCCCTCGAGGTCCCTTTTGGGCAGGGAACATGTCTACCGACTCTGTTGCATTGCACTCTCGCAAACGCTTAGTTTGCCGGCTCTGCACTAAATGCTAGGCAAATACAAAACAAAGATGTCCCTGCCCACATTCAATCAGTGGTGAGCCTAGGCTTGGGAGTGAGAGGTCGTGGGTTCTAATCCCGGCCCCGCCGCTTGTCAGCTGTGTGACCGTGGGCAAGTCACTTAACTTCTCTGGGCCTCAGTTACCTCATCTGGAAAATGGGGATTAAGACTGTGAGCCCCACGTGGGACAACCTGATCACCTTGTATCTACCCCAGCGCTTAGAACGGTGCTTGGCACATAGTAAGTGCTTAACAAATACCAACATTATTATTATTATTATTTACTGAGTGCTTACTATGTGCAGAGCACTGTACTAAGCGCTTGGAATGAACAAGTCGGCAACAGATAGAGACGGTCCCTGCCGTTCGACGGGCGCACGGTCTAATCGACGGGCTTACAGTCCTGCTTCTCCTTCCCCTCCTCTTTCTCCCCTTCCTCCTCCTCGCCTTCCTCCTCCTCCTCCTTCTCCTTCTACTCCTATCAAATGTAAGTTCCTTTTGAGCAGGGAACATGTCTACCAACGCTGTTGTATTGCGCTCTCGCAAACGCTTAGTAGAGTGCTCTGCAATCGATCAATCAACCGCATTTAGACGTGTTCCCCGCTCAAAAGGAACTTACATTTGATAGGAGTAGAAGGAGAAGGAGGAGGAAGGTGAGGAGGAGGAAGGGGAGAAAGAGGAGGGGAAGGAGAAGCAGGACTGTAAGCCCGTCGATTAGACCGTGCGCCCGTCGAACGGCAGGGACCGTCTCTATCTGTTGCCGACTTGTTCATTCCAAGCGCTTAATACAGTGCTCTGCACATAGTAAGTGCTCAATAAATACTATTGAATGAAAGGAGGAGGAAGAAGAGGAGTAACATTTATCCGACACCCACTGGGTACAGGGAACTGTACCGACGCTGTGCATTTTCCTTCATCTGTAAAATGGGGATTAAGACTGTGAGCCCCACATGGACTGTTCCAACCTTCTATCTACCCCAGTGCTTAGTACAGCACCTGACATGCAGTAAGTGCTTAACAAATACCGTGGAAAGAAACATATCATTACTATGATTATCAAACAATAGTATTTACCATTCATTTATTCAATCATTTATTTAGCACTTATTGTGTGCAGGGCTTGGGGAAGTACAATAAAGCAATAAACCGTGACATTCCCTGCCCACCACGAGCTTAGAGAGGAGGAGACAGATATCAAAATTACAGATATATACATAAGCGAGGTTATAGAGCGCTTACTGTGTGCAGAGCACTGTTCTAAGTTGCTTGGAAGGTACGGAAGACAGAGCAGATATGGAATCTGGCTTCAGGGAGCTTTCAGTCTAGCGGGGGGGAGACAGACAATCGAATAATTTACAGGGAGTGGGAGTGACTGCACAAAAAGATGTGTATCTGCTGGGGGCAGGGAATGTGTTTGTTATACTGCTCTACTGTAGTGATGGTGTTTGTTAAGCGCTTACTATGTGCAAAACTCTGTTCTAAGGGCTGGGGGGGGAATACAAGGTGATCAGGTTGTCCCAAGTGGGGTTCACAGTCTTAATCCCCATTTTACAGATGAGGGAACTGAGGCACAGAGAAGTGAAGTGATTTGCCTGAAGTCACACAGCTGACAAGTGGTGTAGCAGGATTCGAATCCGCGACTTCTGCCTCCCGAGCCCGGGCTCTCGCCACTAATCCGTGCAACGTCTCACAGTACCGTGCTCCGCACTCAGTACGACTCAATAAATATCATGGGGCTCACGGTTTTAATCCCCAATTTTGCAGATGAGGAAACTGAGGCCCAGAGTAATGAAGCGACCGGCCCAAGGTCACACGGCAGACACGTGACGGAGCCGGGCCTAGAGCCCGTGACCTTCTGACTCCCAGGCCCGGTCTCCCTCCTCGAGGGATCTCTCGGAAATCCGGCCACCGATATCCAAAGACGGTTTTAGTTGCCTTATCGTCCCCCCGGATCGTGTAACTCCCCTCTCAAGAACGTCCTTACTGGATTGTAAACGGGAAAAATTGACATCCTATCGCCGCTGACCTTTGGCAAAGCCCAGGGAATTATTTCTCGCTCGTGAAAAGGCCATCTAATTGCTAATCTATAATCCTTTTAATATGTTGTGCCTTTGGGATTGATCTATTGCCATCTGACCTAACACAACCTGCAACTGTATTAATCCTATTATTCACTCGATCCAAGGGAACTTCAATGAGCAGTGACCGCTGGCTCCCGGGACGCTGATATTAAGAACTGTTACTGTTATCTTGGGCAGCAGCTGATAAAGGTTGCTGGTTTCACCCCTCCGTCCTAACATAAAACAATAGTAGTCATTCATTCGTTCAATTCAGTCGGATTTATTGAGCGCTTCCTGCGTGCAGAGTGCTGTACTAGGTGCTAGGGAGGGTACGCTACAACACAGTCGGCAGATACGTTCCTTGCCCACAGCGACCTTTCAGTCTAGAGGAGGAGTTTAAAGTTCAGAGGACAAATTTACAGTCTAGAGGAGGAGCTTACAGTCTAATAATAATTATTATTATAATTATGGCATCGGTTAAGCGCTTACTATGTGCCAGGCACCGTCCTAAGCACTAGGGTGGATACAAGCGGATCGAGTCGGACCCAGTCCCTGTCCCACGTGGGGCTCACGGTCTCAATGTTCACTTTCCAGATGAGGGAACTGAGGTCCAGAGAAGCCAAATGACTTGCCCGATGTCACCCAGCAGACACGTGGCAGAGCCGGGATTAGAACTCATTACCTTCCGACTCCCAGGCCGGTGCTCTCTCCACTACGCCACGCTGCTTCTCATATTTAGAGAAGCTTACAGTCTAAAGGAGAAGCGTACCGTTCAGCGGACGAGATTATAGCCAAGAACGAATTTACAATCTAGAGGGGACTTTATAGTCTGGAGAATTTACAGGCCAGAGGACAAGCTTAGAGTCCAGAGGCTGACCTTATAGGTTAGAGGAGGACCTTACAGTCTAGAGGAGGAGTTTACAGTCCAGAGGACAACCTTACAGTCTAGAAGAGCACCAGAAAATCTAGAGAAGGCGGTGTTTACAATCTAAAGGAGGAATTTACGGTCTAGAGGAGGAACTTACTGTCTAGAGGAGGAGTTTATAGTCCAGAGGACAAGCCTACAGTCTAGAAGAGGACCACACAATCTAGAGAAGGCGGAGTTTACAATATGAAGGAGGAGTTTACGGTCTAGAGGAGGTACTTTCAGTCTAGAGGAGGAGTTTATAATCCAGGGGTCAAGCCTACAGTCTAGAAGAGGACCATACAATCGAGCGAAGGCGGAGTTTACAATCTAAAGGAGGAGCTTATGGTCTAGAGGAGGAATTTACAGTCTAGAGGAGGAGCTTACGGTCTAGAGGAGGAACGTACAGTCTAGAGGAGGAGTTCATAGTCCAGAGGACAAGCTTACAGTCTAGAAGAGGACCATACAATCTAGAGAAGGCAGAGTTTACAATCTAAAGGAGGAGCTTACGGTCTAGAGGAGGAATTTACAGTCTAGAGGAGGAGTTTATATTCCAGGGGACAAGCTTTCAGTCTAGACGAGCACCATACAATCTAGAGAAGGTAGAGTTTACAATATGAAGGAGGAGCTTACGGTCTAGAGGAGGAACTTTCAGTCTAGAAGAGGAGTTTGCAGTCTAGAGGAGGAGTTTACAATCTAGAGGAGGAGTTTACATTCTAGAGGAGGATCTTACAGTCTAGAGGAGGAGTTTACAGTCTAGAGGAGGAGTTCAGAATCCAAAGGACAAGCTAAAGTCCTGGAACCTATCCCCACCCAATCCCTGGGCCTGTGCACAGTTTCTTCAAGGAGGGGACGATTCCAACAGGAAAGAGGCAGTAGACGCAAACAAAGAAGAGAATCCCCCCCCCCGCCCAACCATAACAGCCAGCCTGCTGATTTCCATTCTCCTTTAATGAAGTCTGAACGGCAGAGATAAGCGCAGAGACCCAGCCGGATTCACTAAGGCCTCTCTCTCCTGACACCTTCCCTGTTTCCATAGAGGTAACTCCTGGAGGCTCCAGGATGCCTGGGATCAGCTGATAAGGGGCTCGGAAAGGTATGGGGGAGGAGGGGGCTCTGTCTGCAGTGAGTCCTCAATAAACAGCATTGATGGGCGGTCTGGTTTTCAGAAGGGTCCGCGTCCACGGTGGCCACGGACGCCTTTCTGCACGCTATCGTCCTTCCCGGTGTCCAGCCTCCCGCCGCCCAGTACAGCGCATGGAGGGAGGGAGAGGAGGGATGTGGGGGCTAGTGCCCCCATTCCCCGTCCGCGGGATCCCAAAATGTCTAATTTCTGTCCACGTTGGCCAGCTTCGGGAAGAGCCGAGATCAGAACCCAGAGAAGCAGCGTGGCTTAATGGATAGAGCCTGGGACTGGGAATTAGAAGGTCGCGGGTTCTAATCCTGGCTCCGCCACTTGTCTGCTGTGTGACCTTGGGCAAATCACTTGACTTCTCTGGGCCTTGGTTATCTCATCTGGAAAATGGGGATCAAGAGTGTGAGCCCTATGTGGGGCAGGGACTATGTCCAACCTGACTACCTTGTATTCATTCATTCATTCAATAGTATTTATTGAGCGCTTACCGTGGGCAGAGCACTGTACTAAGCGCTCGGAACGTACAAATTGGTAACAGATAGAGACGGTCCCCGCCCTTTGACGGGCTCACGGTCTAATCGGGGGAGACGGACAGACGAGAACGATAGCGATAAATAGAATCGAGGGGATGAACGTCTCATTAAAACAATAGCGAATAAATCGAATCAAATACCCCGGTGCTTAGAACAGTGCTTGGCACATAATAAGCACTTAACAAATACCACTATTATTATTAGTGTTATTATTCTGACCCTCAGACCCAGGCTCTGACCCAGACATGACTGGGGCAGGGTGAACATCTGTGCATCTCATATCAATCAATCGATCAATGTTACTTTTTTTTATGGTTCATTCATTCAGTCATTCATTCAATTATATTTACTGAGCACTCACTGTAGGCAAAGCACTGAACTAAGGAGTTGGGAGAATGCAATATAAAAACAAATAGACGCATTCCCTACCCATGGTGAACTCACAGTCTAGAGGGGGAGAGAGACATTAATATAAATCAATCGATAAATAAGTAAATAAATTACAGATATATAGAGATATAGACATATGAGCTGTGGGGCTGGGAGGGAGGATGAATGAAAGAGCAGATAAGACTGGTGGAGAAGGGAGTGGGAGAAGAGGAGAAGTAAAAGTCTTTCTTGCACACTTACTATGTATCAGGCACTGTTTTTAGCGCTAGAGTAGAGAGCAGTTTGACAGGTTGGACGCACGGGGCTCACAGTCTCAATCCCCATTTTACAGATGAGGTAACTGAGGCACAGAGAAGCCAAGTGACTTGCCCCAGGTCACACAGCAGACGAGTAGCAGAGCCGGGATCAGATCCCAGGTCCTTCTGACTCCCGGGCCTGTGTTCTATCCATTACGCCACGCTCCTTCTCTAATTGAGGGCTTACTGTTTATCGATTATTTATTGAGCGCTCACTACGTGTCGAGCACCGCACCAAGCACTGGAGAGAGTACGACAATATCATACCAGGAAATGATATGCTAATTCCTGGGTGTGGAAAAATAGTCCTGAAATCACAATTCCAGAAAGGCAGCTCCCAATTCTCCAAGATGTTTTAACCCACCCTAAGGCTGTTACTGATGCGCTCTCCGCGGCGAGATCGCTTTTCGAATTCCAACGCTTTCCAATATAAGTTCTTCCGGGGAGGCCTGGTTGGTCGATTAGCATAAATTATGCTAAGGGGCCGATCCCAATCCATTACGATTATGTAACTTCCAGATTAAAAGTTGTTTGTAAATTTTTATGACGATCCGAGGTGGGAATTGATCGATCTAACAAGATCAAACTGCATTACGTTCTGCAAAAACAGTCAGAACCTTCGGGCGATGCCGTCGAATAGAAACGGCAACATTAATCAAAAAAGGCTCTCTACCATAAATGGAGCTTTAATAAGGATAAATGTAGTGAAGCAAAACATTTAGTCCGCTCTCCCTCTTCTGCCGAATAAGCAAAGCGCCGTTCCCTAGAGCCGCGGGACAGAATCCAATTCCGAAAGGCGGATTTCGCCCTCTTCCCGTAGGAATCCCGCAACCCACAGAAGCAGCTCCTTAGCGGAGCTGATGGCTCTCCTAAACATAAAAAGACCTGGAAATTGTTGATCGGAATAAAGTCGATAATCCGTGCCATTTAGCCACCGACCCGAGTTTAGACGACTGAGGAGAATTGAGGTCCTCGCTGGCTGATCGCTAAGAGCAAGGAGGTGAAATAAGGTGGATTTTCCATTTCGGTCAGTCAGTCGATCGCCTGGCCTAGTGGATAGAGCCGGGGCCTGGGGGGTAAAAAGTGTGTGACCTTGGACAAGTCATTTCACTTCTCTGTGCCTCAGTTCCCTCATCTGTTAAATGGGGATGAAGACTGTGAGCCCCCGTCCAACCCGATTAGCTTATTTGTCCCCATCGTTTAGAGCAGCGCCTGGCAAACAGTAAGTGCTTACCCCATACCACGATTATTAGTAGTATTATTATTATTGAGCACTTACTGAGTGCAGAGCACTGTACTAAGCCCTTATATCTCATCACTCCACACTACTTTAGGTTTCATCTCCTCCAAGAGGCCTTCCGTGATGAAGCCCTCTTTTCCCCAGCTCACTCTCCCTTCTCCGTCGTCTCCACGTTGGATCTGTGACCTTTGAGCATTTGATAGTCACCCGGCCGTCAACCCCACGGCGCTTATGTACATGTCTTTAAATTATGTATCATAAATAAATGACTGATATTCATGTCTGCGCCCTCTCCAGACCATAAGCTTGTTATGGGCAGGGAGTGTATCCACAATTCTATTGTGTTGTACTCTTCTAAGTGCTTAGTACAGTGCTCTGCACATTGCAAGCGCTCAATAAATACCACTGATTGATCATTGATTATTTCTCCTCCCTACTGTATCACCTATGCATGTGAGTCCTTAGGAGCTCATCCCTGCTCTGGAATATTTAAATACAGAGTCTCATACTCTCTTGCGTCTCCTCCCTGTAATTTCTTTTAATTTCTGTCTCCTCTGCTAAAAGGGAGGGATACTATCTCCTTATTTTATTGTCTTCTCCCAAGCAATTAGTACAGTGCTCTGCCCACAGTAAACGGTAAGCTCCTTGAGGGTAGGGATTGTGTCTCCTTACTTTATCGTACTCGCCCAAATGCTTAGTACAGTGCTCAGGACGCGGTAGACTGTCAGCTCCTTGAGGGCAGCGATCGCGTCTCCTAACTCTATTGTCCTCTCCCAGTAATAATCAATAATGATTATGGTATTTTTTAAGCGCTTACTATGTGCCAGGCACTATACCTAACGCCGGGGTGGATACAAGCCAAGGTTGGACACGATCCCCGTCCCACGTGGGGCTCACAGTCTCCCTGTTTTACAGATGAGGTCACTGAGGGCCAGAGAAGTGAA
Organism: Ornithorhynchus anatinus; assembly: GCF_004115215.2. Lineage (NCBI taxonomy): Eukaryota > Metazoa > Chordata > Mammalia > Monotremata > Ornithorhynchidae > Ornithorhynchus > Ornithorhynchus anatinus. The sequence continues at coordinate 68,013,732 of NC_041735.1, forward strand.
AGGACTCACCCAAGGTCCCACAGCAGGTAAGTGGCGGAGCCGGGATTAGAACCCATAACCCTCTGACTCCCAGGCCCGGGCTCTACGGACTAGGCCATGCTGCTTCTCACTCAGATCAGGGCTCGGCAAGCAGTAAGCTCCTTGAGGGCAGGTAAGGATGGAAAAGGCAGATTGCAGAAGCCGTTACTCCGTTGTACCAAGCAGGTGGCTAAGACAATCATCACTTTGTCGCTTCAAGCTCTCTGGTCTCGGTCTAGTTCGTTCCTCCTGACAGGCTTGGGAATAATCATGATAATAATAATCATAACTGTGGTATCTGTTAAGCGGTTAATAATAATAATGTGGGTGTTAAGCGCTTACTATGTGCAGAGCACTGTTCTAAGCGCTGGGGGAGACGCAGGGTCATCAGGTCGTCCCACGTGAGGCTCACAGTTAATCCCCATTTTACAGATGAGGGAACTGAGGCGCAGAGAAGTGAAGTGACTTGCCCACAGTCACACAGCTGACGAGTGGCAGAGGCGGAATTCGAACTCATGACCTCTGACTCCCAAGCCCGGGCTCTTTCCGCTGAGCCGCCCCGCTTCTCTTGTTTACTACGTTCCAGGCACTGTACTAGGTTCTGGAGAAGTTACAAAGGTTGGACCCTGTCCCTGTCCCATCTAAGAGTCACCGTCTTAATCCTCATTTTCCAGATGACGTACCTGAGGCACAGAGAGGTGAAGTGACTTGCACGGAGTCCCCCCGATTAGACTGTAAGCCCGTCAGCGGGCAGGGATTGTCTCTATCTGTTGCCGAATTGTACATTCCGAGCGCTTAGTACAGTGCTTTCCACGTAGTAAGCGCTCAATAAATACTATCGAATGAATGAATGAACGACAGGAACCGGAAATAGAACCCAGGTCCTTCTGACGACCGGGCCCACGCTCTATTGACTGTTAGGGCACATATAGTGAAATAAGACACATACACACAACGGAAATAAGAAAAGCAGTGTGGCTAGTGGCTAGAGCAGGCCTGGAAGTCGGAAGGACCTGGGTTCTAATCCCGCTCCGTCACTTGTCCGCTGGGTGACCTCGGGCAAGTCACTTCACTTGTCTGGGCCTCAGTTCCCTCAGTTGTAAAATGGAGATGAAGACTGGGAGCCCCATGTGGGACATGGACTGTGTCCAACCCGATTAGCTTGTGTCTACCCCAGATCTTTAGAAGAGTGCTTGACATATAGTCAGTGTTTAACAAACCTTATCATTACTATTATTAAATAAGTCATTAATCGACTGTGGCCGAATTGTCCATTCCAAGCGCTTAGTACAGTGCTCTGCACATAGTAAGCGCTCAATACATACTATCGAATGAATGATCGGGAAGCAGCATGACAGTGGAAAGAGCCCGGGCCTGGGAGTCAGAAGGCCACGGGTTCTAATCCCGGGCAAATCACTTGTCAGCCGTGTGACCTTGGGCAAGTCATTTCACCTCTCTGGGCCTCAGTTCCCTCACCTGGAAAACGGAGATTGAGACCGGGAGCCCCACGTGGGTCAGGGACTGTGTCCATCCCGGCCGGCTTGTATCCGCCCCAGCGCTCGGTACAGTGCCTGGCACAGGATGAGCGCTTAACAAATGCCATAATCATCATTATTATTCTAATATATAATTGAAAGATAAAACAGAAATTCAAGAGTCCAGACAAAGGATCCTCGTCTCTGCCGAGAGAGGGAGGCTCTTTTGGCCTAGCAAAGCGGGAGGAGATGAAAGGTTTTCTGCCATTCTGTTTAGTAAGGCAGGACTTCATTAGCCTCCGTGACTTATTATAAGTCAGCGATCTCCAATACAAAAACAATTGGAAATAATAACAAAGCAGAAAGCACCATCTGAGTGTGACGGCAAACTTAACTAGAAAACAATCCCCTCCTCCGATTTGAAAGAATTCTAATTTTCTCATTTGACGATTTCCCACCTATTCGAACGCAGAATTCAATTTCCAGCACAAGAGGAAGAAGACATCAATCTTGGCGATGGATTTCGATCGCGACGGAATACGCCCAGATAGACGCGGGATTAAAATATGTTAATTTTAGCGTTGGCGTAATATCATAATATGTTTTTAACGCACTTAGGCAAACTGGAAACGAGAAGCTTTAACGGAGGATAATAAATGTGGTTTAGACTAGGCATCCCCATCTAATGCCCGGCCCACACTCATCGAGTTTCTGGTCACGCATTTATCATGAAAATGGCAACCGAGTAAATTAATCTTAAAAGAGGGATGGAGTGGACACCGTGGTTGGATTTTTCAGCCCCCCGGAACCATGAAGAAAAGAACGGGACCCACGAATCGCGGTTTTATGCCTCCCGGAGATGTCCAGAACTCTGGAATAGGAGAGGAGATTCCCCGGTCCGTGATAACTCCGCTACCCTGAACGTGTCAATAGCCCAACCCCATCAGCTTAATGGAACAGATGGTTGAGTTTTCAAGTGGTTTGAATGACACTGATAGCTCCATTCACGAGTAAGTCAATATGAAATATGATGCTCTTAATGGAGAAGGGCATAATATTGATAATTAAATAAACTTTTAATAATGAAACTGTCATGGAACAAAAATTGCAATGAATCATTCATACTTACTGGCTGAAGGCGATCGGGGAAAAATGGTAGATTCACATACTGAGACTCTCACCCGCTTTGGGCTTTCAAAGCAGACTCCAGTCAATCAGTGGCATTTATTGAGTGCTTACTGTGTGCAGAGCACTGTACTAAGCACTTGGGAGAGTACGCTAGAGTAAGTAGACGTGATTTCTGCTCTCAAGGAGCTTACATTCCGCTGTGTGCAGAGAACTGTACTAAGCACTTGGGAAAATAAAATAAAGTAGACCTAATCCCTGCCCTCAAGAAATTTACAATCTCCTGTGTGCAGAGCACTGCGCTAAACGCTTGTGGGAGTATTAATAATCTATAACAATGATTAGGGTATTTGTTAAGTGCTTAGAATGTGCCAAGCACTGTCCTAAGCACTGGGGTAGATACAAAGTAATCGGGTTGTAATAAGAATAATAAGAATAATGTTGGTATTTGTTAAGCGCTTACTATGTGCCGAGCACTGTTCTAAGCGCTGGGGTAGACACAGGGGAATCAGGTCGTCCCACGTGGGGCTCACAGTCTTAGTCCCCATTTTACAGATGAGGGAACTGAGGCACAGAGAAGTTAAGTGACTTGCCCACAGTCACACAGCTGACAAGTGGCAGAGCTGGGATTCGAACTCATGAGCCCTGACTCCAAAGCTCCAAAGTCGGGTTGTCCGACGTGGGGCTCACAGTGTCAGTCCCCATTTTACAGATGAAGTAAGTGAGGCACGGAGAAGTTAAGTGGTTTGCCCAAAGTCACACAGCAGACAAAGACTAGATCCCCCCTCTTCGTGGAAGTTGCAGTCTAGCAGATCAACCAGAAATATTTATTGCACAGTGCTCTGCACACAGTAAACGCTCAATAAATACAATTGAATGATTGAATGAATTTATTGAGAGCCTAATGGGTTCAGAGCACTGTAGCAAGCACTTGGGAGAGTACTATAGCGTTCACAAAAGAAGACACAGCTCCAGCCCTCTAAAAGTTTACAATATAGTGGAGGAGACAGATACTGAAATACGTTACTGGTACATATGGTCTGTTTAAAAAAAAATGACATCTATTAAGCGTTCACTATGAACCAGGTACTGTACTAAGCGCTAGAGTAGATAGAAGTTAATCAGGTCAGAGGTAGTCCCTGTCCCTCACGGGGCTCACAATCTCAATCCCCATTTTACCGATGAAGTAACTGAGGCACCGAGGAGTGAAATGACTTGCCCAAGGTCACCCAGCAGATAAGCAGAGGAGCCATGATTAATAATAATAATGGCGGTATTTGTTAAGGGCTTGCTATGTGCAAAGCACCGTTCTAAGCACTGGGGGGATACAAGGTGATCGGGTTGTCCCACGTGGGGCTCACGGTTTTAATCCCCATTTCCAGATGAGGGAACTGAGGCCCAGAGAAGTGAAGCGACTTGCCCAAAGTCACACAGCTGGCAAGCGGCGGAGTCGGGATCAGAACCCATGACCTCCGACTCCCAAGCCCGGGCTCTTTCCCCTGAGCCACGCTGCTTCTCTAGAAGCCGGGTCCTCTGATACGGTTTGGTGTCACGCCTGCAAAACCTTGACCCGTCTCGAAGATCGCACAACGGCAGAAGAATACTCCCCGATCCTCCGACAACATTCGATCCAAACCGTGTGGTGAGAACATACGGCGTGGAAGAAGAGAAGCAGCGTGGCTTAGTGGAAAGAGGTCGGGCTTGGGAGTCGGAAGACGTGGGTTCTAAACCCGGCTCCTCCACTTGTCTGCTGTGTGACCTTGGGCAAGCCACTTTGCTTCTCTGTGGCTCAGGTACCTCATCTATCAAATAGGGATGGAGACTGTGAGCCCCACGTGGGACAACCTGATCACCTCATGTCAACCCCAGAGCTTAGAACAGTGCTTCGCACAGAGTAAGCGCTTACCAAACACCGTAATTATTATTATTATTAACAGAATGCCTGTCATTTCTGAATTCTTCAAGATATTAGAAACAAAGATGCAGGTCTTTGCAACCCAGCTGAGGCAGAAAGGTGTATAAATCCTGCTTAATAATAATAATAATGTTGGTATTTGTTAAGCACTTACTAAGTGCAGAACACTGTTCTAAGCGCTGGGGTGGGTACAGGGTAATCAGATTGCCCCACGTGAGGCTCACAGTCTTCATCCCCATTTTACAGATGAGGGAAGTGAGGCCCAGAGAAGTGAAGTGACTTGCCCACAGTCACACGGCTGACAAGTGGCAGAGCGGGGATTCGAACCCATGACCTCTGACTCCCAAGACCGGCCTCTTTTCACTGAACCGTACTTAACCGTGAGCTCATCGTGGTCGGGAAATGTGTCTACCACCTCTGATGGAATATACTCTCCCAAGTTCCCTGTACACAATCAGTACTCAAGAAATACCACCGACTGATATCCTCATCGTAGTCAGGGAACGTATCTACTAACTCTACTGTCCTCTCCCGAGCAGTCAGCACAGTGCTCTTCGAGCAGTAGACTGTCAGCTCCTTGAGGGCGGGGATGGGGTCTACCGTATCGTGCTCTCCCAAGCTCTTAGCACAGTGCTCTACACCCAGTAAGCGCTTAATAAATCCCTCCGTCTCATCGATTCCCCGATTGGTCCGGGGCGCTGGGCACTGAAGGAAAGTCTCATCTTCCAAGAAAAGGGACGAATGTTCAAGGCCTTTTTTCCTCCTCCCCGTCATCCCGACGATCCTCCGGGTTGGAGCTCGGCTTAGATCTCCCAGCTCGGAGAAAAACCCACGGTGAAGTTATTATTCCGATAACTCGGCCCCAAGCAGCTTCTTTCCAGCTAGTTCACCCGGGGAGAAATCGTCATCCGGCCTCCTCCTTCAACTCCCGGGGGATTTTTTTAATTGGTTTCCTGCTGTCACAACATCCCAGAACCTCAGAGAGCAACAGAGACGGTCTCGGCAGCTTACAAAGCAGAATCGGAGGCCCGCCGGCTCCCCGGGGAAGCTCGCGCGTCTTCGGAGTCGGACGGACCGAGCGCCGGAAAGAAACGACGGGAAAAAAGGGCTTGCCTTCCTTCACCAAGTTGGCCTTTCTTCTCCCCGGGGCTAACGGAGATTCGCTTTCCTCCCCGGCGGCCTGTCAACGGAGAAGAGCCCGAGAGAAGACGTTCTAGACTGAGAACTCGCTGTGGGCAGGGAATGTATCTGTTTATTCTTCTCTTGTCCTCTCCCAAGTGCTTAGTACGGTGCTCTGCACACAGTAGGCGCTCAATAAATACCGCTGACTGACTGAGAATGCACGAAGGAGGTTTCAGAAGGAGGCGGTCTGGGCAGTTAGGATTTTCAAGAAGTTGGAACTTCCTTCCCGGTGCAACCGGAGAAGCAGTGTGGTTTAGTGGACAGAGCACGGGCCTGGGGGGAGAAGGACCTGAGTTCTAATCCCCGCTCTGCCATATGTCTGCTGTGAGACCTTGGGCAAGTCGCTTCACTTCTCTGGGCCTCAGTTACTTCATCATGGGGACTGAGACCGTGAGCCGTGTGTGGGACAGGAACTGTGTCCAACCCCATTTCCTTGTCTCTACCCCAGCGCTTAGTACAGTGCCTGGCACATAGTAAGCGCTTAACAAATACCACAGTTATAATCGTTGTCGTTATTAGCCGCAAGGGAGATGAATAGATGCTGGTTTGTGTGAGTTTGGTGGGGTTGAGGTTCGGGGTGGGCCTCTTAGCTGGTCTCCCTCCCGGGGCTTCCCTCTCTGTGGCGTCAAGGAAGGACTGTGAGCTTGTTGTGGGCAGGGAATGTGTCTGTTTACTGTTGGACTTTCCCAAGCGCTTAGTACAGCGCTCTGCACACGGTAAGCGCTCAGCAAATACCATCGATGGATTAATTGATTGATTTTTCATGGAACCGGGGAAGAAGTTAGACTGTGAGCTTGTTGTGAGCAGGGAATATGTCAGTTTATTGTTGTATTGTACTCTCCCAAGCGCTTAGTACAGAGCTCTGCACACGGTAGGTGCTCAGCAAATACCATCAATGAGTTAATTGATTGATTTTTCATGGAACCAGGGAAGAAGCTAGACTGTGAGCTTGTTGTGGACAGGGAACGTATCTGTTTATTGTTGTATTGTACTCTCCCAAGCGCTTAGTACAGCGCTCAGCGCACGGTAAGCACTCAGCAAATACCATCGATGAGTTAATTGATTGATTTTTCAGGGAACCAGGGAAGAAGCTAGACTGTGAGCTTGTTGTGGGCAGGGACGTGTCTGTTTATTGTTGGATTGTTCTCTCCCAAGCGCTCATTACAGTGCTTTGCAGACAGAAAGCCCTCGAATGAATGAATAAATGAATGAAAGAATTCTGGCTTATCGGTTAAGAACCCCAATTAAAAGAAGGCTTCAGGAAGTTTTGGGGGACAGGACGGGATGAACCAGATTCCAGCCCCCTCTCCCCACGACCCCTTTCTCTTCTCCTCTTTATGTCCCGAGAAACTCAATTGTGCATTATAGATGTCATTCGGAGTTATTTGGAATTGGCTTCATTTTTAAATACTCATCAGAGCACCCAAATTAGATACGCTATTATCTTCTTTCTCAATTTCGGAGAACAGAGGCTTAAAAAAAAAATCCTTCTTCACTCAGTCCAATTAGCAAGTCTAGTTTTAGTGCAGATTACAAAGTTTGGGTGTTGATTTCACAGACATCTCCAACTCATTTTTTTTTTTTGAGGGGTATTAGAAAACTTAGTCATTTGTAATAAAATTGTGTTAGCTACTACTTCAGGAGATTGCTTTAGAACTAGTGCTTTGAAGCTTGTCACAGGTCTTAAAAATAAAATTGCTTGAGTAGCTGAGGAGAACTGTATTAAAATGCAAATTTCCAGCTGTTAATATTTCTTCAAAACCCAATAATCCCTCAAGGCCACCAATATGTCATAATACTTAATGGAAAAATATCCCTTAGGCTAAATGACCTTTCTAAGTTGACTTTTGATTAAACTTAAAATACTATATAGCCAAAAACTTAAAATCAAAAGGGGTCGTAAATATAGAGCGCAACTGAAATGTCATCTAGTGCGAAACCGGTCTGGAGGGAGGGGGAATGACACACTTAAGGTCACTAATTTATAAGTAATTTTCTGCCCTTCTTGAGAATTAGCCAAGGAAATAATTGCTAATGTAAAGCAGAAGGCTTCCTCCAGCAGAAAAAATATCAAGGGGGGTTTCAGAAAGTAAAGTAGACCTCTGGGCTAGGAATATTCTTTTAGAACAGGTGCCTAACATCAACATCACGTGGAGAACTTTCTGGCAGATATTAAGTGACTTACATCTTTCTTCTGGTTGCAAAGATAGCCCGTTGCTAAGAACTTCCTTCCTCTAAACGATTTTCAAAACCGGCACACTCAGTTCTCCTTGAACATGGGGATCGAGCCAAGCCTCCCTTAAAGAAAATGTGTGTCACAATATACACGCCTCTCCCTCCACCACAAGCGCGTGTACACAAGCATTTCTTCCAGCCCCGCGCTGCGTACCGAAGAACGTCCCTGATTCCCAGGTATCCGAAATCCATGTGTTGCGAGGTTCCCTCAATTTCCCACTTCCTAGAGGTAGAAATCCTGCCTGAAGTTGCCCGCACTACGGGTTCATTCAATCATCCATTCGATCGCATTTATTGAGCGCTCACTGCGTGCGGAACGCTGGGTTGAGCGCTTGGGAGAGTAGGATATAACAGCAAACAGAACAATCCTGGCCACCACGAGCTTGCAGTCTAGATGCGGAGACAGACATTGCTGTGAATCATTAAATGAATAGGTGAGAATAAATGAATAAATGACAGATCTATACGTACGCGTTGTGGGGATGGGAGGGAGGATGGATGAAGGAGCGAGTCAGAGCGGCTCAGAAGGGAGTGGGAGAAGAGGAGAGGAGGGCGCAGTCAGGGGAGGCTTCTTGGAGGAGGCATAATACAGAAATTACGATGGATTGATCGGTACTCCTCGGCTCGAGCAGCACGGCCTAGTGGAAAGAGTACAAATCTCGGAGTGTGAGGACCCGGGTTCTAATCCCACCTCCGCTGCTTTAGTATTCATTCTATCATGGCGGTATCTGTTAGGCGGTTGTTATGTGTCAAGCCCCGTTCTAAGCACTGGGGTAGATGCAACTTAATCAGGTCGGACACCGTCGCCGTTCCACATGGGGCTCGCAGTCTAAGTAGGAGGGAGACCAGTTACTGAATCTTCATTTTTTACAGTTTAGGAAACTGAGGCATGAAGAGTTATGTGATTTGCCCAAGGTCACACAGCAAGCAGTTGGCAGAGATGGGATTAGAACCCAAGTCCTCTGACTTCCAGGCCCTGGCTCTTTCTATGAGGTCATGCTGCTTCATGCTGCTTGGCTTTTGATTCTTTTCATATAATTAACCCAAAAAAGCCAACACAAAAACACCTCTCCTGGCTTGGGGAGGTAGAGAGGGAGGAGGTCAGAAAACCTCCAGGAAATGGCTACAATGAACCCTCATCCAATTTTCTAATAATAATGATAATTGTGTTATTTGTTAAGCGCTTCCTATGTGACAGGCAGTGTACTCAGCGCTGGAGTAGATGCAAGGTAATTTGGTTGGACACGATCCCTGCCCCACACTGGGCTCACAGTCTTCATCCCCATTTTCCAGATGAGGGAAATGAGGCCCAGAGAAGTGAAGTGACTTGCCCGAGGTCACATCAGACAAGCGGCAGAGCCGGGATTAGAACCCACGACCTTCTGACTCCCAGGCCCGGGCTCTAGCCGCCAGGCAACGGTGCTTTTCTAGGTGCCGTGGAGTCAGGGAATTTCAGCAGATTATTAGAGAAAGTAGCGTGGTCTAATGGCTAGGGCCCGGCCCTTGGAGTCAGAAGGACCTGGATGCTAATCCCGACTCCGCCACTTGACTACTCTGTGACCTTGGGCAAGTCACTTCACTTCTCTGGGCCTCAGGGACCTCATCTGTAAAATGGGGGTGAAAACCACGAGTCTCACGTGGGCCGGGAACTGTGTCCAAACTGATTAATAATAATAATGCTGGTATTTGTTAAGCGCTTACTATGAGCGGAGCACTGTTCTAAGCGCTGGGGTAGACACAGGGTAACCAGGTTGTCCCACGTGGGACTCACAGTCTTGATTCCCCCTTTTACAGATGAGGTAGGTGAGGCACAGAGGAGTTAAGTCACTTGCCCACAGTCACACAGCTGACAAGTGGCAGAGCCGGGATTCGAACCCATGACCTCTGACTCCAAAGCCCAGGCTCTTTCCACTGAGCCAGGCTGCTTCTCCAACTTGTATCTACCTCAACTGCTTAGTACAGTGCCTGGTCACCAGTAAGCGCTTAGCAAATACCATTAAAAAAAAGGTATTGTCAACTTTTTTCAGGGCCCTAGGTCCTACCTTCTCATTTATCTTTGAGTGAATTGAATTTTACTTTTCAAGGGTTTAGTAATACTAACGATTGTGGTATTCGTTAAGCGCTTACTATGTGCCAGGCACTGTACTAAGCACTGGGGTAGATACAAGCAGTCGGGTTGGATATAGTCCCTGTTCCACATGGGGCTTACAGTCTTAATTCCCATTTTACAGATGAGATAACTGAGGCACAAAGAGGTGAAATGACTTGCCCAGGAGCACATAGCAGACAAGCGGCGGAGCCAGGATTAGAACCCACGACCTCTAACTCCCAGACCCGGTTTATTATTATCATCATTACTTTCATTCATTCATTCATTCATTCAATAGTATTTATTGAGCGCTTACTATGAGCAGAGCACTGGACTAAGCGCTTGGAATGGACAATTCGGCGACAGATAGAGACAGTCCCTGCCCAATGACGGGCTCACGTTCACTGTTCTTATTATAATAATAATGTTGGTATTCCTTAAGCGCTTACTATGTGCAGAGCACTGTTCTAGGCGCTGGGGTAGATACAGGGTCATCAGGTTGTCCCACGTGAGGCTCACAGTTGATCCCCATTTTACAGATGAGGTAACTGAGGCACAGAGAAGTCAAGTGACTCGCCCACAGTCACACAGCTGGCAAGTGGCAGAGCCGGGAGTCGAACCCATGACCTGTGACTCCGAAGCCCAAGCCCTTTCCACCGAGCCTCATCCCTCTAGACTGTGAGCTCGTTGGGGACAGGGATTGTCACCGTTTATTGGTGTACCGTACTTGCCCAAGCGCTTAGTACGGTGTTCTGCACGCAGCAAGCCCTTAATCAATACGATGGAATGATCGAAGGAATGAATCCCCGTATCTCTGCCGTGTATCTTTTTACCGGCTTCAGATCGGAGTGTAATTCACCAATTTTCAAACGCGCTCTCGCAGAGATTAGCTGTCCTCGAAGACCTGTTCAATCCGAGCAGGGGGGATAGAGCCTTTTCGGTCTCTAATTATTTCAATTTGCTTATGCGGCTCCGTTCGGTTCTCGGGATTTTCCTCCCCTCCCGGTTTCGCTGACGCCTCTCGAGGGGAGAGAGAGAGAGAGAGAAAAATAGCGTGTTGACTGGAGGAATGAAAAAGAGCCAAGGCAGGGCGGGGCAACCCATGGGTAAAAAGCAAATTTCTGTGGAGTAAAAAGGCAGCACTTCCTATAAGACGGGAGCCTTTGGATGCTATAAATCATGCAAAACAATTCAAGATTCCAAGAGGCGAAGAGGCGCCCGGGCGCGAGGAGGTGTGATTGAAGAGCTAGAGAAAGTCGTCTGGGTCGGAGGATGAGAGCCGCTGATTGAAGGACCTAACCCTAACGATCTCATTCTCTCCTTTCCCCGTCTGGCCCCGCCCGGGGTCTGATCGATCCGGGCTGGTCGAGGACCAGCTGATGGTAGAGGAAAGGCGAAGTGGGTTCCCGTCTTCCGGGACGTTATCATTACGGCATTTATCAGGTGCTCATTTCGTGCCGAGCGTCGCGCGACGGAGAGTAGACGGATCGTAATCACTCTGGGGCTCGGGCCTTGTCTCGTAAGGGGCTCTTATCTAACGGGGAGTGGGAAGGAGAGAGGAATAACTGAACGTGGCTATCAACTTGGGTCTCCCAAGAGAGTAGTACAGTGTTCTGCACACAGTAAGCGCTCAATAAATACCACGGATCCAGCAAACTGATAAAAAGAGAAGTAGCGCGGCCCAGTGCTGATCTTCCCGCCGCACCTCCATCTCGTCTAGCTCTCCGCCGACCTCTCGCCCACGTCCCGCCTCTGGCCCGGGACGTCCTCCCTCCTCAAATCCCACAGACGATGGCTCTCCCCCGATTCAAAGCCTTCCCGAAGGCCCACCTCCTCCAAGAGGCCTTCCCGGACTAAACCTTCCTTTCCTCGTCTCTCAATCCCCTCTGCCTCACATCATCTTGGGGATTGAGACCCTGAGCCCCACGCGGGACAGAGACTGCGTCCAACCCGATTAGCCAGTGTCTACCCCGCTGCTTCGTACGGCGCCTGGCACAGAGTAAGCACTTAACAGATACGATTAAAAACCAGCAGGACGCAAAGTCTATTTTCACGAATGAGTTTCCGACCCCGTTCACCCGAGCTGAACCGCGTCTGTCTTGCCCAGCAGCTTTGGATGGAGTGGGACCTCGAAATCCCCAACCTTATTCCATTTCAGCCACTTGCCAAATCCTCCGTACCCAGGGGAAGCGCTCAGTACAGTGCTTTGCACAGAATAAGGGCTCAATCAATACATTTGAATAATTGAATGAATGAGAAAATTCAGCCCTCCGTACTAAATGGGCAAATAATAATATTAATAATTCTGGTACTTGTTAGGTGCTTACTGTGTGCCAGGCACTGTATTAAGAGTTGGGGTGGATGCGAGCAGATCGGGTTGGACACGGTCTCACAGCCTCAATCTCCATTTTACAGATGAGGAAACTGAGGCCCAGAGAGGTGAAGTGACTTGTCCAAGGTCACCCAGCAGACCAGTGGCAGAGCTGGGATTAGAACCCATGACCTTCTGACTCCCAGGCCCAGACTCTATCCCCTACACCATGCTGTTTCCTCTAGAAAGTCTAGCCATCCCAGGGCTTGGACCTGGGAGTCAGAAGGACCCGTGTTCTAATTCTGACTCTCCCACATGTCTGCTGTGTGACTTTGGGCAGGTCATTTTACTTCTCAGGGCCTCAGTTACATCATCTGGAAAATGGTGATTAAATCCTACACCCTAATGATAATAATAATAATAATAATACCTGTGGCATTTGTTAAACGCTCACATTGTGCCAGGCACTGTTCTAAGCCCCGGGGTAGATAGAAGATAATCGGTTTGGACGCAGTCCCCGTTCCACAGGGGGCTCACAGTCTTGATCCCCATTTCACAGAGGAGGGAACCGAGGCACAGAGAAGTTAAGTGACTCGCCCAAGGTCACACAGCACACAAGTGGCAGGGTCGGGATTAGAACCCACCACCTCCTGACTCCCACTAGGCCACGTTGCTTCTAGGTGGCATCGTTGGTGCCAGATTCTGCCCACTTCTTTCCAACTGAAAATTCCCACTGACAAAGGTTAGTGAATCCGGGTGACCGATTTCTCGCAGATGGCAGAAAGAAGAAGCCAGGAGGTATTCGACGCCACCCGAATATGAATTCACGGATGTTACCGATCCCTCGGGGAGAACGGCGAGATCTCACTGCACAATCCCTTCCCACCGGCGGCCCGGCGAAGCAAACGTTATGAATCATTCCTCCTGTGCTTAAGTCATTAGAAATAGGAAGAAAATCATTGAACTATTGTTCCTGGAGTTAACGCCGTCTGAAAATCAAGGGTAGCTATTCCTTCGGGATTGCTATTTCCAAAGAGTTATGCGTTCTGAACAAAACGGTGGCTTCGGTGTAGTTCGGGAAGCCGTCGCCCGATTTCTACATGGCCAATCCCCGTGTCCCGGGCCCGGAGCGACTCGGCTCTCCCAAATGGTAAGAAGTCCAACGGCTAAAGGGAAACCCAGAGGTTTAACCGAAGGCTCCCCTGTCACTTAACTTGTAGGATGGAAATCCTCAGAGTCTTTGCTCTTAAAGATTCCTTCGGCGGCAGCTGGCGTCCAGTGTTTTCTCCACTTTAGCTCTGAATCGAGGCGGTTAAAAATGGGGGGCTCCCAGGAGAGGGGAGACCCAGGGGTGGGAAGAGACGGGAGGCAGGGAGAGACAGAGAGCAGAGAGACAGGGAGGTGGGGAGAGATAAGCCCGTCAAACGGCAGGGACCGTCTCTATCTGTTGCCGACTTGTTCATTCCGATCGCTCAGTACAGTGCTCTGCACATAGTAAGCGCTCAACAAATAGTACTGAATGAATAGGAGGCCGGGAGAGACGGGGTGAAGGAGACAGTGAGCAGAGAGTCCCCGAGGGGTGGTGAGAGATGGTGGTCGGGGAGAGACCCGGGGTGGAGAGACTCAGGGAGATGGGGAGAGATAGGAAGCAGGAAGAGACAGGGATGGGGTGAGACAGGGAGCCAAGAGACTCAGAGGGGCAATGAGAGATGGGAGGAAGGGAGATCCGACGTGGGGAGGGAGAGACAGGAAGGTGGGAGAGATGGGGCGGGGGAGAGACGCGGAGCAGCGAGCCAGGAGGGGAGGGAAGAGATGTGAGAGGAGATCCAGGGAGAAGGAGCCCCATGCGGACAAGGAGAGACGGGTGTGGAGAGACCCGGAAGGAAGGGGAGAGTTGGAGGGTGGGGAGACCAGAGTGATAGAGAGAGGTGGGAGGGGGGGAATGATAATAATAAGAGTGATGGTATTTGTTAAGCGCCTACTACGTGGCAAGCACTGTTCTTAGCGCTGGGGTCATCAAGTTGTCGCAAGTGGGGCTCACAGTCTTCATCCCCATTTTACAGATGAGGTCGCTGAGGCACAGCGGCTTGCCCTAGATCAAACAGCAGACGGGCGGCGGGGCTGGTTTCGGAACCCACGTCCCCTGACTTCCAAGCCCGGGCTCTATCCACTACACCATGCTGCTTCTCTGGGAACGATGGGAGGCAGGGAGAGCTGGGGGATAATAAGCGTCGTCATAATAATCGTAATAATAATGCTTGGTAAGTGCTTACTTTGTGACAAGCACTGTTCTAAGAGCTGGGGTAGAGCCAAGCTAATCAGATTGGACACAGTCCCTGTCCCACACGGAGCTCGCAGTCTTCACCCCCATTTTCCAGATGAGGGAACTGAGGTCCGGAGAAGTGAAGTAATAATAATGATGGCATTTGTTAAGCGCTTACTATGTGCAAAGCACTGTCCTCTTGGGGAGGATACAAGGTGATCAGGTTGTCCCACGTGGGACTCACAGTCTTCATCCCCAATTTACAGGAGGGGTAACTGAGGCACAGAGAAGTGAAGTGACTTGCCCAAGGTCACACAGCAGACAAGTGGCGGAGGCGGGATTAGAACCCACGACCTCTGACTCCCAAGCCCGGCCTCTTTCCGCTAAGCCACGCTGCTTCTCTAAATACCACAGTTGTCATTACTGCCATCATTAGTGATGATAATCATTATACAATAATCACTGCCACTATTAATAATGATAATAGCATTGATTATTGGCACGACATGATAATTTTGGTCGTCATGATGAGTAACGATGATAATTATTAATATACACTGGTCGTTAGCATTATTATTGATGATCATCATAATCACCTGAACGTTTCCCACCAGTGAGTCCTCCCAAGACTGCGTAGGCCTCATTTTAAAACTTCCGAGGGCTCGAGTCTAACGGCCGGGAGGGGTTTTCCGCTGCTGCCAAACAAGCTAACGTGAGTGGATGTGGATTATAAACACCCGAACACACAAACACACAAAGACACGCATGTACCCAGCATGTCCCCCCGTTGTGCAGTTGCCACGCCTGATGCCAATGTGGCTTTCAACTCCTGGCACGTCACAGTCCTTCCGAGAGGCTTCTGCTCTCTGGAGCGTAGAGAAAATTTCCCCAGTCGTTCAGTCGACTGTTTCGATCGATCACTTACGATGTGAAGAACGTTATGCTAAGCGCCTGGGGGAGCGTACGGTACAACGGAGTCGGTAGACACGTTCCCTGCCCACAGGGAGCTTACGATATGGAGGAGGAGACGGCCGTTAATCAAATTAAATATGATGGAGGCGGGGGTGAGTGCTGTGGGGGTGAGGGAGGGAGGTAATTAAAAGGTGCAGATTCAAGTGCAAGGTGGACGCAGAAGGGAGTGGGAGAAGGGGAAATGAGGGCTTAGTCGGGGAAGGCCTCTTAGAGGAGACAAGCAGCGTGGCTCAGTGGAAAGAGCCCGGGCTTGGGAGTCAGAGGTCATGGGTTCGAATCCCAGCTCTGCCACTTGCCAGCTGTGTGACTGTGGGTGAGTCACTTCACTTGTCTGTGCCTCAGTGACCTCATCTATAAAACGGGGATTAACTGTGAGCCTCGCGAGGGACCACCTGATGACCCTGTATCTACCCGGTGCATAGAACAGTGCTCTGCACATAGTAAGCGCTTAACAAATACCAACATTATTATTAAGGCTTTGAAGATTTTCAAATTAAAAATCCCCGCCAAAACCCCGCCACCTCACCTCCCAGGCAGACCAGGAAACAATACTGCGAAAGCTCCTTTTTTTCCAAATTCCCCGTCGAGCCAACCCGCTGAATTTGCTTCCTCCCAAGGTCTCTCGCGAAATAAACTAAAGACCAGTGTGTCCCTACCAGGCCTGTGGGGGTGGGTTAAACGTTTTATTTTGTTTTATTGTCTTATTTTATTGCATTTCTTTGATTTAATAATACTTTGTCACGTCCCTCTCCATTTGCACTCTCCTTTTCAAGCAGATCAATTAAAGATAGCCAGGCAAATTCTTGCTTCCATTCAGAGGGGCTATTTTCATATTACTGATGGGATCATTATCTTATCGGAGATGTCCATCTCCCCGCTGTTTCTCTCATTTATTGAGGGGGTTGAGGCACCGTGATTCAGACCGACGCGATAAGGGATATGAGCAGGCTTCGGTTTATCTGTCTCTCGTCCTTTAAGCTAAATAAATACCATCCTAATGAAGAAGGAACCCAAGTACGGAATGAGGTTTCCATTATACGGGAATTTGACATTTCAGTCTCCGCAAAGACTCGAAGCCTCTTTAGTCGAAACCCAAAATCCAAGGGAGCTGAATTCCGGATCATACTGGTTCTGGGGGCCACTCTTGATGACAGCATAAAGGAAATCAGGACCCTGTGGCCTAGTGGGTAGAGCCCGGGCCTGGAGTAGGGAGGATCTGGGTTCTAATCCCGGCTCCGCCACTCGGCTGCTGGGTGACCTTGGGCAAGTCGCTTTGCCTTCTTGGGCATCAGTTACCTCAGCTGTAAAATGGGGATTATTCATTTATTCATTCATTCAGTCATATTTATTGAGCGCTTACTGTGTGCAGAGCACTGTACTAAGCGCTTACAATTCAGCCACAAATAGAGACAATCCCTACCCAACAACGGGCTCACAGACTAAAAATAATAATGACGATGATGGTATTTAAGCACCTACTATGTGCCAAGCACTGTTCTAAGCACTGGGGTAGATACAAGATAATAATAATAATAATAATGTCGGTATTTGTTAAGCACTTACTATGTGCAGAGCACTGTTCTAAGCACTGGGGGAGATACAGCTTAATCAGGTTGTCCCACGTGGCGCTTACAGTCTTAATCCCCGTTTTCCAGATGAGGTCGCTGAGGCCCAGAGAAGTGAAGTGACTGGCCCAAAGTCACGCAGCTGACAAGTGGCGGAGCCGAGATTAGAACCCACGACCTCTGACTCCCAAGCCCGGGCTCTTGCCACTAAGCCATGCTACTTCTCTCTCTAGAAGAGGGGAGACAGACAACACAACAAAACAAAACAAAACAAGTAGACAGGCATCGATAGCATCAATATAAATAAATAGAATTATAGATATAAAAATAGGGAACGCTTCACGAATTTATGCGTGAGCCCCATGTGAGAGAGGGATGGAGTCCAACCTGAATGACTTGTATCTACCCCAGTGCTTAGAGCAGTGCTTGGCACACAGTAAGCACTTAACAAGTACCGTCATTATTGTTAATGATTATTCTCCGTGCTTCACTTCAACTGTAAAATGGGGATGACTGTAAAATATGGGACAGGGACTGCGTCCAGCCTGACTAGCTTACATCTATGCCATCGTTTAGTACAGTCCCTGGCATGTAGTAGGCGCTTAACCAATTAAAAAAAAAAAAAACCTTCAGGCTGATTGGCCAGCAGCAAGGAATTTTTGATCTGCCTTGACGGAAATAAAAAGGTTACAGTGAAAGACCCATTTGGGTGGATTGGGCTGGAGGTGTCTTAGTAGGAGGACGTAAGAACTGATTCAATAATGATGATTATTATGCTGTTCGTTAAGCGCTTACGATGTGCCAGGCACTGTACTAGGCACTGAGGTGGATACAAGCCATTCGGGTTGGACACAGTCCCCGTCTGTCCCACATGGGGCTCGCAGACTCAATCCCCATTTGACAGATGAGGGAACTGAAGCCCAGAGAGGAGAAGCAACCTGCCCAAGGTCACACAGCAGACACGGGGTGGAGCCGGGATTAGAACCCATGACCTTCTGACTCCCCGGACCAGGCTCTAGCTGCTACACCGCGCTGAGTCATTTAGAAGAGGGAGAACGGGATTGTAATGATAACTGTGAGTTTGCTAAGTGCGTTCTCTGTGCCAAGCACTGAGCTATGCACTGGGATGGCGATTGTCTCTTGCTATTGTTTATTGTTATATTAAGCGTTGATTGTTCTATTGTACTCAAATGTTTAGCTCAATGTTCTGCTCACAGTAAGCGCTCAGTAAAACTATTGAATGAAATATGACTGAGTGAATGATACGAGGTCATCAAACGGGCCACCATCCCTGTGCCAGGAGGAAATAACAGTCAGGGGGAGGGAGAAACAAGGTGTTTCATCCCCCATTTTATGGATGAGGAAACTGAGGCACAGGCTCTCACTTCCTCCACCGGGTCGCTCTGCGTCTCCCTGCAACCTGACGGATCATCCTGAAGGGCTTTGTTATCCTCTGATCTGAAGAGTCTAGTTAAAAGGAAAAAAAAGTGATTTTTGGCTCAGAGGGGGGACGATGTTTGATTAAATTAATGACGGGTTAATTTAAATCAAAGGAAAGAGAGGCGGCTTCCTCCACCGAGTGTAATAAATCAGTCTGCTGAATTCATTCAACTCAAGAGGTCACGGAGTCAACTACCGAAGCTGGATCTAAAAAGGAGGATGAGTGATTTCATGCCCAATAATAACATTTGTAGCTCCGCAGCTGAGATAATAATCAAATCTCATGTGTCAAGACCTGTGCTGATTACAGGCCCTGCCACGGTGCTTAGTACAAGGCAAAATGTGAGCAGCATTTGCACCAGGAGCGGTTGGGTACCATTTGGGGTTTTTTTTATGGTATTTGTTATGCTCTTACTATGTGTCGAGCACTGCACGGCTCTCTGGGGTGGATACAAGGTATTCAATTCGGACACAGTCCCTGTCCCTCATGGGCCTAGTCAATCCCCATCTTCCAGATGAGGGAACTGCAGAAAAGAGAAGTGAAGTGACTCGCTCAAGGTCACGCATAGCAGACAAGTGGAGGAGCCGGGATTAGAACCCAAGTCCTTCTGACGCCCAGGCCCGGGGTCTAACCACTAAGCCGTACTGCTTCTGTGACCAACCCCCCTCGCACTCCTATCTCCTAGGACAGCTCATTTTATTTTTCTTTATGGTATTTGTTAAGCACTTACTAAGTGCCAGGTACTTCATTCATTCATTCATTCAATCGCATTTATTGAGCGCTTACTGCGTGCAGAGAAATGAAATAAGAACTTGGGACTGTAACAATATAAACAGACACATTCCCTGCTCGCAGTGAGCTTAGAGTCTAGAGGGAGAGGTAGGTGTAAACAGAATCTAGAGGTGTAAATAGAAATAAATAGATGACAGCTGTGGCTCAGTCAGGGAAGGCTTCTTGGAGGAGACGGGCCTTCGGTAAGGTTTCGAAGGAGCGGAGAGAAAATGTCCGTGGAATTTGAGGAGGGAGGGCGTTCCGGGCCAGAGGCGGGATGTGGGCCAGAGATCGACGTGAGACAGACAAGATCGGCGCAGCGAGAAGGTTAGCACTGAAGGAGTGAAGTGTGCGGGCTGGGTTGGAGTAGGAGAGCAGCGAGGTGAGGTAGGAGGGGGCGAGGGGACGGGGTACAAGCGCTGAGGCAGATCCGAGCTAATCAGTTTGGACCCAATCCCAGTCCCACGTGGGGCTCACAGTCTTAATCCCCATTTTCAGATGAGGTGACGGGGGCACAGAGGAAGTGAAGTGACTTACCCAAGGTCACACGGCCTCAGACAGTGTTGAGGTAAAAGTGGGGAATCAGTTAACGGCATTTAAAATTGGGGTGGGAAGAGTGCGGGGGAACGATGGGGAGAGGCGGACTGAACGCACCAAGAGGGATTTGAGGGGTATTGAAGACTCTGCGTCCTCGGGGGTGTCGTAAGCTCATTACGGGCAGGGCACGGGTCTGCTGATTCTGTTATAATAGACTCTCCCAAGAGCTTAGTACAGTGGTCTGCACATACGAAGCTCTCAAAAAACACCACCGGTCAGTTGATCGACTGATTGGGTCAGGGAATGTGTTCTATAGTTCCTGGCACATAGTAAGCGCTTAACAGATACCATAATAATTAATTATTAGTAAGAAAGGACACTAAGTCCCAAACTACTGAAATGCAACAGTCTCGTATTTCCGAGTTGAGCAAAATCGGCTAAAGACGGATGGCAGGGAGTGTGGATGTCCAAATCTTCCCGTGTCTCAGTTTCCTCCTCTGTTAAAGAAAACTGAAACACCTGTTCTCCCTCCTACGTAGCCTGTGAGGCAGGGATTTTTTCTGACCTCATCATCTTGTATCTACCCAGTGCTTGGCACAAAGTGAGAGCTGAACAAATACCGCAATTATCACATTTCCTACTGACTAAACTGCAGGCTCCTTGAGAGCAGGAAAAATGTGTCTCGCTATGGCTGTAGTTGCCCGAGCAGTTAGTATTCAGTCGTATTTATTGAGCACTTCCTTTGTGCAGAGCACTGTACTAAGCGCTCGGGAGAGTACAATAGAACAATAAACCAGCGCATTACCTGCCCACAATGAGCTTACGGTCCGAGGGGGAGGGGGAATCCGACATTAATAGAAATAAATGAATGACCGATGTGGACATAAGTGGTGAGGGGCTGGGGGAAGAGATGAATAAAGGGAACGAGTCAGGGCTATGCAGAAGGGAGTGGGAGAAGAGGTAGATGGGCAATAAGTACCAATAGTAATAAGAATGATAATAATTATTTATTCATTAATGAAAAAATATTAATAATTCTTGTCAAGCACTTGTGATGTACCAAGCACCGTTTAAGTGCTGGGTTAGAAACAATAATAATGATGATGATAACTGTGGTACTTGTTAAATGCTTACTATGTGCCAGACACTGTACTAAGCACTGGAGTAGATACGAGCTAATCAAGTTGGACACCGGCTCACAGTCTCAATCCCCATTTTACAGATGAGGAAACCAAGGCACAGGGAAGTGAGGTGGCCTTCCTAGTCACACAGCATCCTGGGTTCTGTCTCCCAGCCCTGGGTTCTAGCCACTAGGCCACAGTCCCTGTTCCACACGGGGTTCACAGTCCATGTAAGAGGGAGAATATTAATTATGGTATTTGTTAAGCACTTACTATGTGCCAAGCACTGCTCTAAGCGCTGGGGCAGATACAAGCTAAGCAGGTGATCCCACCTGGGGCTCTCAGTCTCAATCCCCATTTTACAGATGAGGGAACTGAGGCCCAGAGAAGCAAAGTGACTTGCCCAACCTGATGACCTTGTATCTCTCCCAACGCTTAGAACAGTGCTTGGCACATAGTAAGCACTTAAAAAATACCATCATTATTATTATCATTTCCTCTTAGACACTGAGCCCCACATGGGATCGGTGTTGTGTCCGATCTGACCGTCTTGTATAAGCACTCAATAATTACTATTGAATGAATTCATTCAATAGTATTAACTGAGTGCTTACCGTGTCCGGAACACCATACTAAGCGCTTGGAAGAGGACAATACAACAATAAACAGACACATTCCCTGCCCACAACGGGTTTACGGTCTAGAGGAACTAGACTAACGGCAAGGAACTACGTACCAAGCACTGTTCTAAACGCTGGGTTAGATACAAGGTAATGGGGTTGGCCACAGTCCCTGTCTTACGTGGGGCTCACACCTTTAATCTCCATTTTACAGATGAGGGAACTGAAGCCCAGAGGAGTAAAGTGACGTGCCCAAGGTCACCCGGCGGACAAGTGGCGGAGCCGGGATTAGAACCCACGTCCTCTGACTCGCAAGCCCGGGCTCTTGCCACTAGGCCCTCCTGCTATCCCAAAGCTTGGCCCCGTGCTTTAGCACGTGGTGAGTGCTCTAACGATTTCATAATTATAATTAGTCCCGGACCAAGATGGCCTACAGCTAGCTCTTCTTTTTAAAACTCCAGCATTTAGGCATGAAAGAGAGACTTGAGCATTTTAGTTTTTGGCTAAATGGAGCACCGTAATTCAATTATCAACCTGGGGAGCGACTCAGGGAAATGGCAGATTCATTAGCAAGCATCTCCCATCAACCATTTGTTCATCCTCAGATCAAACAGATCTAATAATTTCTTGTTAAATTCATCAGTTTTCATTAGAAGAGTAATTGTGGTTGGCAAAAGTAATGGCTACAGTGTGTTACACAATTAACGCAGTGTGAAATGAACTCGAGTATCCTCTCTATAGATAATTTTCAGCGGAGAATAGACACAGAGGGTCACATCCGTAAGTTGGAGATGTTTCAAACGAAGTAAACTTTTCCGTCAAGCCAACGGATTGCCGCGACTTCACTTAGATGGGACACTTTCAGTTGGGATCAAAATGAGTCGACGGCCAAGCCAACGGACGGTGAATCGAAGAGCTCTTCAAATGAGTATTTCATGTCTAGGGAAAGGAAGCTCGAATTTCTCAGAAAGCTCCGTTCAACTGGCGACCGTGGCAAAATCCGTTCTGAAATTCCTTCCGCTCCACAAATCAGCAGTGAAAATTCTTCTGGGACTTTTAATCTTTTAACTCACTGATACACCGATCATTCTCTTTTAATCTCCTTTTTCCTCTCCCTCTCCTCCTCTTTCCCTCCCTCTCCTTCTCCTCTCTCGCTCCTTTTCTCTCTCTCTTTTTTAAATAGTGTTCGTTAAGCGCTTACTATGTGCTGGGAATTGTTCTAAGCGCTGCGGTAATAATAATAATAATGTTGGTATTTGTTAAGCACTTACTGTGTGCACAGCACTGTTCTAAGCACCGGGGTAGATACAGGGTCATCGGGTCGTCCCATGTGAGGCTCACAGTTAATCCCCATTTTACAGATGAGGTAACTGAGGCGCAGAGAAGTGAAGTGACTTGCCCACAGTCACACAGCTGACAAGTGGCAGAGCTGGGATTCAAACCCATGACCTCTGACTCCGAAGCCCGGGCTCTTTCCGCTGAAACAGTGTTGCCTTGTGGAAAGAGTAATTGTCTATCAGATATGAGGAGGGAGGGCGTTCCAGGCCCGAAGCAGGACAATATTGGTATTTGTTAAGCGCTTACTGTGTGCCGAGCGCTCTAGATCCAAGATAATCAGGTTGGACACAGTTCCTGTCCCGCATGAGACTCACAGTCTGAGAGGGAGTAGCATTTAATCCCCATTTTCCAGATGCCGTAACTGAGGCCCAGAGAAGGTTGAATGACTTGCCTACGGTCACCCAGAAGACGAGTGGCAGAGCGGGGATTGGAACTCAGGTCCTACGGCTCCGAGTCGACCAATAAATTCATGGACAAAGTAATCCTTCGGGGGTGAGTCAGGGGAAACGTGGAGTCCTCGAGAGACGAATCGGAGCCATTTAGCGTTCGGTCGGTAACCTCGAGAAGGGATGTTGAGGTTGGCCACCATCTCACTGTTCATCCGAGCCCCTCAGACGCCTCTGTTGAAGACCCAGTCTTGGTCCTTATTTACTAATTCGTTAAATCGTATTTACTGAACGCTTACTGTGCGTAGAGCACTGTACTAAGCGCTTGGGAGAGTACAGTGCAACAATAAACAGACATATTCCCCACCCACACCGAGCTAGGGCAATATGGTTACCATTGTGTTGTATTCTCGATGCCATCAAAGGGATTGAGATCGTGAGCCCCGCGTGGGACAGGGACCGTGTCCAACCCAATTTGCTTATATCCACCCCGACGCCTAGTACAGTGCCTGGCACATAGTAAGCACTTAACAGATGCCATGATTATTATTATTATTATCAAGCGTGAAGTCCTAGTTATTAACCAGGCCGGATAATAGCCCCACAGCGCTTACGACCATATCTGTAATTCATTTATTTATATTAACGTCTAATATCTGTGTCTAATGTCTACAATCCCTCTAGACTGTAAGCTCGTTGTGGGTGGGGAATGTGTCTGTTGCACAGTACTCTCCCAAGTGCTTAGCACAGCGCGCTGCACACAGTAAGCGCTCGATAAGTACGACTGGCTGAATGAATGAGTACCGAGGCAGAAAAGAGAGCAAGATGCCGGACTCCATTTTGAATTTCTCCCGGCTTCGTTCGCCTCAGGATTTCGACCTCACTTAATCGTTCGCTCGTTTTTGCGGCCCGTGGTTAATTAAGATTGACATCGTGGTGAACGGTTACTTCGGTTCCGCCGGGAAACTGTCCGGAGTGTCCTTTTTTAAGGATTATTCCTTAAGGTAATTAGGAATTGATGACCTAGATTCATTTCTTCGGCCCCTCCATCATTGATTTCGGCTCTGGGAGAAAACAACCGGCGTCAACTGGCCGAGCGAGTGAAGCGTTCTGAAAATGTTCACTCTTTGAGAAGGAGGGAAAAAAAACCCCGTGGATAGGGATGATGGTTGTTCTGTCGAAAAACGTCTTCCCGAATCTGTGTGCCTTCCTCTTCTTGCCCTCAACTTGAGCACGGAGAGAAGTCAGGGACCGGGTCCACCAACTGTGTCGTATCATAACTCTCCCAGTGCTTAGCACAGCGCTGCGCAAACAGTAAACGCTCAATGAATACCAATGATCGATCGACGTGAAGGGTTAATAATAATCACGATGTCTGTTACTACGTGCCAAGCACTGTACTGAGAGCCAGGTTAGATGCGAGATAAGCACGTTCCACTCGGAGCTCACAGCCCAAGTAGGAGGGAGAACAGGTATTGCAGGCCCATTTTAGGGATGCGGGCACAGAGGTCCTGAGGATGCAAGTGATTTGCCCAAGGTCACGCAGCAAGCAATTTAGCAGAGCCAGGATTAGAACCTGGGTTGTGTATTCATTCATTCAGTCAGTCAATAGTATTTATTGAGCGCTTACTATGTGCAGAGCACTGTACTAAGCGTTTGGAATGAACAAGTCGGCAACAGATGTAACTCGCAAGTCCAGGCTGGGCGCTAATCCGCGCTCCGCCACGTGTTGGCTGTGTGACCTTGGGCAAGCCATGCTCCTTCCATTTTGGGATGTCTGACGTGGCAATTTCAGAATGCTTTGGGGCCTAAGATGAGTGTAAGCCCGT
Source organism: Ornithorhynchus anatinus (assembly GCF_004115215.2). Classification (NCBI taxonomy): domain Eukaryota; kingdom Metazoa; phylum Chordata; class Mammalia; order Monotremata; family Ornithorhynchidae; genus Ornithorhynchus; species Ornithorhynchus anatinus. Next base: position 68,038,925 of record NC_041735.1, read on the forward strand.
CAATGGGCAGAGACCGTCTCTATCTGTTGCCGATTTGTACCTTCCAAGCGCTTAGTACAGTGCTCTGCACATAGTAAGCGCTCAATAAATACTATCGAATGAATGAACGAGTGTAAATTGAGCATACTTGAGGTCAAACAGAAATCCAACCATTCAAAATGACATCGGGCAGCTGGTGCTCCATGATGGGTGGCTTAGTGGCTAGAGCTGGGTGGCTTAGTGGCTAGAGCCCAGGCCTGGGAGTCAGCAGGTCATGGGTTCTTATCCCATCTCTGCCACCTGTCTGCTGGGTGACCTTGGGTCAGTCACTTCACATCTCTGGGCCTCAGTTCCCTCATCTGGAAAATGGGGATGGAGACTGTGAGCCCCACATTTGACAGGGACTGTCCAACCCCATTTGCCTGTATCCAGCCCAGTGCTTAGTACAGTGCCTGGCACATAGTAAGCACTTAACCAATACGACAGTTATTACTATTAAGATAGATGGAGCAGCTTATTCAGGGATTTCTCAGAAACGACCTGGGATTGCCTTCAAAAATCCAGGACTCCTCCACCAGAGCCAGGATGTACGGTCAGTTTTTTGTTCTCTGGTATTTCTTCAGCACTTGCTACGTGCCAAGCGCCATACTAAGCGCTGGGGTAGGCACAAGCTAATCAGGCTGGACACAGTCCCTGTCCCACGTGGGGCTCACAGTCTTCACCCCCATTTTACAGACGAGGTAGCTGAGGCCCCGAGAAGTCAAGTGACTTGCCCAAGGTCACACAGCCGACACGTGGCGGAGCCGGGATTAACACCCAGGTCCTTCTGACTCCCAGGCCCGGGCTCTACCCGCTACTGCGTTCTAGGCGGAACAATACAGCCACTCGACAACAATCAAGTATGAGCCGATTGGTGACAGAATCCGAAATCCATGAAAAATATTGGATTTCATCCCTATGATGCTTTTCATGTGCATCTTCATTTTTATATTCAATTATTCAGAGATGATATCCTGGTACAATCAAAAGCCCTATCTATTATATCCTGCTCTCATTAAGTGTAAAATTTCCATCTGTCTCTTCGCCCCATTCGCTCGTAAACTTCTTGAGGGAGGAGCGACATTATTCGTCTTAATATCTGTCCCTCTAGACCGTGAGCTCACTGCGGGCAGGGAACGCGTCTGCTAATTCTGTCGTATCGTCCTCTCCCGAGCGCTTAGTCCTCATTCACTCATTCAGTCATATGTACTGAGCGCTTACTGTGGGCAAAACACTGTACTAAGCGATTGGGAGAGGCCGACACAATAACAAACAGACACATTCCCTGCCCACCTGAGTTCACAGTCTAGAGGGGGAGACAGACATTAATATATGTAAATAAATAAATGAATAAATCACAGACACATACATATTTCTGTGGGGATTAGTCCGGTGCTCTGAACATAGTAAGCGCTCATTAAATACCGCTGACTGATTGAGAGGGTTTATCTGCCATCTATTACACTCGGCTCTACGGAGAGGTTTGAAAACTGTCATTATGATGACGTTCCCATTCGAAGAATCTTTTTTTCACCCTCTAGACTGTACCCTGAGGTAAACAGTGAAAGCGACTCTCCCGAGCACTGAGTACCGTGATGTGGACACAGTAAATGCTCGGTAAATATCACTGATCGATGAATCATTCATTTGCCCGATTTGTCTTGTGTGGAAGACCCAGATCCCGCAGATTTCTTAATCTCTGGAAATTTTCTGGCCCAGCCATAATGATGGTATTGGTTAAGTGCCCACTGTGTGGCAAGCATTATGCTAACTGCAGGGGTAGATACAAGATCACCAGGTTGGATGCAGCCACCTCCGACCCCGGGAGGATCCCAGAGTGTAAAACGGAGCAGGGCAAGTCATGTCTTCCCATGTGAGAGATGAAGAAACCGAGGCCCGGGGAGGTTGAGTGACTTGCCTAAGGTCACAGAGCAGGCCAGGGGCAGAGCTGGAAATAAAACCCCGGTCTCCTGATTCCCAGCCCCGTGCTCTTTCCCTTTACCCACATTGCAACATACAGTTTTGCGTCCTTGAAACCAGAGACGGATGTATATTATTATTATTATTATAGTTAAACACTTGCTATGTGTCAAGCACTGTTCTAAGCACTGGGGTAGGTAACGATTAATCAGGCCGGACTTAGTCTCTGTCCCACATGGGGCTCACAGTCTAAGTAGGAGGGAGAACAGGTACTGAATTCCCATTTTAAAGATGACGAAACTGAGGCATATAGAATTTAAGTGACTTGCCCAAAGTCACAGAGCAAGGAATTGGCAGAGCAGGGATTAGAACCCAGTTCCTCTGCCTCCCAAGCTTGTGCTTTTTCCACTAAGCCATGCTGCTTCTCTTAATAATACGGTATTTGCTAAATGCTTACTGTGTGCCAGGCCTGTACTAAGCGCTGGGGTAGATACAAGCTAATCGGGTCGGACCCTGTCCCACGTGGGGCTCAAGGTCTCAATCCCCATTTTCCGGACGAGGGATCTGAGGCCCAGAGAACTGAAGTGACCCGTCCAAGGTCACACAGCAGACAAGCGGCGGAGCCGGAATTAGAACCCATGACCTACTGACTGCCAGGCCCGGGCTCTAGCAGCTTCGTATCCTCTCCAAAAGCAGCAAAGTGTTTTCCTGCCCTGCTTCTTCCTGAAAGATTTCACATTTTCAAAAGACATTCGTCAGCGTGACATCCGAAGAAACCGAGAAACCGGCCAGAGAACCGAGTGGGAGTTGGAACCAAAACCAGGTGAAAAAGCAGGACCTCCTCGAGGAACGCAATTAGCCCAGAAATGGCCCATCAAAATTTAATTATCCGCCGATGCAAACGTGAGTAACCAATCACCGCTGGGCCCGCACAGCCATCTTCCGCTTTAAAATCGCTTTGGCTCTCAATAAAATACAAATACGCTCCCCCTGCTATTTTTAACAGCCGTTCCGGGTACGTCAAATGGATTACAACGCCCTTTGCGTGCCCTTAGCGTGCCCTTAGCGTGTGGAGTCACTAATAGCTTTTCTTCATCTTCCCCGTTCTTTTCGCATTATCATCCGGAGGCCTCGGAGCCCCCTGATTTCCCATCCGCCCTCGCTCCTGATCTCTCAAGAGCCTGTTTCTCCTTTTCTCTTGCCGTTGCCTTTCCCCGACAAAATTCCGCTGCTTCCAGATGTCCCTTCCTTTCCAGGAGCTTCTGGGATTCATTAAAGAGGGACGATGGTCCTCTGGTCCTCTCGGATTAGCGATCGCCCCGGGTCTCTCATCCTCTTTCCACTTTTCCCTGTGCATTATCGGATGACCACCCGTCTGACTTGTGGATCCTTTTCCTGTCAGGTCGGAGGCTACTCTGTCCTCGGTATCTTACTGGGGTATCTAGGATACTATGGTATCTTGAGCACCTACTATGTGCCAGGCACTGTACTAAGCGCTGGGGTGGATACAAGCAATTTGAGTTGGCTACAGTCCCTGTCCCGCGTGAGGCTCACAGTCTCCATCCCCATTTTCCAGATGAGGGAACGGAGGCTCAGAGAAACGTGAGGTGACTTGCCCAAGGCCACACAGCAGGAATTAGAACTCAGGCCCGGGCTCTCTCTACTAGGCCACGTGACACGTGACCTGGGGCAAGTCGCTTCACTTCTCTGTGCCTCAGTTCCCTCATCTGGAAAAGGGGGATGGAGGCTGCGAGCCCCAAGCGGGACAGGGACGGTGTCCGACACCATGACCTTGTATCTGCCCCAGCACTTAGAACGGTGCCTGGCACACAGTAAGCGTTCAACACGTACCATCGTGATTATTATTATTGTTGTACTGTAGGTAGCGGAATCGCGTCCGTGTTTAGCTCTGTTTTGTCAGTATGAATTTTCGGTTGCGTGAGAAGAGGCCGGCCTAGCGGATAGAGCTCCGGCTTGGAAGTCAGAAGGTCCTGCGTTCTAATTCCGGCTCCGCCACTTATCTGTCGGGGAACCTTCTTCTCCGTCACGTTTCGGCTCGGTCGGAGATGGGTGGTCAACCCCCGGAGATTCTCGAGGAGTGGGGAAACGTGGACTGAACGTTTTTGTAAAAAAACGATCTGGGCGGCAGGATGAAGTCTGGACCGAGGTGGGGAGAGACGGGCCCGTTTCCGGAAGGTTGGATGATGGTCGGAGTCGGATGAGCCGAAGTTGGAAGTCCGTTGAGGGATGACAGCGTGTTCTGAGACCTGCTTTCAGGTTTCTCACCACATCCTCCAGTACGGCTGTGAGCAGGGAATGTCATCTACCCACTCTGTTAATAATAATAACAACAACAACAATAATAATAATAATAGTATCTGTTAAGCGCTCACTCTGTGCCAGACTCTCTGCTAAGCACTGAGGCACTGTACTATTGTACCTTCGCTCTATTGTTCTATTGTACTATTGTTCTACTGCTCTGGTGTTCTACCGTACTCTCCCAAACGCTCAGTACAGTGCCCTGCACACAGTAAGCGCCCAATAAATACCATTGATCGATTGCGCCAGCCCACCACAGAGTCAGGAAATAGTCTTAGAACCTCGATGCCTGTGAGTCCCCTGGGAGAGTCTCTGTCCCATCTGGTTATGTCGGATCCACCCTGGCGCTTAGCACAGTGCTTGGCTTATAGTAAGCATTTCATTTTTTTAAGTGGTATTTGTTAAGTCCGTACCGTGTGCTAAGCACCCATCTCAGGACTGGGGTAGATACAAGTTAGCCAGGTCGCATAGAGTACCTGACTCATATGAGGATCACAGTCTAGACTGCAAGCTCGTTGTGGACAGAGACTGTGTCTATGATTCTCTCGTCCTCTCCCCGGTGCTTAGTACAGTGCTCTGAGCACAGTAAGCGCTCATTAAATATCCCAGACTGACCTCCCCCCTTTCTCCCTCTGCTCCCTCTACCCCCCACCCTTCACCTCTCCTCAGCTAAACCCTCTTCTCCCCCGTTTCCCTCTCCTCCTCCCCCTCTCCCGTCCCACCCCCTCGGCACCGTACTCGTCCGCTCGACTGTCTAGATCTTCATCACCCTATTTATTTTGTTTATTTTGTTTAATGAGATGTACATCACCCTGATTCTATTTATCTGCCACTGTTTTTATGAGATGTTCTTCCCCTCGACTCTATTTATTGCCATCGTTCTCGTCTGCCCATCTCCCCCGATTAGACCGAAAGCCCGTCAAAGGGCAGGGACCGTCTCTATCTGTTGCCGACTTGTCCATTCCAAGCACTTAGTACAGTGCTCTACACATAGTAAGCGCTCGATAAATACTATTGAATGAATGAATGAGTGTCTAAGTGGGAGGAAGAACAGGTACTGACTTTCCATTTTACAGGTGCCGACACTGAGGCCCAGAGAAGTGAAATGACTCACTCAAGGTCACCCAGCAGACAACTGGCTGCTGCTTTCTGCCTCCCGGGACTGAGCTCTTTCCACTCTTCCCTCGATCGCATTTATTGAGCACTTACTGTGTGCAGAGCACTGTCCTAAGCACCAAGGTCCACTGTTCCTCAAAAAATAAACAGCATGTGTTGGCCAATTCCTTTATATTGTTTTTTTGTCCTCTAGACAGTAAGCTTGTTGTGGGCAGGGAATGAGTCTATTATATAGTTCTATTGTCCTCTCCCAAGTGCTCTGCACACTGTAAGTGCTCAATAAATTCAACGGACCGTCTGACTCTCCCCGGCATTTAGTATAGCGCTCTGCACGCAGTAAGCAGGCGTGACTTAGTGGCAAGAGCACGGGCTTGGGAGTCAGAGGACGTGGGCCTCGCCGCCTGTCTGTTGTGTGACCTTGGGCAAGTCATTTCACTTCTCTGTGCCTCCGCCACCTCATCTGTAAAATGGGGATTAAGACTGTGAGCCCCAAGTGGGACGATCTGATTACTTTGCATCTACGCCAGGGCTTAGAACAGTGCTTGGCACATTGTAAGCGATTAACGAATACCATAATTATTAGTATTATTTTTATTAAGAGCTCAGTATATATGACAGGTGGGTAATAATACTATTATTATTATCATCATTATTACAAGTTCCTGGTTTCTAGGGCACTGACTAGGAGGGCAGAGAGGGGTCTTGGAGGCAAAGAAAATGGGATCTGAGCTGTTGAGCTTCTGTCAGATCAAGAGAAGGACAGAACTATTCGACCTAGAGATCATGATCCCCGCCCTTTGAACTGCTGTAAGCCTCCCTCTGCCTCTCATCCTCCCGCAGGGAAAACGCCGATTAAATTTCCTTTTCTGCTTCGCTCCTGATCTTTCTCGGTAGGGTCGGATGATGTTCCATTCTGCTAAATGCCTGCTCTTTCCATGTGGGGTTTGATAGGCAGCTGTCACTGTTCAATTCACGGAGTCTTCTATTACGCCAGAAAAAAAAAAAATGGTTGATTTTCCCTTACTCATAATAATAATAATAAGTATGGTATTTATTAAGCGCTTCCTAGGTGCCAGGCCCTGTAATAATGTTGGTATTTGTTAAGCGCTTACTATGTGCAGAGCACTCTTCTAAGCACTGGGGTTGATACAGGGTAATCAGTTGTCCCACGTGAGGCTCACAGTCTCGATCCCCATTTTACAGATGAGGTCACTGAGGCACAGAGAAGTGAAGTGTCTTGACCACAGTCACACAGCCGACAAGCGGCGGAGCCGGAATTTGAACCCATGACCTCTGACTCCCAAGCCCGGGCTCTTTCCACTGAGCCACGCTGCTTCTCTGTACTAAGCGCTGGGGTAGATACAAGGAAATCTGGTTGTAATTCACCCCCCCACACACCCTCAGCCCCACAGGACTGTATCTATAGCTGTAATTTATTTATGTTTACTAGTGTACCACCCTCTTCAAATCCTTACAGAAGGCCCACCTCCTCCAAGAAGCCTTCCCAGCCTAAGCCCCGCTTTTCCTCAGCTGCCCCCCCCCCTTCTGCCTCACCCCGACTCGCTCCCTTGCTCTTCCCCCCTCTCCCACACGGCACTTATGTCCATATCTGTCATTTTATTCATTTATATTGATGTCTATTTGTATCGCTGTCTGTCTCCCCTCCTCTAGACCATGAGCTCGTTGCGGGCCGGAATTGTCATTCTTTATTGAGGTCAGTTCTAGAGAAGCAGCGTGGCTCAGTGGAAAGAGCCCGGGATTGGGAGTCGGAGGTCATGGGTTTGAATCCCAGCTCTGCCACTTGGCAGCTGTGTGACTGTGGGCAAGTCACTTCACTTCTCTGTGCCTCAGTTACCTCATCTGTAAAATGGGAATTAACTGTGAGCCTCACGTGGGACAACCTGATTAATCTGTATCTAACCCAGAGCTCGGAACAGTGCTCTGCACACAGTAAGCACTTAACAAATACAAATACCAACATTATAATCGTTGGATTGGACTCTCTCAAGTGCTTAGTTCAGTGCTCTGCACACGCTAAGCACTTAATAAATACGATCGAATGAATAAATACCGTGTGTCTGCTCCTCTAGACTGTAAGCTCTTCATGGGCAGGAGTAGTGCCTCTATACCAACTTCATTCTATTGTCCTCTCCCAAGTGCTCATTATACAGCGCTCTGCACACATTAAGTGCTCAATAAGTGTGATTAATTGGTGAATTTCAGCAACGCTCCATGCCCAGGTTCATTATCCTTAATCCTTTCATAGAAAATGGACATGCTCCCCTACCAACCTCACCTCACTACTCTCCTACTCCAACCCAGCCCGCACGCTTTGCTCCTCCACTGCCAACCTTCTCACTGTACCTCCATCTCCAGTAATTCACTGCCAACCTCTCGCCCACATCCCGTCTCTGGCCAGGAACGCCTTCCCTCCTCAAATCCCACAGACAACGACTCTCCTCTCCTTCAAAGCCTTATTGCAGGCCCACCTCCTGCAAGAGGCCTTCCCTGACTGCGCCTTCCTTTCCATTTCTCCCCGCCCCTTCTGCGTCGCCCTGACTTGCTCCCTTTATTCATCCCCCTCCCAGCCCCACGACACTTCTCACCTATCCGTAATTTCTTTATTTTCATCAATGTCCATCTCCCTCTCTAGACTGTAAACTCGTTGTGGGCAGGCAGTGTGTCTGTTTATTGTTCTATTGTCCTCTCCCTAGCGCCTAGTACAGTGGTCTGCACACAGTAAGCGCTCAATAAATACGACTGACCGGCTGACGACTCCTCTGAGAGATAGATTCCACTGGGAGTGAGGAGGGAATTCTCCAACGCCTCAGGTTATGAAAGATTTAGCCTTCCCTCATTCATTTGAGAAGGTGCTGACTTTCGGCTGAGCACTGGGCCAGCTACTTGGGAGAGAGCGCTGGTAGTGAAAAGCCCCAGTCCCTGCCCTTGAGTAGCTTCCGATAATTCAAGAGGAGTCTGACGTAAGTGGGAAAATACAGACACGGTAGAAAAGAGATAAGCCAATACTAGGAGCTTGTGAATTAATATAACAAAAAAATAAAGTGTGGGTGTTGGGGTGAGCTATAGAACAGAAACAAAAGGATTCTGGGAGAGCCCTGTATCTGCCACTTGCCTGCTCTGTGTTTCACTTTTCTTATCTGTAAAATGGGTGTAAAATACCTCTTCTCCCTCCTATTTAGACACCCAGCCCTACATGGGATAAAGACTGTGGCCAGGCGGATTATCTTGTGCCTAGAGAAGCAGCGTGGCTCAGTAGAAAGAGCCCGGGCTTGGGAGTCAGAGGTCATGGGTTCAAATCTCAGCTCCGCCGCTTGTCAGCTGTGTGACTTTTAGGCGTCACTTCACTTCTCTGTGCCTCAGTTACCTCATCTGTAAAATGGGGATTAAAACTGGGAGCCCCAGGTGGGATAAGCTGATCACTTTGTATCCCCCCAGCCCTTAGAACAGTGCTTTGCACATAGTAAGCGCTTAACAAATACCACAATTATTACCCCAGCACTTTGCACAGTGCTTAGCATGTAGAGAAACAGCCCGGTGTAGCGGAAAAGAGCACGGGCCCGGGAGTCAGAAGGTCCCGGGTCCTAATTCCGTCTCCACCACTTCTCTGTGGTGTAAAATGGGGATTAAGAGTGTGAGCCTTTTGTAGGACAGGGACCGTGTCCAACCTGATTAGCTTGTGTCTACCCCAGCGCTTAGTACAGTGCCTAGCACATAGTAAGGGCTTAACTAATACCAGAAAAAAAATGGTGAATCATTCATCCTCTCTATGCCTCAGATTCTTCCTCTACAGAATAAGAATAAACTCCCTGCTCTCCCTCCCTCAAAATAAGCGTTAACAAATACCACAATTGTCCTTATTATTATTATCAAGATACCGACAGGCCCAATCAACATCTGATCCGATTGTCTCGTACTACCCCAGCGCTTCCAACAGTGCTTGGCACAGAGCGAAGCGCTAAATAAATACCACAATTATTACGTTCCCGTGACACTTCTGCAGATACTCTGCAGGGCTCCGAACCCCGTAGATCCCACAGATTTAGGGGAGAGAATGTCCGACTTTGCAGAAACTACAACTCAGTGTGAGATTTGAGACTCTTCCTTCTTTCTGACGCCCGAACCCCAGAATGGTTGGGCTAGGAGCTCCGAGAAAGATTGATGGTCCCTTCCAGCTCGGAGACGACCCGCCTAATCGGACCAGACCGAAATGTGGAGAAAGATGATTCATTTCGTCAATTCAGGCCACTCACGAGCCAGAAGTGGAAAAACTAGCCGCCGTATCAATTTCTCACTGCCACTGTCACTTTCTCTCCCGTGTCTCCTTCTGAGCTCGGCAGCTGGGACGTTCTTAATGTCGTCGGGAACTCCGGGGACGGATGGTTTAAAGTTTTTTGACCCTCGTCTTCTTCGGGTCATCTTATCCGGGGGAGTGATAAATTTTGAAAAAAAATCTCAAAGGGGGGCAAAAAAATCCAACAGATCCCCCGTCTCGACACAGACGGTTCCGGCGAAGGACGGCTTTCGTTGTTTAAGCTGTTTCTCGGCGGTGAAGCGGTGAACAGGTATCTGGCTGGGCTTCTGAGGGATTTTTGTGTGTACTTGTTTTTGGTTTTTTTTTTAATCTGCCCTTGGCCAGAAAGAGATCCCCTGCCAAATTATTGGATGCTGACAATCATGACCACGGACTCCTTTAACTTCCCAAGCGGATGCGGTGTTTGCGAAGGAAGCAATTCCCCAGCTTATACGCCGCCCTCACCGGCCGATAACAGTGTCGACTGTTTTTCTCATCTTATTACTTAAGTAGCACTTACCATGTGTAAGCCACTGTACGAGCCGATCAGATTAGATACAGTCCGTGTCCCACGCGGGGCTCACCGTCTCCATCCCCTTTTCGTCGATGAGGTGACTGAGTCCCAGAGAAGTGAAGTGACACGTCCAAGGGCACGCAACAAGCGTTCGGAAGAGCGGGGATTAGAACCCAGATCTTCTGACTCTCAGGCCCGGGCTCTTTCCACTAGGCCACGCACGGACGCTGGGGTGATCGTAAGGTTTCCACGACTTGTAGCTGAATCGCACTGCTCTCTTGATGACGCCTCTTGGCTGATGACTCCTCCAGAAGATGGTAGATAATGATAATAATTATAATCAGGGTATTTGTTAAGCACTTACTCTGTGCCAGGCACTGTACTAAGCGTTGGGGTGGATACGGAGAAAATCGGGTCGGATACAGGCCCTGTCCCACTGGGGGGGCTCACGGTGTCAACCCATTTTACAGATAAGGGAACTGAGGCCCAGAGAAGTGAAGTGACTTGCCCACAGTCGAGAAGCAGCGTGGCTCAGTGGAAAGAGCCCGGGCTTGGGAGTCAGAGGTCATGGGTTCGAATCCCAGATCTGCCAATTGTCAGCTGTGTGACTGTGGGCAAGTCACTTCACTTCTCTGGGCCTCGGTTATCTCATCTGCAAAATGGGGATTAACTGTGAGCCTCACGCGGGACAACCTGATGACCCTGTCTCTCCCCCAGCGCTTAGAACAGTGCTCTGCACATAGTAAGCGCTTAACAAATACCAACATTATTATTATTATGGTCGCCCAGCGGACAGGTGTGGCGGAGCCTGGATTAGAACCCATGACCTACTGACTCCAAGGACCGTGCTCTCTCCACCATGCCACGCCACTTCCCAGCGACAACTCAACGATTCATTCCCAGGCACTTTCTAGGAACAGTCACCGTGTTTGCCGACAATCCCTATCCTGCTTCTTCTTCAAAAGTCCAGCTTCTTCCAGGTTCGGTCTCCTGGATTCGCTCCTCAGTTCCAAGGAGAATTAATTCCCTGTGGCGACGCCTCTCACTTTCCTTCAATTTCCACTACTGTTCTTCCTGACGTCTGGAAGGCAAAGGCGTAACTGCTCATAAAAACCTGGTACGGTGCTCTTCGAGAGCACTCTACGAGAAACAGTGAGACCGAGCGGAGAGAGGCGGGACCCGAGACTCAGAAGATCTGGGTTCTGATCCTAGCTTCCCCATTTGTCTGCTGTGTGACCTTGGACAAATCACTGAACTTCTCTTTGCCTCAGTTCCCTCATCTATTAATTAATGTTGGCATTTGTTAAGTGCTTGCTATGTGCAGAGCACTGTTCTAAGCGCTGGGGTAGATTCAAGGTAATGAGGTTGTCACACATGAGGTTCCCACTCTTAATCCCCATTTTCCAGATGAGGTAACTGAGGCACAGAGAAGTGAAATGACTTGCCCAAGATCAGCAGACACGTGGCCATACTGGAATCTTCTATTTACCCCAGAACTTAGTCTGGTGCTTTTTTTTTTTTTTTGTATTATAATTGTTAAGCGCTTACTATGTGCCGGACACTGTACTAAGCAGTGGGATAGATGCGAGCTAATCGGGATGGACACGGTCCTTATTCCAAGCAGCGTGGCTCAGTGGCAAGAACACAGGCCTGGGAGTCAGAGGTCATGGGTTCTAATCCCAGCTCCGCCGCTTGTCAGCTGTATGGCTTTGGGCAAGTCACTTCACTTCTCTCTGCCGAGTTACCTCATTTGGAAAATGGAGGTTAAGACCGTGACAACCTGATTACCTTGAATCTACTCCAGCACTTAGAACAGTGGTCGGCACATAGTAAATGCTTAACAAATACGATTGGAATTATTATTAAACCCCAATAAGTGGTTGACATACACAGCGAACACTTAACAAATACACAGTTATTAAAACTATTGCTGCACACACAGTAAGCGCTCAATAAATACCACGGATTGGATTGATTCCCCTGTGAGGCAAGGACTGTGCCCAGCCTGATTTGTTTGAATCCACTTCAGCACTATACTACCTGGCACATAGTAAGCACTTAACAGATGCCACAATTATTATGAGTTGTATTACTATTATTACTAAACTCTGGAGTCAGAGGTCATGGTTTCGAATCCCAGCTCTGCCACTTGCCAGCTGTGCGACTGTGGGCAAGTCACTTAACTTCTCTGTGCCTCACTTACCACATCTGGAAAATGGGGATTAAGACTGTGAGCCTCACGAGGGACCACCTGATTATCCTGTATCTCCCCCAGCGCTTAGAACAGTGCTCTACACATAGTAAGCGCTTAACAAATACCACCATTATTATTATTATTATTATTATCTAGGGCATGTGTGCCATGCATTGCAAGTGGGTACGGTGTTGGCTTGTGGAGCAAAACCAATCGGTGCAGGGAACAGCGATATTTAGTAGCGTTAGTGGTTAGCAGCGGTAGCAACGGTGAAGTCGTAATGGTATAATTTATTGAGGTCCCAGTGGATTCAGTGCTCTGTACTGAGCGCCTGGGAAATACCAAAATGGCGCGTTCCCTGTCTTCAAGGAGCTTACTCGGGTCTAACGGGCTCGCTCCGACCTACGCGCCTCACTTCCGTCTCATCGATCAAATAAACCGTGACTCCGGATGGATTGGACGGTCAAAGGAACCGTCCGTCTTCAAGCCCCAAGTGACGCTCCACAGAATCCCTGCCGTAAACTCCCCAGGTCTCCCTCGGGCTCTTGAATTAGCATCCCGACCGCTTCTCCTCGTTGGCCACGGTCATCCCAAGGCATCAAGGGATACTCTAAGGACGGAGAGGCCACCTCCATCGGCCCGTTCCTGCCCAGAGAATGAAACGTCCCCCCAGTCTAAAGCGGTTTTCCTCCAGATGGATGACATGGCGACGCGTTTTCCGAGTCTCGTCACCCGGAACGGCCTCGCGGGGAGCAGGGAAACGCAGGGCGAGCGTGTCGGTCAGCCGAGTTGGATCGACGCGGGCCGGGCTCCGTCGAGAAGAGCGATCGGCCCTCGTTGGGTTTCTTCCTCCCCGACCCGCTCTCGGTTCGAGCGAGAATATCCCAATCGTCGCCCGGAGACCGCCGAGGCTGTCGGCGAGTGTTCTGTCTCTGAAGAAGGCGCTGTTCTCCCACGTCCCCCAGTAAACTCAGACAGGCCACGAGGGCGTTGATGGGGGAAACCGATGATTAGCCTCCCAAGGCCACTTAGTTTTGGTATTCCACAGGGCAGCAGAAATCGGAAACTCGCAAATCCGGGCATCTGCAGACTCTCCCGAAGCCGGAGAGTGTTACTCGTCCGATTGTGCGACGCGGAGCAGTTCGGATCGATTAAAGACCCAAGGTGAAATCCCAACCGCTCCGGCTGAGGCTCCTCGTCGAAACCACCAAAATCACCATCTTACACGGGGCGTATTGAAACTCAACTTTAAGTATTTTATTTTTATGTACATTTCCTTTTTTTTTGTCCAGAAATAAAATATCTAAATACAGACAGACTGTAATGTTGTATATGTCTAGCTTTCAACGATACCTTTAGCTGAATAAATGCTTTGTACATAATTCTGTCGTTTTAATGGAGTTTACGGCTACATTGATAAAATGGATTCCTCATTTCCTTTTTTTAACCAATAACAGGCAGAGACAGGAACAAGTTAATATTCAGAAGCGGCTCAAATAACACGGATTAAACTATGTACAATACAAACCATTGATACAAATGAAGACTAGGATATTGAATTTGTTACAATATGTATAGTGAAGATAAGATGGCCGCTTACAACTCACGTGTTTTTCACCTGGCAGTTTCCTTCTCGGGTAACGATCAGAGAGTTTTGTTCTGTTCTAGGGTGTGTGTGTGTGTGTGTGTGCGTGTTTTGCTTTGGGGTGTGTGCGATTTGTTTTGTTTCGGGGTTATCTGTGTGTGTGTGAGTCTGCGTGTGTATGGACGTGTATGAGTTTTGTTTTGGGATAGGCTTGTGTTATGTTTCGGGGTGTGTATGTGAGTTTTGTTTAGGGGGGCGTGTTTGTGTGAGTTTGGCTCGGGGCACGGGTGTGTGAGTTTTATTTTGTTTTGGGGTGTGTGTGTGTTTGTGCTTAGTTAATGGGGGGGGTGAGCGTAAACTTTATTTTGAGCATTGTGAGTTTTTTTGTTTTGGGGTGTGTGTCCGTGTGCATTTTTGTTGTTGTTTCGGGGCACGTGTGGGTGAGTTTTATCGTTTTGGGGTACGTGTGTTTGGATTTGGGCTGTGAGTGAATTTTGTTTTTGTTCTGGGGTGTGCGTGGGTGTGTGCGTTTTCTTAGGGTTTTGGGGTGTGTGTGTGTGTGTGTGTGTGTGTGTGTGTGTGTGTTTTGCTTGGGGGGGGTGTGAGTGAATTTTGTTTCGTTTTGGGGTGAGTGATAGTTTTGTTTGTTTTGGGGGTGTACGCGTGTGTGTGTTTTGTTTAGTTTTGGGGCCTTGTGTGTGAGTTGTATTTTGTTGTGTGGCATGTGCACCTACGTGTGTGTGTGTTTCGTTCTGGGGGGATGAGGGTGAATCTCGTCTCGGGGCTTGGGCGCGGGCGCTCTCGCGCGTCGGTGGGTGCGCGTTTGCAGGAGCCTCAGCCGATGGTCCCCGTCCGACATCCGCGGCCGGGACCGACACGCGTCACTCCCGCGCCGGCCGCCACCTAAGTTCCGAAAGTCGCCTCGCGTCCACGGCCCCCCCGGCCCCCCGCCGGCTCCTCTCCGGGCCCCGCCGTCCGACTCCCTCCGGGGGGGACCGTCGGCGGACGAGAGCCGGGGGGCGGGCGGGGGTGGGCCCGGACCGGCCGGCGGAGAGCCGTCCGACGGAGGCCGGGGCGGGGGAGGAGGCCGGGGCGGGGGTCCCCCGGCCCCCCGGGAGCGTCCCCCCCGCTCCGGCCGGCCCCGGGTCTTCCCCGTGCGGCCTCAACCCGAGGGGAAGTAGGGCGTGTCGCTGTGGTAGTTGTAATCGGGACAGACCTTCTGGACGAGTTTGTAGTCCGTGCTATAAAAGGAAATGTAAATACAGATGACTTTGAAAGGCTTGGAGCAGAGCCAGGACACGTGGCTTTGAGTCTGCTCCTGGTAGCAGGTTTTGGAGGGGTCATAGTTGCAGAGGGTGTTCTTGGTGGCCCTGTCCACCTTCTCGTACTCGACGCGGCAGTTGAAGGACTTGGAGTCTTTGGCGTCGATCACCGACTGCTGGGCCACGTCGAACTCCACGATCTTGGTGGGCGGCACCAGGCTGACCGACACGTTGCCCTGGCCGGTGGAGTTGTGGCGGAAGTAGACGCTGAAGGTGCCGTTGCCGTGGTCGACGATCTTGCCGGTGATCAGCAGGTTGAGCTTGACCGTCTTGATGTTGGAGTGGAAGTCGCCCCAGCCGAACATCTTCTTGAACTTCCCCGTCTTGACGATGGGCCTCCTCTTGGAGCGGGGCCGGGGCTCCTGGGGGTCGGAGGAGTTCCTCAGCCAATCCCAGAGGTCTCGCTCCGAGTACGGCTGGGGGGCGTCGTAGTGGAGGTCCAGATCCGTCTCATTCTCCTTGCCCGGAAGGTCTGGGAGAGGAGCCGGCTGATGGACAGGTCCTTGCGCTCTCCGGCCAGACGGGCTTCGGGCCGGACCTGGCGTTCCCGGGCCTCGCGGCCTCCGCCTTGCCGCCGTTCGTTAGGTTGGCGCAGGTGACCTGCAGGGGAGACAGACACGGACAGGGCGTTGACGCTCCCGGCCACGGAGGAGGGCGCGCCGTCCGTTCCCTCGGTCGCCTTTACCGAGCCCTCGCCGTGCGCGGAGCCCCGGCCCGACCGCTTGGGAGGTACGGTTCGGCGGCAGATAGGGACGGTCCCTACCCGGCGACGGGCTCGCGGTCCAGTTCGTTCCTTCGAATCGGACTTAGCCGGCGCTCGGCGTGCGCGGGGCCCTGGTCTGAGTGCTTGGAAAGTACGGTTCGGCGGCAGACAGGGACCGTCCCTACCCAACGACGGGTTCACGGTCTGGGAGCCTAGAGAGGCGGCGTGGCTTAGCGGAACCGGCCCGGGCTTGGGGGTCGGAGGTCGGGGGTTCTAATCCCCGCTCCGCCGCTGGTCGGCTGGGTGACTTTGGGCGAGTCATTTCGCTCCTCCGGGCTTCGGTTCCCTCATCTGGAAAACGGGGAGGAAGACCGTGAGCCCCACGTGGGACCACCTGATGACCTTCTATCTCCCCCAGCGCTTAGAACGGTGCGTGGCACGTAGTAAGCGCTTAACAAATACCGTCATTATGACTAGAAGGATGGGGGAGACAGACAACAAAACACAAGTGGACAGGCATCGGTAACGATAAATCATAATATTAAAGTTATCGTTTTGTTTTGCTCTCTGTCTCCCCCTTGCAGACCGTGAGCCCGTCGTCCGGCGGGGATCGTCTCTATCTGTTGCCGAACTGTACATTCCAAGCGCTTAGTACAGGGCTCTGCACACAGTAGGCGCTCGATAAGTACGACTGAATGAATTCTGGTAGTCGTCGAGCGCCTGCTACGTGGCGAGCCCCGTTCTGCGTGATGCCTAAGCCATTTTCTAAGCACTGGGGTAAATATGAATCGATCGGGTTGGTCCCCGTCATTCATCCGTCCAATCGTACTCACTGAGCGCTTACCACGTGCCGAGCACTGGACTGAACGCTCGGGAAAGTTCAATACAACACTGAGCAGTGCTATTCCCTGCCCACAACGAGCTTACAATCTACAGGGACCGTCCCACACGGGGCTCATGCTCTTCGTCTCCATTTTACGGATGCGGGAACCGAGGCCCGGAGGAGCGAAGCGACTTGCCCAAGGTCACGCTTCATTCATTCATTCGATCGTATTTACTGAGAGCTTACCGTGTGCACAGCACTGTAATGATCATAATAACAATTATAGTACTAGTTAAGTGCTCACTCGGTGCCAAGCACTGTTCTAAGCACGGAGGAAGATACAAGTTGAACAGGTTGGAGTCAGTCCCTGTCCCACGTGGGGCCCACAGCCTCAATCCCCATTTTACAGACGAGGTCACTGAGGCCCAGAGAAGCGAAGTGCCTTGCCCGAGGTCACACAGCAGACGTGTGGCGGGGCCGGGATCGGAACCCAGGTCCGTCTGACTCCCGGCCCCGGGCTCTAACCGCGAAGCCACGCTGCTCCTCATTGTGTGCTAAGCGCTTGGGAGAGTACGGTACAGCAATAGGCGGACACATTCCCCACCCAAAGTGAGTTTACACACACAGACGTGGGGCGGAACAGAATTGGAACCCAGGTCTCTCTGACTCCGGGGCCTGTGCTGTACCCAATAAGCCACGCTGCTCCTCATCGTGTACTAAGCGTTTGGGAGAGTACAGTACAGAAATAAGCAGATACATTCCCCCCACAGTGTGAGTTTACACACACAGACATGTGGCCGAGCAGAATTAGAACCCAGACCCTGCTGACTCCCGGGCCCGTGCTCTATCCACGAAGCCACGTCGCTTCTCACTGAGCATCCAAACAAGCCTTCGGGCCCGAATTGACGGGGAATGAGGTCGATTCGAGGTGGGTTTCTCCCTCCCTTTCTGAGGTCGAGGGATTCTTGATTCTTGATTCTATTGTTCTTGTCTGTCCGTCTCCCCCGATTAAAATAATTAATTACTTGGTGCCAACCACTGTTCTAAGCGCCGGGGTAGATAGAAGTTAATCAGGTTGGACACAGGTCCCTCTCCCATATGGGGCTTAAACTCTTATCCCCATTTTGCAGATGATTAACTTCTATCTACCCCGGCGCTTAGAACAGTGGTTGGCAACTAGTAATTAATTATTTTAAATTATTATAAATAAATTATTCTAATCCCAGCTCCACCACATACCTGCTGTGTGACCTTGGGCAAGTCACTTTAGTCACCTCTTACCACTCCTTGCCTATTCACTCATTCATTCAATTGTATTTATTGAGCGCTTACCACGTACAAATTACTGTATTAAGTGACCAGGCCGTGACTGATTGCTTCTCCCACACCCTCCCCTGTCTGCTGCCCCTCGATTAGAAGCTGGTTACGGAGAGGGAACGTGTCCGATAAATCTGTTGTACTGGACTCTCCTAAGCGCTTCGGTCAGTGCTGCGCACATAGTAAGCGCTCAATAAATACCGCCGATCGATTGATTGAAAAGGGAGAAATGGCGGGAGGCGGCTTGGGAGCTGGGAGGTCTCTAAACCGTTTCTCCCTCGGGAGTCATCTAGACTCTAGGGTGGGAGTGATTTTCTTTCCTCACAAACCTGGAAGAGTATCTTTTGAAGTCCGACAAGGAACCGAAACAAGTAGGGAGGAGAACAAAAACTATTCTTTTCGACGTGAATCGCCTCAGAAAAATAATAAAAGTGAGGGTTCATCCGTTGCTGAGATCGGGAAGGGGGAAGACGGGGGGAAAGAGCGGAGAAAAAACTGCAAACGAGTGGAAGGAAAAGCAGGAAACATTATTTTCCCCTGCTTCGCTGAGAGTCTCCGTGAAAATCCCGGGCCGACCTGGATCCGCCCTACCGCATCAATCGATCGATCGATCGATCGTATTTATTGAGCACTTAACGGTGTGTAGAGCACGGTACTGAGCGCTTGGGAGAGGACAAGACAGCAGGAGTCGGTAAGCACGTTCCCTGACCTCAGTGAGTTTACAGTCTGGGGGGGGGGACAGACATTAATGTAAATGAAGAAGCAGCATGGCTCAATGGAAAGAGCCCGGCCTTGGGAGTCAGAGGTCATGGGTTCTAATCCCGGCCCCGCCGCTCGCCAGCTGGGTGACTTTGGGCAAGTCACTTCACTTCTCGGTGCCTCAGTTCCCTCATCTGTAAAATGGGGATTCAAGCTGTGAGCCTCACATGGGACAACCTGATCACCTTCTATCCCCCCAGCGCTTAGAACAGTGCTTGGCACATAGTAAACGCTTAACAAATACCACCATTATTCCGGTCCAGAGAGACCCCATCTTTCGATCAGTGCCATCAGTGGGCAGGGGTTGTCTCTATCTGTTTGCCGAATTGTACATTCCAACCGCTTAGTACAGTGCTCTGCACATAGTAAGCGCTCAATAAATACTATTGATTGAATGTACGAACGAAGTGACGGTTGCGGATTTAAGTGCTGTAGGGCTGAAGGAGGGGTGAATAAAGGGGGCAGATTCATTCGTTCAATCGTATTTATTGAGCACTTACTGCGGGCAGAGCACTGTACTAAGCGATCGATCCGAACACATCAATCTCCCTCCCTCTCTCCTTCATCGGCCGCCCTCCCGGACTCGCCCTTTAATGACGTTCCTAAGCCGAGAGAGCAATTCTGCTCAACGTAATGGAAATATTCCAGAGAGTCCAATGGCCCATTTAACCCATTCCCCCAAAATATGATCACTGGATGCTCTGTGAGACTTACATTATTCTTCCAGTAATAAATGTATGAAGCGCTATTAACACCAAGAACACAAACCCAGCTGAAAAAAAAAAAAGTGCTAATGTTATGGATTTTCCCAGTAACTGGAGAAGGAGAATCGTGCGTGACTATCAGCTAGCATGTTTGCCCTAAAAAAATTAAAATATTTCATTCATTCAGTCGTATTTATTGAGTGCTTACTATGTACTGAGCTTTTGGGAGAGTACAATATAACAACAAACAGACCCATTCTTGCCCAGAGTGGGCTAAAATTATAATATCATTTGTTAATGAGATGTTCAACCCCTCGATTCTATTTATTGCTATTGTTTTTGTCCGTCTGTCTCCCCCGATTAGACTGTGAGCCCGCCAATGGGCAGGGATTGTCTCTATCTGTTGCCGAACTGTACATTCCAAGCGCTTAGTACAGTGCTCTGCACATAGTAAGCGCTCGATAAATACTATTGAAAGAATGAATGAATAAAATGATGTATTTTAAGATGATTTTTTGCCCTGGCACCTAAAAGGTGAACTTAACACAACCACCATGATCCTCATCATCATCAGTGGTATTTATTGAGTGCTAACTGTGTGCGGAGCACTGTACTGAGAGCTTGGGAGGGTACAATTCAGCAGAGTTGGAAGCCACTGTTCCCTGTCCACAGCAAGCTTATAGTTCAGAGGGGGAGACAAACCTGAATATAAATAAAGAATTTATAATATATAAGGGCCGTGTGGCTGAGGGTGAGGGGAAAATCATTCATTCATTCATTCATTCAATAGTATTTATTGAGCGCTTACTATGTGCAGAGCACTGTACTAAGCGCTTGGAATGCACAAATCGGTAACAGATAGAGACAGTCCCTGCCCTCTGATGGGCTTACAGTCTAATCGAATCAAATATCAAATATCAAGCATTGTACTGAGTGCTTGGGGCAGTACTACAGAGTAAGTAATGATAACGATGGTATTCGTTAAGCGCCTACTATGTGCCCAGCACTGTTCCAAGCGCTGGGGTAGATACAGAGTTAAGAGGTTGTCCCACGTGCGGCTCACAGTCTTCATCCCCATTTGACAGATGAGGGAACTGAGGCACTGAGAAGTTCAGCAGCTTGCCCAAGTCACCCAACAGACAGATGCAAAACCGGGATTAGAACCCACGGCCTTTATTCCCAAGCCCGTGCCTCTTTCCACTAAGCCACGCTGCTTCAGATAGACATAATCCCGCCTTCAAGACGTTGACAATTCAGTCTACAGTGTGCAAAACACTGATCAAAACACTCTCCCCAACCCGCTTAGCCTTGGGAGAACGCGACCGAGTTAGTAGCCCCAATCTCGCCCCGAAGGAGCCTATCGTGTCCGGTGCAGAGCACTGTGCTGAGCGCTTGGGAGAGTACAATAGGTCGGTAGAGATGATCCCGGCCCACGAGGAGCTGACGATTCTACGTGTGCAGAACACTGTAATAAACACTGTGGAGAGTACAATGGAGTTAGCTGGCACGGTTCCCGTTCTCTGTTCTCAAAGGCTTCACGTTTTATAAGTGCGAAGAGCACCGAACTGAGGGCTTGGGAGAATACAGAAGAGAAACAGTGCGGCCTAGTGCTACAGCCCCGGCTGGGAGTCAGGAGGACCTGGTTCTGATCCGGCTGGGCACTTGTCCGCTGTGTGACTCGAACAAGCCCGCTTGACTTCTCTGGCTCACCGGTAATACGGGGACTGAGACCGTAAGCCGCACCGGACCGTCGTCCAGCTTGATTACTTTCCCGTCGCTGTGGACGGCACCGGCTTCCCTTCCCGTCTCACGGGTCCCGTCACCTTGGCCACATCCTTGACTCGCTCACTCGTTCGGCCCACACGTCAATCCCGTCACTAAATTCCTGTCGGTCCCGCCTTCACGACATGGCTAAAATCCGCCCTTTCCCTCTTCATCCCAATCTTCTACCACCTTAATCCTTCACTCGTCGTCTCCCGGCCGGGATTACGGCATCAGCCTCCTCGTGACCTCCCGCCTGCCCGTTCTCCCCCCCACTCCAGTCCGTACTTCACTCTGCTGCCCCGGATCGTTATTCTACAGAAACGTTCGGGACACGCCACCCGCTCTTCAAAAAACTGCCGTGGTTGCCCGTCACTTCGTATCAAACAAAAACTCCTCACCATTGGCTTTAAAGCCGTCAATCCCCCGGCCCCTTCCTACCTCACCTCCCTTCTGTCCGTCTCCATCCCCGCCCGCACGCTCCGCTCCTCGGCCGCCGCTCGCCTCCTCCCTGGGCCTCCGGCTCGCCCGGCTCGCCGCCGACCCCCGGCCCTCCTCCCGCCTCTGGCCCGGAACGCCCTCCCTCCTCAAATCCCACAGACTGTGATTCTCTTCCCGCCTTCAAAGCCTTGGGAAG
This sequence comes from Ornithorhynchus anatinus, assembly GCF_004115215.2. NCBI lineage: Eukaryota > Metazoa > Chordata > Mammalia > Monotremata > Ornithorhynchidae > Ornithorhynchus > Ornithorhynchus anatinus. Next base: position 68,060,929 of record NC_041735.1, read on the forward strand.
CAGCGTGGCTCAGTGGAAAGGGTCCGGGCTTGGGAGTCAGAGGTCATGGTTTCGAATCCCCACTCTGCCACTCGTCAGCTGTGTGACTGTGGGCGAGTCACTTCACTTCTCTGTGCTTCAGTTCCCTCATCTGTAAAATGAGGATTAACTGTGAGCCTCACGTGGGACAACCCGATGACCCTGTTGTATCTACCCCAGTGCTTAGAACAGTGCTCTGCACATTGTAAGTGCTTAACAAATACCAACATTATTATTATTATTATTATTATTATTGAAGGCCCGCCTCTTCCAAGAGGCCTTCCCTGACTAAGCCCCACCTTTCCTCATCTCCGACTCCCTTCTGCATAGACTGTAAGCCCATCAGTGGGCAGGGATTGTCTTTATCTGTTGCCGAATTGTACATTCCAAGCGCTTAATACAGTGCTCTGCACATAGTAAGCGCTCAATAAATACTATTGAATGAATTGAATGAATCACCCTGACTTGTTCCCTTTGCCCTCCCCCCTCCCATAGCTCCACCCTACTTATGTATGTCCCTCGCTGTCATTTTCTTTAGTTGTAGTCATATCTATCTCCCCCACTCTAGACTGTAAGCTGTGGGCAGGGAATGTAATAATAATAATAATAATAATAATGTTGGTATTTGTTAAGCGCTTACTATGTGCCGAGCACTGTTCTAAGCGCTGGGGTGGACACAAGGGAATCAGGTTGTCCCACGTGGGGCTCACAGTCTTAATCCCCATTTTACAGATGAGGTAACTGAGGCGCCGAGAAGTGAAGTGACTTGCCCAAAGTCACACAGCTGACAAATGGCCGAGCCGAGCCGGGAATGTGTCTGTTTATTAATCCCAAACGCTTAGTCCAGTGCTCTGCACACAGTAAGCACTCAATAAATACGATTGACCGAATGAATAAATTACTTTTTATCCACCCTGTGCTTAGAAGAGTGCCTGGCGCATAGTAAGTTCTTAACAAATACCACAAAAAAAAAAAAAGGAAAACCTGATTCCTTATCTCAAAGAGCTTCTAGACTAGTTGGGCAAGTCAGGAAAATATAAGCAGCGTGGCTCAGTGGAAAGAGCCCGGGCTTCGGAGTCAGAGGTCATGGGTTCGACTCCCGGCTCTGCCACTTGTCAGCTGTGTGACTGTGGGCGAATCACTTCACTTCTCTGGGCCTCAGTTCCCTCATCTGTAAAATGGGGATTAACTGTGAGCCTCCCGTGGGACGACCCGATGACCCTGTATCTCCCCCAGCGCTTAGAACAGTGCTCTGCACCTAGTAAGTGCTTAACAAATACCAACATTATTATAAAATAACCAGCGCTCTTTTTTTTGGTTTGAGTTTGGGGGTTTTTTTAATGGCACGTGTTAAGCGCTTACTATGTTCCAGGCACCGTGCTAAGAGTAAGGATAGATACAAATTCATCAGGTTGCATACAGTCCCTGTCCCACGTGGGGTTCACAGTCTTAATCCCCATTTTGCAGATGAGGGAACTGAGGCACAGAGAAGTGAAGTGACTGGCCCGAGGTCACGCCGCAGATGAGTGGCGGAGCCGGGATTAGGACCCAGGTCCTTCCGACTCCCAGATCTGTGCTCTAACCACTAGGCTGCACGGTGGATAGAGCACAGGCCTGGGAATCAGAAGGCCTAGCAGGAGGAGGAGGAAGCTCAGTGGTTAGAGAAAGGGGGAAGAGGCCGAGGTGTCCACAGGCCTCATTAGATCCTGCTTGGAAAGAGCCCGGGCTTGGGAGTCAGAGGCCGTGGGTTCTAATCCCGGCTCCCCTGCTTGCCAGCTGTGTGACTTTGGGCAAGTCACTTACCTTCTCTGGGCCTCAGTTCCCTCATCTGGAAAATGGGGATGAAAACCGTGAGCCCCGCGGGGGACAAGCTGATCGCCTTGTGTCACCCAGCGCCTAGAACAGTGCTGTGCACATAGTAAGCGCTTAACGAATACCACCATTTTCTCAGAACGATGACCCCTGGTGTCTAAGGGCCCGGTAGTCAATCATATTTATTAAGCATTTACTGTGTGCAGAGCACTGTGCTCGGCGCTGAGCGATTATACGCGGGGAAGAATCAAACATGGTCCCTCATCCCTAATGGGGCTCATCCTACCACGCATTAAGTCCGCAATCTGTGGCGAGCAGACTTTCAACTACCCAGCTGAAATTCAGTAGTTTGCCAGATGAATAATTACATTTTTAAAGAATCAATACCCTGCTTCTTTGAAGTGCTTTTAAAACCTGTCCTTTAAAAATTTGAGAGTTATAGTCTCCCCTCCCTTCGGGTTATCCAATCTCTCCCCATCAATCAATCCTACTTATTGAGCATTTACCGGGTCCAGAACGTTGTACTGAACACTTGAGGGAGGACAGCTGAACAGTATAACAGACACATTCCCTGCCCACCACAAGTTTACAGTCTCCAGGAGAGAGACAGTAATGGAAATTAATAAATTAAAGATATGTAAATAAATGCTGCAGGGATGGGAGAGGGGTTGAATAAAGGGAGCACGTCAGGGAGACGCGGGAGGGAGTGGGAAAAGGGGGACTTGGTCAGGGAGGGCCTCTTGGAGGAGGTGGGCCTTCAATAACGTGGCTCGGTGGAAAGAGGCCGGGCTTTGGAGTCAGAGGTCATGGGTTCGAATCCCGGAACTGCCACTTGTCAGCTGTGTGACTGTGGGCGAGTCGCTTCACTTCTCTGTGCCTCAGTTCCCTCATCTGTAAAATGGGGATGAAGACCGTGAGCCCCACGTGGGACGACCCGATTCCCCTGTGTCTACCCCGGCGCTTAGAACAGTGCTCTGCACAGAGTAAGCGCTTAACAAATACCAACATTATTATAAGGCTTCGAAGAGGGGAGAAAGAGGAATCGTCTGTGGGATTTGAGGAGGGAGGGCGTTCCGGGCCAGAGGCGGGACGCGGGCGAGAGGTCGGCGGCGAGACGGGAGCGATGGGGGGACAGGGAGAAGGTCGGCTTTAGAGGAGCGGAGCGTGCGGGCCGGGTTGGAGTCGGAGAGCAGTGAGGTGAGGTCGGAGGGGGCCGGGGATGGACGGCTTTAAAGCACCCCCAAGCACTCCTGTGCTCAACTCTAGGTATAAATGTTTTTGTTGTCAGTGCTCTCCCTTTTGAGAGTAAACTCACTGTGGGCAGACACCACGTCCCTTCTTTATTCCATACTAACTGGGCTATTTATTAAGCGCTTACTCTGTGCCAGGCAGAGTTGGACCCAGCCCCTGTCCCGGGTGGGGCTCACAGTCTTCATCCCCATTTTAAACATGAGGTCACCGAGGCCCAGGGAAGTGAAGTGATTTGCCCAAGGCCACCCAGCAGGTAAACGGTGGAGCTGGGATTAGAACCCACGACCTTCGGACTCCCAAGCCCTTGTTCTAGCCATTACCACCGCGCAGCTTAGCTTAGCAAAGAAGCAGAGTGGAGGCTTAGGGGAAAGAACCCGGGCTTGGGAGTCAGAGGACGTGGGTTCCAATCCCGGCTCCTCCACCTGTCTGTTGTGTGACCTTGGGCGAGCCGCTCAACTTCTCTTTGCCTCAGTTCCCTCTCTGTAAAATGGGGATGAAGACTGTGAGCCCCACGTGGGACCACCTGATTACACTGTATCTCCCCCAGCGCTTAGAACAGTGCTTGGCACTTAGTAAGCGCTTAACGAATGCCATTATTATTATCATTCCCAAGTGCCTAATACCGTGTAGAGGACTCAAGGGTCAAGTGATCGATCAAACCATTCAATTCATTCATTCATTCAATAGTATTTATTGAGCGCTTACTATGTGCAGAGCACTGGACTAAGCGCTCGGAATGGACAAATCGGTAACGGACAGAGACGGTCCCCGCCCTTTGACGGGCTCACGGTCTAATCGGGGGAGACGGACGGACGAGGACGATGGCGATAAATGGAATCGAGGGGATGAACGTCTCATTAAAACAATAGCAAATAAACCATCACCACTATCAATCAAACGAGGGTATTCAGTGAGCGCTTATTCCGGGCCGAGAACTGTACTAAGCGCTTGGAAATCTACGGTGCAACAGAGTGGGTAGACGTTCCCTGCCCACAACGAGCTTCCGATCCACGGGAGAAGCTTACGGTCTACGGGGACTCCATTATTACTAGAGAAGCGGCGAGGCTCAGTGGCAAGAGCCCGGGCTTGGGAGTCGGAGGTCGTGAGTTCTAATCCCGGCTCCGCCGCTTGCCGGCTGTGTGACTTTGGGCAAGTCGCTTCTCTGGGCCTCAGTTACCTCAGCTGGAAAATGGGGATTGAAACTGTGAGCCCCAAGTGAGACAACCCGATAACCTTTCCTCCCCCGCCCCGGTGCTTAGAAGAGTGCTTTGCACATAGTAAGAGCTTCATTCATTCATTCAGTAGCATTTGCTGAGCGCTTACTGTGTGCAGAGCACTGTACTTAAAGCTTGGAAAATACAGTTCGGCAACAGATAGAGACCATCCCTGCCCAGTGACGGGCTCACGGTCTAATCGGGGGAGAAAGACGGACAAAAACAAGATATCATAATCATGATAAATAGCTTAACAAATACCACTATTATTATTATTATTACTACTGCTAATGAAAGAGCACAAGCTTGGGAAGCCCCAGGTTCTAATCCCAGCTCCATCGCTTACCTGACGTGTGACCCTGGGCAAGTCACTTCACTTCTCTGTGCCTCAGTTCCCTCATCTGCAAAAAGTACCCTCTCCTACTTAGAACGTGAGCCCCATGTGGGACTTGATTATCCGGTATCGACTTTAATGCTTAGTACAGTGTTTGGCACCTGGTAAGCACTTAACAGATACCATTATCTTTTTTTAATCGTCATTATTATTCATTCATTCAATCGCACCTGTGGAGCGCTCACCGTGCGCAGAGCGCTGGACTAAGCGCTTGGGAGAGTAGGCTACCAAAATAAAAGTACGCATTTCTTGCCCACAACGAGTTCCACTACTGCAAGTAGTCCAATTTTCACAGCTAAGGTTCTGAGAAATCTACTCCAGTCCTACTTTTATAACCGAGATAGAAAACCGACTCTGGAGATGGTTTCGGATTGGAAAATCTGCGACCGGTGACGTCTATCGATTCTCTGTCATTAGTCCAATTGGACAGGTGGATTGAAAGCTTGGTATTTACTCTGCCATCTTTATCCCCTCTGAGTCCAAGGAGTATAATGTCAAACGTCTGAATAAATTGCTTAAAAGTAGTCGGAAGAACTCGGGCCGGGGAAGCGGGCGGGAGGTTCGCTCTTGCGCCTTTTCGAAGCGGGGGAGCGAATGCATTCATTCATTCATTCGCTGAATCGTATTTATCGAGCGCTTACTAGGTGCTGAGCACTGTACTAAGCGCTCGGAAAGTACGATCCGGCAACAGATGGAGACAATCCCCATCCAACAACGGGCTCACAGCCAATCTACGTGGCTTTCACGACGAAGTCGCAAGGGCACGGAGAGATTTGGGACGCGACTGAAATTGCGCTGGATGAAATATCCCCCTGACTCTTGCTTTCCATTTTTTAAGCAAGATTTTGAACTCAACTCCGGAGACTCGCTGCCGATGATGTCATGAAAGAGTTCTCCCTTCAGTGGATTACGAGTCTGGGAACTCCGCGCCCGTGCCGTCCGGCGGGGGATTAAACCGTCAGCGGATGAATTCGATTAGGTTAAAAATGCCTAACCGAGTTTTAAGAAGACTTCTTTATTCGAGCGGCGGAGTCTCGTCAGCTTGGAAATGAAACTCTTGTTAGGTAAATAACTTTTGTCAAAAACCCGCTGCTCTTATCAACCCTACTGTAAGCCTTGTTTTATTAATATCGGCTTGCCGTTCGCCGCTGAGGGGAGGAGTGGAATTTCAAGTGACTCGGGAGTCGGGTGGGAGGCCCAGGTAGGACTTCATTTTAATCAAAACCTGAACTCAAGCCTGCTTTGCGTAGCTCACGTGAAGTTGTGTTGGAATATCTGCTTCAGTGTCCTAGTTTAAGGTGGCGGGACAGGGCTAGGAGGCACGCGTGGGAGATGGACATATCCTAAACAATCTTATTGCAATAACTGTGGTGTTTGTTAAGTGTTTCCTTTGCCCCGAGCACTGTACTGAGCGCTTAGAACAGTGCCTGGCACATAGTAAGCGCTTAACAAGTACCACCATTATTATTATTAGGGAAGCAGCGTGGCTCAGCGGAAAGAGCCCGGGCTTGGGAGTCGGAGGTCATGGGTTCGAATCCCAGATCTGCCACTTGTCAGCTGGGTGACTGTGGGCGAGTCACTTCACTTCTCCGGGCCTCAGTTCCCTCATCTGGAAAATGGGGATTAACTGTGAGGCTCACGTGGGACGACCTGATGACCCTGTGTCTACCCCAGCGCTTCGAACAGTGCTCTGCACCTAGTAAGCGCTTAACAAATACCAACATTATTATTATTATTATACGCACACGCCCACCCCCTGAGCGGGTCAGTAGTATGTGGGATGGAGCCTGTGTCCGACCCGTTTACGTCGATTCCATCCCAGTGCTTGGCATATAATAAGCGCTCAATAATAATCCCTCTAGGCTGTAAGCTCCCGTTTAAATAAAATAAATTACGGTATTTGTTAAGCGCTTACTATGTGCAAAGCACTGTTCTAAGCGCTGGGGGATACAAGGTGATCAGGTCGTCCCACGTGGGGCTCACGGTTTTAATCCCCATTTGACAGATGAGGTAACCGAGGCACAGAGAAGTGAAGTGACCCCCCCCCCCAAGGTCACACAGCTGACTAGTGGCGGAGCCGGGATTAGAACCCGTGACCTCTGACTCCCAAGACCGGGCTCTTTCCACTGAGCCACGCTGCTTTACACTCTAAGCTTGTTTGGGGCAGGGAATGTGTCTGTTTATTGTTACATCGAATGCTCCCAGTGCTTAGAACAGTGATTTGCACCCAGTAAGTGCTCGATAAAGGTGAATGAATGAATTAATTAATTACCACGAAGATGCACAAACACACACACGCAATGACGGGTGCGAAATCGAGGCGGACGGGTAGTGAGCATCCTTACTGGGAAATGAAGAATCACGGCAGGGAGAGGCCAGAGAGAGGAGTCCATTGTGGGCAGGGATTGTCTCTATCTGTTGCTGGCTTGTACTTCCCAAGCGCTCAGTACAGTGCTCCGCACAGAGTAGGCGCTCAGTAAATACGATCGAATGAATGAATCCCACAAACGAACAACCAACCTGAAAGCCCGACCAGCTGCAGAGAACATGCGCCGGGCGGGGATTACTGGGAGCTGATCCATCAGTGGCATTTATTGAGCGCCAACCGTGTGCAGATTGCTGTACACGGTGCTTGGGACAATACACTATAACAGAGTGTATAGGAGCTTACAGCTGATAATCGAAGCCAACAATGTGTTCTATTGTCCCCTCCCAAGCGCTTAGTGCAGTGCTCTGCACACAGTAAGTGCTCGAGAAATACGATCGAATGATTGAATGAATCTGTGGAGCTCTGCCCAGTAAATTAAGCGAACAGAGAAACGTTGTTTCAGAGATACAATATCGTTAATTGAAGCTTATCGTTGATTGAAGCTATTCAATTTCCAAATCGGCGATGTTGGTCCTCGAACTTGGATTTGACCCCTTCGTCACCCTCAGCCTCTCAGGACTTTGTACTTCCTCATAATTTATTTACGGGAGGCAGCGTGGCTCAGGGGAAGGAGCCCGGGCTTGGGAGTCGGAGGTCATGGGTTTGAATCCCGACTCTGCCACTTGTCAGCTGGGTGACTGTGGGCAAGTCCCTTCACCTCTCTGTGCCTCAGTTCCCCCATCTGGAAAATGGGGATGAAGACTGTGAGCCCCACGTGGGACAACCCGATTGCCCGGTATCTACCCCAGCGCTTAGAACAGTGCTCGGCATATATTAAAAGCTTAACAAATACCAACATTATCTTTTATTTCTATTAATGTCTCTTCCCCCTCTGGATTTTAAGCTCCTTGTGGGCAAGGAATGCATTTATTGGACTCTCCCAAGCGCTTAATACAGTGCTCTGCTTAATGAATACCATTCATTGATTGATTGATTGGTTGAAAGAAGAACAAAACATTACAGAAAATCCCAAGCAAGGAAATGCATCTTTACACAGCCAAGTTGAAATTCATGAATTCATGAAGTTACTACTCTGAGGGTGAGAGGTAGGAGAAGGAGGAGGAGGAAGAGAAGGAGGAGGAAATATCTAATCCCAACTTCACCACTCTCTCCCCCAGCACGTAGAACAGCGCTGGACACATAGTAAGCACTTAATAATAATAATTACAGTATCTGTTAAGCGCTTACCATGTGCCGGGCACTGTACTAAGCACCGCGGTGGATACAAGGTAATCAGGTTTTCCCACGTGGGGCTCACAGTCTTAATCCCCATTTTCCAGATGAGGGAACTGAGGCCCAGAGAAGTGAAGCGGCTCGCCCAAGGTCACACAACAGACAAGTGGCGGAGCCGGGATTAGAACCCACGTCCTCTGACTCCCAAGTCCGGGCTCTTTCCACTGGGCCTCGCTGCTTCTCATAACAAGTACCCGAATTAATATTATTATTATTATTATTATTATTCTCTGTGCCTCAGTGACCTCATCTGGAAAATGGCGTTGGAAACTGTGAATCGCACATGGGACAGGAACTCTGTCCAACTAGATTTGCTTGGATTCGCCCCAGCACTTAGTACGGTGCCCGGCACATAGTAGGCGCTTAACGAATACCGCCGTTATTATGATTATTATGACTGACGATCGACCATCGGACCGCCGCTTCGCTTCTAAGCAGACGGTCTTGACCAAAATTGGAACTCTCCCCCACTGCCCCTTCCACTTCAAGCGGCGTGGCTTAGTGGAAAGAGCCCCGGCTGGGGAGTCAGAGGTCGTGAGTTCTAATCCCGGCTCGGTCACCCGTCAGCTGCGTGACCCTGGGCGAGTCACTTCACTTCTCTGGGCCTCAGTTCCCTCATCCGGAAAATGGGGATGAAGACCGTGAGCCCCACGTGGGACGACCTGATCACCTGGTATCCCTCCAGCGCTTAGAACAGTCCTTGGCACATGGTAAGCGCTTAACAGATGCCATTATTTATTTCTTTTTATTTTATTTTAAAAGGGAGTCACCCCGGTTCGCTTATCCGTATCCCTCCCGGAAAAATTCCGTCCCTCCGGCTGAGTTATTGGCTTTGCCCGATTTTGAGAGGAGAGGAGGGGTTGCGGCACGCCGGCTGATGGAATGAAATCGGCCGGGGGCACCGGGAAGACGGATGGACTGCACGGGACGTTTAACGGATATTGCCTTCAAGAAAACAACCCTTTAAAAACTTGGGTCCCGTCACTCTAACGGGAAAAAAATGAAGTGGAGAGCTCTTCAAGATGCAGGTTAGCCGAGCAAAACACATTCTCTTTCCAGCTGTGTTATCCGCTCTGCCCTGGAGGCGGGAATACAGGGGGGCGCGTAGTTGATCCGCATCCGCCGGCCCCCTCGCGTCTAGGAACCATCAGTCAATCCGTCCACCGGTACGGAAAGCCAAGGAGACAAGGTGGGGAGTAAAATGTCGCCGTCACGTTGAAACGCATCAGGGAAATCGACTTACACGCTCCTGCTCACTCTTAAGGAAAACAGGGAAAATCGCTGGGATATCTGTTGGACGGCTACTCTGTCCCGAGCACCGTACTGAGCACTGGGGTAGATGAAAGACAATCAGATCGGACACCGTCCTTATCCCTCACGGGGCTCGCAATCTAACAATAATAATAATAATAATGTTGGTATTTGTTAAGCGCTTACTACGTGCAGATCACTGTTCTAAGCGCTGGGGAGATACGGAGTAATCAGGTTGTCCCACGTGAGGCTCCCAGTCTTAATCCCCATTTTACAGATGAGGGAACTGAGGCCCAGAGAAGTGAAGTGACTCGCCCTCAGGCACACAGCTGACAAGCGGCGGAGCCGGGATTCGAACCCATGACCTCTGACTCCAAAGCCCGGGCTCTTTCCACTGAGCCACGCTGCTTCTCTAAGGAGGGAGGATAACACTATCGTGGGCACGGAATTCATTCGTTCATTCAATCCTATTTATTGAGCGCTTCCTGGGTGCAGGGCACTGAACTAAACGCTTGGGAAGTCCAGTACAAATAGAGACAACCCCCGCCCACAACGGGGTCACAGTCTAGAAATGTGTCTGCCGGTCCGTTCTATGGTTATATCGTTCTCTCCCAACTGCTTAAGACAGCGCTTCAGAGCCGTCCATCCCCTCGCCCCCTCCTACCTCACCTCACCTCACTACCCTCCCACTCCGTTCATTCATTCAATAGGATTTATTGAGCGCTTACTAGGTGCAGAGCACTGTACTAAGCGCTTGGAATGAACAAGTCGGCAACAGATAGAGACGGTCCCTGCCGTTTGACGGGCACTTTCTCTTGTCACTCTGAAATCCCCCGAGTCCCGTCCCCACCCTTCCCACCTCCCCAAAACCTCACCTCCCATTCCTGGGGATTTTGAAACTCCACTTCCCCGACCCTCTGTAGCATTTTCGAGCTCCAACCGGGTCGGGAAGGGACTACAGTTACCCCAGCTGGGCCCGCACGCTCCGCTCCTCCGCTGCCAACGTACTCACTGGGCGTCCGTCTCATCCATCTGGCCTCCGACCTCTCGCCCACATCCCGTCTCTGGCTTGAACGCCCTCCCTCCTCAAATCCCTCAGACAGTGGCTCTCTCCGGCCTTCAAAGCCTTCCCGAAGGCCCGTCTCCTCCCAGAGGCCTTCCCCGACTGCGCCCTCCTCCCCTCCCGCTCCCTTCTGCGTCGCCCCCGACTCGTTCCCTTCATTTATCCTCCCTCCTGGCCCCACGACACTCATGTCAATGTTTCCGTCTCCCCCTCTAGACCGTAACCTCGTCGTAGGCGGCGAATGTGTCCGTCCTATTGTCCTCTCCCGATCACTTAGCTCTGCACCCGCTAAGCACTCAATAAATACAACTGTCCGACTGACTGACTTTTCAGTGTTTTCATCCATTCACCGAGGCCCGGAGCAGGGAAGCGACTTGCCTAGGGTCACCGAGCTGACGAGTGGCGGAGCCGGGATTAGAACCCAGGCCCTCCTGATTCCCAAGCCCGTGCTCCTTCCACTAGGCCACGCCGCTTCTCTTCTTGAGCACTCACTGCGTGGGAAGCACTGATAAGAGAAGCAGCGTGGCTCAGCGGAAAGAGCCCGGGCTTGGGAGTCAGAGGTCATGGGTTCGAATCCCGGCTCCGCCGCTCGTCAGCTGGGTGACTGTGGGCGAGTCACCTCACTTTTCTGTGCCTCAGTTCCCTCATCTGGAAAATGGGGAGGAAGACCGTGAGCCCCGCGTGGGACAACCTGATCACCCTGTCTCTACCCCAGCGCTTAGAACAGTGCTCGGCACATAGTAAGCGCTTAACAAATACCAACATCATTATTATTATTATTATTGAGGCTTTGGAAGAGTACGATATAACAGAGTTAATAGACTCACTCCCTGCCCACGAGGAGCTTACAGTCTAGAGAAGCAGCGTGGGTTAGAGCACAGGCTTGGGAGTCATTCATTCATTCATTCATTCATTCAACAGTATTTATTGAGCGCTTACTATGTGCAGAGCACTGTACTAAGCGCTTGGAATGGACAAGTCGGCAACAGATAGAGACGGTCCCTGCCCTTCGATGGGCTTACGGTCTAGTGGGGGAGACGGGCAGACAAGAACAATGGCAATTGTTCAGTCAGAGTCAGAGGTCATGAGTTCGAATCCCAGCCCCACCACTTATTACCTTGTCTCTACCCCAGCATTTAGAACAGTGCTTAGCACATTGTAAGCGCTTAACAAAAACCATCATCGTCATTATTATTAGAGGGAGAGTCGCTTCCCTCTACGCCTCTCGACCCTTAAGTGAAGGACTCGGCGCTCGGTCCCCTAACGTCACCTTCTCCGACCGCTTGTGCCGGAGCCGATAAACGTCCGACGCGCGGGTTCTTCAGAGGATGAAAAGCCTCCTTCAGAATTCCAGAGACAAGCCGGCTCGCCAATTTACAGTGCCAGCCAGCAAAAATTCTCTCAGTGGCCCTTAACGCTTCTAATGAAAATCAAGTCGAACGGTGTGAGGCCATGAGGACGTCTGACCCGTCTGGGACGAGAGGAACAAACGCGTAGCTTTCTAATCAAAGGCTCCAGAGCCTCGCGAAGCCCCAACACCGGTCTCCAAACGGACGCCTCGGACCAGGGAAGGAGAAACTATCAATACCCAAACTGCCTAATTATTCAATTCCACTCAAGCTTTCGGGAGATTCTCTCCTGACTCCTGCCGTGATTAATTTCGGCCCCGGAGCATAAGGTTTGATTACCCCCGCTCTCCGCGTATAAAACCGCAAACCTCATTAGGGGTCACGGAAATGATCCGGCCTCCACGTAGGGCTCGGTGGCTTCCCGTGGCAGGGAAGTTGGCCGTTGGCTACCTGCTGAGGGGAGATTGATGTGCTTTCTGTTTTTCAGAACTTCCTCGCCGCACGTCCTTCGTGCCGATGGCAAGGGAGACGGTTCGGGAGGGCCAGGGATCTATTTCCGCGCTCGGAAAAGGGACGGGCCTTCGTCACAGTTAGAGACTCCCACCCCCCCCTTGACCGGAAGCTCGTTGCGGAGTCGCGTCCGCCGACTCTTGTTGCGTTGGACCCTCCCGAGCGCTTGGTACGACGCTCTGCACGCCGGAAGCGCTCCATAAATACCACTGATTTCTTAATCACCATTAGGCAGTGGGGCTGTAGATGAAATTACAGACGTCAGGTGGGTTCCGGCAGCCACGTCTGTATTCATTCCATCGTGTTTATCAAGCGTTTGTCGTGTGCAGAGCACTGTATTAAGCGCTTGGGAAAGCACGATACAACAATAAAGGGTGCCAATCCCTGCCCACAACGAGCTCACAGTCTAGTTTCTAAGTAAGCAGCGCGGCTCAGTGGAAAGAGCCCGGGGCTTAGGAGTCAGAGGTCATGAGTTCTAATCCCAGCTCCACCGCTTGTCAGGTGGGTGACTTTGGGCAAGTCACTTCACTTCTCTGGGCCTCAGTTACCTCATCTGGAAAATGGGGATTAAGACTGTGAGCCCCGCGTGGGACCTGATTCCCCTGCATCTCCCCCAGCGCTTAGGACAGTGCTCGGCACGTAGTAAGCGCTTAACAAATACCAACATTATTATTATTATTATTATTATCATCACATTCGATATCACACATCACATCTGCTATCTACTCCTTCCCTAACCCCAAAGTATTTATTTACATACCTTTAAATTATATATTATGAATTACTTCTTTGTATCCTATCAGTGCCGGTCTCCCCCTCTAGACTGTAAGCTCATTACGGGCAGGGAACGTATCTGCTCATTCTGTTTTATTGTCCGCTCCCAAATGCTTAGTATTGCGCTCTGCCAATAGTAAGCGCTCCATAAAGACCACTGATGGACTGACTGAATCATCATCATGACGATTATTATTCATTCATTCATTCAACGGTATTTATTGAGCGCTTACTACGTGCAGAGCACTGTACTAAGCGCTTGGAATGGACAAATCGGTAACAGATAGAGACGGTCCCCGCCCTCTGACGGGCTCACGGTCTGATCGGGGGAGGCGGACGGACGAGAACCATGGCAATAAATAGAATCAATATGGCACGGAACTTGTCAATACTATATGCCAGGCACTGTACTAAACGCTGGGTAGGTACAAGATGATCAGTTTGGGCACCGTACCTGTCTCCCACGGGGCTCACAGTTGGAGGGAATAAGACTTTACAGATGAGGTAATAATAATAGTAATAATAATGTGTGGTATTTGATAAGCACTTAACTTGTGTGCCAGGCACTGTACGACGCAAATCCGGTTGGACACAGTCCCCGTCCCACGTGGGGCTCACAGTCTCAGTCCCCATTATACAGAGGAGGGAACTGAGGCCCAGAGACGGGGAGTGACTTGCCCCAGGTCACACAGCAGGCAAGTGGAGGAGCCGGGATTAGGACCCCCTGACTCCTAGCCCGGGATCCTTCCCACTAGGCCACGTTGCTTCCTATTTATTATCCTTACGGTGCTTATCAAGAGCTGACTGTGTAGTAGATGCCAAGGTGAATTCAAGGTTAAAACAGATCAGATAATAATAATGATGGTGGTACTGGTTAAGCACTTACTCTGGGCCGAGCACTGTTCTAAGCACTGGGGGAGATACAAGGTGATCGAGTTGTCCCACATGGGGCTCCCAGTCTTCATCCCCATTTTCCAGGTGAGGGAACCGAGGCCCAGAGAAGTGACGTGACTCGCCCAAAGTCACACAGCTGATAAGCAGCTGAGAAGCAGCGTGGCTCAGCGGAAAGAGCAAGGGCTTTGGAGTCAGAGGTCGTAGGTTCGAATCCCGGCTCGGCCGCTTGTCAGCTGTGTGGCTGAGGGCGAGTCACTTCACTTCTCTGGGCCTCGGTGACCTCATCTGGAAAATGGGGATGAAGACCGTGAGCCCCACGTGGGACGACCCGATTCCCTTGTGTCTACCCCAGCGCTGAGAACAGTGTTCTGTACATAGTAAGCGCTTAACCGATAGCAACATTATTATAAGCGGCGGAGCCGAGATTAGAACCCACGTCCTCTGACTCCCAAGCCCGGACTCTTTCCACTGAGCCACGCTGCTCCTCGGTCGGATCAGATACACCCCCTCTCTCAATTTCAGAGGATAATAATGACGATAACAACAAGAACCGTGATAGGTGTCAAGCGCTTTCTATGTGTCAGGCACTGTACTAAGCGCTGGGGTGGACATGAGCAAAGCGGGTTGGACCCAGCCCCCGTCCCAGGTGGGGCTCCCAGTCTTCATCCCCGTTTTACAGGTGAGGGAACTGAGGCAGAAGTAAAGTGACTTACCCAAGGTCACACACAGAACCCAGGTCCTTCTGACCCCCCAGGCCCGGGCTCTTTCCACTAGGCCACGCTGCTTCTCTGTGCTGAACGCCAGGCCCAGAAGGGCGACATCACAGGGCCGGTAGCGGAGCCGGCATTCCGACACGGATCATTTTTCTATAAAATCAATCGGGCCACGTCTCCCCCCTCCTCAAAAACCTCTAGCGGTCGCCCATCCACCTCTGCATCCAACAGAAACCCGTCCCGTCATTCATTCGCGTTTACTGAGCGCTTTACTGGGTGCAGGGCACCGTACCAAGCGCTCGGAATGTACAGTGCGGGAACTGATAGAGACCATCCGTGGCTCAGTGGCCACAGCCCGGACTTGGGAGTCAGAGGTCGTGGGTTCTAATGCCGCTCTGCCGCTTGTCGGCTGTGTGACTTTGGGCGAGTCACTTCACTTCTCTGGGCCTCAGTCACCTCACCTGGAAAATGGGGATGAAGACTGGGAGCCCCACGGGGGACAACCTGATCACCTTGTAGTCCCCTCTCCCCCACGCTTAGAACAGTGCTCGGCACATAATAAGTGGTTAACAAATACCGACATTATTATTATTATTATTCATTCATTCAATAGTATTTATTGAGCGCTATGTGCAGAGCACTGTACTAAGCGCTGGAATCCCTACCCAACAACGGGCTCGCCGTGTAGAAACTCTTTATCCTCGCCTTTATAGCGTTCGAGCCCCTACCTCACCTCCCCAATCTCCTCCTATGGCCCAGCCCGTGCGCGCCACTCTTCTATTCATTCGTACGTTCAATTGTATTTATTGAGCGCTTACCATGTGCAGAGCATCGTCCGAAGCTCTTGGAAGGACAGTCTGGCGATTGTACTTTTCCCACGTCCTCCCTCCGGCCTGGAACCGCCCCTCCTACGCACCCCCAAATCCAGACCACCCCTCTCTCCCCTTTCGAAGCTTTACTAAGGCCACGTCTCCTCCAAGAAGTCTTCCCTGATTGTCCCCTCTTTTCCCCAGCTCCTTCCCCCTCCTTCATGGTCCGGGCTCCTGGATCGAGCCCCGCGCGGACTGTGTCTGACCCGATTCGCCGGCGTCCACCCTAGCGCTTAATACGGTGCCGGGCAAATGGTGAGCGCTTGACATGGCGTTGTGGAAAGAGCATTCGTTCATTCATTCAATAGTATTTACTGAGCGCTTACTACGTGCAGAGCACCGTACTAAGCGCTTGGGACGAACAAGTCGGCAACAGATAGAGACGGTCCCCGCCGTTCGACGGGCTCACGGTCTCATCGGGGGAGACGGACGGACGAGAACGATGGCGATAGATAGAGTCGAGGGGAAGAACGTCTCGTAAAAACCGATGGCGACTAAATAGAATCAAGAGCACGGACCTGCGAGTCAGAAGGTCATGAGTTCTAATCCTGTGTCCACCACTTGTCAGCTGTATGAACTTAGGCAAGTCACTTCCCTTCTCTGGGCCTCAGTTCCCTCATCTGGAAAATGGGGATTGAGACCGGGAGCCCCACGTGGACAGAGACTGTGTCCACCCCAGCGCTTAGTACAGTGCTTGGCACATAGTAGACACTTAACGAATACCATAATTGGTATGATTTTTACCACTATTATTACTATTATTATTACCCTTTGAGCATTTGGGATACAGGCCCACAACACATTTATTTATATTAATGTCTGCCGCCCCCCCCCCCCTTCAGACTACATGCTCAGTGTGGGTAGAAAACGTGTCTACCAACTCTACTGTAGAGAAGCAGCGTGGCTCAGTGGCAAGAGCCCGGGCTTGGGAGTCCGAGGTCATGGGTTCGAATTCTGGCTCTGCCACTTGTCAGCTCTGTGACTGTGGGCGAGTCACTTCACTTCTCTCTGCCTCAGTTCCCTCATCTGTAAAATGGGGATTAACCGTGAGCCTCACGAGGGAACAACCTGATGACCCTGTATCTCCCCCAGTGCTTAGAACAGTGCTCGGCACAGAGTAAGCGCTTCACAAATACCAACATCATTATTATTATTACTCTCTCAAGTGCCTGGCACAGTGCTCTGCACACAGTAAGCGCTCAATAAATACCACTGATGGATAGATTTTCCACAAGAGGGCATTGCCTTGGCTCTATATTCATTATCCAGGAAGGCATTCCCAAACATAAGGCTGCTTTGGGAAATTATTGCGGTGCTTTATTAATAGAAGCAGTGTGGCTTAGTAGATGGAGCATGGGCCTGGGAGTCAGAAGGACCTGGGTTCTAATGTCTGGCATGTGTCTGCGGTGTGACCTTGGCCAAGTCACTTCACCTCTCCTGATCTCAGTTCCCTCATCTGTAAAAACGGGGATTAGGAATAATAATGTTGGTATTTGTTAAGCGCTTACTATGTGCAGAGCACTGTTCTAAGCGCTGGGGGAGACACAAGGGAATCAGGTTGTCCCACGTGGGGCTCACAGTCTTAATCCCCATTTTACAGATGAGGTAACTGAGGCACAGAGAAGTTAAGTGACTTGCCCACAGTCACACAGCTGACAAGTGGCAGAGCTGGGATTCGAACCCAGGACCTCTGACTCCAAAGCCCGGGCTCTTTCCACTGAGCCATGCTGCTTCTCAATGTGAGCCCCATGTGGGACAGGGACCGTGTCCAACCCGATCGATCTGTAATCTACTCCAGCGCTTACAGCAGTGCTTGGAACATAGTAAGTGCTTAACAAGTATCAAAATGATCATTATTATGATTCCTACGTGCTAAGCATTGGAGTGAATTTACGATGACCGGATTGGACAACATCCCTGTCCCTCTCGGAGTCAAATAGACCGCAAGTCCTTGAAGAACGGGGATCGCGTCTAACAACCCTATGGTATTGTACCCTCCCCAGCGCTTAATACAGTCCTCTGCCAAAAGAGGCTTATTCTTGAAGGCTGGGATTGGGTCTTCTAACTCTATTGTCCTCTCTCAAGCGCTCAGTACAGTGCCCTGCACACAGTAACCACTCACTGCCTTCCTCTTACCTGGAGTGGTGAAGCACCTGAGAACCTGAGAACCTGAGAAAGAGGAATTCATAATAATAATGTTGGTATTTGTTAAGCGCTTACTATGTGCAGAGCGCTGTTCTAAGCGCCGGGATAGCTACGGGGTCGTCAGGTTGTCCCACGTGAGGCTCACAGTCTTCATCCCCCTTTTACAGATGAGGTGATCGGGGCACGGAGAAGTAAAGTGACTTGTCCACAGTCACACAGCTGACAAGTGGCAGAGCTAGGATTCGAACCCATGACCTCTGACTCCCAAGCCCGGGCTCTTTCCACTGAGCCCCGCTATTACGTCTGTTACCTGTCAAACGTGGATACCAATTGCATTTGTTAAGTGTTTACTAGGTGCCAGGCACTGTACTAAGCGCTGGGGTAGATACAAGATAATCGGGTAGATTTAATCGGGCAGAAGCAAGATAATCTCCCGACTGTCAGCTCATTGTGGACGGGGAATGTGTGCATTTATCGTTCCAATTTACTCTCCCAAGGGCTCGGTACAGTGCTCAGCACACAGTAAGCACTCAATAAATATCATTGAATGAATGAACGAATCGGGTTGGACACAGTCCCTGTTCTACGCGGGGCTCGCAGTCTTAATCCCCATTTTACAGATGAAGAAACTGAAGCCCAGAGAAGTGAAGTGACTGGCTCGAGGTCACACAGCGGATAAACGGTGGAGCCGGGGTGAGAAGCCGGATCGTCTGAGTCTGAGCTCTTTCCACTAGGCCCCGCTGCTTCTCAAATGATAAATGAAACAGAACCTTCCATACTAGACCGGATTAAGGTGACCCGGCGTTTTCAGCAAGTGGAATGATAATAATCGTAATGATGACAGTATTCGTCATGCCCTTACTACGTGCCAAGCACTGTTCTAAGCACCGGGGGGGGATTTGAGGTAATCAGGTCGTCTCACGTGGGACTCACAGTCTTAATCCCCATTTTCCAGATGAGGGAACTGAGGCCCAGAAAAGCGATGCGACTTGCCCAAAGTCACACAGCTGACAAGTCGCGGAGCCAGGATTAGAACCCATGACCTCCGACTCCCAAGCCTGGGCTCTTTCCACCGAGCCACGCTGCTTCTCTAATCCTTAATTCTCAGCCAGATCCCGACGTCGAAGCGGGCCCGAGCAGGAACGGGGGGGGGGGCAATGAGGAAAAGACCGACAGAACGTCACGGTTGCTGGAGAACAACTTCTCCTCGAGTATCTCTTTCCTTTTCTTTTTTTTACGGTGTTTGTTAAGCGCTTACTAGGTACCAGGCTAAGCGCTGGGGTAGATACAAGGAAATCAGGCTGGACACGGTCCCTGTCCCACATGGGGCTCACAGTCCCCATCCCCGCTTTACAGATGAGCTCAGCGAGGCCCAGAGAAGTGAAACGACTTGCCCAAGGCCACACAACAGACGAGTGGCAGGGCCGGCATTAGAACCCAGGTCCTCCTGATGCCCAGACCCGGACTCTAACCGCCGGGCCTCACCGCTTTCCCACTCTGTGGGACGAACGGGTCAGAGACGCACGTGTCGGAGATGTAAAACCTCTTCTCTCCCTACCTCAGTCACGAAAAGTAAAATCCCTCCTCCCGTTCCGCCACCGATCCGACGGGAGACAGAACCCCCACATTTCACCCTGGGTTTTGAACCGATAAAATATGTCCCCTGCCCAGTAATTTGATTCCGAGGAGATAGTCGCTGTGGACAGAGTAATTAATTACTTTTCTCTCTTCAATTCAGTAAGTAGCTCACCCCCCCTCCCGGCCCCCCGACTTCAGACACAAATCACTTCGAAGAGCAAGATGCCGTGTGAAGATTAAGAAGTCTGGCCAAGATGGGAAGGGCTCCAGCCTTTGTCTCGGCCTCGCGGTCGAGCGAAATGCTAAAATAAATCCTCAATGCTCCGCCAGATCCCCACGTCGAAGCGGACCCGAGCGGGACGGGGCCGGGGGAGGACTCGAAGTCGTCGAGACGCCCCCCCGGCCCCTCGGCCTCACAGCACTTACGTCCGTGTCGGTAATTTATTTTAATATCCGTCCCCCACTCTAGACCGTAAAGTCTTTGTGGATAGGGATGGTCCTCGGTCGGTTATGACTGTCCCAGGTGCTTAGGACAGTGCTCTGCACGCAGCCGGGGCTCGGTGGCGAACGCAGCCCGGGCCCGGCAGTTAGAAGGACCTGGGTTCTAATCCGAGCTCTGTCCCTTGTCTGCCGTGTGGCCTTGGGCAATCACTTCACTTCTCTGTGCCTCGGTTATCTCCTCTGTAAAAAGAAGCTTAATTCAGTCAATCAGTCGGTCCGTCTTACTTATTGAGCGCTTACTGTGCGCGGAGCCCTGTACTGCAGCGTGGCTCAGTGGAAAGGGCATGGGCTTGGGAGTCAGAGGTCATGGGTTCGAATCCCGGCTCCGCCGCCTGTCAGCTGTGTGACTGTGGGCGAGTCGCTTCCCTTCTCTGGGCCTCAGTGACCTCATCTGTAAAATGGGGATGAAGACCGGGAGCCTCACGTGGGACAACCCGATGACCCTGTATCTACCCCAGCGCTCAGAACAGTGCTCTGCACATAGTAAACAATTGATAATAATAATGTTATTATTATTGGAAATAATAATTTGTTGGTAATAACAAATACCAACATTATTATTATTATTATTAATGTTGCTTAACAAATACCAACATTACTATTATATTATTACTGGTATTGGTAATTATTGGTATTATTAATACCAACGTTATTATCATTATTATTACTGAGCCCTCGGGGGAGTACAATAGAACAGTAAGCCCAGTGTGGGCAGGGATTGTCTCTGTTGCTGAAGTCTACTTTCCAAGCGCTCAGTACAGTGCCCTGCACACCGTAAGCGCTTATTAAATGCAACTGAATGAATATCACAGACACATTCCCTGCCCACGACGAGCTTACAGTGACTGCGACCTCCACGTGGGGGTTGTATCTTCCCCAGTGCTTAGTGCGGTGTCCGGCACAGAGTACGTGCTTAACAGATAACGTAAGTTAAGTGAATGAATAATATTGGTGTTTGTTAAGCGCTTACTACGTGCGGAGCAGCGTTCTAAGCGCTGGGGGAGATACGGGGGAACGAGGTTGTCTCAATTCATCACTTGAGAAGCTTGGGAATCCATCAGCCCCAAGCCTTAGCACAGTGCTCTGCACGCAGTAAGCGCTCGGAAACTACAGTCTATTCATCGATGGGTCGCTAGAGCGTCCCATGGGTCGTATTTATTGTCGAGGAGCTCATCCCTCGTCGTCGAGGAGCTTTGTTGTCGAGAGTCATCCCTCGTAATTAAAGAGAGAAATTCTGGATGTTCTCCTCGGTGGCACTTTGAGCGTCCCGGAGGAATCGGGCGACGGCAGAAACAAATACCGGGGTGAGGGATCCAGAACTGCAGTTCACAAACCTGTCCGATTCGTTCGAAATTGCTTTCTTCCAGAGAATTACTGCCAGGTTAATTCACCTCTCAGCTATTCTTCTGTAGAATGATAATGTCAGGGTACCCGATAAGATAAATCACGGGCAGCGAAAAGAACATTTTGTGGCTTTCCAGGACAGGTTTGGTGAAGGGAAGTGAATCCCGAAGGGCTGTTGGATCCGTTCATTCGTTCGTTCATTCAGACCGTATTTATTGAGCGCTTACTGTGTGCAGAGGGCTGTACTAAGCGCTTGGGAAAGCCCGACACGGCAGTAAAGAGAGACGATTCCTGCCCACAGCCAGCTCACGGTCTAGAGGGACTACGGTCTAGGTCTGAATCTAGGGAATCGAAGGGTTTTAATCCCAACTCCGCCTCTTGTCCGCTGGGTGACCTTGGGCAAGTCACTCCACTTCTCCGGGCCTCATTGACTCCATCTGTAAACTGGGAATTGAGACTGTGAGCCCCACGGGGGTCAGGGACCGTGTCCAACCTGACCTGCTTGTTCCCACCCCAGCGCTTAGAACAATGTCTGGTGCATAGTAAGCACTTAAAAAAAAACATAATAATAATAATTATTATTATTCTCTGGGTCTGATAGTCCATTCAAACACATATCAGGGATTGTCTCTATCTGTTGCTGAGTTGAACTTTCCAAGCACTTAGTACAGTGCTCTCTGCACACGGTAAGTGCTCGATAGAAGCGCTCGATAGAGGCGCTCGGGAAGCAGCATGGCTCAGTGGAAAGAGCCCGGGCTTTGGAGTCAGAGGTCATGGGTTCGAATACCCACTCTGCCATTTGTCAGCTGTGTGACTGAGGGCAAGTCACTTAACTTCAGCGTGGCTCAGTGGAAAGAGCACGGGCTTTGGAGTCAGGGCTCATGAGTTCGAATCCCAGCTCTGCCACTTGTCGGCTGGGTGACTGTGGGCGAGTCACTTCACTTCTCGGTGCCTCAGTTCCCTCATCTGTAAAATGGGGATGAAGACTGTGAGCCCCACGTGGGACAACCTGATTCCCCCGCGTCTACCCCAGCGCTTAGAACAGTGCTCGGCACATAGTAAGCGCTTAACAGATACCAACATTATTATTATTATTATTAACTTCTCTGTGCCTCAGTTCCCTCATCTGTAAAATGGGGATGAAGACTGTGAGTCTCACGTGGGAGAACCTGATTACCCTGTACCCACCCCAGCGCTTAGAACAGTGCTCAGCACATAGTAAGTGCTTAACAAATACCAACATTAATGGATACGATTGGATGAATGAATGAATGAATGAATGAATGAATGAATGAATGAATGTGACCCTTCCCCTATCTGTAATGAATTTTAATGTAAGTCTCCCCCAAGAATGGTGCTTGTTAAGAACTTACCAGGTGCCAAGCACTGCACTGAGCACTGGGGCAGAGAGAAGCTTAGAACAGTGCTTGGCACATAGTAAGCGCTTAACAAATACCGGCACTATTATTGTTATTATTATTACAGGTTAATCAGATCGGACCCAGTCCACATCCCACGGGGAGCTCACAGACCTTTAATCCCCATTTTACAGATGAGGTTAACTGACGTCCAGAGAAGTGAAGTGCCTTGCTCGAGGACACACAGCAGACAAGTGGCAGAGCCAATATTAGGCCCCGGGTCTTTCTGACTCCCAGGTCTGTGCTCTACCCACTAGGCCACGATGCCTCTCCTGGCAGACTGGAAGCTCTATGAGGGCAGGAATCATGTCTACCTACTCTCTCTAACCTCCTAAGCTCAGTAAACCTCAACAAATACATCTGATTGATTTTTTAATATGGTATCTGTTAAGCCCTTACTATGGGTCAAGCACTATTCTAAGCGCTGGGGTGGATACAAACCAACCAGGTCAGACACAGTCCCTGTCCCACATGGGGCTCACGGTCTAAGCAGGAGGGTGACAGGCATTAATAATAATAATAATAATAATAATAATAATGTTGGTATCTGTTAAGCGCTTACTATGTGCCGAGCACTGTTCTAAGCGCTGGGGTAGACACAGGGGAATCGGGTTGTCCCACGTGGGGCTCACGGTCTTCATCCCCATTTTACAGATGAGGCAACTGAGGCACCGAGAAGTTAAGTGACTCGCCCAAGGTCACACAGCTGACAAGTGGTAGAGCCGGGGTTCGAACCCATGACCTCTGACTCCAAAGCCCGTGCTCTTTCCAGTGAGCCACGCTGCTTCCCAAAAATTAAATCCCTATTTTACAGATGAGGAAACTGAGAAGTGAAGTGACTCGCCCAAGGTCACACAGCCGGTAAGTGGCAGAGCCGGGATTAGGGCCGGAATGAGATCCAGGAAGCAGTATGGTGCAGTGGATAGAACGTGGGCTAGAAGCCAGAAGGCATGGGTTCTAATCCCGGCTCCATCACTTGTCTGTTGTGTGACCTTGGGCAAGTCACTTAACCTCTCTGTGTCTCAGCGACCTCATCTGGAAAATGGGGATTGAAACTTTGAGCCCCATGTGGGGCAGGGGCTGCACTCAATCCCATTTTCTCGTATCCTCCCCAGGGCTTAGTACCGTCTGTGCCTCAGTTCCCTCATCTGTAAAATGGGGGTGAAGACTGTGAGCCTCAAGTGGGACAACCTGAGTACTCTGTCTCTCCCCCAGCGCTTAGAACAGTGCTCTGCACGTAGTAAGCGCTTAACAAATACCAACATCATTATTATTACAGTGCCTGGCACATAGTAATCAACTAATGCCATAATTATTAGTAGTAGTAGTAGTAGTATTATCCACTAGACCACAATGCTGCAAAGTTGATTCATCATGTATAACAGGAGATTCCATCTTCATTCAGTCAGTAGTATTTTCACTGATGCTTTCAGTCGTAGTTATTGAGCGCTTACTGTGTGGAGAGCACTGTACTAAGCGCTTGGAAGGTACGATTCGGCAACAGAATTTATCGAGCGCTTACTGTGTGCGCAGCACCGGACTAAACACTTGGGAAAGCGCAATACAACATTAAACGATACCATTCCCTGCCTACAACGAGCTCACCGACTACAGGGAGGGAGACACATATCGACATCACTATCAATATCGTATCGAAGAAGCAGCGTGGCTTAGTGGCTAGTAGAGCCCGGGCCTGGGAGTCAGGAAGATCTGGGTTCTAATCCCGGCTCCGCCACTTAGCTGTGTGACTTTGGGCAAGTCGCTTCACTTCTCTGGGCCTCAGATGCCTCATCTGTCAAATGGGGATGAAGACTGTGAGCCCCACGTGGACAACCCGATGACCTTGCATCTACCTCGGCGCTTAGAACAGTGCTTGACACATAGGAATCGCTTAACGAATACCGTCGTTATTATTCTTATCATTAATACAAATAAATAAAATTATGGTTAGGTCCACAAGTGGTGTGGGGCCGGGAGGGGAGACGAAGAAAGGGAGCAAGTCGGGGCGACGCCGAAGGGAGGGGGAGCGGAGGAAAGGAGGGCACAGTCAGGGAAGGCTTCTCGGAGGAGATGGACCTTCAAAAACTCATTCAATAGTATTTACTGAGCGCTTACTATGTGCAGAGCACTGTACGAAGCGCTTGGAATGTACAAATCGGCAACAGATAGAGACGGTCCCTGCCCTTTGACGGGCTGACAGTCTAATCAAAACGCTTCGAAGCGGGGGAGAGTCATCGTCCGGTGGGATCTGAGGAAGGAGAGGCGGGCCGCGGGCCAGGGGCCGGCGGCCAGACAGGCCGAGATCGAAGCACGCCGAGGAGGTTAGCATCGTCATCGTCACTCTCGTGTACTCCGATGCTCAGTACAGCGTCCGATCCGAAGTGTTAACTTAAGATCATATTTGTAGCGATCATTGTCAGACTGAGCTCCGGTTTATTTACGTGTCTGAATTGAATCCGGCACCCAGGCATTGTGACATTTGGGAACGAAGACTCCCAAGCTTAGTTTCTGACCTAAAAGAGTCAAGGATCTAAATAACATTAACTTGTCTGGGAGACGTTGGTTCCTAGCCAAAGAAAACAAATTAAACCAGCATCAATAAAGGGACGAGGAGAAGATAAAGGTCTGTGAGGACTGGAGAAAATTAGCAAGAAAATTCACGGATAAAATGGCAGAAGGAACAGTATTTTCTGTGGCATGGAAAGTTACCCTGAAGGGCAATTTTCTGGAATTGAGACCGCCAATCAAATAATCGGTCCATCTAGATTACGTGGGCGGAGTGTTGTGCTAAGCACTCGGCAAAAGACGGTAGAATCCGATGTGATCTCGGTCCTTGAAGAGCTCATAGTGATAATAAAAAATAATGAGAATAGTATTAATTGTGAACTCCTCGTCTTCCTACCCAAACCCTGTCCTACCCACGCCTTTTCAAAACTGTAAATAACACCATTATTCTCCCTGCCTCACGAGCCCATAACCTTGGCATTATTCATAATGATAATAATAATGGTATCTGTTAAGCGCTTACTATGTGCCAAGCACTGTTCTAGGCACCGGGGTAGATAAAAGGTAATCAGGTTGTCCCACGTGGGGCTCACAGACTTTCTGCAGATGAGGCGATTGAGGCACAGAGAAGTGAAGTGACCTGCCCAAAGTCACACAGCTGATCTCATTCACCCCACATAGTCTTAATGAGACGTTCATCCCCTCGAGTCTATTTATCGCCATCGTTCTCGTCCGTCCGTCTCCCCCGATTAGACCGTGAGCCCGTCACAGGGCAGGGACCGTCTCTATCTGTTACCGATTTGTTCATTCCAAGCGCTCGGTCCAGTGCTCTGCACATAGTGAGCGCTCCATAAATACTACTGAATGAATGAATGAACGTATTCAATCGGTCGCCGAATCCCGTCGGCGCCATCTTCCCCAAATCACTAAAATCTGACCTTCCCTCTCCACCCAAACTGCTACTGCGCTCATTCATCCGATCGTATTTATTGAGCGCTCACTGTATGCGGAGCACTGTACTAAGCGCTAGGAAAGTGCAATTCGGCAACAGATAGAGACCATCCCTACCCAACCACGGACTCACAGTCTAGAAGGGGGGAGACAGACAACCAAACAAAACAAGTAGCCTTCAATAGCACCAATAGTCGACCCAAGCACTTCACACAGTCAATTAACTGACTTCACTGAGCAGTTGCTGTGTGCAGAACCCTGCACTGAGCGCTTGGGAGAGGACACAGAAACCCCGTCACAGGTCACGGATGATCTCCTTCTTGCCGCATCCAACGGCCCCTACTCCATCCTAATCCCCCTCCAACTCTCGGCCGCTTTCGACACTGTGGACCGGCCCCTTCTTCTGGAAACATCATCCCACCTCGGCTTCACTGACGCCGTCCTCTCCTCGTTCCCCTCCGATCTCTGTGGCCGCTCGATCTCGGTCCCTTTCGGGGGCTCCTCCCCTGCCTCCCGCCCCTTAGCCGTGGGGGTCCCCCAAGGCTCAGTTCCGGGTCCCCTTCTATGCTCCATCTCCACCCACTCCCTCGGAGAACTCATTCGCTCCCGTGGCTTCAACTCCCACCTCTACGAGGATGATTCCCAAATCTCCATCTCCAGCCCTGATCTCTCCCCTTCCCCGAGTCTCACGTTTCCTCCGGCCTCCAAGACATCTCTACTCGGAGGAACACCCACCACCTCCAACTTAACATGTCTATAGAGAACTTCTTATCTTCCCAACAATAAATAAATGAATCCCCCACCTAGCCGATGCCTTACTCTGATCTGGGTTCAAGTTACCCCAGAGAGAATCAGTGTCTAGGATGAGACTCAGTTGCCTGGGGGGAATCTTCTCCTTGGAGATCTGTGAAAGGGAGAGGAGATTTATTGCCTAAGATGTAAAGATGTTAGAAGTGACCCGGCGAGGGAGGGGTATGAGGTGAGCCACCTCCCCCCATCCCACAGTGTTAGAGAAGCAGCGCGGCTCGGCGGAAAGAGCCAGGGCTTGGGAGTCAGAGATCATGGGTTCGAATCCCCGCTCCGCCACTTGTCAGCTGGGTGACTGTGGGCGAGTCGCTTAACTTCTCTGTGCCTCAGTTCCCTCATCTGGAAAATGGGGATTAACTGTGAGCCCCACTACCTGATTACGCTGTATCTACCCCAGAGCTTAGAACAGTGCTCCGCACATAGTAAGCGCTTAACAGATACCGACGTTATTTCTGTTGTGAGGAAGCGTGAGGTGAACGTCACGGTGGAGCTTGAGGAACACGGAAGCAGTACAATTTCAAGGCATTCTCATCCTCTCCAAAGGACTTTTCCAAGTTGGCATCTCTTCGGTTCCATCATTATGGGTACCCATTGTACAGAGGCGACCTAGGTGGGTGATCACCCCCACAGCTGACCCGACTGGACTCCCGCCCCCGTTCTTCCGGGCCTCCGACCAGGCCCGACAGGCTCCGGTCGAGGCCGAATAGATCCCAAGCGCTTAGTACAGTGCTCTACCAAGAGTGCGTGCTCGATAAATATGACCGAATGAAGAAACCGGATGAATTAAAAATGGCGGCTCTCCAGTCCATTCATTTCCCCTTTCTACCCTCAAGCTCCCTATGGAAAGTTGGCACCCAAAGTTGTCATCCTCCTCGCCCTCTACAACACGCCAGAAAAACCCAACCACTCCTTGAATCCCCGCTTTCTAGGTTTTTTAGGTTATAGGTGAACTTTTTTAGGTTAACGGGACCCAAATCTCCCCTCGAGTCGATAGACTTTTCATCTACCGTTGCTCGGTTCAAGTCCCTCCCTGGACTGACTCCACCCAGTGACTTTCCTAAACGAGCTCCACAGAACCGTTGCCACCCGCCATTCCTTCGGGGATGGAGGGCGGGCCTAAATTCACCCGCAATTTGGGAAAAGAACAAGTTTGTCAGGGGTAAAGTTCGCTTCCCCCGGGGCTGAAATCAGCGGGTCGCTTTCCCCGTTCCTCCTTAAAAGCTTGATTTCCTCAGGTCCCGCTTTCCAGGTAAACAAACGCGCTCCTGGAGGTTCTCCCAAGTCCTTCTCCCCCCCCGCTCCATTTTGGAATTATGGGATGGAGTCCATCTGGCACCAAAGATTGTGACAGCCTCTAAACATTCCGACACCTTGATCATCTGTTCCTGCTTGCCTCCGCCTCCGTCTCTGGAGAAATCCGTGTTTGCTCCTGGCATCTGTCTCCCATCCTTTTTGCGAACATCGGAGCACATCACGGATCCAGCGTCTACGACTCCAGTCGATAAATGGCGGTTCCCTCCTCCTCGTTCCTCTCCCCTTCTTACGGAGCGGCTCTCTTCATCCGCTATTTCCCGGCTCGGCCTCAGGAACCCTCCCCCGCCTCTCGCTCTGAGCGTTCCCGCTCCCGAGCCCCTCATTCACACCGTCCCCTGCCTGGAATCGATCACCGATATTTATTGAGCGCTGACTGCGGCCCAGAGCACTGCACTGAAAGCTTGGAAGCGTACAATAGGGTAGCGCTGGGAGACACGAGGCCCTGGGTTCTGATCCAGCCTCCGCCACTTGTCCTCTAGGAGGCTTTGGGCAAGTCGTGGCTCAGTGGAAAGAGCCCGGGCTTGGGAATCAGAGGGCCTGGGTTCTAATCCCGGCTCCTCCGCTTGTGAGCTGTGCGACTTTGGGCAAGTCACTTCACTTCTCTGGGCCTCGGTCACCTCATCTGTAAAATGGCGATTAAGACCGTGAGTCCCATGTGGGACAGGGACTGTGTCCAACCCGATCTGCTTGTATCCACCTCGGCGCTTAGTACAGTGTCTGGCTCATAGTTAAGTGCTCAACAAATACCATAATTATTATTATTATTAAGTCACTTAACTTCTCTGTGCCTCAGTTCCCTTGCCTGTAGAATGGGGATTGAGACTGTCAGCCCCACGTAGGGCAGGGACCGTGTCCGACCCTACTATCTTGTATCTACCCCAGTGCTAAGAACAGTGCCTGGCACGTAGTCAACAGTTAACGAACACCACAGTTACCGTTCTAGCAGAGAGGCAAACAACCGTCAGTCAGTCGATCGAAATTATTGAGCACTTACTGCGTACAGAGCACTGTACTAAGCACTTGGGAGAGTCTAATAGAACAACGCACAGATGCATCCCCTGCCCACAGTGAGCTTACAACCTAGAAGGACCGTTCGGCCCGAAATACCGTTCCCTTGAATAGCGGACAGAGCACGGGTCTTGGAGTCATGGGTTCTAATTCCGCCTCCAACACCTGTCTACTGTGTGACTCTGGGCAAGTCACTTATCCTCTCTGCGCCTCAGTTACCTCATCTGTAAAATGGAGATTGAAACTGTGAGGCCCACGTGGGACAGGGGCTGTGCCCAACCCGATTTGCTTGTATCCGTCCCAGAGCTTAGTACAGTGCCTAGCACGTAGTGAGCACTTAAAAAATACCTCAATTATCATCATTACCTTGGAAGTTAACTAACGATTCCCGGGAGATACCAAACTGACGGGGGGGGGCGGAGGGGGTGTCAAGAGAAACGGTTTCACACCAGCCCAAAGTGTCACACATGGAATACATCGGTCTGCGTGTTCCTTAATGTGAGACTCTTGCAACTACTCAACACCCAAGTTCCGGGAGAGCCAGGGGAATTTCCCAGCGGTGCTAGCTGTCTCTAAACGATACCCAACTCCCAGAAAGGGAACCGATATTTCTTTTCTGTTTTAAGTCAAGAGAATCAAACCCTAGCAGAGCTTGTCTGGTTCTCCTAATTAGGAAGCCTCACCTATTGTCTCAAGGCATCACCTCTCGTGGATTCCGTGGTGATTAAACCTCCGGCAACTGCAGCCGAAAGGTCTCGCTGGGGACGAGATTCTTCAAGGTTCGCAAGGGACTAAGTATTTGTGTGAGAACATGCACCAGCGTACGAAAACGGATATGTATTCACACCCCCCCATAATAATAAATAAATAAATGAGACGCAGCTTGGCTTAGTGGAAAGAGCCTGGGCTTGGGATTCAGAGGACACGGGTTCTAGTCCCGGCTCCGCTGGATGACCTTGGGGAAGCCACTTCACGTCTCCTCGCCTCAGTTACCTCATCCGGAAAACGGGAATTAAAACTGTGAGCCTCACGTGGGACAACCTGATTACCCTGGATCTACCCCAGTGCTTAGAACAGTGCTTGGCACGTAGTAAGTACTTAACATATACCATAGTAATAATAATAGTAATAAAGGATAATGATATTGTTAAGTGCTTACTAGGTGCCATACACTGTTCTAAGCATTGGGGGTAGGTAGATACAGAGTAATCAGGTTGTCCCACGTGGGGCTCACAGTTTTAATCCCCATTGTTTACAGAAGAGGTAAGTGAGGCACAGAGAAGTTAAGTGGCTTACCCGAGGTCACACAGCAGGTAAGTGGCAGAACCGGGATTAGAACACACGTCCTCTGACTCCCAGGCCCGGGTTCTTGCCACTAGGCCATGCTGCCTCTCTACTAGAAGGAGCTCAAAAGTACAAATGAATAATCATACCTACCGAATTAATCCAAACTAAGATTCGGGCGAATCTAAGCCTGAATTTTAGACACCTCTAAATTTCATCCCTCCCCATGAGGGATGTTGTTGCCTATGTTGTCCTTCTCAAAACACCTAAGGAATTATGGAATAACAAACCTTCAAAGCTGAAAACAACCAGATGAGTTACAGAATGCCTCGCTTTCAAGGACAAACCACGTGTTTTCATTTTGAATGACCTTTCTTTTTAGTATTTACCACCTTTCTTCAGAGTTTAGGCTCTTTTCCAAAATCAATGTTCATCGCATTCAGTAACTACGATTATGAGCACACAAAGAGGGCAGCGAGGGAGAGACAGAGACAGAGAGAGAACCGAGGGCACCCTACCAATCTTCACCCGTGATGCTCCAGGCAGAGAGACATCGTTTCCACGTGAGAAGATGTGTCTCACAGGACTCAGGTTTGACAGGCACTCCATTCTTCATCATGGACTGGGAACGATTAGTCTTTGTAAAGAAAGTCCCCTTTTTTATCGTCATTATTAATAATAATAATTACGGTGGCGTATGTTAAGCGCTTACTATGTGCAGAGCACCGTTCTAAGCGCTGGGGTAGATGCAGGGTAATCAGGTCGTCCCACGTGAGGCTCACAGTTAATCCCCATTTTCCAGATGAGGGAACTGAGGCCCAGAGAAGTGAAGCGACTCGCCCACAGTCACACAGCTGACTAGCGGCAGAGCCGGCATTCGAACCCATGACCTCTGACTCCCAAGCCCGAGCTCTTTCCACTGAGCCACGCTGCAAGCGTGTTAGATAAGATCCTGCCCTCAAGAAGCTTAGAGTCTACTGTGTGTAGAGCACGGATGAGGAAAATAGAGAAAGTGATTCACTCATTCGTTCATTCATTCATTCAATCGCACTCACTGAGTGCTTACCGTGTGCAGAGCACTGTACTAAGCACTTGGGAGAGTACAATAGGTAGAACAATAAACGGACACATCCCCCGCCCACAACGAGCTTACAGTCTCGAAAGGGAGACAGACATAAATATACATAAATAGATTACAAATATATAACAGAAATTACAGGTATTCATTCAATAGTATTTATTGAGCGCTTACTATGTGCAGAGCACTGGACTAAGCGCTCGGAACGGACAAATCGGTAACAGATAGAGACGGTCCCCGCCCTTCGACGGGCTCACGGTCTGATCGGGGGAGACGGACGGACCGGATCGATGGCGATAAATAGAATGAAGAGGATGAACGTCTCATTAAAACAATAGCAAATAAATGGAATCGAGGCGATGTACATTTCATTAACAAATAAATTACAGAGTTGACACAATCCCTGCCTTCAAGGAGTTTACAATCTAGAGAGGAAAGGGATTCTGTGTCCCCTCCCTCCACGGGCTGGGGCTTCCCCTCAAAGATGGTGGGCAGGAAGAGACCGGGGTGCCTTGGGGTGTCTGGGACACCCCTTCCCGGAGCACCGCCCGGCCCATTCCACCCAGATGCCGACCCCGCCGTTTCTCTACGAAACCGTTCGGTCCACGTCTCCCCGCTCCTCGAGAACCTCCAGGGGTTGCCCGGCCACCTCCACATCAAACAGGAACTCCTCACCGTGGGCTTTAACGCCGTCCGTCCCCTCGTCCCCTCCTACCTCACCTTGCTGCTCTCCTACAGCAACCCGGCCCGCCCGCTTCGCTCTTCCAACGCCAACCTTCTCACCGGGCCCGCGTCTCGCCCGTCTCGCCGCCGACCTCTCGCCCGCGGCCCGCCTCTGGCCCGGAAGGCCCTGCCTCCTCAGATCCCACAGATGATCAGCCTTCCCCCCTTCAAAGCCTCCACGGAAGCACATCGCCTCCAAGAGACCTTCCCCGACCACCTCCTCTTCTCCTCATCTCTCCCTCCCTTCCGCGTCTTCCTCGCGCCCGGATTTGTTCCCTTTATTCCCTCATCCCCATAGCACTTTCATCCGTGTCCCTCATTTAGTTATACATAACGACGTCTGTCTCCCCTCCAGACTGCCAGCTCACTACCGGCCGGGATCATACCTTCCCTCTCTGTTGCCCCGCGAAGCGCTTAGTACAGTGCTCTACACACAGTAGGCACTCGGAGATTACGACCGGTGGATTGATCTGTACATTTCAGAAACAGATGTCAGACAGGGACATAGAGAAGCAGCGTGGCTCAGTGGCAAGAGCCCGGGCTTGGGGGTCAGAGGTCATGGGTTCAAATCCCGACTCTGCCCCTTGTCAGCCGGGTGACTGTGGGCGAGTCACTTCACTTCTCTGGGCCTCAGTTCCCTCATCTGGAAAATGGGGATAAAGACTGTGAGCCTCACGTGGGACAACCTCATTCCCCTGCATCTCCCCCAGCGCTTAGAGCGGTGCTCTGCACAAAGCAAGCGCTTAACAGATACCAACATCATTATTATTATTATTCACGCGAGCAGGAGACGACTCCCCCAGACTAAGAAAATTCATTCATTCACTCGTATTTATTGAGCGCTAACTCTATGCCGAGCACCGTACTGAGCGCTTGGAAAGTACAGTTCGGCCGCAAATAGAGACAATCCCTACCGACAGCGGACTCGCGGTCTATAAGGAGGGAGATGACCATGAAAACAAGTAAACGGTCATGAACGGCGTCAATATAAATAAATAGGATTATAGCCATATTTCCTTCACTTCCTTATTAACGATGACACCCAGGTCTGGTGAATCAGTAGCGAGATCTGGGCTGTGATAATAATAATAATAATAATAATAATAATAATGTTGGCATTTGTGAAGCGCTTGCTATGTGCAAAGCACTGTTCGAAGCGCTGTGGGGGTACAAGGTGATCAGGTTGTCCCTCATGGGACTCACAGGCTTCATCCCCATTTTCCAGATGAGGCAACTGAGGCCCAGAGAAGTGACTTGCCCGAAGTCACACAGCTGACAAGTGGCGGAGCCGGAATTGGAACCCATGACCCCTCACTCCCGAGCCCGGGCTCTTTCCACTGAGCCACGCCGCTTCTCTAAGATGGAGAAGCATAGACAATAATAATAATAATGGCATTTCTTAAGCGCTTACTATGTGCCAAGCACTGTTCTAAGCACTGGGCACTGTTCTAAGCGCCGGATGCTCAACCCAGCGCACCTTCAGACTGCTTTCGGATTGTTCCCACCGCCGCGACCAGAGAGTAGACGATGAAGAGATTTCAGGATATAAACATAACCAACATGATAGTATTTGATATTCCCACCTTGATGCTACTGATGCCTATCGACTTGTTTTGTTGACTGTCTCCCCCCTTCTAGTCTGTGAGCCCGTTGTTGGGCAGGGATCGTCTCTATCTGTTGCCGAATTCTACTTTCCAAGCGCTTAGTACGGCGCTCTGCACACAGTAAGCGCTCAATAAATACGACTGAAGGAGAACGAATAGTTCTTATCGTCACCGCTCATGCTCACCGCTGAACGTAGCAAGGTGTAGCGGCTAGAGCCCGGGCCTGGGAGAGAGAAGGTCATGGGTTCTAATCCCAGCTCCGCCACTTGTCTGCTGCGTGACCTTGGGCAGGTCACTTTACTTCTCTGGGCCTCGGTTCCCTCCTCCGTAAAATGGGGATTAAGACCGGGAGCCCCATGTGGGACAGGGACTGTGTCCAACCCGATGTGCTCATAACCACCCCAGCGTTTAGTACAGTGCCTGGCACACTGTAAATGCTTAACAAATACCACAGGTATCAGTATTATGATCAGCTCTCATTGCTAATGACAACCCTGTAGTACAAACACTTAGTAGAGTGTGTCTGCTCACTCTAATTGTGCTCTCCCAAGCACTTCATACAATGCTCTGCACACAGGAAGTGTTCAGTAAATACCATCGATTACTGATTAATAATTACAATAATTACGGTATTTGTTAAGCGCTTACTATGTGCCGAGCACTGTTCTAAGCGCTGGGGGAGATACAGGGTAATCAGATTGTCCCACGTGGGGCTCACGTTTTTTAATCCCCATTTTTACAGATGAGGTCACCGAGGCACAGAGGAAGTGAAGTGACTTGCCCAAGGTCACGCGGCAGACTAGTGGCCGAGCCGGGATTAGAACCCGCAACCTCTGACTCCCGAGCCCGGGCTCTCTCCGCTGAGCCACGCTGCTTCTCATTAGGGGCATGGACCAAGTCTGGTAGCAGAAGAATAATCATTCTGGTATTTGTTGAGCATCCACTGCGTGCCAGACACCGTACTAAGCGCTGGAAGTCAGGCGGAGCGGGGGGAGAAGTGAAATGAAGGCTTCGGGCAGACCTCCCTCCCCCGATTCCTCAGCATTTAGGAAGCCAAAGCCCTCCTGGGACACATCAGAAAAGGATTCAAAGTTTGGGCTGTATTTCAACGGGTTATTTTTATTCCCTTAATTGCTATTCCTCTGTGACAGTCATCCTCCACCTTCCCAAGGCCACCCTCGGGATCGGGGATGGATTTTTACAGGGAGCTGTCAGACGCGGCGTCTCATTATGCCCCAATTTGCTAATAGCTCATTTTAATATCCGTGCAGATAGGAAGGCCGCTAAAATTCCCTGTCATTCGGGGAAGCCGGTGGGCGCCTGGCCGATGACAAGGCAACCCTCCCGCCCGAGTGCGGGAACCAATCGCCACAGCCATCCCCGCTCCTGTCGGCGCCTTTCGCCCCCGTTGGAACTGGAGTCGTTTCTCCCGGTGCCATTTTGCTCTCGCTTTGATTTTCAGAGCCGGGCAGCGTGTGGCATTCGTTAAGCATCCACTATGTGCCGAGCCCTGTACTGAAGACCGGGGTGGACGCAAGCCAGTCGGTTTGGACGCGGTCCCTGTCCCGCATGGGGTTCACAGTCTTCATCCCCTTTTTACAGCTGAGGTAACTGAGGCCCAGAGAAGGGAAGCTCGTTGTTTTTAGGCCGTGAGCCCGTTGTTGGGCAGGGATCGTCACTGTCCCTTGCCCCATCGTGCATTCCAAGCGCTTAGTACGGTGCTCTGCACGTAGTGAGCGCTCAATAAATACGATTGAATGAATGAAGTGACTCGGCCAAGGCCACGCAGCAGACGAGTGGCGGAGTCAGGATTAGAACCCACGTCCTCTGACGCCCAAGCCCGGACTCCAGCCGCTCGGCCGCGCTGCTTCGTTACGAGCAGAGAGCGGGTCTCACTGATTCTGTTGTATCGTTCTCTCCCGAGTGTTCAGTACAGTCCTCTGCATATAGTGAGTGCTCAGTAAATGCTATTGATTGCTGGATGGAGTGATCTGTTAAATCTGGATTAAGTGGTTCAGAACGGTTAACTGGGAATCCAAGGCTGTTAATGAATTCATTCAAAATAGTATTTACTGAGCGCTTACTATGTGCAGAGCACTGTACTAAGCGCTTGGAATGGACAATTTGGCAACAGATAGAGACGATCCCGGCCCCATGACGGGCTCACAGTCTAGTCGGGGGAGGCGGATGGGCGAAAACAAGACAACATAATCTGCTCAAAATCTCTTCCGTGTTCACTCAGGACCTCCTTCAACCCAACGACGAGTCCTCGGAGCAACTGTGGTGCTCATTAAGCTCTCACTATGTGCCACGCGCTGTCCTAAGCACTAGGGCAGATACAGTACGGTCAGAGCTGACCCAATCTCTGTCCCACGGTATTTATTTATATCGATGTCTGTCTCTCACTCAATCGATCAAATCGTAGTCACGCTTACTACGCGCTGACCACTGCACGGAGCACTCGGGAGAGGACGATACGACAGAATTAGCAGATACGTCCCTGGCCGATAATGAGCTTACAGTCGAGAGGGGGAGGCCGGAGGCTCGTTGTGGGCAGGGAACGTGTCCACCAACTCCGTCGGACTCTCCCGAGCGTCCGGTACAGTGTTCGGCACGCAGTAAGCGCTCAATAAATACCACCGACGTAGAGGAGAGCGATGATGATGACGATGACGAGGCTGATGCCGATGAGCTCTCGGTCTAAGGGGGAGGGAGAGCCGGCGTCGGATCCCCATTTTACCGATGAGGAAACTGAGGCCCTGAAAAGTAAAATGACTCGCTCGAGGTCCCACAGCTCCAAATCCCGGACCCCGGTTCTTTCGACTAGGCCACAGGTTGACCCGGGTTTCTCCATGGAAGGAAGATGGGTGTCCAATCTCCGAAAAATCATTCTCGTTCCCATCCCTGCAGGCTTTGACAAATGCGCACCGCTGAGCATTCAAAGACGGCGCCTCGGTCAATCATAAGCAGCGTGGCTCAGTGGAAAGAGCACGGGCTTTGGAGTCAGGGCTCATGAGTTCGAATCCCAGCTCTGCCACTTGTCGGCTGTGTGACTGTGGGCAAGTCACTTAACTTCTCCGTGCCTCAGTTCCCTCATCTGTAAAATGGGGATGAAGACTGTGAGCCCCACGTGGGACAACCTGATTCCCCTATGTCTACCCCAGCGCTTAGAACAGTGCTCGGCACATAGTAAGCGCTTAACAAATACCAACATTATTATTATTATTATAGTACCGATTGAGCGCTCGCTGTTTGCAAAGCACTGTACTAAGCGCTTGGGACAGTACAAGACAAAAACATAACTGACAGATTCCCTGCCCACCATGAGCTTACAGTCTCCTGCCATGACTTTTGACGATTTGGTGATGATTTTGAAGAGGGTTCGATTTCTTCATTAATTCATTCATTCAATCATATTTACTGAGCGCTTACTGTGTGCAGGGCACTGTACGAAGCGCTTGGAAAGTACAGTTCAGTCCCAGATAAAGACAACCCCTATCCGACAACAGGCTCACAGTCCAGGAGATCGGAGACGTCAAGACAAGTTAAACAGGCATCAGTTGCATCAATATAAATAAATAGAATTATAGAGATACACACAGCATTAATAAAATTAATAGAATAATAAATATGTACTTTTTAATTTATTTACATGTTAATTATGCACATATTTATTATGCTTCTCATACATATGAGAAGCAGCTTGGCTCAGTGGAAAGAGCCCGGGCTTGGGAGTCAGAGGTCATGGGTTCAAATTCCTACTTCATCTTTAAATGGTGGCAATTTGTTAAGCGCTTACTATGAGCAAAGCACTGTTCTGAGCGCTGGGGGATACAAGGTGATCAAGGTTGTCCCACGCGGGGCTCACGGTTTTAACCCCCACTTTACAGATGAGGTAACTAAGGAAAAGAGAAGTGAAATGGGGATAAACTGTGAGCCTCCCGTGGGACACCCTGATGACCCTGTATCTCCCCCAGCACTTAGAACAGTGCTCTGCACATAGTAAGCGCTTAACAAATACCAACATCATCATCATTTGGTGGAAAGAGCACAGGCTTGGGAGTAAGAGGACATGGGTTCTAATCCCGACCACGCCGCTTGTCCGCTGTGTGACCTTGGGCAAGTAGCTTAACGTCTCTGTGCCTCAGACCCCTCACCTGTAAAATGGGGATAAAGACCATGACCCCCCTCGTGGGACAACTTGATGACCCCGTATCTCCCCCAGTGCTTGGCACATAGTAAGCGCTTAACAAATACCATCATTATTGTATACACAAGTTCAATCCCCTTGTTATCCTTTTCCACCCCACCGGAACGGGAAGCGGCGTGGCTCAGTGGATAAGAGCCCGGGCTTGGGAATCGGAGATCATGAGTTCGAATCCAGGCTCTGCCACTTGTCAGCTGTGTGACTGTGGGCGAGTCACTTCACTTCTCTGAGCCTCAGTTCCCTCATCTGGAAAGTGGGAGCCTCACGTGGGACCACCTGATTACCTTGTATCTCCCCCAGATTTTAGAACAGTGCTCTGCACATAGTAAGCGCTTAACAAAGACCAACATATTATCATTATTATTATTAATCAAAAGAGATAACCTGTGGAAAGTTCATTCTCTCTCAGGCTGGGCCGAATGGTGAGAGCTGGTTCTTTTCGGCAACGAGGGACAGGCCGAAAGAGCAGTTCGGCTCTCTGATTTTCTCTGTAATCGATGGCTTCTCTCGAATTTTTCATTCGAGGCTTTAGTCTTTCCTCAGCTGTTGGG
Source organism: Ornithorhynchus anatinus (assembly GCF_004115215.2). Classification (NCBI taxonomy): domain Eukaryota; kingdom Metazoa; phylum Chordata; class Mammalia; order Monotremata; family Ornithorhynchidae; genus Ornithorhynchus; species Ornithorhynchus anatinus. The sequence continues at coordinate 68,099,720 of NC_041735.1, forward strand.
GAGAAGGTGCGCAATCTACTGGGTTCTGCCATTTCCCAGGAGTCTGACTAGAACATTGGCCAGTCTTCATCTCGTTCATGTCACTAATCTTTCCCTTGCATCTGGTCCTCGTCCCACAATGTACACATATTTTCCCGGCACTCTCTTGCCAAAGAAACCTTCCATTGTTAATACTGAAAAGACGTTCTTTTCCAGTGGATGATTTCATTCCTGCCCACTTCATCTCGAATTTGCATTTCCTATGCTAAAATGCCAAAAAAAAAAAATGGATTTTTGATCATCAGCCTCGTTCTCTTGTTCACCTGAAATTTCCCGGAGAGGTTAGTGTTTAATTCCCCGCAATCTGGTATTTATTGGGGGATCATTTTATCACTTGATTAGCACCTTTCATCATTACCGTCTGCATTTACTGAGCAGCCTTTGGGTGTGGAGCATCAAAATAGTAATGAGAAGCAGCGTGACGAGGTGAAAAAGAGCACGGGCCTGGGAGTCAGCGGGTCACGGGTTCTAATCCTGCCTCCGCCACTTGTCTGCTGTGTGACCCTGGGCAAGTCACTTCTCTGGGCCTCAGTTCCCTCATCTGGAAAATGGGGATGAAGACTGAGAGCCCCATGTGGGACAGGGACCGTGTCCAACCCTAGTAGCTTGTATCTACGCCAGTGCTTTGTAGAGAGCCTGGTACATAGTAAGTGCTTAAAAAATACCACTGGGGGAAAAAAAAAGGGAAGAATGAGGAGATGTTATGGCTCAGGGGTCAAGGTTACTCCTCCCAGATAAGCTTTTAGGCTGTGAGTCTGTTGTTGGGCAAGGATTGTCTCCATATGTGGTTGAACTGTACATGCCAAGCACTTAGTACAGTGCTCCGCACACAGTAAGCGCTCAATAAATACGACTGAGTGAAGGACTGAATTGGCCTAGAATTCCTGGAATTCCCAATTTGCACTTTTGGAAAAAAGCAGGATCCATAAGGTGACGGAATTATACAGGTGTGAGAGGTAAAGTGAGCACTCTTATAGCGGGGCCCCCTTAATCATAGTTATTTAATGCTTAATGTGTGCCCCGCACTCTACTAAATGCTTGAGAGAAGCAGCGTGGCTTAGTGGACGGAGCACAGGCCTGGGAGTCAGAAGGACCTGAGTTCTAATGCCGGCTCTGCCACACGTCTGCTGTGTGACCTTGGTTAAGCCACTTTACTTCTCTGGGCCTTGGTGACCTCATCTGTAAAATGGGGATTAAGACCATGAATCCCATGTGGGACAGGGACTGTGTCCGACCTCAGTGACTTGTATCTCCCCCAGGGCTTAGAACAGTTCCGGGCACATAGTAACTGCTTAACAAGCACCATATATGATAAATTATTACGATATACAGCGACTTCGATTTTTAACTTTTCAGCGGTTGCTACGAATCGTTACGGGCAAAAATTTCAAAAATTCCAGCAAATTCCTGTACGATCCAGCGGTCTGAAAGGCGTCGAATGCTCTGCACCCGGCTCAGTAAACGCGACGGAATGAATGAAAATCCCCGACGGCCCTGAGAAACCGACGTAAGCAATGTGTCGAGATGCGAGGGCGCCGGTGAGATGGAGAGCGCTGAACCCTAGAGGAAGGCAAAGGCTTTTGGAGTGCTAAGAGTCAAGCGCTGTGCTAAGCCCTGGGGTAGATCCAAAATAATCGATCGGTGCTATTTAGTGGGCACTTACTGGGTACGGATCCTGGCGGTTCGACGTTCACAGCATTGCTCAAATCCCCCCTCTCCTCTCCATCCACACTGCTACCGCGTTTATTCATTCATTCAATTCATTCAAGAGTATTTACTGAGCGCTTACTACGTGCAGAGCACCGGACTAAGCGCTTGGAATGGACAATTCGGCAACAGATAGAGACCGTCCCTGCCCCTTGACAGGCTTACAATCTATTCCAAGCACTCATCCTCTCCTGCCTCGATTACTGCGTCGGCCTCCTCGCTGACCTCCCAGCCTCCTGCCTCTCCCCACTCCAGTCCGTACCTCACGCTGCCGCCCGGATCATTTTCCTACAAAAACGCTCCGGGCAGGCTTCCCCGCTCCTCAAGAAGCCCCAGCGGTTGCCCGTCCACCTCTGCATCCAACAGAAACTCCTCGCCCCCTCCAACCTCGCCTCACGACTCTCCTATTCCAACCCAGCCCGCCCACTTCGCTCCTCTAATGCCAACCTCTTCACCGTGCCTCCATCTCCTCCAGCTCGCCGCCCGCGTCCCTCCTCATATCCGACAGACGATGACTCTCCCCCATTCAAAGCCTTTTTTGAAGGCCCATCTCGTCCAAGAGGCCTGAAAGAGAACTGAAATGGTTCCTCCCGGTGCCGTTTCGCCGCGTTTTGATTTTCAGAGCCGTCGCGGGACTCTTCGCTTGCCCCGTTGAGCTCAAAAAATACAATTCATTCATTCCTGCAGCGGCACGGGAGAGAGTCGAGGGCAGAGACTCAAGTTTCCTGCGTGGAAGGCGGCAGTGGTAAACCACTCCCAGATTTTTTTTTCCAAGAAAACTCTCCGGATCCGCTACCAGCAAGATTGCAGACGGAGAACGGGACGTTCTGGGAGAGATGTGTCCGCGGAGTTGCTAGGAGTCGGAAATGACTCGACAGCGCAAGAGAAGAAAAGTGTCTGGAATATTGTGTTGTTCTCCCTCAAGCGCTTAGTACAGTACCCTGCACTCAATCTATACGACTGATTGATTGACTGATGTCTCTGCTATGATTTCGTCGATTCCCGAAAAATATTTGGGTCACCAGAGTCGTCAAGTCCACAGCGGTTTCCAAGGCAACTGCCAGCTGGGTTCCAACCCGGTGTTGGTAGTCATTCGGTCAGTCAGTCAGTTAATCCTAATTACTGAGCACTGATTGTGTGCAGAGCACTGTACTAAGCGCTTGGGAGAGGACAATAGAACAATAAATGGGCTCATTCCCTGCTCACAATGAGCTGACAGTCTAGAAGGGGAGACAGACATGAAAACAAATAAATAAAATGACTGACGTGGACATAGGTGGTGCGGGGCTGGGAGGGGAGATGAGTAGAGGCAGCGAGTCGGGGCGACGTAGAAGGGAGTGGGAGAAGAGGAAAGGAGGGCGCAGTCAGGGAAGGCTTCTTGGAGGAGACGGGCCTTCAGTGAGCCTTTGAAGGGGGGAGAGTCATAGTCTGTCGGAGCAGCGTGGCTCAGTGGAAAGAGCACGGGCTTTGGAGTCAGAGGTCGTGGGTTCGAATCCCGGATCTGCCACTTGTCAGCCGTGTGACCGTGGGCAAGTCACTTAACTTCTCTGGGCCTCAGTTCCCTCATCTGTAAAATGGGGATGAAGACTGTGAGCCCCACGTGGGACAACCTGATTCCCCTGTGTCTACCCGAGCGCTTAGAACAGTGCTCTGCACATAGTAAGCGCATAACAAATACCAACATTATTATTATTATTATAATACGAGGAGGGAGGGCGCTCCAGGCCAGAGGCGGGATGTGGGCGAGAGGTCGGCGGTGAGATAGGCGAGATGGAGGGATAGGGAGAAGGTTGGCGTTAGAGGAGTGAAGCGTGGGGGCCGGGTTGGAGTACGAGAACGGTGAGGTGAGGGAGAAGGGGGTGAGGGGATTGATGGCTTCAAAGTGCCTCACCCCTCCTGTTCATCCACTCACTCGTTGCGCTCCGGCCCCCAGAGGAAACAAGGCAGGCCGGGACCAGAAAATCTGAGCAATTTTTTATTTGGGGGGGCGGGGGGGAGGCATTTGTTAAGAGCTTACTCTGTACCAGGGTCTGTACTAAATGCTGAGGTAGATACAAGCTAATCTGGTTGGAAGCAGTCCATGTCCCACATGGGACTCACTGTCTTCATCCCCATTTTGCAGATGAGGTAACTAAGGCACAAAGAAGGGAAGTGAAGTGTCCAAGGTCACACTTCTGACCCATGGCAGAGCAGGAATTAGAACCCGGATCCTCCTGACTCCCAGGCCCGGGCTCTACCCACTAGGCCAAGCTGGCTAGCCTGGGCTCCTCTGGTCAGGAAAAACCTGAGACCTCCATCGTGACCTGTTTGTTTAAAATTCCCTTTTGGCCCGAAAGCTTCCTTGACAACAGAAGTAAATCCGGCAGCTCAAATGATTATCTCCAGCGACATCTAAATCGACCTTTCCAGCTTCGAAAATTGACTTCTGCCTCTAGAACAAAATCTGAAGAAGCGGCCTCTGCCTTCACCAATTAGTCCCGAGCAGACCGAAGTTTCCCACCCTGACTTCCTGTCTCCAGAAAATCCAATCTTCATCTCACTCTAGTAATAATAATAATAGTGTTGGTATTTGTTAAGCGCTCACGATGTGCAGAGCACTGTTCTAAGCGCTGGGGTAGACACAGGGGAATCAGATTGTCCCACGCGAGGCTCACAGTCTTCATCCCCATTTTACAGGTGAGGGAACCGAGGCACAGAGAGGTTAAGTGACTTGGCCACAGTCACACAGCTGACAAGTGGCAGGGCCGGGATTCGAACCCATGACCTCTGACTCCCAAGCCCGGGCTCTTTCCACTGAGCTTCATGTGGACCAGAAGCTCTTCATGATCAGGAAACATTTCTACCGACTCGGTTGCATTTTACTCTCCCAAACCCTTAGTTCATTACTCTGCACACACTAAGCGCTCAGTGAATACCATTTATCGCCTGACTACCTGGTGCTGATGGCAAACCGATGCTCTCGCTTAAATCTTAATAAACAGACAAAGAACAGGTGAGGCACAGAGCGTCTATCAAGTGTCGATTCTGGCCAGCTTACCCTCGACGCTGTGGACCACCCCCTCCTCCCTGGAAACGTTACCCAACGTCGGCTTCACCGCCACTGTCCCCTCCCGGTTCTCCTCCCATCTCTCTGGCCGCTCGTTCTCAGTCTCTTTCGAGGGCTCCTGCTCTGCTTCCCTCCCCCTAACTAATAATGATAACGTTGGTATTCGTTAAGCGCTTACTACGTGCAGAGCACTGTTCTAAGCGCCGGGGGAGATACAGGGTCATCGGGTTGTCCCTCGTGAGGCTCACGGTCTTAATCCCCATTTGACAGATGAGGTAACTGAGGCATAGGGAAGTGAAGTGACTTGCCCACAGGCACACAGCTAAGTGGCAGAGCTGGGATTCGAACTCATGACCTCTGACTCCCAAGCCCGGGCTCTTTCCACGGAGCCACGCTGCTTCTATCTTCTAACTGCGGGAGTCCCTCAAGCTTCAGTTCCGGGTCCCCTTCCAGTCTCCATCTCCACCCACCCCCTTGGAGAACTCATTTGCTCCCCCGGCTTCGACTACCATCTCTATGCGGATGATTCCCAGATTTACATTTCCGGCCCTGATCTCTGTCCCTCTCTCCAGTCTCGCATCTCCTCCTTACTTATTAATAACAATATTAACTGTGGTATTTGTTAACTGCTATGTGCCAGGCGGCGTTACTAAACACTGGGGTGGATACAAGCAGATGGTGTTGGACACCGTGCCTGTCCCATGGGGGACTCACAGTTTCAATCCCCATTTTACAGGTGAGGTAACTGAAGCCCAGTGAAGTAGAGTGATCTGCGTAAAGTCGCACAGGAGACACGTGGCAAAACCAGGACTAGAACCTACGACCTTCCGACTCCCAGGCTCGTGCTCTATCCACTACGCCATGCTGCTTCAAGGCATCTAATAATAATAATAATGTTAGTATTTGTTAAGCGCTTACTATGTGCCGAGCACTGTTCTAAGCGCTGGGGTAGACACAGGGGAAACGGGTCGTCCCACGGGAGGCTCCCGGTCTCGATCCCCATTTTACAGATGAGGGAACTGAGGCACCGAGAAGTGAAGTGACTTGCCCCAAGTCACACAGCCGACAAGTGGCTGAGCCGGGTTTCGAACCCATGACCTCTGACTCCAAAGCCCGGGCTCTTTCCACTGAGCCACGCTGCTTCTCTATTTGGATATCTTCCAGTCACCTCAAACTTAACCCGTCTACAACAGAAGTCCTTATCTTTCCACCCAAACCCCGTCCTCCCCTCGACTTTCCCCTCACTGTAGCCGCCACCCCCCTCCTTCCCGCCTCACGGATCCGTAACCTCGGCGTCATCCTTGATTCCTCTCATTCGACCCACATGTCCAATCCGTCACTGGATCCCGTCGGTTCCACCTTCACGACATCGCTACAGTCCGCCCTTTCCTCCCCGTCCGAACCGCCGCCACGTTCCTACGATCGCTCATCCTCTCCGGCCTGGATTCCGCCGGCGGCCTCCTTGCTGACCTCCCAACCTCCCGCCTCTCCCCGCTGCGGTCCGTAGGTCCCTCTGCTTCCCGGGTCATTTTTCTATAGAAATGTCCAGGCCATCTTTCCCCTCTCCTCAAGATCCTCCGGTGGTTGTCCATCCGCCTCCGCATCAAACGGAAACTCTTCGTCATTGGCCATCTCACCTCGTCACTCTCCTACAATGCAGCCCGCGCGCTTCGCTCCTCTAATGCCCACCTTCTCGTCGTACCCGGATCTTGCCTATCTCACCGCCGACCCCTGGCCCAAGTCCCACCTCCGGCCTGGAACGTCCTCCCTCCTCCCATCCCACAGACAATCCCTCTTCGCCGCTTCAGAGCCTTACCGAGGGTGCATCTTCACCAAGGAGGCTTCCCTGACTTCCCTCCCTTCTGCGTCACCCTGACTTACTCCCTTCATTCATCCCCGCTCCCGGCCCCACATCACTTAGGTCCATATCTCTCATTTCTCAGGGAATTTGTCTGTTGTTTCATTATACTCTCCCAAGGGCTCAGTACAGTGTTTTGCAGACGTTAAGTGCTCAATAAATACGACTGAGCGAACGAATGGGCAAATGAATAAATGAATGCCTCTTGTCTGCTGTGTGACCTCCCCCCTTTCCCTCTGCTCCTCCTCCCCTCTCCTTTCCCCTCCTCTCGGCACTGTGCTCATTTGTATATATTTTTATTACCCTATTTATTTCGTTAATGAGGTGTCCGTCCCCTCGATTCTATTTATCGCGATTAAGTTGTCTTGTTTGTTGTCCGTCCGTCTCCCCCGATTAGACCGTGAGCCCGTCGACGGGCAGGGATTGTCTCTGTCTGTTGCCGAATTGTACATTCCAAGCGCTTAGTACAGTGCTCTGCACATAGTAAGCGCTCAATAAATACTATTGAATGAATTTCTTTATTCATTCTAACGTCTGTCTCCCCCTGTCTTCCCCGTAACTTCGTTATGAGCGGGGAATGTGTCCATTTATTGCTCTATGGTTTTCTCCCAAATACTTAGTACAGTGGTCTGCACACAGTAAGTGCTCAGTAAATAGGACTTAATGGATGAATGAATATAATCCCCTAAACACTGCCCAGAGTATCCCACTGAAGTGGAGAACAATTCAAAAGAACATTTTTTGTTTTTCTTTTTTATTAATCAGCGAGAGACCTAAGGAACCACACCATTTTCTATTTTAGTTCCTGTGATATGTGGTTATTTAAAAAGCCGATCATAGCTGGGTAGATCCCTTTTGGGAATCAACGTGGCCTACTGGAAAGAGCTTGGTCCCGGGAGCGCTTACTATGTGCCGAACACTGTACTAAGCACTGGGGTGCATACAAGCATATTAGGTTGGACGCAGTCCCTGTCCCACATGGGACTCCCGGCCTCAAACCTCATTTTACAGATGAGGAAACTGAGCCACAGAGAAGCGAAGTGACTTGCCCGAGGTCACACAGCAGACAAGTGGCAGACCTGTGGGACAGGGACTGTGTCTAACCTATCTTGTATCTAGCCCAGCGTTTAGTACGGCGCCTAACACATAATAAGTGCTTAACAAATACCAATAAAACAAAAAAAGGATTGACCACCATCCAGAAAATACTGTGTCCAACCAGATCAATTTATACCTACCCCAGCACTTAGAACAGTGCCTGGCAATTGGAAATGCTTAAAAAGTACCAGAAATATTATCATTATCATTATTATTTATTTATATATGTATATTAATGTCTGTCTTCCCCTCTATCTGGTGAACTTGCTCTCTTTATTCATCCCCACCCCCTGCAGCCCCACAGCACTTACGGCCATATCTGCCATTTATTTATTTCTGTTAATGTCTGTCTCTCCCTCCATTCATTCAATAGGATTTATTGAGCGCTTACTATGTGCAGAGCACTGTACCAAGCGCTTGGAATGTACAATTCGGCAACACATAGAGACAATCTCTGCCCACTGACGGGCTTACTGTCTAGTCGGGGGAGACAGACGGACAAAAACAAAAGCAATAAATAGAATCAAGGGGATGTGCACCTCATCAAGGGGATGTACACCTCATTAACCAAACAAAATAAAATAACCGTTAGCTCATCGTCGGCGGGGAAGGTATCCGTTTATTTTTGTACCGTCCTCTCCCAAGCGCTTAGGACGGTGCTTTGCCCACAGTAAGCACTCAATAAATACGACTGAAAGAATGAGCGAATGAATACGATTCAAATACAGCCGCTAAAAAACCAAAAGCCCACCACGGTACTGAGGAGAAAGTAAGGATTTGGGCAGATTTGCGGTCGGTTGCTCAGATCGCCCGTTTGGATCAAGCACAATGTTTGGATTTGCTTTGTCTGTTTGGACACAGCTTGGCCCCGCTTCAGACTGACTTGCGTCAATAGGACGGTAAGCGGCTCGTTGGCGTGAGGAGGGATTTGTACGCCAGGATGCCAGCGCTCGGAGTAGATCAGGCCCGAGCGGGGGCCTCCGGTGATCCCGACGGCCAACAGCGGGAGGAGGAGAATGAAATCCTTTCTGGGAGTTTGTTCATTCATTCGATCGTATTTATTGAGCACTTACCGTGTACTGAGCGTTTGGGAGAGTACAACCGAACGGCCAGCAGAAGCAAGTAGAACTGAGGCCCAGAGAAGCGGAGGGACTTGCCCGAAGTCACATACAGCAGACAAGTGACGGAGCCGGGATTAGAACCCAGGTCCTTCTGACTCCCAAGAGCCATGCTGCTTCTCTGAATGGACGCATCCAACATCTCCCTTTATCCAGCCCCCCTCCCAGCTCCACAGCTGTAATTCATTTATTTAAAATATTCATGTCTGTCTGTCCCTCTAGACTGTAAGCTCCTTGTGGGCAAGGAATGTCTCTGTTTATTGTTATCGTGTCCCAAGCGCTTAGTACAGTGCTCTGCACACAGTGAGCGCTCAATAAAGACGATTGACCGACTGAGGAGTTCTGACCAGATGAACCAGAGAAGCAGCGTGGCTCAGTGGAAAGAGCCCGGGCTTGGGAGTCAGAGGTCGTGGGTTCGAATGCCGACTCTGCCTCTTGTCTGCTGTGTGACCTCGGGCAAGTCACTTAACCTCTCTGTGCCTCCGTGACCTCATTTGTAAAAATGGGGATTAAAAAATGTGAGTCCTACGTGGGGCAATCTGATTACCCTGTAACTACCCCAACGCTTAGGACAGTGCTCTGCACACAGTAAGTGCTCAAGAAATACCATAATTGCCATTATTGCTATTACTATGAACGAATTTATCCGGGTTTCCACCCATCCGGCCTCTAAGTGTCTTCCGTGCTGCTCTATCCTCGTTTCTTCCCCTGATCCCGCAGGTTCATTCATTCATTCAATCGTATTTATTGAGCGCTTACTGTGTGCAGAGCACTGTACTAAGCGCTTGGGAGAGTACGATTCAGCAATAAAGAGAGATAATCCCTGCCCACAGGTTATCCATCCATCCTGAATGACTGACTCCCCTGGTAGATTGTAATTCATTCATCCATTTATTGAGTGCTCACTGCGTGCAGAGCACTGTACTGAGCGCTTGGGAGAGGACAATGCAATAAGCAGACACATTCCCTGAAGCACCTGGAGGGCAAAGAACATGTACCTTGCTCCCGTTACACTTTCCCAAGTGTTTAGTACAGGGTTTCTCACAGGTTAGCTGCTCGATGAACCCCAGTGCCACTTCAGGACTTGTACCTCGCCGAAGGGCTTGGGTTCTCAACCTCCCCTAATGGGAGTTTTTTTTTTCCCCCCCCCCCAAGCAGATCAAGTCCCTGCCCCACCTGGGGCTCACAGTCTTAATCCCCATTTCACAGATGAAGCAACTGAGGCACAGAGAGGTGAAGCGACTTGCCACGGAGCAGACAAGAGGCGGAGCCGAGATTTGAACCCAGGTCCTTCTGACTCCCGGGCCCGGGCTCTATCCACCCTGTAAGCTTCACTGCTTTCCCCTACCCGAATTTATTTTAATATTCCTCTTCCCCATTTCACCGTGAGCTCCTCGAGGGGTTGCATCCACCAGGTGACCCAGAAGACAAGTGGCGGGGGCCGGGATTAGAACCCGGGTTCATTCATTCAATTCATTCAGTAGTATTTACTGAGCGCTTACTACGTGCAGAGCACTGCACTACGGTTCTCCGACTCCTAGGCTCTACCCATTAGGCCATGCTGCTTCTCTACTACACTCTGGCAAGTGCCTACCGTCTCCTTTGCACGGAAGAAACATTCAGTCTAGCGATCGATCGATTTGATTGGTCACTGAAGGGCATGAGTTCATTTTAAAACTTTAAAAAAAAAGACAAAAGCCCCAAAGCCCTCACATGAAATACGGGAAACCCAGATTTTCTACAACTCAATACAACCCTCTTTCTCGAACCTCTGAAGATAATTTTCCCATTCAGAGAAATCTGAAATCCTAGAGCTCGTGCTGAGTAAATGCTGATTTCAGTGGGGACGAAGGAGTGTTTGGGGACAATCTGTACTGAAAAATGTTAGCAGGTTTTAGTTCTGTCTTTCCATTTTTTCCTTTCTCCTCTCTCTTCCAAGGGAACGCACGAGGCTGGGGTTTTGCCAGGAGCGAATGACCTCCCTTTCCCCTCGCTCCGTCTCGCCGCGATGCCCGCAGCTCCGGAGAAGCCCGGAGAAGCCCGGAGAGTCCGGGCCTGGGAGCCAGCAGGACCTGGGTTCTAATCCCGGCGCCTCCGCTCGTCTGCTGTGTGACCTCGGGTGAGTCACTTGGCTTCTCTGGGCCTCAGTGACCTCATCTGGAAAATGCGGATTAAGACTGTAAGCTCCATCTGGGACTGTGTCCTTTCGGATTAGCTTGTACCCACCCCAGCGCTTAGTATAGTGTCCGGCACGTAGTAAGTGCTCAACAGATACCATGGAAGTAAAAAAAGAAGGCTAATTTTGGATTTGGGCCACATCTCTTGTTCTCTGTCCCTAGGTGTTTGTTGGCCCGACCTTTCTTTTAAATAAAGCTTTAGCACTGACGACTCGACAGATGGGCTTGAGTCTTTTCGACAAGGATCTGCCGAGCTGACCTTGGATTAAATACTTATCCAAAAACATCCTCATCACCAGGTGCATAAAAACAATTATAATAATAATGGCGGCATTTGCTAAGCGCCTACTGTGTGCCAAGCACTCGAACAATAACGCCGCTTGTGTTTCTTAAGTGCTTAAAGAGCCAAGGGCTCAAACGGAAACAACTCTGGTATTTATTAAGTGCTTCCTAAGTGCCAAGCACTGTACTAAGCGCTGGGGTAAGTACGAGATAATCGGGCCCCGTAGTCTTAGTAGGAGGGAGAACAGGTACTGAATCCCCATTTTACATTTTCCATAATTTAGATATCTATTCATAATTATCCGTTTTACTGAAGCGCACACAGAGAGAGCAATGGGGCCCAGAGAAGTGAAGTGACTCGTCCAAGGTCACACACAACAGACAGGTGGCAGAACTGAGATTAGAACTCAGGTCCTCTGCAGAGGTGGATATCAGATAATCGGGTCGTACCCAGCGATCCATTCACTCATCCGCTCAGTCGCATTTATTGAGAGTCTGCTGCGTGGAAAGCACTGTACTAAGCGCTTGAGAGAGCACGCAATAACAATAGACAGACACATCCCCTGCCCACAACGAGCTCACGGTCCTATCCCGCTTGGGAACCGGAGTCGCGGAGGGGAGAGAACAAGCGTTTCCCCTCCGGTTTGCAAATGAGGAAACTGAGACACAAAAGAGTTAAGTGACACGCTCAAGGTCGTCGGGCAGGCAAGTAGCAGAGCCGGAATTGGAACCCAGATCCTCTGACTCTCAGATCCTTGCTTCTTCCGCTAGGCCACACTGCTTATTAATTTGGTTTTATACTCAGGTTAACTATCTATCCATAATTATCCATAACCCATTGTTCTATCCGTAATTATTTTTATGTCAGTTCTCCGCATCGGAGTGTAAGCTCCTTGAGGGTCGAGGTGGGTCACTTCTCTGCTTTGCATTTTCCAAGCTGTAAGTCTATTTAGTCGCCATCGGTTTTTAAGAGACGTCCTTCCCCTCGACTCTATCTATCGCCATCGTTCTCGTCCGTCCGTCTCCCCCGATCAGAGCGTAAGCCCGTCAGACGCCGGGGACCGTCTCTATCTGTCGCCGACTTGTTCATTCCAAGCGCTTAGTCCAGTGCTCTGCACATAGTAAGCGCTCAATAAATACTATTGAATGAATGAATGAATGAAAAGTACAACCCCCCCCCCTCGGAGGTACGGCAATGGTATTCGATTTCCGCCAACCCACTTTCTGCTTCCATTTCCATCTCCTGTCCATTAAAATAGTAATATTTGGTATTTGGTGAGCGCTTACTATATAATAATATTGGCGTTTGTTAAGCGCTTACTATGTGCAGAGCACCGTTCTAAGCGCTGGGGTAGATACAGGGGAATCAGGTCGTCCCACGTGAGGCTCCCAGTCTTCATCCCCATTTTCCAGATGAGGTCACTGAGGCCCAGAGAAGTGAAGCGACTCGCCCACAGTCACACAGCTGCCGAGCGGCAGAGCCGGGAGTCGAACCCACGACCCCTGACTCCGAAGCCCAGGCTCTTTCCACTGAGCCGCGCTGCTTCTCTGTATGTCAGGCACTTTACTAAGCGCCGGAGTGGATACAACAAATCGGGTTCGACACAGTCTAAAATGTCAGCTTCTCCGCTAGACCGAAAGCTCTTTGAGGGTGGGGATCCAATTTAATAACTCTAGTAGCCTCTCCTCAAGTCTTAGTACAGTGCTCCGCGCGGAGCGAGTGCTCCATACATTCTGTGGAATTTTTCATCGGCTCCTTGTGGACAGGGAGCGTGGCTAACAATCCCGGTGCTTGTTAAGGGCTTACTATGTGCCAAGCGCTGTTCTAAGAGCTGGGGTAGAGACCCGTTCACGAGGCTGGACTCCGGCCCCGTCCCATATGGGACTCGCCGTCTTCATCCCCATTTTACAGATGAGGGAACTGAGGCTCAGAGAAGTGAAGCAGCGTGGCTCAGTGGAAGGAGCCCGGGCTTGGGAGTCAGAGGTCGTGGGTTCGAATCCCAGATCTGCCCCTTGTCAGCTGTGCGACTGTGGGCAACACTTCTCTAGGCCTCAGTGACCTCGTCTGTAAAATGGGGATGAAGACCGTGAGCCTCACGTGGGACGACCTGATGACCCTGTATCTCCCCCGGCGCTTGGAACAGTGCTCCGCACATAGTAAGCGCTTAACAAATACCAACCTTTTTATCATTATTATCGAAGTGACTTCCCCGTGGTCACACAGAAGACAAGTAGCCGAGCGGGGACTAAAACCCAGGTTCTTCTGTCTCCGGGCTCTAGCCCCCGAACCCAACGGCTTCCCAACGCTGTTGTACCTTCCTTTCCCAAGTGCTTAGTACGGTGCTCTGAGCCAAGTGAACGCTCAATAAATACCCTTGACGGTGATGACGCTTCGGCCGTGGACCGCGAGCCCGTCGGTGGGCAGGGATTGTCTCTGTTGCCCAATTGGCCGTTCCAAGCGCTTAGTCCAGTGCTCTGCACAGGGTAAGCGCTCAATAAATACGAATGAATGAATGGAATGAACGAATTGATTTGGGGGGGTCGGGGGGTTTTCTGGACGCCAAGCATCAAGAACCAAGGCAATATGTCTCCCCCTAGTGGAAAACAAGAACGGCCTCTGTCAATCAGCCGTATCTAAGGAGCGCTAAACACTGTGCGGAGCGCTGGACTGAACGCTTGGGACCGTCTCATTCAGTTGGGAGAGACGATCCCTCCCCTCGAAGAGCTTAGAGTCTAACAGGGAGAGTTCGCTGTACTTTTTCTTTTATGGGATTTAAGTGCTCACTATGTGCCGGGCACTGTACCGAGCGCTGGAGTGGATACGATAATAATAATGTTGGTATTTGTTAAGCGCTTACTACGTGCAGAGCACTGTTCTAAGCCCTGGGGGAGATACAGAGTAATCAGGTGGTCCCACGTGAGGCTCCCAGTCTTCACCCTCATTTGACAGATGAGGTCACTGAGGCCCAGAGAAGTGAAGTGACTCGCCCACAGTCACACGGCTGACAAGTGGCAGAGCTGGGATTCGAACCCATGACCTCTGACTGTTGGTATTGGTTAAGCGCTTACTATGTGCAGAGCACTGTTCTAAGCGCAGGTTGTCCCACGTGAGGCTCACACTCTCAATGCCCATTTTCCAGATGAGGGAACCGAGGCCCAGAGAAGTGAAGCGACTCGCCCACAGTCACACGGCTGACAAGTGGCAGAGCTGGGATTCGAACCCATGGCCTCTGACCGTTGGTATTGGTTAAGCGCTTACTATGTGCAGAGCACTGTTCTAAGCGCTGGGGGAGATACAGGGTCATCAGGTTGTCCCACGTGAGGCTCACAATCTCAATGCCCATTTTCCAGATGAGGGAACCGAGGCCCAGAGAAGTGAAGCGACTTGCCCACAGTCACGCAGCTGACAAGTGGCAGCCAATCAGGTTGGACACAGCCCTCGTCCCTCATAGGGCTAACGGCGTTAGTCCCCATTTTCCAGGTGCGGTAACTGGGGCACTGAGCAGAGAAGTCACTTGCCCAAGTTTACACCAAGGACAAGTGGCGGGGCTGGGATTAGAACCCAGGTCCCTCTGACTCCCAGGACCAGGGTCTATCCACTAGTAATAACAATGTTGATATTTGTTAAGGGCTTTCTAAGTGCAGAGCACTGTCCTAAGCGCTGGGGGAGATACAGGGTCATCAGCTTGTCCCACGTGAGGCTCCCAGTCTTCATCCCCATTTTACAGAGGAGGGAACCGAGGCCCAGAGAAGTGAAGTGACTCGCCCGCAGTCACCCAGCTGACAGGTGGCAGAGCCGGGACTCGAACCCAGGCCACGCTGCTCCTCGATGCTACCGGCCTTCCTGTCTCACAAGCCCCTAACCTAGGCATTATCCTTGACTCCTCTGTCTCATTCCACCCATAGAGTCAATCCATCCCTACATCCTTTCATTCATTCATTCATTCAATAGTATTTACTGAGCGCTTACTACGTGCAGAGCACTGTACCAAGCGCTTGGAACGGACAATTCGGCAACAGATAGAGACAATCCCTGCCCGCTGACGGGCTTACGGTCCAATCCTTTCAGTTTGACCTTTATAACATCTCTAAAATCCGCCCTTTCCTCCCCATCCAGATTGGCTCCACATAAATACAATCACTCGCTCGCCTTGACTACTGCAGGAGCCTCCTCGCTGACCTCCCTGCCTCCCTTCTCTCCCCACTCCAGTCCGGACTTCCCTCTGCCGCCCGGATCGTTTCGCTACAGAAACATTCAGGCCGCGTTTCCCCACTCCTCGAAACCCGCCCTCTCTCCGGATCACCCCTGGAGAGTTTCCAGTCGTCTGCCAGTCTCGGCTACGGGAGGGAGAGTCGAGCGGAGGCCCGTCCGGCCCATCCCCAGCTCGGCCGGTGGCTGGCGAGCGGCGGGCCGTCGGCTACCGGTCGAAACACCCCCGTGCCGGGCAGCGGCGGCCTGTGAGTCGAGGGCGGCGACTCGAGTTGACCGTGTGGGAGGCGGCCACGGTCGACCGCTTCCGGATTTTGACCGAGAAAACTCTGTGGATCCACCACCGGGACGACGGCAGATGGAGGTGGGCGTTCCGGGAGAGACGCGCCCGCGGCGGCGCCGTGGGTCGGAGTCGACTCCGTAAGACAAGAACCTCCGGCGGTTGCCGATCCACCTCCGCATCAGACAGAGACTCCTCGGCAGTGGCGTTGAAGCCGTGCCTGCGCTCGCCGTCCACCCGCTCGCCCCTTCCTTCCTCACCTGGCCGCTCTCCTACGCCAACCCGGCCCCCACCCTCCGCTCCTCTAATGCCGACCTTCTCCCTGGGCCTCCGTCTCGTCTAACACACTGCCAACCTCTGGCCCGGAACGCCCTCCCTCCTCAGATCCCTCAGGCCATGACTCTCCCTCACTTGAGAGCCTTCCCGACGGCCCACCTCCTCCTCCAAGAAGCCTTCCCCGACCGCGCCCTCCTTTCCTCTTCTCCCGCTCCCTTCTGCGTCGCCCTGACTCCCTCCCTTTCTTCATCCCCCCCCCTCCCGGCACTGATGTCCATATCGGTCATTTATTTATTTCTATTAACGTCTGCCTCCCCCGCTGAACTGTGAGCTCACTGTGGGCGGGGAATGTGTTTATTGTTCTATTGGACTCTCTCAAGCGCTTAGTACAGTCGTAGGCAGGCAGTAAGCGTGCAGTAAATACGACTGACTGACTTTCAGATAATAGAATTTATTAAGCGCCTCCGGTGTGCAGAGCACCGAGTAGCCGGAAGCTGGGCAGGGCAAAAATCTCAATAAAATCAGGAGGACACGGCGTGGCTCAGTGGAAAGAGCCCGGGCTTGGGAGTCAGAGGTCATGGGTTCGAATCCCGGCTCTGCCCCTCGTCAGCTGTGTGACTGTGGGCGAGTCACTTCGCTTCTCGGTGCCCCAGTTACCTCATCCGGAAAATGGGGATGAAGACTGTGAGCCCCACGTGGGACGACCCGATGACCCTGTATCTCCCCCAGCGCTTAGAACGGAGCTCTGCACCTAGTAAGCGCTTAACAGATACCAACATCATTATTATTGTTAAGAGGCCCACCCTGGACTCTTAACATTAATGATAATAGTCAATAATTATTGGCATTTGTTAAGCGCTTACTCTGTGCCCGGCACTACATATAAATAGACATATCTGAGCACCCCAACTATTTCACTGTCCATGAGCGTGCCCCCATTTCTGTAGCAGCAATCATTCTCTAGGAAGCAATTTTTTAGTCCTTTCCTCACTCTTCTCGATTCGCTTATCTTTGCATCTCGAGAACGATATCCTAGGTCGATGCAGCGCTTTTCACCCAAAGATCTCAAAGTCCTTTTCCACAACTAATGTGCTTTTAAGTTCTCTCGAGAAGTAGGAGAGGCATTCTGTTTCGTTTCGGGGGTTTTTTTTTCACTACCTGCTTTCAAAAAAAAGAGAAAGAACGGGGCAAGTCTGAGCAGCGCTAACGTGATCGGAGTGGACCAACTTGAACCCCCCGTGTTCTCGGAACGGTTCTTTTTCTTCAGCAAATCCCGCTTGGAGGATTTTCTTTCAGATGGGTCTCCTTGGCCCGGTGCAAACATCAAACGCGCCTCGTCGAGAAGCCAGCGAAGTCCGCAGCCACGATACAGTCGTTTCTTCTACAAAACGGACTCTCTCCGTCTTAGACTGGGAGCTCTTGAGGGATGGGGCCCAGAGCCTATTCTAAACATCTTCCGTCTATCTCAGTGCTTAGCCCAGTGCTTGGTGCGGAGTAAGCGCTTCATAAATGCCGTGACCAAATTTATCACCCCTTCCCCCACTGCGTCGCGATCTCGTTGACAGCAGGATGGTGTTTACCGACTCTACCGGACTCTCCCAAGCGCTTAGTACAGTGCTCTGCACACGGTACACGCCCAGTAGATACAATGGATTGCTTCATTCAGTATCGGCGGGCATAATTAATAATAATGATTATGGTACTTGTTAAGTGCTTACTATGTGCCAAGCACTGTTCTAAGCACTGGGGTAGATACAAAGTAATCAGGTTGGACACAGTCCCTGCTCCACATGGGGCTTACGCTCTTCATCCCCATATTACAGATGAGGGAACTGAGGCCCGGAGAAGTGAAGTGACTCACCCAAGGTCACGCGGCGGACAAACGGAGGAGACGGGATTAGAGCCAAGGTCTTTCTGAATCCCGGGCCGGGGCTCCAGCCACTACACAATGCCGCTTCTCGGTAGCACCCCTAATAATAATAATAATAATAATAATAATAATGTTGGTGTTTCCTAAGCGCTTACTATGTGCAGAGCACTGTTCAAGCGCTGGGGTAGATCCAGGGTCATCAGGTTGTCCCCCGTGAGGCTCACGATCTTAATCCCCATTTTCCAGATGAGGGAACCGAGGCCCAGAGAAGTGAAGTGACTTGCCCAGAGTCCCACAGCTGACGAGTGGCAGAGCCGGGATTCGAACTTATGATCTCGACTCCCAAACCCGGGCTCTTTCCACTGAGCCCTGCTGCGTCACCCTTCTGAGACTTGGGTGGGCTGCCTGACAGTGACACTTCTTACCAACCAGAGTCAGTACACGATGATAGACAGAGATGTAAAAAACAAAATGAAGGAGGCCAGTGCGCTCTTTGGAAGGCTCAAAAAAGAGCCCCGGGCTTGGGAGTCAGAGGTCATGGGTTCGAATCCCAGCTCCGCCACTTGTCAGCTGGGTGACTGTGGGCAAGTCACTTTACTTCTCTGTGCCTCAGTTCCCTCATCTGTAAAATGGGGATTAAGACTGTGAACCCACGTGGGACAACCTGTATCTGTATCTACCTGTACCCTGTATCTCCCCCAGCGCTTAGAACGGCGCTCTGCACATAGTAAGTGCTTAACAAATACCAACATTAACATCAAGGCATCAAACAACACAGCAAAATGAATCGACAGATCTGGATAGCTGCGGGGGGCCGCCTTTTCTGTGCCCGGACAGCAGGAAACTCCACCAGACCAAACAGGCGTCTCCGAGACCGTAGAATGTAAGTTCCTCGTACAGGCAGGGATCGCGTGAACCAACTCTTTTCTACTGTCCTTTCCTAAGCACTTAGT
Source organism: Ornithorhynchus anatinus (assembly GCF_004115215.2). Taxonomy (NCBI): domain Eukaryota; kingdom Metazoa; phylum Chordata; class Mammalia; order Monotremata; family Ornithorhynchidae; genus Ornithorhynchus; species Ornithorhynchus anatinus. Next base: position 68,118,634 of record NC_041735.1, read on the forward strand.
AGAGTGCCCTGAACACAGTAGGTACTCAACAAGTACCATATAAAAAATTCAATATTCTCAACGACACCATCTTTAAAACATCTTCGACTTCAGGCGGCATAGTCGATAAAGAGGACCCGCATCCGGGTTTGTTTTTTTATGTCATTTCATTCGACCGTTCAAGATAATCGCATTTATTGAGCGCTTATTGTGTGCACAGCACTGTATTAAGTACTTGGGCGAATACAGGTGAACGATAAGCAGACACATTCCCCGCCCACATCGCACTTACAGTCTAGAGGGGGGAGACCGAAATCAATAGAAATAAGTAAATGACAGATATGTACATATTTGCTAAGCACTTATTAAGTGCCAGGCACTGTACTAAGCGCTGGGGTAGATACAAGGTAATCAGGTCGGATTCGGTCCCTGTCCCACACGGGGCTCACCGTCGTAACCCCCATTTCACAGCTGAGGGAACTGAGGCCTAGAGAGGTGAGGTGACTTGCCCGAGGTCACACAGCAGACAAGTGGCAGAGAAGTGAAGCGACTTGCCCAAGGACACACAGCAGACAAGTGGCGGAGTCAGAATCAGAACCCCTGACCTCCTGACTCCCAGGCCCGGGCTCCGGTCACTACAGTAGTGACTTGTTCCCCGCCGACGAGGAGCTTACGGTCTAGAGGAGGAGCTTACGATCTAGAAAGAAGTTGAGAGAAATCAGGCGGAAGTGAAATAAGAGGACGGGCCGAGCTTTTGACACCTCCACCCCTCCTCGACACCGGGATTCTGGCATTCTGTGACACTTCACCGTTGCCAACACGCTCCGCTCGAGCTCGACGTTGATCAAGGGGAACGAGTTGATACCTGAATCGTCAGGAGGATTTAGCTTTTGGGTTTTTTTGGTCTATTTTTGTGAGAACAAAAGAAGCGAGGGCTTTTGTGCAAGAGAACTGGGCCGGATCCAGCTACCTCTCCAGCGTCTGGAAAATGTTCTGAGGTGCAGGACACGGTGGAGTCGAAAGGAACGAGGAGAGTTTTAACGGGGAGCTAGCCTTTTTAGGAGATCCGCGATTCGGTCATTTGAATGTCTGGACTGTAGATTCGGAAGGCAGGGATCAGGTCTCGCTGCTCTATCGTATCGTCCTCTCCGGAGCGCTTACTACAGTGCTCTACACAGGGTAAGCGCTAAAGAAATAGCATTTGGTAAGTGATCAATTAATCAATCACATTCTTTGGGTGTTTACTGTGTGCCAAGCACCGTACTGAGCTCTTGGGAGAGTGCCGTGAACCGGATTTGTTAGACGTGCTAATAGGTATAATTGTGGCATACGTTAGGCGCTTACTATATGCCAGGCACTCTACAAAGAGCTGGGGTAGATTTCAAGTAATGGGGATGGAGACAGTCCCCGACCCACATAGGGTTCAGAGTCTTAATCCCCATTTTCCAGATGAGGTAACGGAGGCCCAGAGAAGTGAAGTGACTTGCCTAAGGTCACGCAGCAGACAAGTGGGACTGGAACCCAGGTCCTTCCGACTCCCAAACCCAGGCTCTCTCCACTAGGTCAGGCTGCTTCTCCCTGCTCACGAGGAGCTTAGGGTCGAAAGCTGGAGGCAGAGATTAAAATTAACTGCGGCTAGGAACTGAAAGCGGTGTGGGGCGAGGGAGGGGTGAAGAAAGGGTACAGATCCAAGTGCTTGGATCATGCGGAAGGGAGAGGGAGGAGGGGGAATGAGGGTTTTGTAAAGCCAAATGACCAATCGTTGGGGAATTTTCCAAATATGCAGGTCACTGTCCACAAAGTAGGATTGACTTCGTAGTATCTTCCGCACACGTTAGACTGGAAGCTCCTTTAGGGAAGGGATTGTGCCTCCCGACTCGACCGTCCTCCCCAGATGCTCAGTACGGTGTTCCACACACCAGGCCGTAAGCTCCTCAAGGGCGGAGAGCGTGTCTGCTAGCCCTACTGTTCTTCCTCGAGCCCTCGGCATGGTGAAACTCCTCAAGGGCCAGGGATAGCGTCTACTGTATTGTCCAATATCAGCTAGGGGTTCTATCAGTACCACCGGTTGCTTGATCGGCTGTCGCCCGATTCCACTACCTTGGCAGCGGCGCTACTCCGTGACGCCCATCGTTAGGAAACGGAATCCAGAAGATCAGCGTATCCCTTGGGAGACTGTCAGCGTCTACCCATCGAACTTCACAAGCCAAGGAAGAACACCAGAGTTTTTTGGCATCTCCCTTTGCGGCCGACCGTTCGACTACGCCATTCTCCCCTCACGTGCCATCCACCGAGCCAGGTCGAGACAAGGATTGCTTCGGCGCTGACCGCAAAGTGTTGCTCCGGGATGCCCAGAGCAGAATCGGTAATCTCCTCCGCCCGAATCAGTCGATCGTACGTATCGAGAGCTTGCCGTGCGCAGGGCCCTGCACTAAGCACTGGGGAGAGTGCGATCTAGCAGAATCGGGAGACTTCGGTTTGTCTAAGGCAGCGATTCAGAATGCTGTGGAATGTCATCGTGGGGCAGAGAACAATTTTTATTTCAGAAATTCCATTAAGAACAATGGCTGTCACAAAGCTGACACTATCCTTTCGCAATGTCTTTGGTGAGAAATGTGAGAAAGAAGACTATTTAAAATTATTCCCTGGGAGACTTTCATCCTTATCAGTTTACATAATGAAATGTGGCCTCCTAAAATACTTTGGAGACAGACAATAGTGTTGAAATGCACTTTCTGGAGAATATCTATTTTTCCTTTCTCTTTTCCTTTGTTTAAAGAATTTTCTGCCTGTCTCCCTTGTCAAACCGGAAGCTCGCGTGGACAAGGATTGAACTCTTTAAACTCCAATCTACTCTCCCAGATGCTTAGCTCAATGCTTTCACACAGTAGGCACTCAGTACGTGGTATTGATCGATCGAGCGGTTGGTCGGTTGTATCTTCTAACTCTATTTTGCTCCTTTTTTTGTTTTACACGGTATTGGCCTAGCACTTACTGTGGGCTAGGCACTGCGGTAGATTCAAGCTAATCAGGTTGGACACAGTCCGTGCCCCTCCCGGAGCTCACGGTCTTCATCCCAATTTTACCGATGAGGTCGCTGAGACCGAGAGGAAGTGAAATGACTTGCCCAAGGTCACACAGCAGACGAGCGGCAGAGCCGGGATGAGAGCTCTCCCAGGAACTTGACAGAGTGCTTGGCACAAGCAGGTGCTCAATAAATACAATCAGTTGGCCATGTCTTCCTACTCTCCCCCGATTAGACCGTGAGCCCGTCAATGGGCAGGGACCGTCGCTATCCGTTGCCGATTTGTCCATTCCCAGCGCTTAGTACAGTGCTCTGCACATAGTAAGCGCTCAATAAATACTATTGAATGAATGAATGAATACTGTACTCTCCCGACCGTTTTATCCAACGCCTCGCACGAGGTGGATGCTCAATAAATACTATCGATTGATCGTTTTGGCAGAGTTTCCTAACTTCCAAGAGTTTTATTTTTCACTGAATGCTCTGCACCCAACAAAAGCTCAGTAAAGACTACTGATAGACTGATCGTGTTTTTTAACTCTACTGAACACTTCCAAGTTCTTAGCTCGGTGCTCGGGGTAGAATGAGCACGTAATAAATACTATTGATTGACACCCCTGAATTTAGGGAGGAAGCTTTACTTCCAACAAGTGAACGCCGTTTTCGTAACCGATGAAAACACAGCCTGGTCGGGCTTGTTTCTTAGAAGAAAATCTCCTTCGAGCAGCAAAAATCGCCTAATCCCCACAACCCAGACACCCTAAAACAGTAGATCATTAAAAAACAATTATGCAAAGTAATGGAAAAGAATAATAATCAGAGCTATGGCATTAACAGTGTGGTGACACATTGAAGAATGAAACTCATTCAACATTTCCTCCCGATGACATTGCACCGTGAATAATTAATCTCGGAATTTTCTTTTTTCTTTTTGGAGACAGCAATGCATCTAAGGGTAATTCCATCTACTCGGCATTTTTCTCAATTCTTTCTTAAAGATGCGCGGCAGAATCATTTCAATTCTCTCTCCGGAATAAATCCCTCCCTACCCAGTGGCTTCCCTCTCCACTCGTTAGGAAATCAAAGAAAGGAATTAACTTAGTTTGGCATGATTTGTTTTTGATGAACCCATTAATTATCGCATGATTTTCCTCCAGATGTCTGCCGATCGCTTCAACATAGACATCCTCTCTGTTGAAAACAGCACACGAGAAAATCCCGCCCGTCGTCAGAGATTTCAAACGGTTGGATGGGGCGGATCGCCGTAAACACTGGTCCTGACGCGACTTAAATAAAATCGAATCTTCGGGTCTTGGGCGACCACGGCGGGTAAAATCTGCCTCTTGGTAAAATGCTGTATGGATATGGAAATGGTGAGGAGAGGAGCAGGATGCGTTAATTAGGGAAGGAAAACCCCCAAAAAATAGGTCTGTGCCAGAGACGATAATACTGTGAGCTTGTTGTGGGCATGGAACGTGTCAACCATTCATTCATTCAACTGTACTTACTGAGCCCTTACTATGCGCGGAGCACTGTACTGAGCTTTCGGGAAAGTACAAAGAGACGGTAATAGACAATCCCTGCCCACAACGAGCTCACAGTCTAGAGGAGGGGAGGCAGACGTATTGTACTCTGCACACGGTAAGCGCTCAATGAATGCCATTCGTCGGTGAATTGATAATATTAATAAATGTCATTGCTTATTAAGTGTTTGCCATACCAAGCCCCTGTTAAAGTAAGATATGGGGGAATCTTCCAGTTCAGTAGACCAGGGTGGGAAGAGGAAAGGGGAAAGAGAAAGCGGGATAATCAACGTTCTACTGGGGACGATCTTGCCGGGGTGCGGGGGCTCAACAGTTTAGACGAATCCCGTGAAATCATTCAATTTCTTATGTCTGTCCTCCCTCTACACTGCAAGCCACCCGACACTTGTCTTCACAGCGTGAAGCAGCGTGGCCTAGAGGAAAAAGCCTGAGCCCGGGAGTCAGAGGATCTGGGCTCCAATCCCACCTTTGCCTCTTGCCTGATGTGTGACCTTGGGCAAGTCACTTCACCTCTCTGGGCCTCCATTTCCTCCTCTGTAAAGTGAGGATTCAATCCTACTCCCTCCTACTCCCACTGTGAGTCCCATGTGGGACAGGGACTGTGTCCAAACTGACTATCTCATGTCTACCCCAGTGCTTAATACAGTGCTTAAGTAAGTTAAGCCACCACGATGACTATTCGTTATCATTCAAGTCCATTTCAATTCAATTTTTCCTTCTTTTCGCTATCCTATTCATTTTATTAATGACGTGCATATATCTATGATTCTATTTATTTATAGTGATGCTTTTGATGCCTGTCTACTTGTTCCGTTTTGTGGTCTGTCTCCCCGCTTCTAGACCGTAAACCCGTTGCTGGGTAGGGATTGTCTCCATTTGTTGCCCAGTTGTACTTTCCAAGCGTTCAGTCCAGTGCTCTGCACACAGTAAGCGCTCAATAAATACGACTGAATGGATGAATGGTGTACCCATTCAACTGCCCAGAGGCGTGTAACACGCACTGCATTATATGTACTGTCATTCAATCACCTTGCCCCATCCTACCTCACCTCGCTGATTTTCTACTCCTACCCAGCCCGTACTCTTGGCTCCTCTAATGCCAACCTACTCACCGGGCTTCCGTCTCCTGTCTCTCGCCACCAGCCCCTCGCCCACATCCTGCTTCTGGCCTGGAACTCCCTCCCTCTTCGTATCCGACAGACCTCCCCGACTCTTCCCACTTTTCAGCCATATTAAAATCACATCACCTTAGTAAAATCCATCTCCTCCAAGAGGTCTTCCCCGATTAAGGCCTGATTTTCTCTTCTCCCCCTCCCTTCCGCATCACCCTTGCTCTTGGATTGGTTCCCTTTATTCACCCCGCCCTCAACCCCACAGCACTCATGTCCATAGCCATAACGTATTTATATTAATGTCTGTCTCCCCCTTTAGAAGGTAAGCTTCTTGTAGGCAGGGAACGTGTCTACCCACTCTGTTGTATGATAATAATAATAATAATAATAATCTTGGTATTTGTTAAGCGCTTACTATGTGCAGAGCACTGGGGGAGATACAGGGTCATCAGGTTGTCCCACATGAGGCTCACAGTCTTCATCCCCATTTTTACAGATGAGGTAACTGAGGCCCAGAGAAGTGAAGTGACTTGCCCACAGTCACCCAGCTGACAAGGGGCAGAGGCAGGATTCGAACCCATGAACTCTGGCTCCCAAGCCCGTGCTCTTTCCACTGAGCCACGCTGCTTCTCTGTAATAATAATAATGTTGGTATTTGTTAAGCGCTTACGACGTGCAGAGCACCGTTCTAAGCACCGGGGGAGATACAGGGTCATCGGGTTGTCCCCCGTGAGGCTCACTGTCTTCATCCCCATTTTACAGATGAGGGAACCGAGGCAGAGAGAAGTGAAGTGACTTGCCCACAGTCACTCAGCTGACAAGTGGCAAAGCCGGGATATTCTCCCAAGCGCTTAGGATGGCGCTCGGCACACAGTGATATGATGGACTGATTGAGCGACACCTCCGACAGCAGCGAAGATGACGATGGTGTGGTATTTTGGCATTTGTTAAGCACTCGCTTTGTGCCAAGCACTGTTCTAAGCGCTGGGGAAGATACAAGGTAATCAGGTCAGAGAAAGCCCCTGTCCCACATGGAGCTCACTCTCTTAATCCCCATTTTACAGATGAGGGAGCTGAGGCCCAGAGAAGTGACTTGCCCAAGGCCACACAGCAGACGAGTGGCCGGAGGCAGGATTGGAACCCATGACCTTCTGACTCCCGGGCCTGTGATCTATCCACTACAATGACGAGGATCACCTTGTATTCCCCCGCAGCGCTTAGAACACTGCTTGGCACACAGTTAGCACTTAACAAATACGATTATTATTATTATTATTATTATTATGACAAGTAGAACGAGCTCACTCAAGCTCTGGTTTCTAAGCCACTGGAATTTCAACCCCGTATTTTTTTTATTTTAAGCGGGGTGAAAATTTCAGGCTTAAAATAGGATGGATGAATGAATGATGAATGAATGGGAAAATAGCATTGGAAAATGGAGTATGTTATATAAATAGCACTATAATACCAGGGGTTAAAGCTGCACGAACGGCATCTCGCAAATTGCATTCACCTCGAACCCGTGAGCCCGCGTTCAAGAATACCAGTCGTGTGATTTTCTCCTGCTCCACCCAGTGCAACGAATAATATCTGTCGGTCTCTCCGACTGGGCCCGATGCTCCTCAAAGGCAGCTTCTATTTTTTCTTCCCAAGTGTCTAGCACAGTGTTCTGCCCCCAGGAGACACCCAAAACAGTGCTCTGCACCTAGTAGACATCCACTACAAGGAATCTGCACGCCGTGTAGCATTCTCCATCCGGTAATCAGTCAGTCTGTCATATTGACTGAGTGCTTACTGTTCATAAAGAAGAAGCGTGGCTCAGTGGAAAGAGCCCGGGCTTGGAAGACAGAGGTCATGGGTTCGGATCCCGGCTCCGCCACTTGTCAGCTGTGTGACTCTGGGCAAGTCCCTTAACTTGTCTGTGCCTCAGTGACCTCGTCTGGAAAATGGGGATTGACCGTGAGCCTCACGTGGGACAACCCGGTGACCCTGTATCTACCGCAGCGCTTGGAACAGTGCTCTGCACGCAGTAAGCGCTTAACAAATAACGACGTTATTAACATTATTATGATGAGGGAACTGAGGCCCGGAGAAGTGACGTGACTTGCCCAAGATCCCAGCAGACAAGTGTCTCCCCCGATTAGAACGTAAGCCCATCAATGGGCAGGGATTGTCTCTATCTGTTGCCGAATTGTCCATTCGAAGCGCTTAGTACAGTGCTCTGCACATAGTAAGTGCTCAATAAATACTATTGAATGAATGAACAAGTGGCGGAGCCGGGATTAGAACTCATGACCTTCTGTCTCCCAGGCCCGGGTCCTATCCATTACCCCCATGCTGTTCTCCTGTAATATTAGCTGCGTATTCTAAAGAGCTTTTATTACCAAAGCGCTCTCACGTTGATCAGTTCATTTCGACCCTCACAACAACTCTGTGAGGTAGAGAGACACGGCAGGCATTATTGTCCCCATTTTACCGATGGGGAAACTGAGGTATGGGGAAGTCCCTCCTTGCCCTTTATACTCTTAGATTATAAGCTCCCAGAGGGGTCTAACTCCCCCCTGTGTATTCTCTCCCAAAGCTTAATAGCAGTGCTCTGCATGAGGTAAACACTTAATAAATGCTATTACTTTTATTATATTTTATACCATATTAATAATTATTACGTAATTTTATTATATTATATTAGAGAAGCAGCGTGGCTCAGTGGGAAGAGCCCGGGCTTGGGAGTCAGAGGTCATGGGTTCGAATGCCGGCTCTGCCCCTTGTCAGCTGTGTGACTGTGGACAAGTCACTTCACTTCTCTGTGCCTCAGTTCCCTCATCTGTCAAATGGGGATTAACTGTGAGCCTCACGTGGGGCGACCTGATTACCTTGTATTTATCCCAGAGCTTAGAACCGTGCTCTGCGCATAGTAAGTGCTTAACAAATACCAACAATATTATTATTATAATTTTACTCTCCTCTTAACATAGGGATCTGCACGCAGTAAGAGCTCAATAAATGCCGTCGGTTGATTAAGTCACCCCAGATTTTGGGAGACCTGAGTGAATGTGGGAAAGCAATCTGATCGATCAGTGGTATTTATCGAGCACCCTCTGAGTGCTAATGCTGTACTAAGAGCTTGAAATTCCTCAAGGAGCTTACGATCTAACCGGGGAGACGTGCAAAAATAATTTACAAATGCTGGGAGCAAGAGGGAGAAGAAGGTCGTAATAGGTAGGCAGTGGTCCAATCTGTCAATCAATCAATTCAGCAATCGCATTTTTTGAGGGCTTACCATGTGCAGAGCACTGTACTAAACACTTGGGAGAGTACAATACGAAAGAGATGGTAATAATAATAATAATGTTGGTATTTGTTAAGCACTTACTATGTGCAGAGCACTATTCTAAGCGCTGGAGTAGATACAGGGTCATCAGGTTGCCCCACATAGACACGGTCCCTTCCCACAACGAGTTTACTGACTAGAAGCAAGTTTATGAAATATCTGATTCTACAGGTCAATCCATGGTATATATTATCGACCAATCAATTGTATTTATTGAGCACTTAGGGCACTGTATTAAGCGCTTAGAAGAATACAGGATAACAATATAACAGAGACATTCCCTGCCCACAACGAGCTTACGGTCTAGAACGCATACTGTGTGCAGAACATTGCTTGGTAAGAATAACTGCGATCTTTGTAAAGTTCTTACTATGTGCCAGGCACTGTAATAATAATAATAATAATAATAATAATGTTGGCATTTGTTAAGCGCTTACTAAGTGCAGAGCACTGTTCTAAGCGCTGGGGTAGACACAGGGGAATCAGGTTGTCCCACGTGGGGCTCACAGTCTTCATCCCCATTTTACAGATGAGGTCACTGAATCACAGAGAAGTGAAGTGACTCGCCCACAGTCACCCAGCTGACGAGTGGCGGAGCGGGGATTCGAACCCATGACCTCTGACTCCAAAGCCCGTGCCCTTTCCGCTGAGGCACGCTGCTTCTGTACCAAGCAGTGGTGGAGAATACAAACAAATGGGACTGGACACAGTCCCTGTCCCACTTGGGGCTCACAATCTTCATCCCCATTTTACAGATGAGGAAACTGGGCCACAGGGAAGTGAAGTGACTGGCCCAAGGTCACGCAGCAGACAAGTGGAGGAGCCGGGATTAGAACCCAGGTCCTTCTGACTCCCAGGCCCGGGCTGTAGCCCCGACACTGTGTCTCGGACACGTTCCCCGCCCACAAGGAACTCACGGTCTACAGCGAAAGCAATCAAGGAAGGTTTCTTTTCCGGGAGTTCTTTCGGCTCCTTCCCTGCACGTTTCAAGCTGTTACAAATGGAAAACGATTACGGTCTCCAGCTCGCTCGCCTATTTAAAAGGAAAATGGTATTTGCTTGGCTTAATTAGAATTTTCTTTCTTAATGGTCTGACCCAAATACTAAATGGCAACAAAAAATATTTCAGAAAAAGGTTTGAAGCGCAGTTATTCCTGTTGGAAATTTTCTATTTAAAATAATACGTTTATGAATTCTTTATAAATATCTCTGCGGCGAGCAAATAAATCAGAATTAAAGTTCAGAACGATCGCCGTGTTCAACAGCAATGGGTCTAAATCAAATAAGTAAATTTTAATAATGCAACAGCTCCTTTTGCGGCGGGTTGGGGAAAACGAGCGGTGAAAATAATCACGTTTGTAATTCCTTTACAACTACAGAAACTTTACTTGAACCGAGAAGAAATGAAAAGATTTCATTTTAAAACGGATAGAAGTCCGAGACGGGGTCGAGAATTGGAAACTGCTGATGAAAAATATTTCCCATTTTCCCCAAGAATTGGAAGGAAAAGTCACTTGGATTCATAAAGACCTGTTATACGGAGAGTATTAGGAGGGGTAGTATTTATTGAGCGCCCATAAGGCACTCTGCACTGTACTAAATGCTTAGCAAAGTACAGCAGAAGCACAAGACTGGTTCTCTGTTCGCAAGGATCTTACACTCCGATGAAGTCATTCCGAACTAACAGGGAACATGTCTGCCTACTCTGTTGCATTGTACTCTCCAAAGCACTTGGTACAGTGCTCTGCACACAGTCACTGTTGAATAAATACTATTGATTGATTGACTGACTGATTAAAAATGAAAGGGAAGGAAGGAAGGAAGGAAGGAAGGAAGGAAGGAAGGAAGGAAGGAAGGAAGGAAGGAAGGAAGGAAGGAAGGAAGGAAGGAAGGAAGGAAGGAAGGAAGGAAGGAAGGAAGGAAGGAAGGAAGGAAGGAAGGAAGGAAGGAAGGAAGGAAGGAAGGAAGGAAGGAAGGAAGGAAGGAAGGGAGGGAGGGAGGGAGGGAGGGAGGGAGGGAGGGAGGGAGGAAAAGGGAAGGAAGGGAAGGAAGAAGGGAAGGAAGGGAAGGAAGAAGGGAAGGAAGGGGGAGGAAGGGAAGAAGGGAGGAAGGGAGGAAGGGAGGAAGGAAGGGAAGGAGGGAAGGAAGGGAAAGGAAGGGAGGGAAGGAGGGAGGGAGAGAGGGAGGAAAGGGAGGGAAGAGAAGGAGGGGAAATTTGCTGGAATATAATAGCAAGTGTCAGCAGCAGAGGTTCCTGCACCATGACCCAGGGGCAGAAGGAGCAGAGAGGCAGTGGGGTCCCTCGGGTGTTGAGAGGCGGACCCCTGACTTTCCTCCTCCCGGGGCTCTAACCAGACCCGAGAGATTCCAGTCAGGACCAGAAAGATCTCAAATGGCAGCCGTCTGGCCTGCCTACTCTCACAATAACACTAACTGTTGTACTTGGTAAAACGTCGTCAGCGCTGTTGTGCTCACCAGATAATTGGGCCAGGCACAGTCTCTGCCCCAGGTGGGGCTCCCACTCTAAGCCGAGGGAGAACGGGTACTGAATCCCCATTTTATAGATGAAGAAACTGAGACACCGAGAATTATGGTGGTATTCGTTAAGCGCTATGTGCCAGGCACTGTATTAAGTGCTGGGATCGATAGAAGCACATCGGTTTGGACACGGTCCCTGTAATAACAATAATGTTGGCATGTGTTAAGCGCTTACTACGGGCCGAACACTGTTCTAAGCGCTGGGGTAGACACAGGGGGATCAGGTCGTCCCACGTGGGGCTCACCGTCTTAATCCCCGTTTTACAGATGAGGTCACTGAGGCCCCGAGAAGTGAAGTGACTTGCCCAAAGTCACACAGCTGTCAAGTGGCCGAGCCGGGATTCGAACCCATGACCTCTGACTCCAAAGCCCGGGCTCTTTCCACTGAGCCACGCTGTGGGGCTCGCAGTCTTAATCCCCATCTGACAGATGAGGCGACCGAGGCCCAGAGAAGGGAAGCGACTTGCCCGCGGTCACACAGCAGACAAGGGGTGGAGCCGGAATTAGAACCCACGTCCTCTGCCTCCCAGGCCCATGCTCTCTCCCCTAGGTCCCGCTGCCTCCTTAGGTTTTTTGAAGACCTCTCCTTCCTCTTCTTCACCCACCCTAAAATCACTAGGCCTTTATCACTCCGCCCTCAGAATGAAGAACCGACACCTATGATCAGGATATTCGTTCATTCAATCGTATTTATTGAGCGCTTACTGGGCGCAGAGCACCGTACTAAGCGCCTGGGAGAGTACGGTGCAGAAATAAGCGGTCCCATTCCCTGCCCACAACAAGCTTACAGTCTAGAAATAAACGAATGCGTAGAAATAAATAAAATGACCGACGTGGACATAAGTGGTGTGGGGCTGGGACGGGGAAAGAGCTGAGGGAGCAAGTCAGGGCGACGCAGAAGGGATATTGGACCTTCCCGGACCCGTATCCATGTTAACTCGCTTCCTGACCCAGAAATCATCCCTAGATTAAAGGAGAAATCACTAACTCCAACTTATTTAAGCACCTGTATTAAGACTAGGCAAACCGGTCGGAATGCAGATGAACCGCAGCGGTTTTCCAAGGGATATGAGAAGCAGCCCGAACTTTGACGACCTCATTCCTTTTCCCCTGGATCGGAAAGGGCCCGGCGCCTGGGAGTTGGGGGACCAGGTGTCCATTCCCGGTTCTGCTTCTTGCCTGCTGTGAGCCCTTGGGGAAGTCACTTCACCTCTCTGAGCCTCAGTTTCTTCATCTGTAAAATGAAGATTCAATCCCCTTTCTCCCTCCCATGTTCATTCATTCATTCAATAGTATTTATGGAGCGCTTACTATGTGCAGAGCACTGTACATGTGGGCCAGGGACTGTATCTGACATAAATGCATTTTATCTACCCCATTGCATGACATATAATAATAATAACAGTAATAATAATAATAACAATGATGACGGTATCTTAAGCACTCGCTTTCTGCCAGGCACTGTTCTAAGCGGTGGAGGAGATACCAGATAATCGGGTCGGACACGGTCCCCGTCCCATGCGGGGCTCACCCTCCTCATCCCCATTTTCCAGATGAGGGAACCGAGGCCCAGAGAAGCGAAGTGACTCGTCCAAGGTCACACAGGAGATGAGTGGTGGGGCCGGGATTAGAACCCAGGTTCTTCTGACTCCAGGGCCCCTGCTCTACCCACTAGGCCACGTTTCAACAAATACCGTGATGATGATGGTGGTGGGGGGGGGTTATTATTTTAATAATGATGGTATTTGTTAAGAGAAGCAGCGTGGCTCAGTGGAAAGAGCCCGGGCTCGGGAGTCAGAGGTCGTGGGTTCTGATCCCGCCTCGGCCACTTATCGGCTGTGTGACTCTGGGCAAGTCACTTCACTTCTCTGGGCCTCAGTTCCCTCATCTGGAAAATGGGGATTAAAACCGGGAGCCCTACGCGGGACAACCTGATCGGCTTGTATCTACCCAGCGCTTAGAACAGTGCTCGGCCCATAGGAAGCGCTTAACGAAGACCAAATCATCATTCGGGGCTTCCTATGGGCCAAGCCCACATGGCCAGCCAACGGCAGATCGGACGAGAAACGAAGAGCGAGCCGTCTCCCGGCGAAAGCCGTCGGCCTGACTAAATGCCGCTTCCAGCGGAAACGTCTGTCTCGCTACATCGGGAGTCCAATTTCTCAAGCTTAAAAAAAGTCTAGCGAGGATGGAGAGAGCCAAGCGTGAGGGGCTTTATTCAAACCAACCCTTTGACTCTTTCAAGGTTCTACTAAGACCGTGAGCCCCGCGTGGGACAGCCTGATTACCTTGCATCCCCCCCCCACCAGCAGCGCTTAGAACATTGCTTGGCACAAAGTAAGCGCTTATCAAATACCATTATTTCTACTACTACACACACATAGACACCAAAATTAAAATTCTTATTCATTTGTTAAGTTGCTCTTGATGCCGACCGAGCACTCTATTCAGATAAAAATAACACACGCCCGCACACCCACGCGAAAGAAACTTAAACATTTGTTAAGCGGTTATTGATGCCAACCAGACGCTCTTTCTAAATCATTCATTCATTCGATCGTATTTATCGAGCGCTTACTGTATGCGGAGCACCGTACTGAGCGTTCGGAAAGTACAATTTAGCAACGGATAGAGACAATCCCCGCCCACGATGGGCGCACAGTCTAGAACGGGGGAGGCAGGCATCGAAACAGGTACTTGACTTGCGTAGAGTGTTTTTTATTTATATTTTCTCTTTTCGTTTTCACACACCTCAGCTCATTTCTGTTAATCGTGCATTTATTGGGCACTTACTGTGTGCGGGGCACTGCCCTAAGCAGTTGGGAGAGTACACTATAGCAATATAACAGAAACATTCCCGCCCCACCGAGAGTTTATGATCTAATGAAGGAGCTTTCAGTTCAGTGGAGGTAGGAAAAGGGAGAGATTAGTGTTCTCTTTCTCTAGATGAGGACGTTGAGGCCCAGAGAGGTTAAGTGATTTGCTCCAGGGCCCACAGCAAGATGGCGGCACACCCGGGACTAGATCGAAGAGAAGCAGCATGGCCTAGCGGCCTAATGGCCGGAGCCCGGGCTCGGGAGTCAGAGGTCGTGGGTTCTAATCCCGGCTCCGCCACTTGTCTGCTGGGTGACCTCGGGCAAGTCACTTCACTTCTCTGGACCTCAGTTCCCTCATCTGGAAAATGGGGATGGAGACTGGGAGCTCCACGCGGGGCAACCTGATCACCTTGTATATACCCCAGCACTTTCGTTCATTCAATTCAATAGTATTTATTGAGCGCTTACTATGTGCAGAGCACTGTACTAAGCGCTTGGAACGTACAGTTCGGCAACAGATAGAGACAATCCCTGCCCAGTGACGGGCTTGCAGTCTAATCAGCACTCAGAACAGTGCTTGGCACATAGTAAGCGCTTAACAAATACCATCATTATTATATTACCATTATCATCTCAAGTCTTCTAAACTGTCAGCACGTTGTGGACAGGGAAGGTGTCTCCCAAATCTGTTGTACTGAGCTCTCTTGAGCGATTAGCACAGTGCTCTGCACAGAATAAGCACTCAAACGATACTCTTGATTGATCCATTACGATTCCAGTCCCTGTATTTCTGCCTCCCTTTCTTCCTTCTCCACCTGATCACCTCCCTCCAACCTAATAATAATAATAGTAATAATAATTATGGCACTTGTTAAGTGCTTGCTATGTGCCAAGCATTGTTCTCAGCACCGGAATAGATACAAGTTGTTCCACGTGGGCCTCACAGTTTTATCGCCATTTTATCCCGCCTCTGCCACTCGTCAGCTGTGTGACTGTGGGCAAGTCACTTAACTTCTCTGGGCCTCAGTTCCCTCATCTATAAAATGGGGATGAAGACTGTGACCCCCACGTGGGACAACCTGATGACCCTGCATCTCCCCCAGCGCTTAGAACGGTGCTCTGCACATAGTAAGCGCTTAACAAATACCAACATTATTATTATTATTTTACAGATGAGATAACTGAGGCACAGAGAAGTGAAGTGGCTTCCCCAGGGTCACTCAGCAGACAAGTGGAAGAATCGGGATTAGAACCCACACCCTTTGACTCCCAAGCCTGGGCTCTTGCCACTAAGCCACGCTGCTTCTCGTAACCTCAGAACTGAAAAAGCAGCGTGGTCTGGAGGAAAGAGCCCGGGGCTGGAAGTCAGAGGACGTGGGTTCTAATCACGTATCTGCTGTGTGACCTTGGGCAAGTCACTACCCTTCCCTGTGCCCCAGTTACCTCGTCCGTAAAACGGAGATTTAATCCTCCTCCCTCCTACTTAGACTGCGAGCCCCATATGGGTCAGGGACTGTGTCCAAAGAGAAGCAGTGTGGCTCAGTGGAAAGAACCCGGCCTTGGGAGTCAGAGGTCATGGGTTCGAATCCTGGCTCTGCCTCGGTGAACTCATCCGCTCTCACGGCTTCGACTACCATCTCTACGCAGATGACACGCAGATCTACATCTCCGCCCCTGTCCTCTCCCCCTCCCTTCGGGCTCGCATCTCCTCCCGCCTCCGGGACGTCTCCGCCTGGATGTCGGCCCGCCGCCTAAAACTCAACGTGAGCGAGACTGAGCTCCTCATCTTCCCTTCCAAACCCGGTCCTCTCCCAGACTTCTCTATCACCGTGGATGGCACGACCATCCTTCCCATCCCGCAGGCCCGCAATCTCGAAGTCATCCTTGACTCGTCCCTCTCGTTCACCCCACACATCCTATCCGTTACCGAGACCTGCCGGTTTCACCTCTACGATATCGCCAAGATCCGCCCTTTCCTCTCCACCCAGACGGCTACCTTACCGTTACGGGCTCTCGTTATATCCCGGCTAGACTACCGTGTCGGCCTCCTCTCTGACCTCCCTTCCTCCTCTCTCGCCCCGCTCCGGTCTATTCTTCACTCTGCCGCCCGGCTCGTCTTCCCGCAGAGACGATCCGGGCCCGTCACTCCCCTTCTTAAACACCTCCAGTGGTTGCCTATCGACCTCCGCTCCAAACAGAAACTCCTCACTCTAGGCTTCGAGGCTCTCCGTCACCTCGCCCCTTCCTACCTCTCCTCCCTTCTCTCTCTCTACCGCCCGCCCCGCACGCTCCGCTCCTCCACCGCCCGCCTCCTCGCCATCCCTCGGTCTCGCCTATCCCGCCGTCGACCTCCGGGTCACGTCCTCCCGCGGTCCCGGAACGCCCTCCCTCCTCACCTCCGCCAGACCGATTCTCTTTCCCTCTTCAAAACCTTACTTAAAAATCACCTCCTCCAAGAGGCCTTCCCAGACTGAGCTCCTCTTCCCCCTCTACTCCCTCTGCCATCCCCCCTTTACCTCTCCGCAGCTAAAGCCTCATCTTCCCCTTTTCCCTCCGCTCCTCCACCTCTCCCTTCCCCTCCCCACGGCACCGTACTCGTCCGCTCGACTGTATATATTTTCGTTACCCTATTTATTTTGTTAATGAATTGTACAACGCCTCGATTCTATTCAGTCGCCATCGGTTTTTACGAGATGTTCTTCCCCTCGACGCTGTTTAGTGCCATCGTTCTCGTCCGTCCGTCTCCCCCGATCGGACCGTAAGCCCGTCAGACGGCGGGGACCGTCTCTATCTGTTGCCGACTTGTTCATCCCAAGCGCTTAGTACGGTGCTCTGCACATAGTAAGCGCTCAATAAATATTATTGAATGAATGAATGAACACTTGTCAGCTGTGTGACTGTGGGCAAGTCACTTCACTTCTCTGTGCCTCAGTTGCCTCATCTATAAAATGGGGATGAAGACTGTGAGCCTCACATGGGACAACCGGATGAGCCTGTATCTCCCCCAGCGCTTAGAACAGTGCTCTGCATATAGTAAGCGCTTAACAAATACCAACATTATCATTATTATTATTAGTTTGTATCTACCCCAGAGTTTAGAACAAGGGGCAGGGATGGTCTCTATCTGTTGCCGAATTGTCCATTCCAAGCGCTTAGTGCAGTGCTCTGCACATAGTAAGCGCTCAATAAATACGATCGAATGAATGAAGGAACGGTGCTTAGTAAATAGTAAGCTCTTAACGAGTACAATGATAAGAACAATAACAATAATGGTAATACCATGGAATGCAGAGGTGATAAGCTCCAAAAATTGTTCCTTTATGATACTAAGTTTTCTTATTGGGTCTTGCAGGGAGGGAGAAGAGGGAATCAAGCCCAAACTCTCAGGTGGTAAAGAATTATTATTTTTACACAGCTCCACCACAGGGAAGAAATAGGAATTCAAACAAGAACTAATCGATTTTTCTCAAAAGATCATCTCTCCGGCCACGACCGGAGAGGAGCAGAAAGGAAAAGTGTAATTGAAAAATCCCTCGTCGGGGCCATTTATAATTATAATAATTATGCCATTCGTTAAGTGTTGCCTATGTGCCAGGCACTGTACTGAGCGCTGGACCCTGCACTAAGCAGCCGAGCTTGCAAAAAATTCGACAGCTACCCCCTCCCACTTCCCTCTCCCCACCCCAAGCCTCCCGACCAATGCTTTTCCCCCCGAAAGGATGTTCATTTCCTGTCTAGGAGCTGGCGGGTTCTCCGCTTGGAGTCGATTTTGCAAAAGGGGGAAAAAAAAAACCGTTTAAGGTATTTGGTATCATCGCAATTCCTTTGTGGGTGAAATTGCTATTTTGATCTCTGATTCCGAGCATCTGCAAACTAAATTTATATACATAATAACGGCCCGCGCCATCACAAAGGAGGCGAAATAATTCGTCTGTGTTAAAACAGATGTCAATTTTTCTTGTTCCTCATTATTCCCGAAAGGGGGAAATGGAACCCTTCTCCGTGTCAAGTAAATGTTGCTTTTCATCGCCAGCCGCAAATGTGCTTCGAATGTGTGTGAGGGTGGGGGGAAATGGCACTCAGACTGAGAATCCATCACCCTCCTGATTGTTTGAAATACAGCTGGCCCCTTTGAGCATACTTAAAGTGATTTCCCAGTTCAAGCTTTTTCACACGATTGTATGTGCCATAGAATGACAGTAATGACAATAACTGCAGTCATTATTATGGGTTTTAAGACTTAACCATCTGTTGAGTATTAGCTTTTGCTGTTTCCCAACTGGCATTCTGAGAAGCCAAAATTCACCCGTCCCACACAAACACACACCCCCCCCCACACACACACACTCCCCTTCCCGCCAGCCCTCGACAAGCCAGTAATAATGATAATAATGTTGGTATTTGTTAAGCGCTTACTACGTGCAGAGCACTGTTCTAAGCGCTGGGGGAGATACAGGGTCATCAGGTCGTCCCACGTGAGGCTCACAGTTAATCCCCATTTGACAGATGAGGTCACTGAGGCACGGAGAAGTGAAGTGACTCGCCCACGGTCACACAGCTGACAAGTGGCAGAGCTGGGATTCGAACTCATGACCTCTGACTCCCAAGCCCAGGCTCTTTCCACTAAGCCACGCTGCATAATAATATTAATTGTGATAGCCGGTAAGCGCTTACTATGTGCCGGGCACTGTCCTAAGCCCGGGGGTGCATAGGAGATAATTAGGTTGGACCTGGCCCCCATGGGGTTCATGGTCTTAACCCCCATTTTCCAGAGGAGGCCCAGAGCGCTCAGTACAGTGCTCTGCACATAGTAAGTGCTCAATAACTACAATTGAATGAATGAAGCCAAGCGACCTGCCCAAGGTCACGCGGCCGATAAGGGGCGGAGAAGGGATTCGAACCCAAGTTCTCTGACTCCCGGGGCCTGCGCTCTTTCCTGACTGGGACGGGGACTACGTCCAACCTGATTCGCTTGTGTCCACCCCGGTGCTTAATATGCTGCCTGGCACATTCATTCTTTCGATCGTATTTACTGAGCGTCTACCGTGTGCAGAGCACTGTACTAAGCGCTTGGAAAGGACAATTGGGCAACAGAGAGACAATCCCTGTCCACAGCGGGCTCAGGGTCTAGAAGCGGGGAGACGGAAGGGAGACTATTCTAACACCTAGAGCCGGGGAGGAAGGCGGGAAGCTGAAGAAAGGGGCCGTGGTAAGCGTTTAGGAAATATCATCATCACCATCACCAGGCCACGCTGCTTCTCACAACTCGGTCGCGAGCGGAATGCAAAGACGGAGAGCAGGACAACCTCCAGAGGAGCCTCCGGGGATTCTGATTTCCCGAGGATACCTTAATGTTCACCCCACTCCTTCCCGATCAGCTCTTCGGAGACGGCTGTTTAGATGCTGAGAGAAAATAATTGAACGATCTCATGGCGACATTCAACGGCGGTTTATAATTGACCTCAAAATGGGGAGCAATAAAGAGGGGAGTGTGTGGTCTTTAAATTATTTCAGTGCTCCCGGGTTGGTCTCAACCCTAACGCTCCTTCGAGGAAGGAAAATACCAGGGCGAGTCACAAGCCCCAAGCCCTGTGAGCTCGCTGAAATCCAGTGGTAACCCACAGGGGATTTATTACTCATGGTATTTATTATTATTATTATGTATTACTTATTATTTATTATTAGTCATGGTATTTCTCGTGTACCTGCTGGGAAGGAAGCGTTGTACTCTGCACTTGGGAAAAACTACACCTCGGGCGGCCAACCTTCATCCGTTCATTCATTCGATCGTATTCATTGAGCGCTCACGGTGTGCCGAGTGCTGTACTAAGCGCTTGGGAGAGTACGACAGAACGATAAACGGACACATTCCCCGCCCACAGTGAGCTTACTGATTAACTTGTATTTACTCTGCTGCTTAATACAGTGCCCGGCACATAGGAAGCGCTTAACAAATACCATTAAAAAGAAGAAAAAAGACAAACACACATGTAACATCTCCACCGTACTTTCCAATCGCTTAGTCCAGTGCTCTGCACACAGAAAGCGCTCAGTAAGTACGACTGAATGAAACGAATGAACAACGAGCTTTTTTTTTTTTAATGGTATTCGTTAAACTCTTCGTGCCAGGCACCGTACTAAGCGCCAGGGTAGATACAAGATAATTGGGTCGCACACGGTCACTGCCCCAAATGGGGCTCTCGGTCTTAATCCCCGTTTTCCGGACGAGGTAATAGGCCCAGAGAAACAAAGCGACCTGCCCAAGGTCACCCAGCAAGTACGTGGCGGAGCCAGAATTTAAAACCCAGGTCCTTCTGACCCCCAGGTCTGTGCTCTATCCACTAGACCACGCCGCTTCTCTTGTACGGGAGAGATACGTGCAAACCTTTATTACATTTTGGTTTGGATTAGAGGATAGTTTTGCCACAAAACCCTCTCAGTAATCTGTTAGCAAAGACTCTTAAGACTGAGTGGTTTTCAGAGACTGCCATTTTCAAGTCCACTACAGCTGGGTCGCCAGGGAAAAAAAAATGGGGTTGACATTTCACTCCCTCATAGACTGGGAGAAGCTCTTCACACTTGCCCATTTGCCCAAGTGGGAACAGCACGGTGCATTTTAATCCTACGGCTCATCCTATCCCACCTGGAAAACTGCATCAGCTCCCTTGCTGACCTCCCTGCCTCCTGTTTCTCCCCACTCCAATCCCGGATCGTTTTTCTACAGAAACATTCAGGACGCGTCGCCTCGCTCCTCAGAAAACTCCCGTGGTTGCCCATCCACTTCCGTATCAAACAAAAACTTCTCACCGTTGGCTTCAAAGCCATCCATCCCCCGGCCCCCTCCTACCTCACCTTCCTTCTGTCCTTCTCCATCCCCGCCCGCACACTCCGCTCCTCTGTCGCCGCTCGCCTCCTCCCTGGGCCTCCGGCTCGCCCGTCTCGCCGTCGACCCCTGCCCCGCATCCTGCCTCTGGCCTGTAACGGCCTCCCTCCTCAGATCCCACAGATACAGAAGCATCGTGGCTCAGTAGAAAGAGCCCGGGCTTGGGAGACAGAGGTCATGGGTTCGAATCCCAGATCTGCCCCTCGTCAGCTGCGTGACTGTGGGCGAGTCACTTCGCTTCTCTGGGCCTCAGATCCCTCATCTGTAAAATGGGAATTAAGACTGTGAGCCTCACGTGGGACGACCTGATTACCCTGTATCTCCCCAGCTAGTAAACGCTTAACAGATACCAACATTATTATTATCATAATGACTCTCCCCCAGCTTCAAAGCCTTATTGAAGGCCCATCTCCTCCAAGAGGCCTTCCCTGACTAAGTGACACAGAAGGGAGTGGGAAATGAGGAAAAATGGGGGTTTTCCCACTCTTTTTTGTCTCATCGTGGTCATTCCCTTTGCTCTTCCCCCCTCCCAGCCGCACACCACTTATGTCCACATCTGTCATTTAATTTATCTGCACTGATGTCTGTCTCCCCGGCTAGACTGAAGCTCACTGTGGGCAGGGAATGTCACTGTTTATTGTTGCGTTGTCCTCTCCCAAGCGCTCAGTACAGTGCACTGTACACAGTAAGTGCTCAATAAATACGACTGAATGAATTAATGAATGAATCTATCCTAGCACCTAGAACAGTGCTTGGTACATAATAAGCACTTAAAGACCAAAATTATTATTATTATTAATTATCTTTTCTCTATTCCAGCATTTAGCATAGTGCTTGTCAGATAGCGAATAAATAAAACAATAAAGTATTTTAAAATAATCATCAAAAGACTTCGCTGCTACCTGCTGGGGCACCCGATAGATTAGGGGACAAGAAGATGGACAAGAAGGGCATTTATCGGGGGCTTGCTGTGTTCAGAGTATTCCGGCATCTATACTAAGCGTTTGGGAGAGTCCAATACATCAGAGTTGGTTGACACGTTCCCAGTATGCAGCCTACAGGGGATGGCTTAGTGGCTGGAGCCCGGGCCCGGGAGTCAGTAGGTCATGGGTTCTAATCCCGGCTCCACCACTTGTCTGCTGTGTGGCCTTGGGCAAGCCACTTCACTTCTCTCTGCCTCAGTTATCTCATCTGTAAAAGGAGGATGAAGACTGTGAGCCCCGCTGGGGACAGGGACTGTGCCCAGCCCGATTTGCTTGTACCACCCACCCATAGTAAGCGCTTAACTAAAACCATTATTATTATTATTATTATCCCTATGTCCTTTTTGGCCCCAGGTTTCTCCGATTTGGCTTATTTTGCCTGTTTTACAGATGAGGAAGTGGAGGCCCAGAGAAGTGAGACACGTGTCTGAGGTCACACGGCAGGCTATGGGCCGGAGATTAAAACCCACAACCCCTGAGTCCCGGGAACTCACGTTCTTGCCACAGGGCCAAAGTCTCCTCACACAGTGCACTTGGACCTGAGGCCCAGGGATGGAAAGTCCACCCAGGCAGCATTTAGTCCAGTGACTGGCACACAGTAAGTACTTAACAAATATCAGTCATTCATTCAATTGTATTTATTGAGTGCTTACTATGTGCCGAGCACTGTACTAAGCACTGGGGAAAGTACAACACAACAATAAACAGTGACATTCCCTCCCCACAAAGAGCTTACAGTCTGGGGGTGGGAAGGAGATAGACATCAATCCAAATAAATAAAATTACAGATACGTACGTAATCTATGTAGTTAACGTACGGATGAGTACAGTCGCTAGACGACAAGCCCCTTGAGAGCGGGGAGCATTATTATTATCATTATTTAATCCCCATTTTGCAGTTGAGGAAACGGAGGCCCAGAAGAGTTGGAACGCCCAAATTTTGGGATTCCCTGACCTAGGCTCTTTCCACTAGGCCAAGCGGTTCCTTCTCTGAAAGATGCAGAATCTCCTTCGCCGGAGGGTTTTTTAAAAATAGAACAAAGGGTCACTTCCTCGGCTACCTTAAGTGCAGTCTGACGGCGGGGAGTGAAGCAACCGGCCCCCTGAGATCCCTCCTGAGATCTCTGCATCCTCTCACCCCTTTCCTCTAACTTTCCCAAAAACCCTGGGCTTGGATTATTCATTATCTCCGGCCTCCTTCTCCAGCCCGAAGGCAGAGATGATTCAGAAGAAGAAGTCTCCTTATCGACTTATCCAGGTATGAAAGGGAGCAAGCTTCATCCCGCCCTCAACCCGCTCCCCATCTTTCTTTCCGCCCCGATGACCCCAACCGCATCTGCCCCGTAAAATTCCCGACTTGGGCTCTGGGAAATAGAGGAGCAGAGAAATCGGGGAGACGAGAACTTCCGGGCATGGTTCCTGAAAGATCAGCGTGGCTCAGTGGCAAGAGCCCGGGCTTGGGAGTCAGAGGTCATGGGTTCGAATCCGCCACTTGTCAGCTGTGTGACTGGGGGCAAGTCACTTCGCTTCTCTGTGCCTCAGGTACCTCATCTGGAAAATGGGGATGAAGACTGTGAGCCTCACGTGGGACAATCTGATTCCCCTGTATCTCCCCCAGCGCTCAGAACAGTGCTCTGCACATAGTAAGCGCTTAACAAATACCAACATTATCATTATTATTATTATCAGCCAGTCTGTTCTATTTTCTGTATTAAGTACTCAGGAGTATACGGTAAAGGTAAGGAGCACAATCCCTGCGCTGGAGGAGCTTATGATCCAATCAATAGCATGTAGTGAGAGCTTACTTGTGCAGAGCACTGCACTAAGCACTTGGGAGATTACAACATAGCAGTGTAACAGATGTATTCCCTGCCCAAGACGAGCTTGCAGTCTAGAGGGGGTGCCCAAAAGATAACAACAATAAGAAGAAGAAGAAGAATGATATTGGTTAAACGCTTATTAAGTGTCAAACACTGTTCTAAACACTGGGGTAGTACAAGATAAACAGGCGTGGGGCTCACGGACTGAGCCGGAGGGCTAAACTATAAGGTCCTCTAGACTGTAAGCTCGTTGTGGGCAGGGAATGTGTCTATTATTGTGTTTTACTCTCCCAGACGCTTACTACAGTGCTCTGCACACAATAAATCCGACAGTGAATGAAAGACTCTCATCTTGACAAATCCCCACCTCCACCAGGTAAACTTATATATAAATTATATATATATATAAAAGTATCTCATCTGTAAAATGGGAATTAAGACTGTGAGCCTCATGTGGGACAACCTGATTGCCCTGTCATAATAATAATAATTATAATAATAATGGTGGTATTTGTTAAGAGCTCACTATGTGCGAAGCACTGTTCTAAGCACTATTTATTTTGTTAATGAGATGTCCATCACCTTGATTCTATTTATTGCTATTGTTTTAATGAGATGTTCATCCCCTTGATTCTATTTATTGCTATTGTTTTTGTCTGTCCGTCTCTCCCTATTAGACCGTAAGCCCGTCAAAGGGCAGGGACCGTCTCTATCTGTTAGCGATTTGTACATCCCAAGCGCTTAGTACAGTGCTCCGCCCATAGTAAGCGCTCAATAAATGCTATCGAATAAGCGCTGGGGGGATACAAGGTGATCAGGTTGTCCCACGTGGGGCTCACAGTCTTCATCCCCATTTTACAGATGAGGTCACTGAGGCACAGAGAAGTGAAGTGACTTGCCCAAAGTCACACAGCTGCTCAGTAGCAGAGCTGGGATTAGAACCCATGACCTCTGACTCCCAAGCCCGTGCTATTTCCACTGAGCCATGCTGCTGTATCTATCCCAGTGCTTAGAACAGTGCTCGGCACGCAGTAAGGTCTTAACAAATACTAACATTATTATCATTATTATTATTATTACTATCGTCATTAAACACAATATTAAGGGAGACGATCGAAACGTATACACGGAAAGTTGGGAAATTCTAATAATGATAATAATAATAATAATGTTGGTATTTGTTAAGCGCTTACTATGTGCAGAGCACTGTTCTAAGCGCTGGGGTAAACACAGGGGAATCAGGTTGTCCCACGTGGGGCTCACAGTCTTAATCCCCATTTTACAGATGAGGGAACTGAGGCACAGAGAAGTTAAGTGACTTGCCCACAGTCACACAGCCGACAAGTGGCAGAGCTGGGATTCGAACTCATGAGCCCTGACTCCAAAGCCCGTGCTCTTTCCACTGCGCCACGCTGCTTCTCAAGATGGTATTTGTTAAGTGCTTCCTACGAGGCAGGCACTGTTCTAAGCACTCGGGTGGATAGAAGCAAGTCAGGTTGGACACAGTCCCCGTCCCACACGGGGCTCACGGCCTTCACCCCCCATTTTCCAGATGAGGTAACGGAGGCCCAGAACAGTGAAGTGATTTGCCCAAGGCCACACGGCGGACAAGTGGCCGAGCCGGGATTAGAACCCACGACCTTCTGACTTCCGGGCCCGGGCTCTAACCACTGGGCCGTGCCGCTGCTGTTTCTAAGCGATTGGCCCCAGACCGAACAAAAGTCCAGAGCTACTCCACAAAGACTACGCCTTAATAATAATATTGGTATTTGCTAAGCACTTACTATGTGCAGAGCACTGTTCTAAGCGCTGGGGGAGATACAGGGTCATCAGGTGGTCCCACGTGAGGCTCACAGTGAATCCCCATTTTCCAGATGAGGTCACCGAGGCCCAGAGAAGTGAAGCGACTCGCCCACGGTCACCCAGCTGACAAGTGGCAGAGCCGGGAGTCGAACCCATGACCTCTGACTCCGAAGCCCGGGCTCTTTCCACTGAGCCGCGCTGCTTCCTCAGGTAAGCGTAATCACCTGAGAAGTAAAAATGGCTTCTCCTGTTCCAGACGGCCAGATTAGGGCCTCCGAGAGAGTCGACATTTTGCTCGAGCCCCTGGCTTCTGACATGACCCGGAGCCCTTTAAACTCTAACTAGTGTTTTCCTTTCCCTTCCAGAGTCCCCATTTCAGCGTTCAGTTGAAATATTCGATCAATCGATCCATCGTGCGTAGGGAGCACTTCCTGCGTGCAGCTCACTGGATTTAAGAGAGTACACTGGGCGGGGATTGTCTCTATCTGTTGCCGAACTGTCCGTTCGAGCGCTTAGTACGGTGTTCTGCACATAGTGAGCACTCGATAAATATTATTGAATGAATGAATGCAGAGCTGGTAGACACGTTCCCTGCCCACTCCCGTTCTTCTTAGATTCCTGAATCTAAGAGGAATTCCAGAAGAGGAAGAGCCTTTGCCCTTTAAGCTCTAATTGGTGTTTTCCTTTCCCTCCCAGAATCTCTATTTCAGCCTCCAATTTAAATATTCATTCATTCAATAGTGTTTATTGAGCGCTTACTATGTGCAGAGCACTGTACTAAGCGCTTGGAATGGACAGTTCGTCAACAGATAGAGACCATCCCCGCCCAATGACGGGCTCACGGTCTAATCGGGGGAGACAGATGGACAGAAACAAGACAACATAATCACGATAATATCCAATCCATCCATCGATCTCATTTATGGAGTGTTTACTGTGTGCAGAGCACTAAACCAAGCACTTGGGAGAGTCCAGTACAATACAGGTGGTAGACACGTGCCCTGTCTAATAATAATAATAATGTTGGTATTTGTTAAGCACTTACTATGTGCAGAGAGCACTGTTCTAAGCGCTGGGGTAGATACAGGGTAATCAGGTTGTACCACGTGAGGCTCACAGTCTTCATCCCCATTTTACAGATGAGGCAACTGAGGCCCAGAAAAGTTGAGTGACTCGCCCACAGTCACCCAGCTGACAAGTGGCAGAGCCGGGATTCGAACCCATGACCTCCGACTCCCAAGACTGTGCTCTTTCCACTGAGCCACGCTGAGGGAGACGGAGGCCCAGAGAAGTGAAGTGAGTTGCCCAAAGTCACCCAGCTGACAGGTGGCAGAGCCAGGATTGGAATCCGTGCCCTCTGACTCCTAAGCCCGGGCTCTTTCCACTGAGCCACGCTGCTTTTCTGTCTACATGATTGTCATTTATTCTTTCATTATTTATTATTGATTTATTTATATAAATGTCTGTCTCCCCCTCTAGACCGTAAGCTCCTTAAGACAAGGAACGTGTCTGGTTATCGTTCCTCTGTACTCTCCCAAACGCTCAGTACAGTGCTCTCCGCACAGTGAGCGCTCAATCGATACAACGGACCGATTGATAGGCGCCCACCCAAACTCCGGAAGGATTGCGCTGGAATCGCGATGGATTTAGAAATCTGGACATCAGCCAGGAGGCTGGATATTTTCTTTCCCTTCCCGACCCCTCTACTACAATGCTCTCGCACCTCGGATAATCCGGGGAATTCTTGTCCCTCTGATTCCCGGCCACCCCAATCTGCCCTCTCCATAGAGAAGCGGCGTGGCTCAGTGGAAAGAGTACGGACTTGGGAGTCAGAGGTCGTGGGTTCGAATCCCGGCTCCGCCGCTTGTCAGCTGTGTGACCTTGGGCAAATCACCCAACTTCTCTGGGCCTCAGTTCCCTCATCTGTAAAATGGGGATGAAGACTGTGAGCTTCGCGTGGGACAACCTGATGGCCCTGTATCTCCCCCAGCGCTTAGAACGGTGCTCGGCACAGAGTGAGCGCTTAACAGATACCAACATTATATGGACAAAGCCGCATTAAAATCACACTTCCTCCGGGAAGGCTTCCCAGATTCAGCCCATTAAAATCACACTTCCTCCAGGGAGACTTCCCGGATTCAGTTCCAGCACCCCGTGTTGTGTCCATCCAACCGCCAGTCGAGCAGTGATGTGGACTGAGAGCTGACTGTGTGCAGAGTACTGTGCTAAATGCCTGCCCTCGAGGAGCTTACCACCTCAGCAGCGTGGCTTAGTGGAAAGAGCCCAGGCTTGGGAGTCGGAGGGCGTGGGTTCAAATGCCGCCTCTGCCACTGATTAGCTCAACTGTATATATCTCCATCACCCTATTTATTTTGTTTAATGAGATGTACATCACCCTGATTCTATTTATTTGCCATTGTTTTTATGTGATGTTCTTCCCTCGACTCTATTTATCGCCATCGTTCTCGTCTGCCCGTCTCCCCCGATTAGACCGTGAGCCCGTCGAAGGGCGGGGTCCGTCTCTATCTGTTGCCGATTTGTCCATTCCAAGCGCTTAGTCCAGTGCTCTGCACATAGTAAGCGCTCAGTAAATACTATTGAATGAATGAATGAAATTAGCTGGGTGACCTTGAGCAAGTCACTGCATTTCTCTGTGCCTCAGTTGCCCCATCTGTAAAATGGGGATTCAAACTAGGAGCCTCACAGAGGACAACCTGATTACCGTCTATCTACCCCAACGCTTTGGAAGGAGGCAGTGGTCAAGCACATCCGGATTTTGAGGGAGAAAAGTCGGGGGATCCACTACCAGAACGATTGCAGGTGGAAGCGGGGCGTTCTGGGAGAGATGTGTCTACGGCGTCGCTGTGGGTCAGACACGACTCGACACCGTAAGACGACGACAACAACCTCAGCGCTTGGAGCAGAGCTTGGCACATAGTAAGCGCTTAACAAACACCAGCATTATTATCACTGAGTACAGAGCACTATACTGAGCATTAGGGAGCGTTCGGTTGAATTAGTAGGCGAGACTCTTGTTCTCACAGTGAGCTTACATTTAGCGAACTTGAGACCGTGGTTACTGTGGCTAATAATAAAATAATGATGGTAGCCAGGCGCTGTACTAAACGTCGGGGTGGATGCAAGTAAATCGAGTTGGACACAGTCCCTTTCCCACGTGGGGCTCACAGTCGCAATCGCCATTTTACAGATGAGGTAACTGAGGCACAGAGAAGCGAAGTGACCGGCAAAAGGTCACGCAGGATACAAGTGGAAGAGCCAGGATTAGAACCCATGACCTCCTGACTCCCAAGTTCGTGGCCTACCCACTACACCATAAGCTCTCTGTGGGCAGGGACGGTATCTACCAATTATAATAATAATAATGTTGGTATTTGTTAAGCGCTTGTTATGTGCAGAGCACTGTTCTAAGCACTGGGGTAGATACGGGGTCATCGGGTCGTCCCACGTGGGGCTCACAGTTTTGAATCCCCATTTTTACAGATGAGGTAACCGAGGCACAGAAAAGTGAAGTGACTTGCCCAAGGTCACACAGCAGACAAGTGGCGGAGCCGGGATTAGAACCCATGACTTCTGACGCCCAAGCCCGGGCTCTTTCCACTAAAGCCCACTGCTTCTCAATTATCCTGCACCGTCCCCTGCCCAAGTGCTTAGAACAGTGCTCTGCACACAGAAAGCACTCAATAAATACCAATGGATTACTGGATCGATCGCTATGGCCTAGTGGATAGAGCACGGGCCTGGGCGTCAGAAAGTCATGGGTTCTAATCCCCACTCCGTCATCTGTCCGCTGTGTGACTCTGGGCAAGTCACTTCACTTCTCTAGGCCTCAGTGACCTCGTCTGGAAAATGGGAATGGAGACCACGAGCCCCACAGGGGACGGAGACTGTGTTCAACCCGACTGGCTTGCATCCACCCCAGCGCTGAGTACAGTGCCTGACACGCGGTAAGCGCTTAACGAATAGCATGATTATTATTATTATTACTAACCTGACCAATACCCTCCACTCCCCTGCTTTCGACCTGGAAAACTATTCACTACTGACCAGCCATGACTTACTTAGGGTAAAGATCACAGTAGAGACACAAGGCCACGATGTGCTCTGCACACAGTAAGCGCTCAATAAATACTGTTGAATGAATGAATGAATGAACGATGCAGCCATTTTCAGGAAAGACACGACGGCAAGAGCTGCTTCCTTCTTCCAACCGAGACACGATTCTGCCAACCTCCGTTGCCGCTCATAGGTAAATCGATCGATCCTCTATCGAGTTCTTACCACGCGCGGAACACTGTATTAAGCGCTGAGGAGAGTACAGTAGCCTCGACAGACACATTCCCTGCCCACAACGAGCTTACGGTCTAGAGCGGGAGAAAGACACTGATAGAAATAAATAAATCAAATCGCGACTGCGGACGATCGAGGGCTTTAAAGCCAAGAGCGTAAAGCTTCGATCCGTCGACCGATCGATCGGATTCACCGAACGCTCCTTGCGCGGGCGGGAAAGAGCGCCGTACTGAGCGCTTAGGAGAGGACGATCGAGCAACGGACACAGCCCCTCGAGGTACTTACAGTCGGCCTGGAGAGAGAGAGAGGCATAAATCACCCGCCCACTCCAGCTGCTGACTGAGAAAACGTAAAAGGATAATAGATGGATTCCTCAGGGGGAAGTTGGTCTCAGATAAAAAATGTGGAGTTGCCAGAGAGAGTCTTCGGAGCTGTCGGGATTGGCAGTCTGCCTGGATCTCCCAGAACGCTCCGAGATTGACATCAACTAAAAATAATTGCCAGAGCTCCCGTGTGCTTGATTTGAGGTACCCACACCTCCTTTCAGAAGCAAGGGAAAGGAGTTTCGGGTGGCAAGAGAAGAGACGGCGTGGCGGCCGGTGAGGGGGGAAGAGGGAATCTGTCAGGCGGGTGAAGCTTCGGTGGGTGGAGAGGGAAAGGGTCGTAGGTGCCTGAAATGATAATAACAATGATTGCGGTATCGGTTAAGGGCTTATGATGTACCGGGCGCCGGGGTGGATACAAGCTCACGGCGTTGGGCGCGGGCCCTCTCCCACCTGGGGCTCGCAGGCTTCGTCGCCATTTTACAGAGGAGGGAACCGAGGCAGAGAGAAGCGAAGTGACTTGCACAAGGTCCCGCAGCTGACAAGTGGCAGAGTTGGGATTAGAACCCATGACTTTCCGACTCCCAGGCCTGGGCTCTACCCACTAAGCCAAGGGCCACTGGCAAAGAACCAGACCTTATGGCGGGAAGGGAACTCTCTCAAGCGCTTAGTACAGTGCTCCGCACCCGAGACCGAAGCAGTGTCGCCCAGTGGAAAGAGCACAGGCCTGGGAGTCAGGGGACCTGGGTTCTCATCCCGGCTCCGCCACAGTCCTGTTGCCGAATTGTCCACTCCAAGCGCTTAGTACAGTGCTCTGCACCTAGTAAGCCCTCAATAAATACTATTGAATGAATGAATGAACTTGCCTGCTGTGAGACCTTGGGCAACTCACTTCACTTCTCTGGGCCTCAGTTTCTTCAACCGTAAAATGGGGATGGAGACTATGAGCTCCACGTGGGACGGGGACTCTTTCCAACCTGACGACCTGGAATCTACTCCAGCACTTAGTACAGTGTCTAGCACAAAATCAGCACTAAACAAATACCCTAAAACAAAATACCCTTAAGAGAAGAGAAGAGAATGTAATGAAAACTATTAAATGGGGATGAAGACCGTGAGCCCCACGTGGGACGGCGACTGTGTCCGACCTGATGACTTCGTATCTACTCTAACGCTTAGTATAGTGCCTGACGTGTAGTAAGCGCTGAACAAATGCCGTAAAAAACCAACACCACTAAAAAAAATAAGAAAAGAAAATTTGGTGATGAAGCAGCAGCATCTCAAACAGAAAAGTGGAGGGCAGATCATCCAAGCGAGGAGCTGGTGGAACCAATCAATTCATTCTTACCATTGTATTTATTGAGCGCTTACTGTGTGCCGAGCACTGTACTAGGCGTTTGGGAGAGTGCAATGGAACAATAAGCAGACGCATTCCCATTCGGTGAGTAGGATCATTAGCGGAGCCATTTTGCCAAATCCCCGGGCAGTGAGTTCAGCAGACATCCTATCAACCAATCAGTGCTGTTTACTGAGAGCTATTTATCGGAGTAATCAGCCGATCGATGGTACTGATTGAGCGCTTACTCCGTGCAGACCGTTGTTCTAAGCACTCGGGATAGTCCAATACAAGAGAATTAGCAGACACGTTCCCTGCCCGAAATGAGCTTACAGTCTAAGCGCTTAATACGGGGCTCTGCACACAGTAAGCGCTCAATACATACGATCCAGTGAATCGACTGTGTTGTTTGTTAAGCGCTTACTATGTGCCAGGCCCCTTACTAAGGGCTGGGGTGGATAAAGAAGCAACCTGGTTTAGTGGTAAGAGTCCGGGCTTGGGAGTCAGAGGAGGTGGGTTCTAATCCCGGCCCCGCCCACTTGACAGCCGTGTGACTTTGGACAAGTCACTTCTCTGTCCCTCAGTTGCTTCGTGGGGATGAAGACTGTGAGCCTCACGTGGGACAACTCGATTACCTTGTATGTCCCCCCCCCAGGGCTTGGCCCATAGCAAGCGCTTAAACAAATACCGGCATTATCATTACGATTATTACAAACGGAGCGGGTTGCACACAGTCCCCGTCCCACGGGGGCTCACGGTCTCTTTCCCCAGAATCGCCTGGGAGAGGACAGCGCGACAGAATGAAAACTCTCCCTACCCAGGACGAGCTTCCAGTCTGGAGGGAGAATGGCTGTCTGGTGACTGAATAGCAGGATGTGCTGACAAAGTGATACCGACCCAAGAAATTTAATCATCTCCAGTTCGCCTGCCAAGAGTCAGACGTTAGACCAACTTACCTTACCTGGCGGGGAGACAGTAAACACTTTGGAAGGAATTTAATTATCAGGACTTGGCCCCAGGAAGCCGAGCCCATATACAAAACTTGTCTCTCCTCCCTGTTCCGAAAAGAAAATAAATAATAAAAAAGGATCGAAGAAGAAGCGGAAGGCAACTTGGACGGAGAGCATAAAAATAGGAATGTTAAGTGTTCAGTGCTTACTCTGGGCCGTACTAAGTCCTGGGGTGGGTACAAGCAAATCGGGTTGGATAGAGTCCCTGTCCCAAGCGGGCGCAGTCGCCATCCCCATTTTCCAGATGAGGGAACTGAGGCCCGGAGAATGATAATGTTGGTATTAGTTAAGCGCTTACTACGTGCCGAGCGCTGTTCTAAGCGCTGGGGGAGATCCAGGGTCGTCGGGTTGTCCCACGTGAGGCTCACGGTTAATCCCCATTTTACAGATGGGATAACTGAGGCACCGAGAAGTGAAGTGACTTGCCCACAGTGACACAGCTGACAAATGGCAGAGCCGGGATTTGAACCCATGACCTCTGCCTCCCAAGCCCGGGCTCTTTCCACTGAGCCACGCTGCTTCTGCTAAGTGAAGTGACTTGTCCAAGGGCACACAGCAGGCAAGTGGCAGAGCCGGGATGAGGACCTCTGACCTTCCGATGCCCAGGCCCGGCCTCTATCTATCGGCTTCGCCATGAAGCTTCTCGAGAAGAAGTGGCTCAACCTCTATAACCTTTCATAATGGTAACCGAGGTATTCGTTAAGTTCTTTCTATATGCCAAAAATCGATTGTCAGGTTGGATACAGTCCCTGTCCCACATGGGGTTCCTAGTCTAGGCAAGAGGGAGAGTGAGTATCGCATACCCGTTTGACAGATGAGGAAACCGAGACGCAGAGAAATTGTATCCTGCCCCGGGTCACAAGGCAGGCAAGGGGCAGAGCCATGCCCAAATTAGAACCCAAGTCCTCTGACGCCTTGACCTGTGCTCTTTCCACTTATAATAATTATCATTATGCTATTTAAGAATTTAATAATAATAATAATAATAATTCTGGTATTTGTTAAGTGCTTTCTATGTGCCAAGCACTGTTCTAAGCGGTGGGGTAGATTCGGGGCGATCAGGTCGTCCCACGTGGGGCTCGCAGTCTTAATTCCCATGTTGCACACGAGGTAACTGAGGCACAGAGAAGTTACGTGGCTCGCCCAAGGTCACAGAGCAGACAAGTGGAGGAACCGGGATTAGAACCCGCATCCTCTGACTCCCAAGCCCGGGCTCTTTCCGCTAAGCCACGCTGCTTCTCTTTTCTCTCTCTCCATACCATAAGGGCATCCCGGTTGTAATGCCCATTTTACAGATGAGGGAACTGAGGCACAGAGAAGTGAAATGACTTGCCCAGAGTCACACAGCTGACAAGTGGGCGGAGCCGGGATTGGAACCCACATCCCCTGACTCCCAAGCCCGGGCTCTGCCCACTAAGCCACGCTGCTCCTCTGTGCCAAGCACTGTTCTAAGCACTGGGGTAGATACGAGCTAATCAAGTTGGACACAGTCCCTGCCCCACGTGGGGCTCACAGTCTTAACCCCCACTTTCCAGATGAGGTAACAGAGGCCCAGAGAAGTGAAGTGACTCGCCCGAGGTCACACGGCAGACACGTGGCAGAGTCGGAATTAGAACCCGCGTCCTCTGACCTCCGGGCCCCATGCCCTTTCCACTAGGCCACGCTGCTTCTTACGCTGCTTCCTTCTCTATCCCCGGCTCACTTCTCTCCAGGACTGATCGACAGACTTCTAGACGACCAAGAGCTTTTTCTGGGCAGATGCCACGGCATCTCCCTTCTACTGATGTACTTCCATAAAGAAAACCAAGTTAAAAAATAAAAAATAAAAAAAATCTCGTGATCCTTTGGTGAATCTGTAGCTGTTTTCAATTTCCTGGGGATGGTGGGTGTCTCTCCTCCCCCACTAGGACCTCTGAACACCGGAACAACCGTGTCGAGCTCCATTTATTATTCTGAGTCCCGAAGTTCTGAGGAAAGAACTTTGCAAAGAATGTCAGTTCAAAGCAAAGTCCCAGATAAACTCTCTCCCTGTTTTCTCTCCCTTCCCCCACCTTTCTTGTCTTTGGCTCATCCTTTCCTCCTCTGCTTTTCTCCCTCCCTTTTATGCTCGTTTTTTTCCTCCCCTATGGTTTTCGTAAAGCGCGCTCTGTGCCAGGCCCTGTTCTAAGCGCTGGGGTTGATGTAAGCTGAGCAGGTCCCCAGTGGGGTTAACAATCTTAATCCCCATTTTACAGATAATAACAATAACGTTGGTATCTGTTAAGCGCTTACTGTGTGCCGAGCACCGTTCTAAGCGCTGGGGTAGACACAGGGGAATCAGGTTGTCCCACGTGGGGCTCACAGTCTTCATCCCCCTTTTACAGATGAGGTCACTGAGGCACCGAGAAGTGAAATGACTTGCCCAAAGTCACCCAGCCGACAAGTGACCGAGCCGGGATTCGAACCCATGTCCTCTGACTCCAAAGCCCGTGCTCTTTCCACTGAGCCACGCTGCTTCTCTAAGATGAGGTAACTGGGGCTTCTCTAAGATGAGGTAAGAGGAGTGAAATGACTTGCCCATGGTCACGCAGCAGACAAGAGGTGAAGCCGGGATTAGAACCCAGGTCGTTCTGACTCCCAGGCCCGGGCTGTAGCCATTCCGGAATGCTGCTTCTCTTTTTCTCCCTCTTCTCTCTTCTCTCCTTCCCTTCTTTTCTCCTCGCTCCCTCTCTCTGTTTTCACTCTTGCCTCATCCTCCGCTACTTGACTGCTGTGTGACCTTGGACATGTCACTTCACCTCTCTACGCTGCACTTCCCTCATCTGTAAAATGGGGATTAAGACTGTAAATCCTACCCGGAACGGGACTTTGATCTGATTAGTTCGCATAATGATAATTGTGGCATTTGTTAAGCGCTTACTCCCTGCCAGGCACTGTACTAAGCGCTGGGGAGGATACAAGCTAATCGGGTGGGACACGGTCCCTGTCCCATGTGGGGCTCAGAGTCTCAATACCCATTTTACAGATAACTGAGGCCCAGAGAAGGGAAGTGTTTAGACCGTGAGCCCGTCACTGGGCAGGCATTGTCTCTATCTGTTGCCGAACTGTCCATTCCAAGCGCTTAGCCCGGTGCTCTGCACGTAGTAAGCGCTCAATAAATACTATTGAATGAATGAATGAATGAAGTGACTTGCCCAAGGTCACACAGCAGACCGGTAGTGGAGCCAGAATTAGACCCTATGACCTTCCGACTCCCCAAGTGCTTAGTACAGTGCTCCGCCCACAGTAAGCGCTCAGTACATACGATCGAACGAACGAATGAATGGGTCAGAAAGACCCGGGTCTAATTCCAGCTTCCCCTCTTGCCTGGGTGTGACCTTGGGCAAGTCACTTCACTTCGCTGGGCCTCAGAGAATACGGAAGAGCGTAGGGAAGAGCAAACTGATGCTCTGAACTTCATTTTAAGTTAGAAAATCCAGGTGAAACTCATCCGACTGAACTGAATGGTTCACTCTCGGAAGGAGATAAGGAGGAAGCCATTAAGAACGGACAGACATTGTTAAAAAGTGAGTAAGTCTATATCAATACCTTAAATTCGCTTCAGAGGAGCGTTCCGGCTCTGTATTAATGTTGACAAATTCCAACGTGAACTCTAACTTTCTATTAGAATAGTTGCATATAAAACAAAAGAATTTTAATGAGCTTTCTCCCAAAATACCCAGAGGTACTAATCCACATTAAAGATTAATGACCTGCCATCTTTTATTTAAAGCAGAGAAAAGACATTTTTGTTACAGAAGTGAACAAAATGAAAGAATCTCAAGGAGGATATCTTCCAGTTTGGTTTGGGTTTTGTTTGTTTTCTTCCCCCTTGTGTCGCTAAAAAGAAAGAGAACCCCCGTGATTTATTTGTTTTACACTGGGCAAAAGAGAAACGTATTGGAAGAGCGGGGTTTTGAGTAAAAAGTCATCGTGGGAATATGTTTTATGGCCAAATTAGACGATCGAAAACAGATACGGCATCCTCGGTGTAGAAAGTGTATGGCTTTAATATCGGAAACCTGGACCGTATAAATGGGAAAATCCATTTGACTTTCAATCTAGTAAAATGTCTCCAACTACCGCTAATGTTTACCCTGCCTCTCGCAAACCTGACCCGCCTCTGGGGCTCAATCAATCGATTCGTGGTATTTCGTGAGCGCTTACTGTGTGCAGAGCACGGCACTAAGCTCTTGGGAGAGTATAATACACCAAAGTTGGTAGACGGTGTCCAATCTGATTTGCTCGTATTCATTCATTCGATAGTATTTATTGAGCGCTTACTATGTGCAGGGCACTGTACTAAGCGCTTGGAATGGACAATTCGGCAACAGATAGAGACAATCCCGGCCCCATGACGGGCTCACCGCCTAACCGGGGGTTGTTCCACATGGGGCTCACGGTCTTAGTCCACATTTCACTCGTATTCATTCAATTTGATAGTATTTATTGAGCGCTTACTATGTGCAGAGCACTGGACTAAGCGCTTGGAATGGACAATTCGGCAACAGATAGAGACCGTCCCTGACCAGTGACGGGCTCCCGGTCTAAATGGGGGTTGTTCCACATGGGGCTCACAGTCTTAGTCCACATTTCACTGGTATTCATTCAATTCAATAGTATTTTTGAGCGTTTACTATGTGCGGAGCACTGTACTAAGCGCTTGGAATGGATAATTGGGCAACAGATAGAGACAATCCCGGCCCCAAGATGGGCTCACAGTCTAACCGGGGGTTGTTCCACATGGAGCTCACAGTCTTAGCCCACATTTCACTCGTATCCAACCCCAGTCCTTGGCACATTGCTTGGCACAGAGTAAGCGCTTAACAAATGCCACAGTTATTATTACTAGACGCGTTCCCCACCCACATCGATACTAACAAAACACCTGACGGGATGGAGGGAGCTTCCGATTAAATTTTCCCTTATGGTAATTTTGTCTCCTTCAACTAAAACCCAATGCTCAGTTTCCGATTCATTTACGCTTAAATTTCCACCTGCCACAGAAGACTTATTGGAGGAGGGGGTTTTTTTATTCTTTCAAGTCTGAAAATGACATTACGGTAACACCAGATGGGAAGTCAGTCAGTGAATGGTATTTATTGAGCGCTTACTGTGTGCAGAGCACTGTATTAATCGCTTGGGAGAGGCCAATACCACAATAAAGAGACACATTCCCTGCCCACAACGAGCTGACAGTCTAGAGGGGGAAGCAGCGTGGCTTAGTCGATCAAGCCGGGGCCTCGGAGTCAGAAGGTTGTGGGTTCTAATTCCGGCTCTGCCACTTGTCTGCTGTGTGACTTTGGACGAGTCACTTCACTTCTCTGGGCCTCAGTTTCCTCATCTGTAAAATGGGGATTGAGATCGTGAGCCCCACCTGGGACGGGGACTGTGTCCAACCCGAGTTACTTTTCTCCACCCCGGCGCTTAGTACAGTATCTGGCACGCAGTAAGTGCTTAACAAATGCCATAATTATTATTATTACAGGAATCCAAGAAAGCTTCCAGGGAGAGGTGGGATTTCAGGGGGGCATGGAAGGGAAGGCGAAAAGCAATCTGGTGGATTTTATTTTTTATTTGTTAAGCACTCACTATGTGCTGGGCGCTGTACTTAGGGCTGGAGTGGATACAAGCTAATCTGGTTGGACTCAGTCCCGGTCCCACCTGGGGCTCACAGCCTCGATCCCTAAGGATCAAGGTAAGGGAATTGAGGAGCAGAGATTAGTAATAATAATGATGATGGCATTTGTTAAGCGCTTACTACGTGCCGAGCACTGTTCCAAGCACTGGGGTAGATACCGGGTAATCAGGTTGTCGATGTGGGGCTCACAGTCTTCGTCCCCATTTTACAGATGAGGGAACTGAGGCCCAGAGAAATGAAGTGACTTGCCCAAGGTGACACAGCAGACAAGTGGCGGAGCCGGGATTAGAACCCACATAATAATAGTAATAATAATAAAGTCGGTGTTTGTTAAGTGCTTACTGTGTGCAGAGCACCGTTCTAAGCGCTGGGGTAAATGCAGGGTGATCAGGTCGTCCCACGTGAGGCTCACAGTTAATCCCCATTTTACAGACGAGGTCACTGAGGCACAGAGAAGTGAAGTGACTTGCTCACAGTCACACAGCTGACAAGTGGGAGAGCGGAATTGGAACCCACGACCTCTGACTCCCAAGCCCGGGCTCTTTCCACTGAGCCACGCCGCTTCCCGTAAAGTGAAGTGGCTCGCCCAAGGTAACACAGCAGACAGATGGAGGAGTCGGAAACCGGGATGTAGTGGAGAGGGAGATCCAGGCAAGAGGCGAGGGCTGAGCGAGGGGATGAAGAGGCGAGAAAGAAACAAGAGGCCTGATCCAAACCAGCTTGGCCGGGGGGCTAGGGCCCGGGTCTGAGAGTCAGAAGGACCTGAGTTCTAATCCTGACTCCACCACCACCTCCACCAATCAATTTCAATCGATGAGAAATCTGCCGGGTGACTCTGCACAGGTGGCTTCGATTCTCCGGCCCTTCGTCCGTAAAATGGGGATTAAGACGGGGATCCCCAGGTGGCACAGAGGAGTTCAGTGACTTACCCAAGACTCCCCCCAGCAGGCATGTACCAGAGCCTGGATTAGAACCCAGGTCCTTCTGACTCCTAGGCCCAGGCTCTAGCCACTGAGCCACGCTGCTTCGTCAAGATTGCAACCACAAAGGAAGCTTGTATTGAGAAATGCCCTCCCTGATGAAATCCTTGAACCACTTGGGCCATTAATTCCCACTGACTCGATGGATTCTGCCTTGCACTTCTCCCAGACTCAACGGGGTCGGGGTGGACTCGGGGAAGATTCAAAGCACAAATCACAGAAGACCTGGGAATATTTTCAACCCAGAAGGTCATCTCTGGGTTGTTCTGCTGCATTACCGTGCTATTTTACTCTTCCGAGCGCTTAGGACAGAGGTCTGCACACGGTAAGCGCTCCATAAATACCATCGAATGAATGAAAAATGATCGCGGCATTTGTTAAGCGCTTACTATGTGCCAGGCACTGTACTAAGCGCCGGGGTGGATACAAGCAAATCGGTTTGGACGCCCTTTTTACAGATGAGGCAACCGAGGCCCAGAGAAGTGACAGGACTTATCCAAGGTCACCCAGCAGACAAGTGGCAGAGCCGGGATGAGAACCCATGACCTTCTGACTCCTGGGCCCGGCCTTAATGAATCTCTTAACCCTGGATCCGGGTCCCACCGCAAAGGTCGCGGACGAAGGGTTGTTCCGAAGGTGGACACTCGGACTTCCCACGTACGGAAAAACCCGGCGTGTTAGGCGGCTGGTTCAAGGATGGCCCCCCGCCCCGTCCCCGCCCCTGCATCGTCCATTCAGGCTCCGAGGGAGCTGGGAAAATGAAAAAAATCAATCCCTGGAGATGCAGGGATGTCTGCTGTCACCAATCATGCCCACTTAGGGGAGGCATGAAATTAATTTATTGCTACACTGGTTAAAAAATATTTACTTGTTGTTTTGCAATTAATTCGGGCCCGTTTGGCTGGAGGAGATTACGTGGGGGAGGACGGGGGAAGGGGGGCACGTTCTCTGGTGCCTCGGCAATCACTTGGCAATTTTGGGGGGCGGGGGGCGGGGGGAGGCTGGGAGGTGCTGTCCGTCACCGGGCCTGGGCTCGGATCCCTGACCCTCCGTCGTGGGAGGGAAGGACTCGGCCTCTCGGAGAGCAGCTTCGTGGCAAAGAGAGGCGGGATCCCCATTAATAACCCCATTAGCCGGGTGCCGGAATCACTCAATCATATTTACTGAGCACTCCCCGTGCGCGGAGCACTGGACTGAGCCCTTGGGAGAGTATGACCCAACGATAAAACAGACGCATTCCCTGCCCACGACGAGCTTAGAATCTAGAGGGAGATGGTTAGGAAGTTGTTAGTAAGGGAGAGGGAGAGAATGGGAATGAGACAAGGAAATAACCTTATTGAAGTCCCACCTCCTCCAGGAGGCCTTCCCCAACTAAGCCCCACTTTTCCTCATCTCCCGCTCCCTTCATGCAGCATGGCTCAGTGGATGAGCCCGGGCTCGGCAGCCAGAGATCATGGGTTCGAATCCCAGCTCTGCCACCTGTCATCTGTGTGACTGTGGACAAGTCACTTCACTTCTCTGTGCCTCGGTGTCCTCATCTCTAAAATGCGGATGAAGACCGTGAGCCTCACGTGGGACAACCTGATTAGCCTGTATCTCCTCCAGCACATAATAAGCACTTAAATACCAACATTATGATTATTATTCCTTTGTTCTTCCCCCCTTCCAGTCCCACTCCACTTATGTCCATGTCTGTCATCTGGTTTATTTATACTTACGCCTGTCTCCCTGACTCTAGACTCTGAGCTCATTATGAGCAGGGAATGTCACTGTTTATTGCTGTATTGTAGGTTCCCAAGTGCTTAGTACAGTGCTCTGCACCAGTAATTGCTCAATAAATACAACATTATGAATGAATGAATGAGGGTGGTGGAAGAGACGGAGGGGGAAAGGAAAAGGGAGAGAGAGAAGGAGAAATGGGATTATTTTCAGCTCTGGAGTTATGGGGGGGGGGGAGGTGCCTAGTGGACAGAGCAAAAGCCCGGGAGACAGAGGAGCTGCGTTCGAATACCGGCTCTGCCGCTTGTCCACAGTGTGACCTTGGGCAAGTCACCTAACTTCTCTGTACCTCAGTCCCCGCATCTGTGGAATGGGGATTCAATCCCCGTTCCCCGCCTGCTTAGAATGTGAGCCCTGTGTAGAACCTGATGATCTCGTATCTATTTCAGCGTTTAGTTCGGGGCTCGGTACATAGTAAGCACTTAACGAAAACCCTAGTGATTATTAACATCACTCATTAACCTCTAGACTCTAAGCTCATCGTGGGCAAGGAACGTATCTGTTTATTCCTATATTATACTCTTCCAAGAGCTTAGTACAGTGCTCTGCACATAGTATGCACTCAGTAAATAGGAATTGTGAATTATTATGAATTATTAAGGTTCCAGTTAAGGATCGGCATCATTCTCCCGTTGTTGTTGAACTGTAGGTACAATACAAGTTTATTGTAGGGTCATTTTGGGGATTAATTGTTTTTTTGGTATATCTTGGTGGCATCCTTGTAGTTTTTGAATACACAGCTGCTATAGCAACAGAAGAGTATCCAGAGACTACAAGCATGCCACCTTGATATACTAAAAAAAATTAATCCCAAAAATGACCCCCCTAAACTAACAAAACTAAACTTAAACCCCCATAAATAGGAGAAGGTTTAGAAGCAAAGGCCATAAATCCTAACACCAGCAAAATATTTGATAAGTAAACAAAATACGTCATAATTTGTGTTGTATTGTAGGTACCGTATTATATGTTGTCCTCTCCCAAGCAGTTAGTACAGTGTTTTGCACACAGTAAGCGCTCAGTAAATACAGTGGAGTGAAGAACCATTGACTGGGTATCCACTCTGTGCAGTGCACTGGACGATCCTCTATAAAACGGGACTTGTCTACTCACCTCCTCTTTGATGGGGGTTGTTGGAAAAAGACTAAGGTCATGTCGGCATTCATTCACTCGAACATACTTATTGAGCGCTTACTGTGTGCAAAGCACTGTACGTAGTGCTTGGGAGAATACAACATAACAACAGACACATTCCTACCCATAACGAGCTCACAGTCCAGAGGGGGAGACAGACATTAATATAAATATGTAAATAAATACATATAAGAATAAATAAATAGATCACAAATATATTCAGAGCTGTACATATGCGCTGGGAGGGAGGATGAATGAAGGAGCAAGTCGGAACAGCGCAGAAGGGAGAGGGAGAAGAAGAGAGAGGGCTGAGGGAAGGCTTCTTGGAAGAGATGGGCCTTCAAGAAGGTTTTGAAGTGAGGGAGAGCAATTATCTGCGGGATGTGAGGAGGGAGGGCGTTCCAGGCCACAGGTAGGATGTGGGCGAGAGGTCGGCGGTGCGATAGATGAGATCGAGGGGCAGTGAGAAGGTTAGTGTGAAGATGCTCTATAATTACCGGATGTAATCCAGAGCCCACGCATCATTCATTCATTCAATCGAATTTATTGAGCGCTTATTTTGCTTGGAATGTACAATTTGGCAACAGATAGAGACCATCCCTGCGGGGATTAATGCAACTCTGAGGGACAGAAAGCAACGCAAGCCTCGGGGCGTTGTCTGGATGAAGAGATTCATTCATTCATTCATTCAATCGTATTTACTGAGCGCTTACTGTGTGCAGGGCCCTGGACTAAGTGCTTGGAAAGTAGAATACAGCAATAAAGTGAGACAATCCCTGCCCACAATGGACTTACAGTCAAGAGGGGGGAAGACAGACATCAAAACAGGTAAACAGGCACTTATATAAATAAGTAGAATTATAGATATAGACATATATACATAAGCGCTGTGAGGCTGCTGGGGTGGGGAGAGCAAAGGGAGTGAGTTGCGGTGACGCGGAGGGGAGGTGGGCTGAGGTCTATGGAATGGGCCATCACAAGTACTGAACACTGGAGCCTCAGCCTGGGAGTTAGAAGGTCATGGGTTCTAATCCTGGCCCTGCCACTTGTCTGCTGTGTGACCTTGGGTAAGTCACCTCACTTCCCTGTGCCTCGATTCCTTCATCTGTAAACTAGAGATTGGGACTGTGAGCTCCGCATGGGACAGGGACCGCGTCTAATCTGATTTGCTTGTGTGGCTATTAGAGCGCCTGGCACGTGGTAGTCGCTTAACAAATTCCATAATTATTATTATTATGATTCCCACCGGTGGGTGGGTTTGCTTCCCATGCATCGGAATGGTCACACGG
The DNA here is from genome assembly GCF_004115215.2 of Ornithorhynchus anatinus. Lineage (NCBI taxonomy): Eukaryota > Metazoa > Chordata > Mammalia > Monotremata > Ornithorhynchidae > Ornithorhynchus > Ornithorhynchus anatinus. The sequence continues at coordinate 68,162,286 of NC_041735.1, forward strand.
AACACATTTCCTTCACCCCGAGAGTGCCCGGAGAGAGGAGCTGAAGCACGCTGACGAGACCAGAAAAATGGTGGGAGGAGAGAGGGAATGGATCATATCAAAAAGAGCCACTCTCTTCATTCCTGACTCTCCCCCGGTGACCCAGCACGGACCATCCCACCCCCTTGACTGTCCCCTCTCCATCCCGGACCTCTACCCGATGAACCCAGCAGGAATCGTCACTAACACTAGAGTCAAATACGCCAGAGTTGGTAGACACGTTCCCAGCCCACCGTCGATCAGTGGTATTTAGCGTTTACTGTGGGCAGAGCGCTTGGCAGAGTTCAATACGACAGAGTGGGTAGACACGTTCCCAGCCCACAATCATCCATTCATTCATCTAATCGTATTTATTGAGCTCTTACTGTGAGCAGAGCACTGCACTAAGCGCTTGGAAAGTACAGTTAAGCAACAGGTAGAGGCAATCCCTACCCCACAACGGGCTCACCAGTCTAAAAGGTAGAGACAGATAACAAAACAAGTAGACAGGCATCATTACCATCAAAAGAGATAAATAGAACCGTAGATAAATGCACATCGTTAATAAAATAAATAGAGCAATAAATACGTACAAATATATGCAAGTGCTGTGGGGAGGGGACGGGGGTAGAGCAGAGGGAGGGAGTCGGGGTGATGGGAGGGGAGGAGGAACAGGGGGAAAGGGAGGACTCAGTGTGGGAAGGCCTCCTGGAGGGGGTGAGCTCTCAGTAGAGCTTTGAAGTGGGGAAGAGAGTTAGTTTGGCGATGGTGAGGAGGGAGGGCGTTCCGGGACAGCGGTGGGACGCGAGCCAGGGGTCAATGGCGGGACTGGAGAGAAGGAGGCCCAGTGAGGAGGTGAGCGGCGGCAGGGGAGCGGAGTGTGCGGGCTGCGATGGAGAAGAAGAGAAGGGAGGTGAGGTAGGAGGGGGCAAGGGGATGGACGGCTTTAATCAATCAGTAGCATTTATTGAGCACTTATTGTGCGCAGAGCACTTATTGAACGCTTGGAAGAGTCTTGCTCTCTGCCCTCCAGGAGTCAGTAGGTCTCCGCACCTTCGAAGCCTTCTCCCCCATTTCGAAGCCTTATCGGAGGCCCATCTCCTCCAAGAGGCCTTCCCTGACTAAGCCCCCCTTTCTTTTTCTCCCACTCCCTTCTGCATCGCCCTGACTTGCTCTCTTTCTTCATCCCCCCCGTCCCAGCCCCACACCTCTTCTGTCCAGATCGGTCATTTCATGTATTTCTATTCATGTCTCTCCCCTTCTAGACTATAAGCCCCTTATGGGGAGGGAATGGCTGTTCTCCTGTCCTACTGTACTCTCCCAACGGCTTAGTACAGTGCTCAGCACACAGTAAGCGCTCACTAAGTACAACTGACTGACTGACTGACTCCACTAGATCGAGGAGTCTGTAGCCCTAGTGTTTCCATCCCGATTCTTCAAGCCTATGGGCAACGGGAGATGAAAAATCAGAACATTCAGAAGCCAAAAAAGAAACTCCACCGGGACTTCTCGCTCCATTCCGTTGGCGTTGGCCCTGAGCTTTAACCTCCACCTCTCAGAGAAGCAGCGAGGCCTAGCGGAAAGAGCACAGGCCTGAAAGTCGGGGGACCTGGGTTCTAAAGCCGGTTCTGCCACCTGTCTGCTGGGTGACCTTGGGCAAGTCACTTCCCTTCTCTGGGCCTCCATCCCCTCGTCTGTAAAATGGGAACGAAGACCGGGAGCCCCATGGGGGACGGGGACCGGGGTCCAACCTGTTTACCTTATATCTACCTCAGAGCTTAGAACGGTGCTTGGCACACAGTAGGCATCTAACCAATACCACGATCATTATTATTATTATTATCATAGTTATTAGTACTATTACGTCTCAGACAATCTCAGCAGCGGCCCTTTGGGTTATCAGGCCTTATCGATCCTACGCCAGGAAAGCCAACTTGTTTTTCAAGCTCAAACCAATTAGCGGTGGTGAGGTCTCCTTTTGTCCACCTGGGAGCTGGGAACCCTGGCATCTGATGCCCGGAGACTCTTAGCTCGTTTTGGGCAGGGAATGTAACGGTTATATTGTTCTACTGGACTTTCCCAAGTGCTTAATAATAACAGTAATTATTATTATGGTATTCGTTAAGTGCTAACTCTGTGCCAGGCACCGTACTAAGCGCCGGGGCGGATACAAGCAAATCGGATTGGACCCAGTCCCTCTCCCACATGGGGCTCACGGTCTCCATCCCCATTTTACAGATGAGGGAACGAAGTGAAGTGACTTGCCCGAGGCCACACAGCAGACAAGTGGAGGAGCCGGGATTAGAACCCATGACCTTCTGAGTCCCAGGCCCGCGCTCTAGCCACTACGTCATGGTGCCGAACACTGAGGCACAGACAACTGAAGCCCAGAACTTGAGTGATTAGCCCAAGGTCTCTCAGCAGGCCAGGGACCGAGCTGAGACCAGAACCCAGGCCTCCCAACTCCCAGCCCGGGGCTCTTTCCACTAGTTCCCCCTCCCTGCCTCGTCGCAAGGACTGTAATTTTGATTAACATCAGGCGAAGTTGCAATATCAGTGAACACCCCTTGCCTTGAAAATACACTGCTTTGTTTATCCCGAGGAAAACAACTCCCGCCTTCTTAAGAAACACAAGACAAAGCAAAAATGAGAGAAAACAAACCCAGCCACAACAGGAATTGATACGGATTCAAACACCAGGCTGTTCCATCGAAACCAATTCATCCAAGTCTCCGCCACTTTATATTATTCAGGACAGGAGGACCGAAGAGACCCTAACTTCTTAAACCCCTTTCCCCACTCTTCCCTCTGTTTTCAAAAAGCATACTTGCTTTCAGTTTCTGAGGGATAACAATGGCATTTATAAAGTGTCTGCTAGGTGCCCAACGCTGAGATGAATACTAGATAATTATATTGTTATACTGAACTCTCTCAAGCGCTCAGTAAGGCGCTCGGCAAGCGGTAAACACTCAATAGGTACCACCCATTGATTGATTTCCGTCGCACACAGGACTCACAGTCGAAGAAGAAAGAGAGGAGATATTTCATCTCCATTTTACAGAGGAGGTAACTGAAGCCTAGAGAACTGAAGTGACTCGTCCGAGGTCACCCACCTGGGACCCGAACCCAAATAATAATAATTCTTATTATTATGGTATTTGTTAAACACTTACTATGTGCCTGGCACCGTTCTAAGCGTTGGGGTTGATACAAGGTAATCAGGTTGTCCCTCAGGGGGCTCACAGTCTTAATCCCAATTTTACAGAGGAGGAAACTGAGGCACAGAGAAGTGAAGTGACTTGCCCAAAGTCACCCAGCTGGCAAGCAGTGGAGCCGGGATTAGAAGCCAAACTCCCCAGCCCCCAGACCCACGCTTTTTCCACTGGGCCACGCTGCCTCTAAACTCTAAATTCCGACAGGCAATGACTCTCCCCCGCTTCAAAGCCTTCCCGAAGGTCCACCTCCCCCAGGAGGCCTTCCTTGACTAAGCCCCCCATTTCCTCTTCTCCCGCTCCCTTCTGCATCAGCCCCGATTCACTCCCTTTCGTCCTCCCCCCTCCCGGCCCCACACCCTATACGTCCGTATCTGTCATTTCTTGATTTCTAGTCATGTCTGTCTCCCCCACTCTAGACCGTAAGCTCGCCGTGGACGGGGAATGTGTAAGTTGTTTATTGTTCCGTACTCTTCCAAGCGCTTAGTACGGTGTCCTGCCTACAATAAGTGCTCGATAAATGCGATCGAACGAATGAACCAAGTCCCAAGTCTTCCCCAAAGCGGATCCCTTTCTTGAAATAATGCATCATTCCTCGAGATTTGACAGCAGCTTAAGAAGGATGCCACAGTGCATGTAATAGCTGCAGCAGCTGAGCCAATTGTGCAGAAGAACTAAAGCCAAGCCTGCTTGGGATTCTACGGAGAGCTTTGAGTCGGCTGCTGGGGTTGATCAATAAATCAATCATATTTATTGAGTCCTTACTGTGTGCAGAGCACTATCCTAAGTGCTTGGGAGGAGACAATAGAGTCAGGCGATACGATCCCTGACCACAGTGAGCTGGCAGTCTAGAGGGGGAGACAGGCCTGGATAGAAATAAATAAATGACAGATACGGACATAAGCGCTGTGGGGCCGGGACGGGGGGGGGAGGGAGAACGAAGGGAGCAAGTCAGGGCGACGCAGAAGGGAGGGGGAAAAGAGGGAAAGGGAGCTTAGTCAGGGAAGGCCATTTGGAGGAGATGGGCCTTCGGTAAGGCTTTGAATCGGGGGGAGAGTCATCGTCTGTGGGATTTGGGGAGGGAGGGCGTTCCGGGCCACAGGGAGGACGTGGGCGAGAGGTCGGCGCGAGATAGACGAGACGGAGGTACACCGAGAAGGTCGGCATTAGACCAGCAAAGTACGCGGGCTGGGTTGGAGTAGGAGAGCAGCGAGAGGCTCGTCGTGCCCTGTTTAGGTGGCTGCACACCATTACAAGATTTTCAAAAAATGAATCCGCTGAAATCAGCAAACAAATACAAGCGGGGATTCACGGGGCCTTGCCAGAAAGCTAATTCCAACCTACAGTCAGTTTGCTGAAGCTTAGGAGCATCTGAACAGTAGTACTATTGATTATTATTAGTGAATAAAAATAATTAGAGAAGCGGCCCGGCTCAGTGGCAAGAGCCCGGGCTCGGGAGTCAGAGGTCAGGGGTTCAAATCCCGGCTCAGTCGCTTGTCAGCTGTGCGACTTTGGGCGAGTCGCTTCATTTCTCTGTGCCTCAGTTACCTCATCTGTAAAATGGGGATTAAGACCGTGAGACCCCTGTGGGACAACCTGATCTCCTTGTATCCCCCGCAGTGCTTAGAACGGTGCTTTGTACATAGTAAGTACTTAACAAATGCCATCATTATCATTATAAGTGAGAGTAGTATCGATTATTGCTTATTGATTTATATCAATATCTGTCTCTACCTCTAGACTGTAAACTCATTATGGGCAGGGAACACATCTGCTAATTCTGTTCTATTTTTACTTCATTATGCTCGCTAATTATGCTCGCTTAGGGAACGTGCCCGCTAATTCTTTTCTATTTTACTCACCCAAGTGCCTAGTAGAAGGCTCTGCACATAGTATGTGCTGAATAAATACCATGGATTAATTGGTTGGTTGATTAGTGGGCATACTAATAGCATCATTAGCAAAGTGCTGAGGAGAGTACAAGACAATAATACGCATTCCCTGCCCACAACAAGCTTACAGTCTAGCGTTAACAGTCTAGTAATATAATAATTAACAATTACAGCATTTAGTAAGCACTTATTATGTTCCAGGAATTTTACTATGTACTGAGATGGATACGAGCAAACTGGGTTAGATACAGTCCCTATCCCACATGGGGCTCACAGTCTCAATTCCCATTTTACTGATGAGGTCACTGAGGTACCAAGAAGTGAAGTGACTTGTCCAAGGTCACCCAGCAGACAAGTGGCGGAGCCGGGATTAGAACCCAGGCCCTTCTGACTCCCAGGCCCGGGCTCTGTTCCATAGTACAGTTGAATTGGTAGACACGATTCCTGCCCACAGTGAGTTTACAATTCACTGTGTGCAGAGCACTGTGCTGAGGGCTTGGGAGAGTACAGAAAGATAGAGTCGGCAGAGGTGATCCCTACTAATCAATCAATCAAGTGCATCTATTGAGCACTTACTGTGCGCGGAGCACTGCACTAAACAATTAGGAGAGCGCAAATCAACAGAGTTGGTAGACAAGTTCCCTGCCCTCAAGGGGCTTACGGTCATTCATGACTGTGCGGCCCTAACTTCAATTTTTGACCAACTTCCTTCCTTATATTAATTCCTGAAGTGTGTCCACTAGAATCATTCATTCATTCAATCATTCAGTGGTATCTACTGAGCGCTTACCGTGTGCAAAGCACTGTGCTGGCACTTGGGAGAGGACAATAGAACGATAAACAGACATATTACCTCCCCACATGAGCTTACAGTCTAGAGCGGGGGGACAGACATCAATAAAACTGAACATAATTCCAGATCTGGACATAAGTACTGTGGGGCTGGGAGAGGGGGGATGAATAAAGAGAGCAAGTCAGGGCGACGCAGAAGGGAGTGGGAGAAGAGGAAAGGAGGGCGCAGTCGGGGAAGGCCTCTTGGAGGTGACGGGGTGAGTAAATGAAAAGGGGGTGAGTAACTGTCAGGAGGGAGGGCTTTCCAGGTCAGAGGCAGGACGTGGGCGAGAGGTCGGCGGGGAGACAGAAGAGATGGAGGCCCGGTGAGAAGGTTGGCGTTAGAGGAGCGGAGTGTGCGGGCCGGGTTGGAGCAGGAGAGCGGCCAGGTGAGGTAGGAGGGGGCACCAATGTCTTTCCAAGGCCACTGGCTTTCTGTCGGGATCCAGTTTCCAGACCTCTCCTTCATCGGAAGCTCTCCTGACGGACATTCCATTAACCTGAGCCTCTAACAGGGCTAATTTCTGTCCTAAAAAATGCACCCTGTGGTGCATGAAATTCCTAGAGGCCGGAATAGATACGTGTCTGCAAAGAGGACTCTCAAGGTGAAGATTCTGCATTTGCCAGGGGCTCGCTCTTTTAGTTAATTGGACATGTGTCTAAATTGCATACTAGAGAGGATTTATGGTCTTTCCCAAATTCATGAAGATCAATTCCCTTCAGACCCACGGTTAACATCACCATGTGCAACTTTTATACTCAATCAAAACCTAAGTGGCAACTTGACTTCCATTCAAAAAGCAATGCGGTCATCATGTTTGTCGTTATTATCATCATGCTAGTTGTTAAGCATTTACTATGCGTCAATCGCCCTTCTAAGCGCCGCGGTAGATACGAGTTATTAAGGTCGGACACGGGGCTGGTAACTTGTATCTGCTCCGGCACTCGGTACGGTGCCTGGCACGTGGAAACTGCTTAAAAAAAAATATGAAAAAAGAGAGAGGGAGAGGAAGGGAGAGATGAGAGAAGGAGAAATAAAGAGGAAAGAAGAGAGAAAAGAAAGAGAGATGGGAATAGAGAGAGAGAAGAGAGGGATGGGAGAAGGAGAGAGAAAGAGAGGGAAAGGGATAAAGGCGGGAGAGAGGGAAGGAGAATAATAATAATTATGGCATTTGTTAAGCGCTTACTATGTGTCAAGCACTGTTCTAAGCACCAGGGTAGATACAAAGTAATCAAGTTGTCCCACGTGGGGCTCACAATCTTTAACCCCATTTTACGGATGAGGGAACTGAAACACAGAGAAGTCAAGTGACCTGCCCAAGGTCACACGGCAGACAAGTGGCGGAGCGGGGATTAGAACCCACATCCTCTGACTCCCAAGTCCGAGCTCTTGCCATTAGGCCAAGCTGCTTCCCATGCTGAATATTTGTTGCTGACTTGTACTTTCCAAGCACTTAGTACAGGGCTCCGCACACAGTAAGCGCTCAATAATTACGATTGAGTGAATGAATGCTGCTTTGTGATCTTGAGCAAGTCACTTCACTCTCTGGGCTTTCAATTCCCTCATCTGCAAAATGGGCATTAAAACTGTGAGCCCCATGTGGGACGGGGACTCTGTCGGAACCAATCGTCTTGTATCCCGACTCTGCCCCTTGTCAGCTGTGTGACTGTGGGCAAGTCACTTCACTTCTCTGTGCCTCAGTTCCCTCATCTGTAAAATGGGGGTGAAGACTGAGCCTCACGTGGGACAACCTCATTCCCCTGTATCTACCCCAGCGCTTAAAACAGTGCTCTGCACGTAGTAAGCGCTTAACAAATACCAACATTATCATTAATGTCTACCCCAGCGGTTAGAACAGTGCCCGGCACGTAGTAAGCGCTTCACAAATACCTTAATTATTATTAGTATTATTTAGAAATTATCCCTGCCCTCAAAGAGCTGACATTCTACTTTGTGCAGAGCACTGGAGTAGGAGTTTGGAGAGGACAATAGAGTTAGTACACATGATCCCTGCCCTTAGGAAGCTGTACGGGGCACTGTACTAAGCGCTTGGGAGGAGGACAATTGAGGTGGCAGACATCATCCCTGCCCGGGAGGTGCTGACAGTCTACTGTGTGCAAAGCACTGGACTAGAAGCTCAAAGAGTTCAGGAGAATTAGCAGAAACAACCCTGATTTCATTCATTCATTCAATCGTATTTATTGAGCGCTTACTGTGTGCAGAGCACTGTATTAAGCGGAAGCACTGTGGCTTAGCGGAAAGACCCTGGGCGTGGGAGTCAGAGGTCATGGGTTCTAATTCCGACTCCGCCACTTGTCAGCTGACTTTGGGCAAGTCGTTTAACTTCTCTCTGTCTCAGTTACCTCATTTATCAAGTGTGGATTGAGACTGGGAGCCCCACGTGAGACAACCTGATTACTTTGTATCTACCACAGGGTTTAGGACAGTGCTTGGCACATAGTAGGCGCTTAAGAGATAAGTAAGGACTCACAATCTAGGTTTGCCATACATTTGATGTAGGGTTGCTTTCTATTTGTTGCTGACTTGTGCTTTCCAAGCACTTAGTACAGTGCTCTGCACACAGTAAGCGCTCAATAAATACGACTGAATAAATGAATGAACAAATACCACATTGTTATTACAATTCAGTCACAGATAGAGACAGTTCCTACCCAACAACGGGCTCACAGTCTAGAAGGGGGGAGACAGACATCAAAAACAAGCCAACAGGCATCAGTAGCATCACTACAAATAAATAGAATCACAGATCAATATACAACCGGACGCAGAGCACGTACTGAGCTCCTCCTGAGCCCAGACCACGTACCGAGCTCCTCCTGAACGTAGAGCGCTACCCTGATCACGTGGAAAATGATCACAGTTGGAAAAGACGCCGTCCCTGCTCTCAAGGTTCTTATTTTCCATCTCATCTCCCGAAAAAAAACCTACGCTTCCTTATTTTGAAACACTTATTCCTTCCCTCTGCAAACACGAAAGAAGGACATATGTTTAAAAGGAACACAGCTCTTCAAATGCAAATGAGATCTCGCATAAGAGAAAGTCTTAAAGCAGAGAGACTAAATCTGGCTGGTGCCTGGACTGACATCTGCTCACGTCTCCCGCGAAAACGGTATGGCTTCTCTGTAGCCGGCGTCGGCTTGTCAGATCCACAAACTCTTGGCACGGATTACGACGCTCGAGCGCTTAGTCCAGCGTCCTGCACACGGTAAAATGTTCAGGACATGTCACCCCCGTCCTCACTAAACTCCAGCGGTTGCCAATCCATCTCGTGTTGAACAAAAACTCCTCACCGGGGCCTTCAAAGCAGTTCACCACCTTTCCCCCTCCTACCTCACCTCTCCAATCCAGCCCGCGCCCTCGGCTCCTCTGCTGCCGCTAACTTTCTCACCGGGCCTCCATCTCTCCCGTCTCACCGCCGACCGGTCTCTCCCCCGATTAGACCGTGAGCCCGTCAATGGGCAGCGATGGTCTCTATCCGTTGCCGAATTGTCTATTTCAAGCGCTTAGTACAGTGCTCTGCACATAGTAAGCGCTCAATAAATACTATTGAATGAATGGCTGACCTCCGGCCCACGTCCCGCTTCTGGCCCGGATCGCCCTCCCTCCTCAAATCCCGCAGACGATGACTCTCCCCCCATTCAAAGCCTTCCTGGAGGCCCATCTCCTCCAAGAGGCCTTCCCGGACTAAATCCCACTTTTCCTCTTCTCCCCATCCCTTCTGCATCACCCTGCCTCGCTCCCTTTGCTCTTCCCCCTCCCAGCCCCACGCCACTTATGTCCGTAGCTATTTTATTTACTTATTTTTATGCCTGTCTCCCCCTCTCTAGACTGTGAGCTCATTGTGGGCAGGGAATGTCGCTGCTTATTGTTGTGTTTCACTTTCCCAAGTGCTTGGTACAGTGCTCGGCACACAGTAAGCGCTCGATAAATGTGACTGAACGGAGGAATGAAGTTAGCGCTCAGTAAATACGATCGAATGAAGTGGAGTGAAATCCAAGCCCCCCCTGGGGATGTGGCAGAACCAGAATGGAGCGTCTGGGAATCCTGGAGAAGAAGATTATGAGAGAGCCGAATCTCCACGCATTAAAGGGTTATAATAATAATGACGATGATGATGATGATAAATATTGTGACAGTACTTTCATACATTCATTTATTCATTCGTATTTATTGAGCGTTCACCTTGTGCAGAGCACTGCACTAAGCGTTTGGTGGCTTAGTGGCTAGAGCGTGGACCTGGGAGTCAGAAGGATCTGGGTTCTAATCCCTACTTTGCCACATATCTGCTGTGCGACCTTGGGCATATCACTTCACTGGGCCTCAGTTCCCTCATCTGAAAAATGAGGATGAAGACTGTGAGCCCCGTGTCAGACAGGGACTGTGTCCAGCCTGATTAACTTGTATTTAACCCTGTGCTTAGAGCAGTCACTATTATTATTACAATAGAACAATATAACAGACACATTCCCTCCCCGCAATGGGCTTTCCATCTAGAGGTGGGAAGACAGACACGAAGAGAAATAAGTAAATGACGGATCTGGAGATGAGTGGTGTGGGGCTGGGAGGGGGGATGAATAAAGGGAGAGAGTCAGGGGGCCGCAGAAGGGAGCGGGAGAAGAGGAAAGGAGGGCGCAGTCGGGGAAGGCCTCTTGGAGGAGACGGGCCTTCCTTCGATGAGGCTTTGAAGGTGGGGAGAGGGATTGTCTTACTATGTGCCACGCACCCTTCAAAGCACTGGAGTAGATTCAAGCTAATCAGGTTCATTCATTCAATAGTATTTATTGAGCGCTTACTATGTGCAGAGCACTGTACTGAGCGCTTGGGATGAACAAGTCGGCAACAGATAGAGACGGTCCCTGCCGTTAGACGGGCTCACGGTCTAATCGGGGGAGACGGACAGACGAGAACGATGGCAATAAACAGAGTCAAGGGGAAGAACATCTCGTAAAAACAATGGCAACTAAATACCCTGTCCCACATAGGGCTCACAGTCTTCATCCCCATTTTACAAATGAATTCCCGAGGCCCAGAGAAGTGAAACAAATTTCCCAAGTTCACACAGCAAAAAAAGCAGTGAAATCAGAATTAGAACCCAGATCCTTCTGATTCCCAGGCCAGAGCTCTTTCCACTAGGCCACACTGCTTCCATTATTATTATTAATACGTACTATGTGTAACAAGTATCATAATATTAATGATGAGGAAAAGTAGTATCGTCATCATTATTGTTATTATTATCATTGTACTGGTTAAGCCCTCACTATGTGCCGAGCACTGTTCTAAGCACTGGGGTAGATTCAGTAGATCAGGTTGGACACCGTCCCCGTCCCACGTGGGGCTCACTGTCTTAATCCCCATTTTACAGAGAGGGAATCGAGGCTCAGAGAAGTAGAACGACTTGCCCAGAGCAGGCAAGTGGTGGAGGCAGGATTAGAATCCAGGTCCTTCTGACATCCAGGCCCGGGCTCTAGCCACTAGGCCACACTGTTCCTCTAGTTTTTGCAAGTGCAGCCCCACTCCATCCTAGACCAGGGTCCCCGTCCACCCAGCCACTCAGCGGAGTCGTCGGAGCGCACCCTGCTGTGAGCTGAGCACTGTACTGAGCACTTGGGAGAGTACGATAGAATGATTAGACGTGATCTCCGCCTTCAAGGAATGCAGAGCACCGTCGTAAGGACCGATAATCTTGAATCTACCCCAGCACTCAATACAACGCCTGGCACATAGTAAGCGCTTGACGGATACCAAAATGATTACCGCCGCATGACAGTGCTGCTAGTGTAGGAGATGGGAAGTTCAGTTCAGGTGATGAAAAGGCTCAGCTTCCTGGATTCAAAATCAATTATTATTATTATGGCATTTGAAAGAGGGTGTACTATGTGCCGGGCACTGAATTAAGCGCTGGAGTGGATACGAGCAAGTCGGGATGGACAATTCATGAATGGTATTTATTGAGCCCTTACTGTGCGCCGAGGACTGGTCTAAGCATTTCGGAGAGGACAGTAAAACAGAGCCGGTAGGCACGTTCCCTGTCCGCGAAGCGCTTGCAGTCTACAGGGGATGAGGGAACTGAGGCCCAGGCAAGTGAAGTGACTTGTCCAAGGTCACACAGCAGACAGGTGGCAGAGCCAGGGTTCGAACGCAGGTGTTATGACTCCAAGACCGGACTCTTTCCGCTGTTTTTGGAGCAAACCTCAGCTAGACTTCCACCTTCCCTCCCAAAGACCCATCCATCTCTGCATCGAACGAGAAGTCCTCACCACTAGCTTTAAAGCATTCCAGCACCTCGCCCCCTCCTACCTCGCCTCGCCGCTCTCCTACTCCAACCCGGCCCGCACACTCCGCTCCTCTAATGTCAACCTTCTCACCGGGCCTCCATCTCATCTATCTCACCGCCGACCTCTCACCCACGTCCTGCCTCTGACCCGGAACGCTCTCCCTCCTCAAATCCGACGGACAATTCCTCTCCCCACTTCAGAGCCTTATCGCAGGCCCATCTCCTCCAAGAAGCCTTCCCCGACTGCGCCCCCCCCTTTCCTCTCCTCCCTCTCCCTTCTGTGTCGGCCTGACTCGCTCCCTTTCCTCATCCCCCCTCCCAGGCCCATGCCAATTATGTCCACATCTGCCATTTTTTGATTTCTATTCATGCCTCTACACTGTCAGCTCCTTGTGGGCAGGGAATGTTTCCGTTTGGTGTTCTGTCGTCCTCTCCCAAGCGCTTCGTCCAGTGCTCTGCACACAGTAAGCGCTCGAGAAATACGATTGCGTGAATCTCTGGGTTAAGACTACTTGGGCCCGATGAGATGAGCGTTGCTGGCGGAGAGCGAAGCCGGGAAGCGGCCCCGTGTTGTTCCCGCCTCTTGGCTGGACCTGATTGTCCAACCCAGCATCTCCCACGGGCCATTAGTCCCCGACAAAACCGGCTCCCTCACGGCCCATTACCTCCAAACGTTAATTCCGCCCAAAATTAGTTCCCCAGCTAGCGTTGCGAAGCTATTGTCTGGTCTCTCGACCTAACCTAGCCACTGTCCCTCGTTCTTCTGCCTCTCTCCTCCCCCCTGGATTTTCCAACCCCTTGTTCATCTGCAATTCGATTTATTTATATTGATGTCTGTTTATTTGTGTTTATGTCTGTGTGTCCCCCCCCCCATTAGGCTGTGAACTCGTTGTGGGCTGGGATTAATAATAGTAATAACGATGGTATTTGTTAAGAGCTTACTATGTGCCAAGCACTGTTCTAAGCACTGGGGTAGATACAAGGTAATCAGGCTGTCCCACGCGGGGCTCACAGTCTTAATCCCCATTTTACCGATGAGGTAACCGAGGCACGGAGAAGTTAAGCGACTCGCCCAAAAGTCACACGGGTGCCAAGTGGTAGAGTCGGGATTAGAACCCACAACCTCTGACTTTTTCCACTAAGCCATTGTCATTCTTTATTGCTGCACTGTACTTTCCCAAGTGTTTAGTACAGTGCATAATAAGCGCTTAATAAATATGATTGAATGAATGAATCTGGCAGGCTCCTGCTCTCCCCATCTTCAAAGCCCATCACAGATCCTATAAAAATAATAATAATAATAATAATAATGTTGGTATTTGTTAAGCGCTTACTATGTGCAGAGCACTATTCTAAGCGCTGGGGTAAACATGGGGGAATCAGGTTGTCCCACGTGGGGCTCACAGTCTTCATCCCCATTTTACAGATGAGGGAACTGAGGCACAGAGAAGTTAAGTGACTTGCCCACAGTCACACAGCTGACAAGTGGCAGAGCTGGGATTTGAACTCATGACCTCTGACTCCAAAGCCCCTGCTCTTGCCACTGAGCCACGCTGCTTCTGCTTCTAATAATAATGACAGTAAGAGAAGCAACATGGTGCAGTGGACAGAGCAGAGGCCTGAGAGTCAGAAGGTCAGGGGTTCTAATCCCGGCTCTGCCATCTGTCTGCTGTGTGACCTTGAGCAAGACACTGCACTTCTCTGGGCCTCAGTTACCTCATCTATAAAACGGGGATTGAAAAGATGAGCTCCTTGCGGGACAGGCACTGTGTCCAACATGATCCACTTGTATCTTGTACCCCAGGGCTTGGGGCTCGAATTGGGTACAAATTGATTAGCTTGTATCAATTCTTCTAAGCGACCTCAGTGCTTAGAACCGTGCCCGGCACATAGTAAGTGCCGAACAAATACCATAAGAAATAGTCCCATTTATCCATATGCAACGAAGGGTCTTAAACTCCACAAAACTGCGTTCCGAAGTGAAAAGCCGCCTGTACACTTTTTTCATACCGACCTCCACATGGCTGGGATTTTTTTCAAACACCCTTTAAATTAAGCATTTTGATTGGTTTTTTAAATAAAAACACAGACGCTCTCCTGGAGGAAACTGAACTTTCGCCAAAGAAACCCACACAGCACTGAGGGTTCATCTCTGGTCTCAGGGCTCGCTTCAAGTTCATCTCCTCGTTCCAAGGCAGAAATATTGGTTTGGTTCAAGTCCTTGCTGAGCTTTAGAGGTGGTTCCGTCTATAGGCTCCCTGTTCCCTTCCCGCATTACAATTTATTATTCGTTCACTCACTCATGTATTTGAGCGCTTACTCTGGGCGGAGCACTGGACTAAGCGCCTGGGAGCGGACGATCAACGATAAGAAGACACGTGCCCTGCCTACCATGAGCTCACACCCTGGGGGGGGATGGACATTAATATATATACATAAATAATTAAGAGATATATACCTTTGTGTTGTGGGGCTGGGAGGGGGGTCGAATAAAGGGAGCAAGTCAGGGTGACGCAGAAGAGAGTGGGAGAAGAGGAGAGGGGGGCTCAGGGAAGGCTTCTCGGAGGAGACGGGCCTTCAATAAGGCTTTGAAGAGGGGGAGGGCAGTTATCCGTCTGATACGAGGAGGGAGGCAGAACTGTCAGATTGGGGGTTCGGTCTACACCCTTCCTGTTCTCTTCCTGAATTGCAAGGCGAGAATTCTCAGTCTTGCCCTAAGTCTTAATGGGAACAGCCGTCCGAAATCCAAAAGACACGAATTCTATTCCCAAATAATAATAATAATATTTGTCATGCACTTACTTTGTGCCAAGCCCTGTACTAAGCAATGGGGTAGGTTGGAGACGGTCTCTCTCCCATACAGGGCTCGCACTCTAAGGAGGGCAGGGGGTGGAGAACAGGTATCACTCATTCATTCATTCATTCGATAGTATTTATCGAGCGCGTACTATGTGCAGAGCACTGTACTAAGCGCTTGGAATGGACAAATCGGTAACAGATAGAGACGGTCCCTGCCCTCTGATGGGCTTCGGTGAGACGGACAGACAAGAACAATCCACCTGAGGCCCAGAGAAATGAAATGACTTGCCCAAGGTCACACAGCAGACAAGGGGCGGAGCCGGGAAGAGAACCCAGGTCCTTCTGAATCCCAGGCCCGGGCTCTACCCACTAGGCCACGCTGCTTCGAGGCGAACCAAGTGACTTGATTAGTCCCTTCTCCTCTCTCGGCAGGTAAACAGAGAGCACTGCCCACTCCCAGTTGCATCACGAAGGTAGGGTTGTGTGAAGTCTTGCAAATGTAGCATGGCAGCAGGGAATTAAGCGTGGTCTGGTGGAGATAATAATAAAAATAATAATTAGGGTACTTGTTCAGCCCCCCCCTCAGCGTCGCACCTGGAGAGTTTCCAGTCGTCTACCAGTCTCGGCTACGGGAGGGAGAGTCGAGCAGAGGCCCGTCCGTTCCGTTCCTAGCCCAGTGGCTAGCCAGGGGCAGGCCGTCGGCTACAAGTCAAAACTCCCCCGTGCCGGGCAGCGGCGGCACGGGAGAGAGTCGAGGGCGGAGACCGGAATTTACTGCGAGGAAGGCGGCGACGGTCAACCGCTTCCGGATTTTGACCAAGAGAACTCCGTGGATCCACTACCGGAACGATGGCGGATGGAGAGCGGCGAATTCTGGGAGAGAGGTGTCCGTGGTGTCGCTGTGGGCCGGAAACGGCTCGATGGCATAATAATAATGATAATGGTATTTGTTAAGCCCTTACGATGGGCCAAGCGCTGTTCTGAGCTCTGGGGTAGATACAAGGTCATCGGGTTGTCCCTCGTGGGACTCACAGTCTTAGTGCCCATTTTACAGGTGAGGTAACTGAGGCCCAGAGAAGTTAAGGAACTTGCCCAGTGTCACACAGATGACAGGGGCGAAGCCAGGATTCGAACCCACGGTCTCTGACTCCCAGGCCCGGGCTCTTTCCACTAAGCCACGCTGCTTCTCAAGACAAGACGATCAGCGCTTACTACATACCGAGCGCTGTTCTAAGCCCTGGGGTAGAAACAAGTTAATCAGGTTGGACATGGGGCTCACGTGCTTATCCCCGTTTTACAGATGAGGGAACTGAGGCCCAGAGAAGCGACTTGCCCAAGGTCACACTGCAGACATGTGGTGGATCCAGGATTAGAACCCAGGTCCTTCTGACGGCCAGGTAAGCCACTTTGGGGATCAGGAAACCAGGATTCTAATCCCGGCTCCACCACTTGTCTGCCGCGTGACCTCGGTCAACTTATTTCACTTCTCTGAGCCTCACTCTCCCCGTCGGTAAAACGGGTCGATCTGTCCACCCTGCCCTGGTAGACCGCGGCCCCCTGGTCAGACAGGGACCGTGTCCGATCTGTCGATCGGTCCTATTTATCGAGCGCTTACGGTGTGCCCAGCGCTGTGCTGAGCGCTCGGGAGAGTAGAGTATCACAGAGTCGGTAGGCGTGTTCCGTGTCCTCAGAAGGATCGATCCCAGCACTCGACGTGGTCCCCGGCACGAAGCGGACCCTTAATAAATACCATCATTATTCTTGTTATTACAAGGTATCATCATCGCTAGAGTTCGCCCAAGCCCAGAGGAGCCTTTGAAGTCTGAGTTTCCAGCACCAAGCCAAGAAGCGGCCCTGAATCTCCAGATGGGAATTTATGAGCCAAAATCCTGCCACATTAAAGGCCGGCCTCAAGTCAGACTAAACTATCTCCAAGGAACCTGCTAGCACCGGCATCTGTCAGGAAAGACCACGGGATAAAGAGAGAGAGAGAGAGAGAGAGAGAGAGAGATCCACGCGACGCCATCGATCCATCGATCGGTCGATCGACACCTCTGATTCGAGGCAAGATCGCTGCTCTCTGCTTGGAGGGGGGGGTCAGGGCTGGGGCGATAATAATCAAAATAACAATAAGAAGAAGAAAAGTGTGATATTTGTTAAGAGTTTAGTATGTGCCGGGCCCCAGGGCCCACGGCAGACAAGGGGCGGGGGCGGGATTAGAACCCACGACCTTCTGACTCCCAGGCCTGGGCTCTCATAGTAATAACAATACGTAAACTCTTTGTGGGCAGAGAATGTGCTTCTTCTCTCTCTCTTGTATATATATACACACACACATATATATATACACACATACAAACACACACACACACACATACACACACATATACAGCATGGCTCAATGGAACGAGCACGGGCTTGGGAGTCAGAGGTCATGGGTTCCAATCCCGGCTCTGCCACTGGTCAGCTGTGTGACCGTGGGCTAGTCACTTCACTTCTCTGGGCCTCAGTGACCTCATCTGTAAAATGGGGATTAAGACTGTGCGCCTCACGTGGGACCACCCGATGACCCTGTATCTCCCCCAGAGCTTAGAACAGTGCTCTGCACATAGTAAGCGCTTAACAAATACCAACATTATTATATACACATATATATATACACTTATACACACACACACATATATATACATATATATACATATATATACACGTACACACACATATATATACACACACACACACATATACACACACACATATATATACATATATATACACGTACACACGTATATGCACATATATGCACACATATATATACATATATATGTATACACACACGTACATATATATATATATATACACACACACACATACATACATATGCATATATATATACACACACACACACATATATATCTCCAATTTGTAATCATTCACCCAACAGAGCAGTGAAACAATCAGTGAGAGATTATCCCATTAATCACCACCAAGCAAGCAGCCATAGATAACTAAACCAGTGCCAAGATTTGGAGAAAGCTCTCTGTCGGAAGAACGGCCCCGAATGTCTTAAAACTGCATGACAGTATACCCAGGTTCTCCTTCCCATTCTACTCTGCTTTGGGGGTTGCTATTATTAATCATAATAATAATAATAACTGTGGTATTCGGTAAAAGCTTACTATGTACCAGGCACCGTACTAAGCACTAGAGCAGATACTAGATCATCAGGTTGGACGTAGTCCCCGTCCCGCCTGGGGCTCGCAGTCTTCATCCCCATTTTCCAGATGAGGTCACTGAGGCCCAGAGAAGTGAAATTGATTCATTCAGTAGTATTTATTGAGTGCTTACTATGTGCAGAGCACTGTACTAAGCGCTCGGAATGTACAATTCGGCAACGGATAGAGACAATCCCTACCTAATGACTTGCCCAAGGTCACCCAGCAGACAAGTGGAGGAGCCGGGATTAGAACCCAGGTCCTTCTGACTCCCAGGCCTGTGCTCTGCCCATTAGGCTACTCTCCTTCTCTGCAGATACAAGGTATCCCCCATGGGCCTCCCTCTAAGAGGGAAAGACGGCAAGGATCTTCTCTCCATTTTACAGAAGAGGAAACGGAGGCCCAGAGAGAGGAAGTGACTCACCCAAGGTCACCCAGTTGGCCCAGGACAGAGCTGGAACTAGAACCCAGGTCTCTTGTCTCGCCGCCCAGGGCTCTTTCCCTCCGGACAACTCCCGGGACAGGTAAAACCAGAGCAAGCACACTAAGCGATCAATCAATCTATGGTAAGTATTAATAATAAGAATCGTGGCATTTGTTAAGCGCTTACCATGTGCCAGGCACTGTACTAAGCACTGGGGGGAAATACAAGCAAATCGTGTTGGACACAGTCCCTGTCCCTCGTGGGGCTCCCAGTCTTCGTCCCCATTTTCCAGATGAGGGAACTGAGGCCCAGAGAAGTCAAGCGACTCGCCCAAGGTCACGCAGCAGACGAGCGGCGGCACCGGCATTAAAACCCGGCTTCCTTCCGACTCCCAGCCCCGGCTCCATCCAGGGCGCCGTGCCGCTTCAATTTACTGAGCGCTTACTACGTGCGGAGCACTGTACTAAGCGCTTGGGAGAGCCCAGTACAACAGAACCGGAAGGACACGTTCCCCGTCCACGACGACGAGCTTCCAGCCTAGCGGGAAGGAGGGCCCATCCATTCAGTAATTCGATCGTATTTATTGAGCGCTTTCTGTGTGCAGAGCACTGTCCTAAGCGCTCGGAAAGAACAATTCGACAACGGATAGAGACGATCCCTGCCCGCAGCGGGATCACAACGGGAGGCGGAAGGGAGACTATTCTGACACCCAGAGCAGGGGAAGAAGGCGGGAAGTTGAAGAAAGGGGTCGTTATTAATCCAATTATAGATCAACCCCGGTCGTTCGATTTTCTCCAGCACGAGAGGTGGAGGAGGCGTTCACCGAGGAGGAGGGATCGATACCCTTCTGGAGGTAAGTGGCATAAATTATGTCCCAACATCTATCCACCACCGGAGTTTTACTGTGTGTGTTGTATACGGTGATTGCATTTTATAGATGGTCGTGGAGAGCTTCGGTCCTCATCGATTTCCATCATAAACTAAAAGGGGACAGGAAGAGAGCACGCCACTTTATACGCGGGGCTCGGCCAGTCGCGGCGGCCGAGGGAAAGGAAAATCTGGCCCGCCGAATGGGATCGGGACGCGCTCCCGGGCAAACAAAGGGGGATGTCGGACGGCTTCCGTTCCGAGCCCGGACGCGGTGAAAGACTCAGAGCGTCGGTGGGTGGGAAGGCCTGGAAGGCAGGGAAGCGGCGTGACCCAGCCGACAGAGCAGTCCGAAGGACCTGGGTTCTAATCCGGCCCCGCCCGCTGTATGGCCTTGGACGGGTGACTTCACTTCTCCGGGCCTCGGCTTCCCCGTCTGTACCACGGGGGTTCGGTACCTGTTCTCCCTCTTTCTTTTTGCTTTACGGTATTCGTTAGCGTGGCGTAGCGGATGGAATCCGGGCCTGGGAGTCAGAAGGGCCTGGGTTCTAATTCCGGCTCCGCGATGTGTCTGCTGTGTGACCTTGGGCAAGTCACTTTGCTTCTCTGGGCCTCAGTTACCTCATCTGCACAAAACGGGGATAAGAACGTGAGCCCCATGTGGGACAGGGGCTGTGTCTAACCTGTTTAACTTGTATCTGCCCCAGCGCTTAGAATGGTGCTTAGCATTATAGTAAGTGCTCATTATTCATTCATTCATTCAACAGTATTTATTGAGCGCTTACTATGTGCAGAGCACTGTACTAAGCGCTTAGAATGTACAAATCGGCCGCAGACAGAGACAGTCCCTGCCCATTGACGGGCTTACGGTCTCATGGGGGGAGACGGACGGACAAAAACAATAGCAATAAATAGAATCAAGGGGATGGACATCTCATTAACGAAATAAATAGGGTAATATTATTATTATTATTTTTAAGGACTTACAATGTTGAGATGCTTCTCATCTGTTCTCCCCAGCCTTACTTAGGCTGTGAGCCCACGTAGTACAGGCCTCTGTGTCCAAACTGACGATTTCTGTGTTCCCCCCAGTGTTTAGTAAAAGGCTTGGCACGTAGTAAGGGCTTAACAAATGCCAAAATTATCCTCGTCATTAGGCCGCTTTTTAAAAATGGTATTCGTTAAGTGCTTACTACGCCCCAGACACTCTTCTAAGCTCTGGGGTAGATACAAGATAATCAGGTTGAACACAGTCCCTGCCCCACACGGGGCTCACAGTCTCAATCTCCATTTTACAGACGAGGGCCAGAGAAGTGAAGCGAGCTGCCCAAGGTCACACAGCAGACAAGTGGCGGAGCCGGGATTAGAACGCAGGTCCTTCTGACTGCCAGGCCCGGGATCTCTCCACTAGGCCATGCTGCTTCTCATCGACCACCTCCTTTAGTCCCTCCCGATTCTAGAACCATCTGAAAGGCTTCGGCCTTCAGGCAACCCAGTAGACGGGGGGAGGAGGTGGCTGTTTACCCGTTTAATTTGTCTCTGGATCGATGGTGGAAATGAAATTGAGCGGGCGAGGGGTCTTGGGTCGGGGCGGTGGGTAGCTAACATTCGGAACTCTCCGAAGCCGCTTCTTTTCCGGCCCCGTGCTTCCGCCTCCCCTCATTCCTCCATGCCCTTCACAGCCAACAATTTGGGCAGGCTGGCGATGAGGAAGAACGCCTCTTTACCCTTTTCCAAGGCCAATTTTGCAATCCAGTCGGAAACGTGGGCCGGAAAGAGCCGAAGCCATCTGTCCGCGACTCAGAGAAGATGATCCGCAGGGTGCCGTGGCCAAAAGCGGGGAGAGCGATGGCTGGCGGGAGGCCAAGGTTGGTGAGTTTTACCGCCGAAGCAAACGGGGGGCGGGGACGAGAAGCCCCGTTGCTGACCGATCGATCAGGGGCAGGGACTGTACTGAACGCTTGCGGGGTGGAGGTGAGATGGGGCCACGAGGGAGAGATCACCCGGGTGCTCAAGCCCTGGCTCTGCCTGGACCCGACTAACGCGGGCGAAGGGGATGCGTGCACTGTGCCATGAGCTGAGGAGGAGGGGAGAGAGAGGCAGAGAGACAGAGACAGAGCGAGAGAGAGACCGACAGAGATTTAGAGTCAGAAATTGAGGAGAAGCTTTGCTCTGTTGTGTTTCCGAACACAGTGCTTAGGGCACCTCCTCCCTGTGAAATGTTTATTGCTTCCCTGCAACCTTTTTAGAGCAAAAAGCAGTGACTCTTCCACTTCAGGTGTGAGCTTTTGCACTGGGAAGCGCTTAGTACAGTGCTTTGCACACCGTGTAAGCGCTCCGGCATGGCTTGGGAGTCAGAAGGTCAAAGTTTCCAATCCCGGATTTGCCACCTGTTTGCTGTGTGACCTTGGGTAAGTCACTTCATCTCTCTGGGCCTCAGTTCCCTCATCTGTAAAATAATAATAATAATGTTGGTATTTGTTAAGCGCTTACTATGTGCAGAGCACTGTTCTGTATCTGGGGGAGATACAAGGACATCAGGTTGTCCACGTGGGGCTCACAGTCTTCATCCCCATTTTCCAGATGAGGGAACTGAGGCCCAGAGAAGTGAAGTGACTCGCCCACAGTCACCCAGCTGACAAGTGGCAGAGCTAAGGATTCGAACCCACGACCTCCGACTCCCAAGCCCGGCCTCTTGCCACTGAGCCACGCTGCTTCTCAGTAAAATGGGGATGAAGAGTGTGAGCCCCCATGTGAGACAGGGACTGTATCCAACCTGATTAACTTTTACCTACCCCAGCACTTAGAACAGTGCTTGACACACAGTGAGCACTTAACAAATACCCTAATTATTATTACTATTATTACAACACTCTGCCCACAGCAAGTATCCAGCAAAAAGTTCTACATAAAGGAAGCAACCAGTACAGAGCTCCGCACACAGCAGGCATCCAGTATTCATTCATTCATTCAATCGTATTTCCTGAGTGCTTATTGTGTGCAGAGCACTGTACTAAGCGCTTGGGAGAGTACAATTGGGCAACAGATAGAGACAATCCCTGCCCAACGACGGGCTCGCGGTCTAGAAGGGGGAGACGGACAGCAAAGCAAAACAAGTAGACAGGTATCAATATCATCGAAGTAAAGAGTTCTACATACAGCAAGCGTCCTGTACAGAGTTCTACATACAGCAGGTGTCCAGTACAGTGTTCTAATAATAATAATAATGCTGGCATTTGTTAAGCGCTTACTATGTGCAGAGCACTGTTCTAAGCACTGGGGGAGATACAGGGTCATCAGACTGTCCCACGTGAGGCTCACAGTCTTCATCCCCATTTTGCAGATGAGGTCACTGGGGCACAGAGAAGTGAAATGACTCGCCCACGGTCACACAGCTGACAAGTGACAGAGTCGGCATTCGAACCCATGACCTCTGACTCCCAAGGCCGGGCTCTTTCCACTGAGCCACGCTACACAGCAAGCATCCAGTGCAGGGCTCTATACACGCCAGGCATCCAATACAGCGCTCTCCATTCGGTAGGCATCCAGTACAGCACTCTGCACACATCAGGTACCCAGGAGGTGTTCAATAAACATGCCATCGATGGAGAAATGTGAGCTGTGTCCCCACTGGTCCAGTAGAGTCCGGTTTACAAGCATTACTGGTACCTTCCATTCCCAGTTCCCCCGCCCACCCCACCCCGACCTGCCGGATTTAAGCAGCACGGCCTAGTGGAAAGAACACGGGTTTGGGCGTCCGAGGACCTGGGTTCTAATCCCGGCTCTGCCACTGGCCCGCTGTGTGACCTTGGGCAAGTCGCTTCACTTCTCCGGGCCTCGGTTACCTCGTCTGGAAAATGGGGGTTCGATTCTTGCTCCCCTCCCTGTCCCAACTGTGAGCTTCATGGGGGGCCAGGGACAGTGTGTGATCTGATTCCCTGGCATCTAGCCCAGGGCTTAGTACGGTGCTTGGTACATAGTAGATGCCTGACGAATACCACGGTGCTACTTAGTACAGTGCTCGGCATATTGAAAGCCCTTAACGAAGACCACAGTGACGGTTATCATGTCCATTTATCCCATTCATCCCTCCAGTATTCACAGAAAGACCGCGGTCCAGTGGCTAGAGCCCAGGTCTGGGAGTCAGAAGGCCCTGGGTTCTAATCCCGGCTCCACCACTCGTCTGCTGGGTGACCTTGGGCAAGTCACTTCACTCCTCCAGACCTCGGTTCCCTCATCTGTAAAACGGAGAGTGTGTGCCCCATGTGGGACAGGGACTGTGCGCAACCCGATTTCTTGTATTCCCTCCATCCCCCGCCGACGCTTAGTACAGTGCCCGGCACACAGTAAGCACCTTACTGATACGATTATTACCGGGAGACTACAATAGAACAAGAAACAGACACGCTCCCTGCCCGCGACGAGCTTACGGTCCAGAGGGACGAAGAGGGGTAAACTCCCTGAGAGGAAAGGAACAGGTGTTTCCCTCCTAATGTAGTCCTCCCCCTGTTTAGCACTCAGTCGGAGTCCAATAAATTGCCACTGATTGTGTAATAGACTGCATCTCCCTAAAGCCAAAGGCGGCCTCCAGCAGGAGAAAACTCGCCAAGCCCAAACTTCGGAGTTTTCCCACCCCGCACTGGAGTTCACTGTGCAGCATCCCCAAAAAGCATATGGAATTCATCCAGACCTTTGATAAAAATTGGATTTTTTTTTTCCTCCTTTCTAGGAAAAATCTATCTAGTGTCAGGACTTGTTATGACAGATGCACCCTTATTTTGATCCACCCAAATTTCCAAAATGTCAACTACATGCAAATCTTCTCTTGGCCTTTTCGCCCTATAATTGATTCATTACTAAAAGTTCTTTTGACTTTCTGTATTCCGATTCTTTAAAAACACTTGCTCTGACCTCCTCAGCTGATAAGAACCCCCGGTTTGCCTTTTCTAACGTTACCCTTAAAGACTAGGGTACGGGGCGCATCCTTAATTAATAATAATAATGGTATTAATTAAGTCCTTATTACGTGCCAGGCACCGTACTAAGCGCTGGGGTGGATACAGGCAAACGGGGTTGGATAGAGTCCCTGTCCCACAGTGGGTTCGCAGTCTCAATCCCCATTTTTCAGATGAAGTAACTGAGGCCCGGAGAAGTAAGGTGACTTGCCCAAGGTCACACAGCAGACAGGTGGTGGAGCCGGGATTAGAATCCAGGTCCTTCTGACTCCCAAGCCCAGGCTCTACCCATTAGACCACGCTGCTTCTTTTATGGTTAGGAAGAAACAACTTTTTTTTCCCCAGGCTGGTTTTTCAGAGTGCCCTACATATAAACACTGAGGCGCAAAGGACTGTATTCATGAAACACTAAATGGTATTTACTGAGTGTTTACTGTGTACAGAGCACAGGACTAGGCACTTGGCACGCAATAAAATCGACAGACGTGTTCTCTTCCCACAAGGAGCTTGCAATCCATCACTCGGTGCTATTTACTGGGCACTTCATGTGTGCAGAGCACTGAACTAAGTGCTTGGCGGAGTCAAGGAGAAGCAGCCTGGTTTAGTGGACAGAACCCGAGCCTGGGAGTCAGAAGGTCGTGGGTTCTAATCCCGGCTCCGCGGCTCGTCTACCGTGTGATCTCGGACAAGTCGTTTCCCTTCTCTGGGCCTCAGTTCCCTCATCTGAAAAATGGGAATTAAGACCCATTAAGAGCCCCATGTGGGACGAGGACTGAGTCCAACCCGATTTGCCTGTAACCACCCCAGCGCTCAGGACAGTGCCTTGCACATAGAAAGCGCTTAAATACCATCGTTATCATTATTACAGGGACTGTGTCCAACGCAGTTGCCTTGTACCTACCCTAGCGCTCAGTACGGTGCCTGGAACATAGTAAGCGCTTAACAAATATAGGACAATCATCATTATCATCATCATTATTATTATGGAGCTACTGAAATGTTGGTATCTGTTAAGCGCTTACTCTGTGCCGAGCACTGTTCTAAGAGCCGGGGGAGATAGGGGGTCATCAGGTCGTCCCACGTGAGGCTCACAGTTAATCCCCCTTTTACAGATGAGGTCACCGAGGCCCAGAGAAGCGAAGTGACTCGCCCACAGTCACGCAGCTGACAAGTGGCAGAGCCGGGATTCGAACTCATGACCTCTGACTCTGAATAATAATAATATTGGTATTTGTTAAGCGCTTACTATGCGCAGAGCACTGTTCTAAGCCCCGGGGTGGATACAGGGCAATCAGGCTGTCCCACGTGAGGCTCACAGTTAATCCCCATTTTATCGATGAGATAACTGAGGCCCAGAGAAGTGAAGTGACTCGCCCACAGTCCCGCAGCTGACAAGTGGCTGAGCGGGGATTCGAACCCACGTCCTCTGACTCCCGAGCTCGTTCCACTGAGCCACGCGGCTTCCCGCTGCTGCTTCTGCCAACTGCTAGATGGCTCTGATCGTCTAGTTCATTCATGCCATCGTATTTATCGAGCGCTTACCGTGTGCTAAGAGCTGTACTAAGCCCTATAACAGCAAAGAGACATTCCCTGCCCACAAGGACTTTACGATCTAGAGCTGAGTTTGCTTTCTCCAAACCGGGGGGCCGAGAGGGTATACTGCGAACCCCGGCTCAGAGCGGGCACGCAAGTTCCGCGTGCGGGCCAACCCGGGGGGGGGATTTCATCCGCCAGCTCCATCAGCGGCCCGCCGCTCTTCGGAGAATTAACGAAGCAAGTTAGAAAGTCAGCAAGCGGCCTGGCCGCGTCACGGCCTCCGCCCCATCTGTCTGCCAGATGTCCTGAAATCTCATTCCCCATTCCCCATGAGAATGGCTCATTCCCCATTCTCTCCGACGCAAGTCTAGGGGAGGATCTGACGATCGAGCCCAGTGAGTTTACCATCTCGAAGCTGGATTCGATACGGATGAGCTTTTGGTTTCGGGTGCTACCTGTGCGGCGCCCACGAAGTGCCGGGCCCTGTACTGAGCGCCGGGTAGACACAAATTTATCAGGGTGGACCCGGTCTCTGTCCCACGAGGGGCTCACCGTCTTAATCCCCATTTTCCAGATGAGGGAAATGAGGCCCAGAGAAGTGAAGTGACTTGCCCAAGGTCACACGGGAGACAGGAGGCGGGATTAGAACCCGGGTCCTTCTGGGTTCTACCCATCAGGCCATGAGGTTGGCCTGGTGCTTGGATAATAATGTTGGTATCTGTTAAGCGCTTACTATGTGCAGAGCACCGTTCTAAGCGCTGGGGTAGACACAGGGGAATCAGGTTGTCCCACGTGGGGCTCACAGTCTTCATCCCCATTTTACAGATGAGGGAACTGAGGCACAGAGAAGTGAAGTGACTCGCCCACGGTCACACGGCTGACAAGTGGCGGAGCAGGGATTCGAACCCATGACCTCTGACTCCGAAGCCCCTGCTCTTTCCACCGAGCCACGCCGCTTCTCCAACAGTCGTCCGCGGCGTTTGCACGTGAGAAGAGGAATGGAGGAGCTCTGAACAGAAGAGTCCAGTGTTGGGTAGGGATCGTCTCTATCTGTTGCCGAACTGTACTTTCCAAGCGCTTAGTACAGCGCTCTGCGCACAGTAAGTGCTCAATAAATACGACCGAAGGACTGAAATGACATAATAATCAATTCGCTAGTGGTGAACTGATTATCAAGTCAGTCAGTCGTATTTATTGAGCGCGGAGCACTGTATTAAGCACTTGGGAGAGGACAGTCTAAGAATAAACGGACACATTTCCTGCCCACAAGGTGCTTACGGCCCAGAGGGTGGGGAGAGACGTGAATAGAAATAAATAAAATGACCGATGTGGACGGAAGTGGTGTGGGGCTGAGGTGGGGATGAATAAAAGGAGCGAGTCAGGGTGATGCAGAAGGAAGTGGGAAAAGAGGAAAGAGGGCGCAGTCAATAATAAATAGTAATAAAGATGACAGGTGTCTGTCATATTGTGTTATATTGTACTCTTCCAAGCTCTTAGGACAGTGCTCTGCACGCAGTAAGTGCTCAATAAATACCACTGACTGACTGGTATTTAGTGAGTGCCTTCTAGGGATGAGAAGCAGCAAGGGAGCCCGGCACTGGGCAGGGCTTGTCTCCATCTGTTGCCAAACTGTCCCTTCCAAGCACTTAGTACAGTGCTCTGCACATAGTAAGTGTTCAATAAATACTACTGAATGAATGAATGAATACGAATGAATGAATGACTGGCGTGGTGGATAGAACCCGGGCCCGGGACTCAGAAGGTCACGGGTTCTAATTCCTGGTCTGCCACTTGTCTGCTGTGTGACCTTGGATGAGTCACTTCCTTCTCTGGGCCTCAGTTCCCTCATCTGTAAAATGGGGATTGAGACTGCGAGCCCCATGGGGGACAGGGACTGTGTCCAACCCGATTTGCTTGTATCTACCCCAGCGCTTAGTACAGTGCTTGGCACATAGCAAGAACTTAACGAATAGCACAGTTATCATTATTATTATCATAGGACCCTGCATATAGCCCTAGAGAGAGATCACTACACTAGAATCTCTGCCCTTGAGCCCCTCAAGCAACAGAGACCCCCGGCTAATTCCCACCTTTGTATTCCCGCCCAGTGCTTAGCACAGTATACTGATCACAATAGTCACTTTCCTACCTTTTTCTTTTGTTAAGCGTTCACTACACGCCAGGCACTTGACTAAGCACTAGGGTAGATATAAGGTTGGACGCGGTCCCTGTCCCACACGGGGCTTACAGTCTTAATCCCCATTTTACGGTGGCGGGAACTGAGGCCCAGAGAATAATAATAATCATGGCATTTGTTAAGTGCTTACTATGTGCCAAACACTGTTCTAAGTGCTGGGGGAGATGCAAGGTAATCGGGTTGGACACAGTCCCTGAAAGTGCAGGTTTATCCCAGAGATAGAAGGTGTCTGTCGGCCACGTCTTGAACTCTAGACTGGAATAATAATCATAATGGTGGTATTTGTTCAGCGCTTACTATGCGCCAAGCACTGTTCTAAGTGCTGGGGGGGATACAAGGTGATCAGGCTGTCCCCCGTGGGGCTCACGGTTTTAATCCCCATTTTCCGGATGAGGTCACTGAGGCACCCAGAAGTGAAGTGACTGGCCCAAGGTCACACAGCTGACAAGCGGCGGAGCCGGGATTAGAACCCGTGACCTCTGACCCCCAAGCCCGCGCTCTTTCCACTGAGCCACGCTGCTTCTCTAACCCCCAGCTCTGAATTCCCTCCGCTCCTCCACTCACCCGAGCGGGCCACGGAGCGCTGTCGGTGAACACCCGCCCAGCAGGTCGACCTCATCCATTTCAGGTCGATAATTATAACCGCGGTACGTGTTCGGCGCTTACTAAGTGCCAAGCACTGGACTAAACGCTAGGGCGGGACACGGTCCCTGTCCCACCTGGTGTTCACAGTCTTAATCTCCACTTGCTAGGTGAGGGAACTGAGGCCCAGAGAAGCAAAGTGACTCGCCCAAGGGCTCCCAGCAGACAAATGGAGGAGCCGGGATTAGAACCCAGGACCTTCTGGCTCCCAGGCCCGGGCTCTAGCCACCAGACTGCTTCTCTGAAGCAGCGTGGCTGAGTGGAAAGAGCCCGGGCTTAGGAGTCAGAGGTCCTGGGTTCTAATCCCGGCTCTGCCACTTGTCAGCTGTGTGACTATGGGCGAGTCACTTCACTTCTCTGTGCCTCAGTTACCTCATCTGTTAAGAGGGGGATGAAGACTGAGAGCCTCACGGGGGACAACCTGATCCCCCTGTATCTCCCCCAGCGCTTAGAACAGTGCTCTGCACATAGTAAGCACTTAAATTCCAACATTATTATTATCATGAACTTCAAACCAGCCAGAGAAAGTTCGGTTGGTGACATCCAAAATACCAGTGAATAATCATTGTGGGACTTGTTAAGCACTTACTACGTGCAGGCACTGTACTAAGCGCCGGGATGGATACAAGCAAATCGGGTTGGACACAGACTCTGTCCCACGTGGGGTTCACGGTCTTAATCCCCATTTAACAGTTGAGGTCACTGAGGCACAGAGGAGGCAAGCGCCTTGACCAAGGTCTGCCAGCAGACAAGCGGCAGAGCCAGGATTAGAACCCAGGGCCTCCCGTCTCCCAGGCCCGGGCTCGAGCCACTAAGCCACACCGCCCTTTGCCACCGGACAGGGAAGAAGAGGGGGCGGGAGGAGGGGTGGGGAAACCGAGGAAGCGGCTGTCGCCCCGATAAGACCTCTGTTTTCCCGAACCATTCATTCAATAGTATTTATTGAGCGCTTACTGTGTGCGGAGCACCGGACTAAGCGCTTGGAATGGACAAATCGGTAACAGATAGAGACGGTCCCTGCCCTTTGACGGGCTCACGGTCTGATCGGGGGGAGAGGGACACACAAGGACGAGGGCAACAAATAGAATCAACCACACAAATCTATTCCACACATTTTATCCCACGCTGCGTAAGCACCAGCTTGGGCAGGACCTAAGGACCCAACACCTTCTGGTTAATGCCAGAGAGCTGGTTCATTCAATCGTATTTATTGAGCGCTTACTTTGTGCAGAGCACTATACTAAGCACTTGGGAGAGTATGACATGACAACAAACAGGCACATTCCCGCCCATAGCGAGCTCAAGAAAATTCCACCTCCAGATCACCCCCTCTGGAAAACCACTTCCTCTCCTCGCTCACTGGTAATAATCATAATAATAATGAGAACATGATGGCATATAATAATAATAGTATTTGTTAAGCACTTACTATGTGCCAGTCACTGTTCTAAGCACAAGGTCATCAGGTTGACCCGCGTGAGGCTCACAGTTTTCATCTCCATTTTACAGCCGAGATAACCGAGGCACAGAGAAGCCAAGTGACTCGCCTGAAGTCACCCAGCTCATAAGTGGCGGAGCCGGGATTCGAACCCACGACCTCGGACTCCCAGGCCCGGGCTGTAGCCACTAAGCCACGCGGCGACTCCGAGGAACCGCAAACCAGCCCGAGAAAGTTCAGCCGGTGGCGTCCATCCAAGCCCTCTGTCACCGGGAGTATGGCTGTCCGGCTCTGGGGAAGGACAGAGGTGGGGAAACTGAGGGAGCAGCTGTCACTCCGATGAGGCCTCTGTTTCCCCGCACCTCAGAAATCTATTCCACACATTTTATCCCACGCTGAGCAAACACCAGCTGGGCCAAGACCTGAGGGCCCGACACCCTCCGTTCGATTCCAGAGAGCTGGCTCACTGCCTCCAGACAAATCCGCCTCCAGAACACCCACTCTGGAAAACCGCTCCCTCGCCTCGCTCGCTGCTACTGAAAACACCACGGCTCCGCAAAATATTTAGGGTTTATTTTGCCCTCGCGCCGAGGTAGAGGAGCTACCGTCCCCCTCCTCCAACTTTAGCGTGGAAAACAGGGCCCAGAGAGGTGGAGTGACCGGCCTGAGGACACGCAGCATGCCGGTGACGGGGCTGAGATTAGAACCCGGGGCTGGGGGCCACGAGGTCCACCATCTGAGCAGCCAGGGGTGGGCCAAAGGCCCACACCTACTGCGGAGAGAAGCCTCAGTGACTCGATGCGGTTGGGCCTTGAAGATCTTAGGAACGAGATGATCGGGTTGGACGCGGTCCCGGTCTCGAGTCGGAGTCACAGTCTCTAAGGGGGAGGGGCGACAGGTATTTAATCCCCATTTTACAGGTGAGGAAACTGAGGCACAGGAAAGTTAAGCCACCTGACTAAGGTCTCATAGCTGGGATTAGAACCCAAGTCTCCTGATCCCCCCCCCCCCGCCCAGTTATTCCAGAGAGCAGCGGCGGGCCGCAAATTCATTCATTCAATTGTATTTATTGAGCGCTTACGGTGTGCAGAGCACCGTACTAAGCGCTTGGAGAGTACAATTTGGCAACAGAGACCATCCCTACCCAACGACGGGCTCACAGTCTAGACGGTAACGCTGGAGCTCTCTTAGAGTGTGATGCATTCAATCGTATTTACCGAGTGCTTCCCTTGCGCAGAGCACTGTACTAAGCGCTTGGGAGAGGACGCTATGACAATAAGCAGACACATTCCCTGGCCACAGTGAGCCGACAGTCTACAGGGGAAGACAGATAGTAATAGAAATGAATAAATGGGTCAGGGAATGTATCCAACCTGGCTATCTGTTATCTACAGAGAAGCAGCGTGGCTCAGTGGCAAGAGCCCGCGCTTGAGAGTCAGAGGTCATGGGTTCGAACCCCGACTCTGCCACCTGTCAGCTTTGTGACTGTGGGCAAGTCACTTCACTTCTCTGGGCCTCAGTTCCCTCATCTGGAAAATGGGGGTGAAGACTGTGAGCCCCATGTGGGACAATCTGCACATAGTAAGCGCTTCATTACCAACATATCATTATTATTATATCTGGAGGGGAAGGAGTTCCAGGATAGGGGAAGGATGTGGGAAAGCGGTCGGCGGCGGGATAAACGAAATCAGGGCCCGGTGAGAAAGCTGGCGCTGGAGAAGCGGAGTTTGCGGGCTCGGCTGGAGTAGGAGAGCAGCCAGGCGAGGTAATAATGTTGGTATTTGGTAAGCGCTCACTATGTGCCGAGCACTGTTCTAAGCGCTGGGGTAGACACAGGGTCATCAGGTTGTCCCACGTGAGGCTCACAGTTAATCCCCATTTTACAGAGGAGGGAACTGAGGCCCAGAGCAGTGAAGCGACTCGCCCACAGTCACACAGCTGACAAGTGGCCGAGCCGGGATTCGAACTCGTGACCTCTGACTCCCAAGCCCGGGCTCTTTCCACTGAGCCATGCTGCTTCGTGATTAAAAGCTTTAAAGCCAATAATAAGGAGTTTCTGTTTGATGCAGAGGTGGACGGGCCACCACTAAAGGTTCTCGAGGAATGGGGAGACACGGGATGAACCTATTTTAAATAATAATAATAATTGTTGTACTTGTTAAGCGCTCGCTGTGTGCCAGGCCCTGTACGAAGCGCTGGGGTGGATACAAGCAAATGATCGGAGAAGCAGATCGGACTAGGCCTGGGCTTGGGAGTCAGAGGCCGTCGGGTATAATTCCCGCTCTGCCGTGCGATAATGATGGTTTCTGACTAGCGCTTTCTCCGGGCCAAGCGCTGTACGAAAAGCTGGGGTGGATCCAAGCCAGGTGGGTCGGACACAGTCCCTTTTCAACCTGAGTCTCACGGCCTCGATTTCCCTTTTCCAGATGAGGGAACTGAGGCCCAGAGAAGTGAAGTTACTCACCCAAGGTCAGGGCAGACGAGCGGCAGAGCCAGGTTTAGAACCCATGACCGCGTCCGCCGGATGACCTTGGGCGAGTCCTCTGTGAGTCCTCTGTGCCTCAGTTCCCTCATCTGTAAAAGGGGGGTGAAGCGTGTGAGCCTCATGTGGGACGGGGCCTGTCTCCACCCTGATTGCTTGGTACCTTCCCCGGCGCTTAGAACAGCGCTTCGCACACAGTTAAGCGCTTAACAAATACGACAACTGCTATTATCCGTGCGAGAGAGCGCAGTATGGAGTGGAGTGAGGCAAGGAGGGCAGTGAAGAGGCTGATGTGGAAGTCAAAATCCCCTCAAAAATGTGGGTGACCCCCCAAGGGGGGAGAAGCTGGACAAGGCGGGCGGTCAGCTTTGCCGAGGCCGGCTACCTTTCGGAAATCTCCACGTTTCCCCGGCTGAGCTCATCCCGGGAAACAACTGCAGCTAGCGGTGACTAAACCGAGAAGGCAGAAGCTCGTGTCGATTACCCTGCTCAGTGAAGAGGCAAATATTCTCCTTGTAATCACGGTTTTTAGAGGAGGGGGCCAGGAAGGGCATCTCTCCCCCGCCACCCCCGTTCTAAAACGAGAAACCGGAAAACGTCGGGTCGTAGTCTTCCGCCCGGAGAGGGTTTTAGTGCCGGTGGCAAGGGCACGGGCTCGGGGGTCAGAGGACGTGGGTTCTAATCCCGGTTCCGCCGCCTGTCGGCTGTGTGACCTTGGGTGAGTCACTTGCTTCTCCGGGCCTCAGTTACCTCATCTGGAATACGGGGAATGTGACCTTGGACAAGTCACCTTGTCACCAAGTCAAAATGGGGAGGAAGACTGTGAGCCCCATGTGGGACAGGGACTGGGTCCGACTCGATTACCTTGTCTCTATCGCAGCGCTCAGAACAGTGCTTGGCACGTGGTAAGTGCTTAACAAATGCCATAATAATCATTATTATTATTAGTGGCCAGGCTGGGCTACGCGGTAGCCAGGAAACCAGTCGACACCGCCGTCTACGGAGGATGGGTATCGCGGGCCTCTTTTTTTTTTTATGGTATTTGTTAAACGCTTACTATGTGCCGGGCACTGTACTAAGCTCTGGGGTAGATACAAGCTGATCGGGTTGGTCACGGTCTCTGTCCCACGTGGGGCTCACAGTCTTCATCTCCATTTTGCAGGTGAGGGAACTGAGGCATGGAGAAGTGAAGTGACTTGCCCAAGATCACCCAGTAATAATAATAATTATGGTACTCATTGAGCACTTACTACGTGCCCAGCACTGTTCTAAACTCTGGGGTAGAGACCCGTTAATCAGGTTGGACACAGTCCCTGTCCCACATGGGGCTCACACGCTTAATCCCCACTTTACAAGTGAGGTAACTGAGGCCCAGAGAAGTTATGTAATAATAATAATAATAATTAATGTATTTATTAAGCATTTACTATGTGCCAGGCACTGTACTAAGTGCTGGGGTGGATATAAGCAAATCGGGTTAGGCGCAGTCCCTGTCCCACATGGGGCTCACAGTCTTAATCCCCATTTTACAGAAGAGGTAACCGAGGCCCAGAGAAATTAAGTGACTTGCCCAAAGTCACAGCTGACAAGCAGCGGAGCCGGGATTAGAACCCATGACTTCTGACTCCCAAGCCCGGGCTCTTTTCCACTGAGCCACACTGCTAATCGGGGTGAGGCAGCCAGGGAAAGAGGTCCTAATAACAATAACAATAATGGTGGTATTTGTTAAACTCTTACTATGTGCAAAGCACTGTTCTAAGCCTGGGGGGATACAAGGTGATCAGGTGGTCCCATGTGAGGCTCATAGTTTTAATCCCCATTTTATAGATGAGGGAACTGAGGCACAGAGAAGTAAAGTGACTTGCCCAAAGTCACACAGACTTGCCCAAAGTCACACAGCTGGGATTAGAACCCATGACCTCGGACTCCCAAACCCGGGCTCTTTCCACTGAGCCACGCTTGTGCCGTGTTATATAGCCATCAATCGCTTCAAGGGGAAATCCAGTAAGATTGCGGAGTCTGAGGATCAAAAAGAGACGGCAGAAGGGAATAATAATGATGACCGTGGCATTTGTTAAGAGCTTACTATGAACCCAGGTCCTGTTCTAAGCGCTGGGATGGAAACAAGCAAATAAGATTGGACCCAGGCCCTGCCCCACATTGGGTTCACAGTTTTCCTCCCCATTTTCCAGATGGGGTAACTGAGGCCCAGAGAAGTGAAGTGACTTGCCCAAGGTCACCCACCAGACAAGTGGCGGAGGCGGGATTAGAACCCAGGTCCTTCTGACTCCCAGGCCCTCTCCATTAGGCCACGCTGCTTCAAGTCTCAGGATTTGAAAGTCTCTCTCTCCATTCATTCAATAGTATTTATTGAGCGCTTACTATGTGCAGAGCACTGTACTAAGCGCTTGGAATGAACAAGTCGGCAAAAAATGCCCGTAGTCTTCATACACAGACTCCAATATCTTTCCAGAGCAAATTCTCCCCAGAACCGTCCCTCCAAGCCCGAAGACGCATTTTGGAAAGTTTAACGGTGGTTCCGCCCAGATATAACCTCCAATGAAGTGGCTTCATTTTCATTCCTCCTTTCCCGAACCAGGAATGAGGCACAAAAACAAAAATAATCGGCCCATAACGGCCCCGGCCACATTTACTAGCCCGGAACGGGACCCCCGCTGGAGAGGACGGCGGTCGGGAGCCCTCGGAATTCTTGCGGGGAAGACGGCTCTTCGACCTTCGTCTCGACATTCTCGCAGAGCCGTTGTATTTACATTTTGAAATCCTGTAAAGGTGAAAGATGACACGCTTCATCTTCCTGCCCGGAGGCAAAACTGAACCCTCTCAAGGTCAAGTGAAGGATGCGGCAGCCAGGAAGCCGGGCCATCTCCAGCCCCGGCTCCCGAAGAGCCGGGAGACTCTCTCTCTCTCCCTTAGTAATAATAACAGTAATAACTGTGGTATTTGTTAAGCATTTACTATGTGCCAGGCACTGTAGTAAGCACTGGGGGGGATACAAGCAAATCAGGTTGGACACCGTCCCTGACCCACGTGAGGCTCACAGGCTCCAAAATCCCCATTTTACAGATGAGAGACCTGAGGCATGAGCTATGAAGTGACTCGCCCAAGGTCACCCATCAGACGAATGACAGAGCCGGGATTAGAACCCATAACCTTGACTCCCAGACCTGTGCTCTATTCATTAAAACCACGCTGCTTATCTTAATAATGACATTAATAATAATAATAATGGCATTTGTTAACGCTTACTATGTATCAAGCACCGTTCTAAGCGCTGGAGTAGGTGATAATCACTGTGGTACTCATTGAGTGCTTACTATGTGCCAAGCACTGCTCTAAGCGCTGGGGTAGATACAAGTTAATCAGGTTGGATCCAGTCCTTGTCCCACATGGGGCTCTCCCACTCTTAATCCCATTTTCCAGAGGAGGGAACTGAGGCCCAGAGAAGTGAAGTGACTCTCCCGAGGTCACACAGCGGACGAATGGCACAGCCAGCATTAGAACCCAGGTCCTTCTGACTCCCAGGCCCGGGCTCTAGCCAGTAGGCGACACTGCTCCTCTGAGCAAAAAGAGAATCCCAGGGCCTCGAGGGCCAGATCGGAGGCAAGTACACGGCGATTTCAACGACCGAGAAGACGGCGGTGGAGGCCGGTGCCTGTGGAAAGCTAGTCGGGGTCTGTCTATCCCTCTGAGGCCCGGATGAAGTGAAAGAGAGACATTTTTCGAATCTTCGATGTTCCCGACCGACTCGGGTTAAGGGAAGCTCGTTCTGTGGTCAGTGCCCACAACCATCTCCCAGACACCACTTTGAACAGTGAAACCTCCCGCTCCGCCTAAACAGGTGGATGCGGAAGAACGATCCCCAGCTGATAGTAATGATGGCATTTCATTCGTTCAGCCGGTCGTATTTACTGAGCGCTTACTATGTGCAGAGCGCCGGACTAAGCGCTTGGAATGGACAGTACGGCAGAGATAGAGACCATCCCTGCCCGACGACGGGCTCACAGTCTAAACGGGGGAGACGGACAACAAAACAAAACAAACAGTCTGGCGTCAGTATCATCAAGATAAATAGAATAATGATAATAATAACGTTGGTATTCGTTAAGCGCTTACTACGTGCAGAGCATTGTTCTAAGCGCTGGGGGAGATGCAGGGTCATCAGGTCGCCCCACGTGAGGCTCACAGTTAATCCCCATTTTCCAGATGAGGGAACTGAGGCCCAGAGAAGTGAAGTGACTCGCCCACCGTCACACAGCTGACAAGTGGCAGATCCGGGAGTTGAACCCATGACCTCTGACTCCCAAGCCCGGGCTTTGTCCACTGAGCCATGCTGCTTCTCTAATTATACACATCATTGACAAAATAAATAGAGCGATAAATAACATATAATTTGTTAAGCACTTACGAGGTGCCAGGCACTGTACTGAGCGCTGGGGTAGAAACAAGCAAAACGGGATGGACACAGTCCTTGTCCCACGTGAGACTCACAGTCGCCATCCCCAGAGCTTAGAACAGTGCTCGGCACATAGTAAGCGCTTAACAGATACCAACGTTATTATTTTATTTTAATAACAATGGTATCTGTTAAGCGCCTACTATGTGCCGAGCACTGTTCTAAGCACTGGGGGAGAAACAACGCTGGCAGCTTGTCCCAATTGGGGCTCACAGTCTTCATCCCCATTTTACAGATGAGGGAACTGAGACACAGAGAAGTTAAGGGATGTGCCCCAAGTCACACAGCTGAGAAATGGTGGAGCCAGGACGAGAAACCACGACCTCCGACTCCCAGACCCGGGCTCCGTCCACTAAGCCACGCTGCTTCTCATTTTACAGCTGAGGTAAGTGAGGCCCAGAGAAGTGAAGTGACTTGCCCAAAGCCACACAGCAGAAAAATGGCGGAGTCCGGATTAGAACCCATGACCTTCTAACTCCCAGGCCTGTGCACTACAACATGCTGCCTTTTAAAGATGGGTGAGACAGACAAGCTGAACTCAGTGAAGGGGCAGAGGTTCCAATCCAATAGAAAAGAAAATGAAATGTGACATAAAAATTTATCATTTAAAGGCAGAGTGGAATATGCCCACAGTGGCAGGATGACCTAGTGCAAAGAGCCTGAGACTGGGAGTCGAATTCTAGTCCTGCCTCCGCCACTGGTCCGCTGTGAGACCAAGGTCACTTCACCTCGCTGAGCCTCAGTTTCCTCATCCCTCCTCTTAGATAGTGAGACAGAGACGGGATCCGATCTGATTATCTTGCACCTCATTCTCCGTCTCTTTCGCGGGCTCCTCCTCTGCCTCCCACCCCCTAACTGGGGGGGGGGGGTCCCTCAGGGTTCAGTTCTGGGGCCCCTCCTCTTCTCGATCTACACCCTCTCCCTTGGAAAACTCACTCGCTCCCATGGCTTCAACGACCACCTCTTTGCAGAGGACACTCATTCATTCGATAGCATTTATTGAGCGCTTACTATGCGCAGAGCACTGGACTAAGCGCTCGGAATGGACAAGTCGGCAACAGATAGAGACAATCCCTGCCCAGTGACGGGCTTACGGTCAAAACTCCATCTCCAGCCCTGATCTCTCTCTGCCATCTCGCATCTCCTCCTGCCTTCCAAATATCTCTACTTGGTTGTCCCGCCGTCACCTCGAACCTAACCTGTCTAAAATAGAACTCCTCATCTTCCCACCCAAACTCTGTCCTCCCCCTGACTTTTCCATCCCTGTAGACGGCACTATCATCCTCCCTGTCTCCCAAGCTCTTAACTTTGCCATTATCCTCCACTCATCTTTCTTATTCGACCCACATATTCAATCCATCACAAATCCTGTCGGCCCCACCTCCACGACGTTGCTAAAATCACCCCCCGTCCTCTCCATTCGAATCTCTACGCCCTTAATCCAAACACTTATCCTATCCCGCCTCGATTACTGCTTCAGCCTCCTTGCTGACCCCCCAGCCTTCTGTCTCTCCCTACTTCGGTCCATACTTCGCTATGCAGCCGGATCATTTCTCTCAAAAAATGTTCAGTCGGTGTTTCCCCCCTCCTCAAGAACCTCCATTGGTTGCCCAGCCACCTCCATGTCAAACAGAAACTCCTCGCCGTCGGCTTTAAAGCCGTCCACCTCCTCACCCCCTCCTACCTCGCCTCGCCGCTCTCCCATACCGACGCGGCCCACACACTCCGCTCCTCTAACGCCAACCTTCTCACTGGCCTCCATCCCATCTATCTCACCGCCGACCCCTCACGCACATCATCCCTCTGCCCTCATTTCCTTCCGACAATCATTCTCCCCTCTTTCCAAGCCTTATTCAATGACTCATTCAATTGTATTTATTGAGTGTTTATGCAGAGCACTGTACTAAGCACTTGGAAAATACAATTCAACAACAAATATTAAAATCCCATCTCCTCCAAGAGGCCTATCCCGTCTAAACCCTAATTTCCTCTTCTCCCACTCCCTTCTGCGCCACCTTTGTACTCGAATCTGTCCCTCAACCCCACAGCACTGATGCCATATCCATCATTAATTTCTATTCTTGTCTGTCGTCCCCCTCAAGATCGTAAGCTCACTGTAGGCAGGGAACGTGCCTACCAAGTATTTAACGCTCCGCACCCAGCAAGTGCTCGATAAATACCACTCACTGGTTGATCCTACCTACACCGGCGTGGACCGCAGCACTTGGCCAGGGAGTAAACACTTGGAAAATAGGATTAGAATTCATGTGTGCCATCAGTTAATTAGTCTTCACGGGTGTTCTCTTGCAAGCCAAGCTCGTCTTTGAGTCTCAAGCAGAGGCCTGCGGTCTCATGAGCCTTTGGTCATTTAATAATAAACTTTTCTCCCGCTCCCAATCCCAAAGCACTTATGCCCTTATCTGTCATTTTATTTATTTGTATCGATGTCTGTCTCCCCCGGCTCTAGACTGTAAGCTCACCGTGGGCGGGGAATGTCACTGTTTATTTTTATATTGTACTCTCCCAAGTGCGTAGTACAGTGCTCTGCACACAGTAAGCACCCAATGAATAATAATAATGACGGTATTTGTTAAGTGCTTACTACGTGCCAAACATTGTTCCAAGCACTGGCGGAAATACAAGGTAATGAGGTTGTCCCACGTGGGGCTCACAGTCTTAATCCCCATTTTACAGATGAGGTAAGTGAGGCACAGAGATGTTAAGTGACTTGATCAAAGTCACACGGCTGAGGTGGCGGAGCTAGGATTAGAACCCACGACCTCTGACTCCCAAGCCCATGCTCTTTCCACTAAGTCATGCTGCTTATCTAACAAATGAATGAATAATACTAATAATACTAGCGCTTACTATGTGCCAAGCAATCTTCTAAGCATTGAGGCAGATACAAGTTAATCAGGTTGGACACAGTTCCTGTCCCACATGGGGCTCACACTCTGAATCCCCACTTGAGATGAGATTATTATTATTATGGTATTTGTTAAGCACTTGCTAAGTGCCCAGCACCGTTCTAAGCACTTGGGTAGAAACGGGGTAACAAAGTCGTCCCACGTGGGGCTCAAGGTTTTACTCCCCATTGTACAAATGAGGTCACTGAGGCACAGAGAAGTGAAACGACTCGCCCAAGGTCAAACAAAAGACATGTGGCAGAGCCAGGATTAGAACTCACGACCTTCGGCATCCCAGGCCCAGGTTGTCTCCATTAGACCATGGTGTTTCCCTATTTCCTATTGAAGTGGCCACTTATCTCTCAGCTCGAGGCAACGGATGACCATGAGCTCGTTGTAGACGGGGAATGTCACGGCTTACTGTTATACTGTACTTTTCCAAGCGCCTAGTACAGTGCTCCGCGCACAGCGAGCATCCGATAAATACGATCGAATGAAGGAACGAGGCAGACCGGTCTCTGCCGTGGCAGATCTGGGCCACGCAATGCGATCTCCTAACTCCTAGCCCTATGCCCTTTCCGCCGGGCTTCCCAGCCCCCGGGAGATCTGACCTCATGTCAACTCTCCATAAATCATCAACCTTCCTCTTTCACCGGTCCGTTTCTTCTACCACAATCAATCCACCAAATCGTATTTCTGGAGCGCTTGCTGTATGCAGGGCACTGTGCTAAGCGCTTGGGAGAGTGCAAGATAAGAGAGGTAGTAGGCATGGCCCACCTCCACATCCAACAGAAAGTCCTCACCAGAGATTTTAAAGCTCTCAATCCCTTTGTCCCCTCTCACCTCATCTTGCTACTCTCCTTCTATATCCCAACCCACACATTTCACTCCTCTAATGCCAACCTACTCACTCTACCTCCATCTTGTCTATTTCACACCCAACTTCTCACCCACACTCTGGCCCGGAATACCTTCCTTCTTCATAGCTGACAGACGATGACTGTCCCCACCTTCAAAGCCTTATTGAAGGTGCATATCCTCCAAGAGGCCTTCCAGGAAGGAAGGAAGGAAGGAAGGAAGGAAGGAAGGAAGGAAGGAAGGAAGGAAGGAAGGAAGGAAGGAAGGAAGGAAGGAAAAGAAAGAAAGAAAGGAAGGAAGGAAGGAAGGAAGGAAGGAAGGAAGGAAGGAAGGAAGGAAGGAAGGAAGGAAGGAAGGAAGGAAGGAAGGAAGAAAGAAAGAAAGAAAGAAAGAAAGAAAGAAAGAAAGAAAGAAAGAAAGAAAGAAAGAAAGAAAGAAAGAAAGAAAGAAAGAAAGAAAGAAAGAAAGAAAAGAAAGAAAAGAAAGAAAAGAAAGAAAAGAAAGAAAGAAAGAAAGAAAGAAAGAAAGAAAGAAAGAAAGAAAGAAAGAAAGAAAGAAAGAAAGAGAGAGAGAGAGAGAAAGAAAGAAAGAAAGAAAGAAAGAAAGAAAGAAAGAAAGAAAGAAAGAAAGAAAGAAAGAAAGAAAGAAAGAAAGAAAGAAAGGACAGGAAAGGACAGGAAAGGACAGGAAAGGACAGGAAAGGACAGGAAAGGAAAGGAAAGGAAAGGAAAGGAAAGGAAAGGAAAGGAAAGGAAAGGAAAGGAAAGGAAAGGAAAGGAAAGGAAAGGAAGAGGATGGGAGAGAGAAAAAGAAAAGAAAGAAGAAAGGAAGGGAGAGAGAAAGGAAGAAAGGGAGAGAAAGGAAGGAAGAAAGAGAGAAAAAGGAAGAAAAAGAAAGAGTTAGTGAACTCAATCCCTGAAGAGTTAATGAACTCAATCCCTGCCATCAAGGAGTTTACCATCTACCTTGTGCAGAGCACTGTGACTTAGCCCTTGGGAAAATCCAATAGAGTGAGTTGATACGATCCCTACCTTCAAGGAATTTATGGTCTACTTTGTGCAGAGCACTGTACTAAGTGCTTGGGAGAGAACAAGAGAGTAAGTAGACACGATCCCTGCCCTGAAGGAGCTGACAGTCTACTATGTAAAGAGCACTGTACGAAGCGCTTGCCCCAGTAGCAGTGTGTCCTAACAGAAAGAGCCTGGGCTTGAGAATCAGGCAACTGAGTTCTAATCCCGCCTCTACCACTTGTCCTCCATGTGACCTCGGGCAAGTTACTTCACTTCTCCGGGCCTCAGTTACACATCTGGAAAATGGGGATGAAGACCGTGAGCCCCATGTGGCTGATTATCGTTTACCTACCCCACTGCTTAGTAAAGTGCCCGGCACATGGAAGATGCTTTACAGACGCCGTTATAAAGAAAAAAAAGAGTACGACAGAATTTGTCGGTATGATCCCCGCTTTCGAGGAGCTTACAGTCAGTCAACTGAATTTACTGAGAGCCTACTGTATGCAGAACACTGTACTAAGCACTTGGGAAAGTACAATACAACAATAAACAGTGACATTCCCTGACCACAGTGAGCTGGAATAGCTTTCTGCATTACATCACAGCTGGTACTATATACAATAATAATTGTGGCATTTGTTAAGCGGTTACTATATGCCAGGCACTGTACTAAGCGCTGAAGTGGATACAACCAAATCGGGTCAGACACAGTCCCTGTCCCCCATGGGGCTCACAGTCTCCATCCCCATTTTCCAGATGAGTAACTGAGGCACAGAGAAGTGAAGGGACTAGCACGAGGTCACACAGATGACAAGTGGCGGAGCAGGGATTAGAACCCATGACCTTCTGACTTCCAAGACCGACTCCCGCCACTACACTATGCTACCATTTCTGCCCTGATCTTCGGGTGCCAAGAAGGGGGTCGCAGTGAGGAGATGGGCGGGGGGGGGGGGGCCTCGGAGGGCGAGCCGGGTCGTGACACATACCAAACACCAACTCGGCCCATGAATGCACTTCAGAGACTATTCATAATAATAATACTAATGATGGCATTTGTTAAGCGCTTACTATGTGCCAAGCACTGTTCTAAGCACAAATACATGGTAATCA
Source organism: Ornithorhynchus anatinus (assembly GCF_004115215.2). Classification (NCBI taxonomy): domain Eukaryota; kingdom Metazoa; phylum Chordata; class Mammalia; order Monotremata; family Ornithorhynchidae; genus Ornithorhynchus; species Ornithorhynchus anatinus. The sequence goes on from NC_041735.1 coordinate 68,205,451, forward strand.
GGGTTTCCTACATGGGGCTCCCAGTCGTCATCCCCATTTTACAGATGAGGGAACTGAGGCAAGGAGAAGTGAAGTGGCTTGCCCAAGCTCACACAGCAGACAAGTGGCGGAGCCGGGATTAGAACCCACGTCCTCTGACTCCCAAGCCCGGGCTCTTACCACTAAGCCACGTTGCTTCTCACTGTTTCATCCCCAGGGAGACAACAGCTCTGGCCTCCAGCCTTAGAAACCCATCAACTCCCAGTGCTGCCTGGATTCAGTCATTCATGCATTCATTCTTTTGTTCAGTCGTATTTATCGAGCGCTTACTATGTGCGGAGCACTGTACTAAGCACTTGGGAAAGTCCAATACAACAATAACAGACCCATTGCTTGCTCATAAGGAGCCAGAGGAAAGGCAGACATGAATAGAAATCAATAAATGACAGATCTGGGCATGAGAGCTGCGGGGCCGGGAGGGGGATGAAGAAAGGGAAGGAGTCAGGGCGACGCAGAAGGGAGCGGGAGAAGAGGAAAGGAGGGTGCAATCAGGGAAGGCCTCTTGGAGGGGATGGGCCTCCGATACGGCTCTGAAAGGTGGGGAGAGTCATTGTTCATTCTTTCATTTATTCAATTGTATTTATTGCGTGCTTACTGTGTGCACAGCACTGGGCTAAGTGCTCGGGAGAGTCCAATTCAACAATAAACAAAGTCCCCGCCCACGATGAACTTACAGTCCAGAGGGGGAGATGGTAATACGAGGCAATAAGTGACAGATATGGACATAAGTGTGGTGGGGCCGGGAGGGGGGAATGAATAAAGGAAATAAATCAGGGAGATGCAGAGGGGAGTGGGAGAAGAAGAGAGCTTAGTCAGGGAAGGCTTCTTGGAGGAGATGGGCCTTCCATAAGGCTTTGAAGCGGGGAAGAGCGATCGTCTGCGGGATCTGAGGAGGGAGGGCGTTCCGGGCCAGAGGAGGGACGTGGGCCAGGGCTCGGTGGTGAGGTAGAAGAGATGGAGCGACAGTGAGAAGGTGGACATTTAGAGGAGCGAAATCAGGCTGGAGCCTCACCCCCCCCCCCTCCGCCCTTATTCATCTCCTCCTCTAGTCTGTAAGGAAAAGCGTAGGCAGGGAACGTGTCCGTTTATTATCGTATTACTCTCCCAAGCGCTTAGTACAGTGCTATACACACAGTAAGCGCTCAATGAATACGACTGAATGAACGAATGAGTGAATGGACAAGCCTGCCATCCGTGCCCGGCTCTCGGGCTTTCCCTCCGGGCCACCGAGGGTGTGTGGCTTTGCCTGTCTTCTGGTACAGCTGCGGAAGGCTCCTAAATCAAGCCACGGTTCTTCCGCTTGCGGGTAATTAGGACTCCAGTGTGGAAGGCATTTCAGAGAAGTCTGAATGTTCTCTAATAAGCAGAGAGGGAGAGGGGCTCGCTGGATTGCTTAGGCCCGGACGGGATCCCAGCGGGGCACTTAGAGAGCGTGATTCCACTGGGTCGGGTCGTGGAGAGGGGTATCTTAGCTCCCCAGAACACGAGAGGAAAAGCTAGGGGTGTGGAAGGGGGAAGGAAGGGGTGTTAGAAGGTTTGAGGAGCGTTCGGAGAGATTAGCCTGGCTCAGTGGCAAGAGCCCGGGCTTGGGAGTCAGAGGCCGTGGGTTCTAATCCCGGTTCCGCCGCTTGCCAGCTGTGTGACTCTGGGCCAGTCACTTCACTTCTCTGGGCCTCAGTTACCTCATCTGGAAGATGGGGATGGAGACTGTGAGCCCCACGTGGGGACGACCTGATTACCTTGTATCTCCCCCAGCGTTCAGAACAGTGCTTGGCACATCGTAAGGGCTCAACAAATACCATCGTTAAAATTAAATTAAGGGGGAAAACAAGCCGATTGCAACGGTGAGGGTGAATTGAGGGGTTTCTCGGGGACAGAACGGAATCCTCCTGACACTTTGACAAGAAGGAGACCTCTCTGGGCCCTCACCCGCCCTGACAGACAACAACGGGCCCTCATGCATTCATTCATTCAATCATATTTATTAAACACTCACTGAGTGCAGAGCACTGTACTAATAATAATAATGTTGGTATTTGTTAAGCGCCTGCTATGTGCAGAGCACTGTTCTAAGCGCCGAGGTAGATACAGGGCTGTCCCACATGAGGCTCACAGTTCATCCCCATTTTACAGATGAGGTCACTGAGGCCCAGAGAAGTGAAGTGACTCGCCCACAGTCACCCAGCTGACAAGTGGAGGAGCCGGGATTCAAACCCATGACCTCTGACTCCCAAGCCCGGGCTCTTTCCACTGAGCCACGCTGCTTCTCTAAGCGCTTGGGAAAGTACAACACAACAAAAGAGAGTGACCAATCCCTCGGCACAACGACCTCACAGTCTAGAGGCGGGGAGACCGACATCAATATGAATAGACGGCAATACTAATAAATAAAATGACAGATAAATGCATATATATATATCTAAATAAATAAGTATAAGTGAATCAATATGCATAAATATATATATATATAAAAGTGCTGTGGGGCTGGGAGGGGGGAAGAGTAAGTCAGGGCGACGCAGAAGGGAGTGGGAGATGAGGAAAAGTAAGGCTTAGTCTGGGAAGGCCTCTAGGAGGAGATGGGCTTTCGGTAAGACAGCGACTCCGTCAGACATCACCTTGCCCTCACTCCGTCAGACGCCGCTTGGCCTTCACTCACCCCGTCAAAACCCACTGGGCTTTCACCCCTCCAACCATAAAGTAATGGCAATGACGATATTTGTTCGGCGCTTACTACGTGCCAATCACTGTTCTAAGCGCTGCGATCGATAGAAGGTAATCGGGTGGTCCCACGTGGGGCTCACAGTCTCCATCCCCATTTTCCAGATGAGGGAACTGAGGCCCGGAGAAGTGAAGTGACTGGCCCGAGGTCAGAAAGCAGACAAGCGGAGGAGCCAGGATTAAGATCAAGATTAAGGAAAATATAAGGATTAAGGAAAATTAAGGATTAAGGAAAATGAGGATGAAGCCTGTGAGCCCCATGTGGGACATGGACTGTGTCCAACCTGATTAGCTTGTATCTACCCCAGCGCTTAGAACAGTGCCTGGCACACAGTAAATGTTTAACAAATACCATTAAAAAAAAATGCTCAAAATTCAACAACAAGGATTTCTGCCCCCCAAGACTGTGAGCTCGTTGTGGGCAGGGAATGTCACCGTTTATTGTTGTATCGTACTTTCCCAAGAGCTTAATACAGAGCTCTGCACACAGTAAGCGCTCAATAAATATGATTGAATGAATTAATGAATGAACTACAGGCAAGTGGCAGCAGGGATAAGAGGCCGGGCTCTTCCCACTAGGCTACACTGCTTTTCTCCCACTAGGTCTCTCTGGAATTTCTCCAATTTTGAGTTTTTACCCTTTGACAAAGCTGGGACCAGGGATCACCTGAGCATTAGCTTCCTGAAGCAGCGTGCCCTAGTGGGTAGAGCCCAGGCCTGGGAGTCAGAAGGTCACGGGTTCTAATCCCGGCTCCCCCCCTTGTCTGCTGTGTTGACCTTGGCCGAGTCGCTCCACTTCACTGGGCCTCAGTTCCCTCGTCTCTAAAATGGGGATTGAAACTGCGAGCCCCACATGAGACACGGCCTGCGTCCATCCCGATTTGCTTGTGTCTACGCCAGCGCTTAGTACGGTACCTGCCACATAGTAAGCGCTTAACTATAGTTATTCTCGAGACTGTGGGGGCTTGTGGGCAGAAGATGTCCCTGTTTATGGTTGTATTGTACTTTTCCAAGTGCTTAGTGAATGAATTGAATGAAATTAAATGAATTGAAAGAAATACCATTTGAAAAAAAAGAAGGAAGGGGGAGTGGGGAGAGAAAGGTCCTGGCCTAGTGGCTAGAGCCTAGGCCGGCGAGTCAGAAGGTCACGGGTTCTAAACCCGGCTCCGCCACTTGTCTGCTGTGTGACCTTGGGGGAGTCACTTCACTTCTCTGGGCCTCAGATCCCTCATCTTGTAAAAAGGGGTTGGAGATTGGGAGCCCCACTGACTTGTATCCACCCCCCAGCTCTTAGAACAGTGCCTGTCACAAAGTAAGCACTTCACAGATACTATTATTATTATTATTATTAATAATAATAATAACGTTGGTATTTGTTAAGCACTTACTATGTGCAGAGCACTGTTCTAAGCGCTGGGGTAGATACAGGGTCATCGGGTTGTCCCACGTGAGGCTCACAGTTCATCCCCATTTTACAGATGAGGTAACTGAGGCACAGAGAAGTTAAGTGACTTCTCTGTATTAACCCTAAGTATTAAGGGTCCGGGCATCTAGCTCTCCTTTATTCATTCATTCATTCATTCAATCATATTTATTGAGTGCTTACTGTCTCTTATTGAGTGCTTACTGTGTGCAGAGCACTGGCCTAAGATCTTGGAAAGTACAGTTCAGCAACAAATAGAGACAGTCCCCCCCCCCCCAGTCCCCTCAACGGGCTCACAGTCTAGAAGGGGAAGAACTGTGATATTTTTTAAGCACTCACTACGTGCCAGGTACTGTACGAGGTGCTGGGGTGGGTGAAAGCAAATTGGGTTGGAGCCAATCCCCGTCCGCCGGGGGGCGCTGTCCGCCCTATTCCGGGGAGGGCGAGGGCGCCGTGTGCGGGGCTGCAGGGGGCCCCCAGGGGGCGCTGTCCGGGGATGGGGGCGCGCGCCGTCCGCGGTGCTGCCGGGGTTGGCCGGGAGGGGGCGCTGTCCGCGGTGCTGCCGGGGTTGGCCGGGAGGGGGCGCTGTCCGCGGCTTTAAGGGGAGGCCGGGGGCGCTGTCCGCGGTGCTGCGGCGGTCGGCCGGGAGGGGGCGCTGATCCGCGGTCCCAGAGGGGTCGTGGGAGTGGGGGGGGCGGGAGTGTGTGTGTGTGTGTCTCCTCCCTACACACACACACACACGGCCCTCCCCCAGGGGTGTGTGTGTGTGTGTGTGTAATGCTCCTATCTACACACACACACGGCCCTCACCCAGGTGAGTGGGTGTAATGCTCCTACCTACATACACACACACACACACACACGGCCCTCACCCAGATGTGTGTGTGTGTGTGTGTGTGTGTAATGCTCCTACCTACCTACACCCACCCATACACACACGGCCCTCCCCCAGGTGTGTGTGTGTGTGTGTGTAATGCTCCGATCTACACACATACACACACACGGCCCTCCCCCAGGTGGGTGGGTGTGTAATGCTCCTACCTATACACACACACACACGGCCCTCCCCCAGATGAGTGGGTGTATGTGTAATGCTCCTACCTACACACCCACACACGCACGGCCCGAGCCCAGGTGTGGGTGTGGGTGTGTGTGTAATGCTCCTACCTACACACAGACACACACGGACACACACAGCCGTCACCCAGGTGGGTGGGTGTATGTGTAATACTCCTACATACACACATATACACACACACGGCCCTCGCCCAGGAGTGTGTGCATGCAATACTCCTACCTGCACACACACACAGCCCCCGCCCTGGTGTGTGTGTGTGTGTGTGTGTGTGTAATACGCCTACCTACACACACACCTGGCCCTCACCCAAATGTGAGTGGGTTACACGCACACACATACACAACCCCCGGGGCGAGGACCGTGGGGGAAGAAAAGCTGGGAAAACACAGAGAAGCTTTGGAGTGACTCATTCACTCCTTCCTTCTTTCCTTCATTCATCCCATCGTCTGCCTTGAGCGCTGACCTTGCTGCGAAGCACTGGACTAAGCGCTTGGGAGAGGGCGGTGGAACAACAGAGAGAGTCGAGAGGGGGAGGGCGGCATTAATAGAAATCAATAAAGGACAGATATTAGAGATCGATACATATGGGCCGGGGGGCCTGGGAGGGAGGATGAATGAAGGAGCGAGTCAGGGCGGCGCGGAAGGGAGAGGAGGGAGCAGGCAGGGAAGGCTTCTTGGAGGAGGCGGCCCTTCCATTAGGCTTTGGGGGGGGGAGAGGAGTTGTCTGGGGGGTGTTGAGAAGGGAGGGCGTTGTGGGCCAGGAGACAGGAGAGACGGAGGCCCGGGGAGACTCAACCAGCAAAGGCCCCAGGGACTGGCCTTGGCGGGTGCCCTCGGGTCTGAACCTCCCTCGGTTCGCCTGGCAGTCACAAGGTCGTGGGTTCTAATCCCGCCTCTTATCTGCTGGGAGACCTTGGCCAAATCGCTTCTCTGGGCTTAGTGACCTCATCTGTAAAAGGGGGATGAAGACCCTGAGCCCCGCCTGGGACAGGGACCGTGTCCAACACGATTTGCTTGTATCCCCCCCAGCGCTCAGTAGAGTGCCTGGCACCTAGTAAGCGCTTAACGACTACCATCATCATCATCATCATTATTATTATTATTATTATTATTATTCCCGATAGAGAATCAGGGTTGGATCCCCGATTGCCTGTCTACTTGTTTTGTCTTGTCGTCTGCCTCCCCTTTCTAGACCCAATTGTTCATTCATTCGATTCATTCAGTAGTCTATGTGCGGAGCACTGTACTAAGCGCTTGGGATGAACAAGTCGGCAACGGATAGAGACGGTCCCTGCCGTTTGACGGGCGCACGGTCTAATCGGGGGAGACGGACGGACGGGAACGATGGCAATAAATAGAGTCAAGATTGTGCTTCCCAGGCGCTTAGTCCAGTGCTCTGCACGCAGTAAGCGCTCAATAACTTCGATTGAATGAATGGGTGAAGGCCTCGGCTTGCCCACACCGCTGCCCTGACCTGGGCCTGATGCTCTAAAAATCGCCTGGGGGGGTCAAAGGGATAAGGACGAGGGGTGGCTCTTCTTTCTCTTGCCCTTTTTCTCTGCGCTTCCCTCTCCCCCCCCCCCCAAAAAAATCCCCCGACGGTTGCACCCGTGCAGCGACCTGATTTTTCGGTAGAGACGAAATGGCCGTCGGCGCTGACCGCTGGACTCTCGGACAGGTCAGTATTAGTCAGGGGGATGGAGGGGCTAAGGACGAGGGAGGGTCGAAGAGGAGGAAGGAAGGATATTCGGCTCCCCAGGGGAAGTCCCGTGCTCCTCTTTCTAAGAAAACCCTCTCTGTTTCTCCGCCTTACCCTGGGAAGAAAGGAAAAACCACTCGCGCTGCAAAATGCTGGCTCTCCGAAGAAGCGGAATATTTAACTAGATTTGGGGCTGCTTCATTCGTTCAATCGTCTCTATTCGAGCGCCCACTGTGTGCAGAGCACTGGACTGAGCGCTTGGGAAGTGCAGTTCTCCCGGAGAAGCAGCGTGGCTTTAGCGGATAGAGGTCGGGTCTGGGAATCGGAAGGTCATGGGTTCTAAATCCCGGCTCTGCCACTTTTGGTCTGCTGGGTGACCGAGTCGCTTCGCTTCTCTGGGCCTCAGTTCCCTCATCTGGAAAACGGGGCTGAAGACGGTGAGCCCCGGGTGGGACAGGGACCCCATCATCTCGCGTCTACCCCGGCGCTTAGAACAGTGCCTGGCACCTAGTAAGCGCTTAACGGAGACCGTATTCGGCGTGGCTCAGTGGAACGAGCCCGGGCTTGGGAGTCAGAGGTCACGGGTTCGAATCCCGCCTCCGCCGCTTGTCAGCTGTGCGACCTTGGGCAAGTCACTTCACTTCTCTGTGCCTCAGTGACCTCATCTGGAAAATGGGGATGAAGACTGGGAGCCCTACGTGGGACAACCCGATCACCTTGTACCTCCCCCAGCGCTTAGAACAGTGCCTGGCACAGAGTAAGCGCTTAACGAACACCAACATTATTATTATTACTATCATTGATGCTTCTTTCCTTGCTCTGATGTCTGTCTCCCCCCTTCTAGACAGCGAGCCCGCTGTGGGCAGGGATGGTCTCTGTTGCCGAAGCGTACTTTCCGAGCGCTTAGTACAGTGTTCTGCACAAGGTGAGCGCTCCATAATTATTATTAGGGATTATTATTCCAGGTCAGAGGGAGCAAGGGTCCGTATCTGTTCACGGGAGGATGCAGAGGGGGTGAGGATGGAAAAGGGGGTTTCGAGCATCAGAAGGGGGCTGTGCTTTTGCTTGGCCTGGGGGGTGGGAGGGGATGCAACGACCGGCAAGAACCCAGACCCCTCTTCCTCCCAACCCCCATCACCCCTGTCCTTCCTCCTCCTCCAAAGCCCGATACCTCCACCCCTCTTCCTTCATCAACCAAGGCCCTGTTCCCCCCTCTCCTCTTCCTCCTCCAGCACCGGAGCCACTTTCCAGAGAGGATTCAGTCATTCCATCGTATTTGCTGAGCGCTTAGGGAAGCACCGGGACTCGGTGGAAAGAGAGGAGTCTAGACGTCATGGGTTCTAATCCCGACTCCATCACTTGTCAGCTGTGTGACTTTAGGCGAGTCACTTCACTTCTCTGGGCCTCAGTTACCTCAGCTGGAAAATGGGGATGGAGACCGTCAGCCCCACGTGGGACAACCTCATTACCTTGTATCGCCCCCCCACCCCCAACGCTTACAACAGTGCTTGGCGTATAGTAAGCGCTTAACAGATACCATCATCATTATTATTACCGTGTGCACTGTACTAAACGCTTGGGAAAGTACACCACAGCACCAAAGATTGACACTCCCTGCCTAGAACGAGCTCACCGTCTAGAGGAGGAGTAGACAGGCATCGATAGAAGTCAACAGACATCAAAGTAAATAAATAAAATGACACATCTATACAGGGTTCAAAGTTTTCCTTTGCTACCCGCCCCAACCTAGCCAGGAGTCTCCAGTCCAGGCCTCTCTGACTCGCAACCCCACGCAAGCATTCGTTCATTCATGGCTTAGTGGCAAGAGCCCGGGCTTGGGAGTTAGAGGACGTGGGTTCTAATCCTGGTTCCGCCACTTGTCGGCTGTGTGACCTTGGACAAGTCTCTCAGCTTCTCTGTGCCTCACTGACCTCATCGGCAAATTGGGGATTTAGAGGGTGAGCCCCATGTGGGACCACTTCATTACCTTCTATCTACCCCAGCGCTCAGAACAGTGTTTGACACACAGTAAGGGCTTAACCGATGCCATTATTGAAGAAGCAGCATGGCGTAGTGGCTAGAGCCCGGGCCTGGGAGTCAGAAGATCATGGGTTCTAATCCCGGCTCCGCCACTTATCTGCTGGGTGACCTCGGGCAAGTCGCTTCACTGCTCTGGGCCTCAGTTCCCTCATCTGTAAAATGGGGATTGAGACTCTGAGCCCCACGTGAGACAGAGACTGCCTTGTATCCACCCCAGGGCTTAGAACAGCACCTGGCACATAGTAAACACTTAACAAATACCATCATCATCATTATTATTCCATCGCATTTACTGAACACTTACTGTGTGCGAAGGACTGTACTAAGCGCCTGGGAGAGGACGACGGAAGAGACGGCGGCGAAGAATTTGTTCCCTTTTTCTTCCCCCTCCCCACTTTTCTCCATCTCCTATCAGCCTGTCAGAGCCAACTGGGGAAATTGCTAGTAATAGTCATCTGGGGAGCGCTTTCATTAGACCTAATTCATTCGACTTTTCACAATAAATGGAGTGACATCCCTACAAGCGGAACCTTTTTATTCTTGATGAAGGGCCGCCCAAAGCCTTGGCGTTTGGCCGCCAGAGGAGTCGACGACGCGTCAAAGCGGATGCATAAAAACATAAAAACTGGTTTGAAGCGGCCGGGAGGGGAGGCGGGGGGTCAGGGGGTCGGGGGGTCAAGGGGGTCAAGGGGGTCAAGGGATCAAGGGGAGTCGGGGTCGCGCTGCAACGGAACGCAACGGGACGAGGGAAGGTGGGGGGGGGGGGGTCAAAGAGGACTTTGGGGCGGGGCCTCGGGCTGGGGGAGGGTCACAGAGGGGGGTGAGGGGTCACAGAGGGGGCGGGGGAGGGGTCAGAGAGGAGGTGAGGGGCGGGCCCAGGGTCTGGGTTGGGGTCACAGTGGGGGGGCGAGGGGAGGGGTCAGATAGGGCCTTGGGGGGAGTGACCTTGGGCTGGGGCGGGGTCACGGGGGGGGGTGAGGGGCAGGGCCACCCTCTGGGATGGGGTCACAGTGGGGGGCTGAGAGGGAGGGTCATGAAGGCCTTGGGGGGGTGACCTCGGGCTGGGGACGGGGTCACCGAAGGGACTGAGGGGAAGAGGTCACAGAGGGCCTTGGGGGCTGGGCCACGAGCTGGGGGAGGGGGTCACGGGGGGTTGGGAGTGGGGAGGGGGAGAATGAGCATTCTCATGTTTTGGCTTCATTCCAACGTCGGTATTTTTTTTTTGTGTGGGGCGGGGGGGTCGGGGGGGGCGATATTCAGGGTCTGCAGACGGGCCACCCGCCCGCCCTCGGCCTCCGCTCCACTCACGGCTACTCGGCTGATTGGTGGGAAAATCCACGGACAAACCACTCGCTCAATTCTCATCTCTCCCCTTCACCCACACCCACAAACCGACCCCTTTCCCACGCCCTCCCTCCAAGCCGCCACACAATCCCCCAGTCCCCCACCTTCAAAGCCTCACTGAAAGCCCACCTCCTCCAAGAGGCCTTCCCAGACTAAGCCCCGCTTTTCCTCAGCTCCCCCTCCCTTCTGCGTCGCCTGACTTGTTCCCTTTATTCATCCCCCCTCCCAGCCCCACACCACTTAATAATAATAATGATAATCGTATTTGTTAAGAGCTTACTATGTACCAAGCACTGTTCTGAGCGTTGGGGCAATAATAATGATGATGATGACGATGGTATTTGTTAAGGGCTTAGTATGTGCCAAGCACTGTTCTCTGAGCTGGGATAGGTACAAAATAATTAGGTTGTCCCCGGTGGGGCTCACCGTCTTCATCCCCATTTTACTGATGAGGTCACTGAGGCCCAGAGAAAAATAATAACGATAATAACAATAATGATGGCACTTGTTAAGCGCTGACTATGTGCCAGGCACTGTTCTAAGCGCTGGGGTAGATCACCCTCTTAATCCCCATTTTCCAGGTGAGGTAACAGGCCCGGAGAAGTGAAGTGATTTGCCCAAGGTCGCACAGCAGACAAGGGGCGGAGTCGGGATTAGAACCCACGTCCTCTGACTCCCAAGCCGGGGCTCTTGCCACTAAGCCACGCAGATCGGTCATTTACTGATTTATCTTTAACGTCTGTTTATTTCTAACGACGTCCGCCTCCCCCCTCCCTAGACTGCCAGCTCGTTGTGGGCAGGGAATGTGTCCGTTTATTGTTGTAGTGGCCTCTCCCAAGCGTTTAGTCCATTGCTCCGCACACAGTAAGCGCTCAACAGATACGATCGAATGAGTGAACTCACCCCCATCCCTCAAACTCACCGCCTTGCATACACTCGCTTATCCAAACTCACCCATCCGCATTCACACGAGCTCCTTCACCATTCCCTGTCTCTCCCTTTTCCCCATCCTCAAGGAAAAGGGGGGGGGGGGGTGTATATGTGTGTTTGTGCGTGTGTGAGAGGGGGGAGGGGGGAAATCAAGAAGAACCAGAAGCAGAAAATCGCTTACGCGAAAAAAAAGCCATACCCAAATGCTTTCATCACCCAAATGCCCTTTTGAAAATATTGTAGACAGTTGTCATTACCGGACAATGCCGTCCAATTTCCAGACTGCAGAGAAAAAGCTCCCGTCACGTGCCAAACTAGGACATCTATGTGCACCTCAATACAAAAAATAAAAAATAAATACAAATAAAATAGAATAACCAACCTATTTCCCAGCCCTCAGCCCTCCCGGCCAAGGGAACCCGGCCGAGCCGGGAGGGAAGCCGCGGCCTAAAGGGCGTGGGGGTCGTCTTTCTCTCCGTCCCGTGCCCCCCACCGCAAATGGAGAGACTGTCCGCTTGCAGGAGGAGAGAGGTGTCCCTCCCCGGGGCGGGGGGCGGCGGGCGGCCTTCCAGGCCAGCCCCCTGCCTCTCCCTCGGGGCTCTCCATCTCCGGGGACGCTGCAGGGAAGGGGGCCCACGGGGCCTCGGAGGCCGGAGAGCAGGGAAACTTTCCACCGGGGCTCAGAGAAGCCCTTAGAATCGGCGGCCGCTCAATAAATACTATTACCACTTCTACTTCTTGGATAATCCCAACCACACGATGGGCTCGCTCGCTCTTTCTCCCTCTCTCTCCCTCCCTCCCTCTCCTTCTCTTTCTCCCTCCTCCACCTTTCTTTCTTTCTCCCTCTTTTTCCCCTCTTTATCTCCCTCTCTTTGTCCCTCTCTTTCTCCCTCTACCTTTTTCCTTCTCCCTCTCTTTCTCTCCCGCTTTTCCCCTCTCTCCCCCCCGCTTTTCCCCTCTCTCTCCCTCTTTTCCCCTCTTTCTCTCCCTCTTTTTCCTCTCCCTCTCTTTCTCTCCCTTTCTCTGTCTCTCCCCCCTTCTCTCCCCTTTTTCCCTCTCTCTTCTCTCCCTTTCTCCCTCTCTCTTTCTTCCTCTCTTTCTCTCCGTCCTTTCCCCGCTCTTTCTCTCTCTCTCTTTTTCCCTCCCCTCTTTCTCTTTCTCTGTCTCTCCCCCCCTTTCTCTCCCCTTTTTCCCTCTTTCTCCCTCTCTTTCTCTCTCTTCTTCTCTTTCTCTCCCTCTTTTCCCCCTCCCTCTTTCTCTCCATTTTTCTCTCTCCCCCTCTCTCTTTCTCTCCCTCTTTTTCCCTCTTTCTTTCTTCCTGTCTTTCCTGCTTTCTCCCTCTCTCTTTCTCCCTTTCTTCCCCTCTCTCCCTTTCTTTCTTTCTCCCCCTCTTCTCTGTCTCTTTCCTTCCCTCTCTCTTTCTCTGTGTCAAGGCGTCCCCTTGCTGAATCCCGGGTGAAGAGCGGCGCCGGCCGAATGTCCGACTCCCGCGTGGAAGGACACGCGTCCTCGGACCGTCCCCCCCAAACTGAGCCCCAGAACGGCGTCCTGAGGAGTGGGGGGTCTGGGACCCGGGCCGGGCCTCCTCCCCGACCCCTCGCCCCCCACCTCAGAAAGGCCCCGCTCCTCCTGGGTTGAGAGAGGAGGTGGGAGATGCTGGGCCCGAGGGACACAGGCGTCCCCGGCCTCCACCAGAGAGCCGGTCCCCTCGACGTGGACCGCTTCGTCCAGCCTGACTCCCCAGGGAAGAGGGGCTCTCCACCCCCCCCCCCAAAAAATCCTCATCCCAACACCTGGGGCGGGGGAGGCTCAAGAAGTCACGAGCCCCCAAAATAAGACTGTGAGCTCTTGGTGGCCAGGGATGGTCACTCTTTCGGGCTGTATTGGTCTCTCCCGAGCGCTTAGTCTAGTGCTCCGCACACAGCCAATACGATCGAATGAAAAATACGTCTTTTCCGAGCCAGGACAGGGGGGTCTTCGCCGGGGTTTGGGAGGGCGCAAGAGCAGACCCGGCTCTAAACTCCCACGACCAATTCATTCCCCAGTGGGAGGCGGGCGGGGGGTCTCAAGGCCTCGGAATGGAGAAGGGGCAGGGGGGTCACCCACTCCTGTGGATTTCGGCCAAGTCCCCGCGCCCCCCCATCTCTCTATTGAGACCAACCTAGACGCCCCTTCCCCCCCAATTTTCCCGGACCTTTCGGGTTGAACGGGTCATCTTCTCCTGTTCCTCCCCTCTCCGAACCTGAACCCAGGATCCGGGTGTCCCGAACTCCACCCCGGCATCTCCCCAAGGCAAAGGAAACGATTCTGCACCCCAAAAGAGATTTTCCCACCGCTCCCTTCCATCCCCAAACGAGATTTCCCCACCGCTCCCTTCCATCCCCAAACGAGATTTTCCCACCGCTCCCTTCCATCCCCAAAATGGATTTTCCCGCCTCTCTCCTCCATCCCCTCGGCTCGGGACCTCTTCCCCCACCTCTTCTCTCATCCCACTCGAGTACTGCGCGACCGACCGGCTCCAATCTCAAAAAAAAAAAAAAAAAATTTTTAACCCTGGAAAACGCGGTCCCGGGACTAGGAAAAGTGGTGAGAATTTGGCCCTGGTTGAGGGCCGGGACTGCGCGGGAGACCACGGAGGGATTTGAAGTTTCAAAACATCAGAGAAGTCAAATTCCCCAAAAGAACAGAATTTAAAATCGGGGGGCAGGGGGGAGTGAGGGGGTCGCGGAGTCAAACAGCCCCTTCCCAAGTGGCCTCGGGGAAAAGCTTTGCTTTGTTCGCATTCCGGATTGTTGGAAGAGAAATGGGGGGAAAATTGTCTCTTTCCCCGAGCCGGCTAAAAGGCAGCCAGGTAATGAAGTCTGTAACTAAACGGTAATTGAATCAGCATAATTTGCACACTGAATGGTTTTCAAATGCTCCCAGTTTACAATTAAAGGAGAATTAATGCGCTTGTTGTTGGGAAAGCGGCGCATTAGAATAAATCCGGGAAGAAAACGGGGAACCCGCTTATGCCAACAGACGCATTTACGATTTTCTCCCCCCAACCTATCGATTTCACTTCGGCTTCGGATGGGTGATTTTTCGCGCTATCGAAATCCCTCCCCGGGCCCCGAGCGGCCGTCGCGTTATCGGGGATGCCCGGGCGCGTTATAAGGGGATTCGGGCGCGGCCGGACGGAAGCCGGCGCTAAACCCTCAGCTCTAAGCTCTGCTGTCAAGGGTCTCGGTCCCCTCGGACTGTCTTCCTGCGGTCCCGTCCCTCTCCCCCCTCCTCCGGGAACGAGAACGGAATCTGTTAAAGCGCTTTCTAGGTGCCGAGCACTGTGCAAAGCGCTGCGAAGGGGGGATACGGGCAAATCGGGTTGGACACACAACACACACACCCTCTCGGACGCTTTAGGACCCTACTCGGTCCGCTCCGGACGTTAGCCGAGACCCAAGCTTGTGTGTAGTGGGGAGGGGGTTGTGTGTTTGTGTGTTTGGGGGGGGGGGGTGTTTGTGTGCTGGGGGAGTGCGCACCCGCGGGTGACTGGGGGTGAGTCTGGGGGCGTGGGGGGTGCGCCTGTGTGCGAGTGTGTATGGGTGCTTGAGTGTGTGCGGGTGTGATTGAGTGTGCGAGCCTTTGTGCGTCTGAGTGTGCGCGAGTCTGTGTGTGTCTGAGCATCCGCGAGTCTGTGTGGGCTCCTGGGTGGGTTGGAGGGTGTGTGAGTCTACGTGTGTGTGTGTGGACGCGCCCGAGTGGGGGTTTGAGCGTGAGACTGTGTGTGAGTGTGCTTGAGGACGCGTGAATCTCTGTGGGTGTGAGCGCGTGAGAGTCTCCCCGTGGGTGTGAGTGGGTGTGGGGATCTCTGTGTCTGTGGGAGTGTGTGGGAGGGCGTGTGTTGGCAGGGGGACAGGGAAGAGACAAATGAGAGAGAGAGAGAGACACCTCGTCCAGGGGACGTCTCCGGCCGGCGGGGCCTGGTCCTCCGGGCCCGGGGGGGCACCGAGGGGGCAGCAGAAGGGGCACGGGGGGTGGTGAGAGGGGGCGCGGTGTGCCATTCGCAGTGGGCAATCAGAAGGCCCCAGGCCGGGCCACCGGGACGGACGGCGCTGGGCTTGGAAAAGGGGTCCCGGGGCGAGGAGAGGCCGGAGGCCGGAGGCCGGAGGCTGGAGGCCGGAGGCCGGAGCCTGGCGCCCTCTGCTGCCCGACCCCCGACCCACAGCCTCAACTGGGGAGGGGGCCACCCGCTCCCCTCCCCCCGCCCCTCCTGCCCGGGCGACCCCCCCCCCCGAAGGGGAGGACGGGGGCCTCCTCCCGGGCCCTCCCGCCTTCCGTCCTTGGCCTCCGGTGGGCTCGGACCACGGGCCGGTGGGGGGCGGGGGCGGGGGTCGCTCTAAGGGCAATCGCCGAGGCTGGTCCTTCCCGGCCCCCTCCCCCCCGCAGAGGGACCCCAGATGCCCCCACCGGGATTCTCGGGGACCCGGGAGATCGGGGTGGGGAGTCAAGCATCACCGACAGAGACGAGGACCCCCTTCCGAGGACGGCCACGACCCCTGCCTCGGTCATTTCTGGGCGTTGGGGAGGGGGGCGACCGCCCGGGATGCCCCCCCGGCCCCCGCCCACAGAAAATCCGGGGCGGGGGGCGGGGGTCCGGCCCGGCCCGTCGCCCTCGCCCCCGCCCCCAATCGCGGGACCCTGCCTCCATCAGATCGGGAGAAAGTTACCCCCTCCGTCCCCTTGTCCCCAACCACCACTCGGGACCCACCCACCCCCTCCCCCCAAAAGAAGAAGCCCCTTGCTTGCAAAATCACCGGGCGAGGGCTCCCCCTTTTTTTTTTTCCTCCCCCCTACCCATTTTCCCACCCGAGAAGTCTCCCCGCCCTTCTTGCACCCCGGAAGACCCCCCTCCCCCATCGGCCGGACCACAGTCCCGGGACCGGCCTCCCCCCTCCCCAGAATAAAGCCCAGACCGGCGAGGCGCCGACCGCCTGCAGAAAACGCACGCAACTGACAGCTCGGGATGGGGGCGGGTGGGAGGGCCGCGGCCCCTCCGCCGCCCCTTCCCCTTTTTCCAAAGTTGCTCCGAAGGGGAAGACTCGTCCGGGGTGGAGGGGGGGGGGGATCTCCGGCAGCCCCCTCCCCCCAGGACCGGTCACTCACCGGGTCAGCGGCGGGCTGCAGGAAGAGCAGGATGAGGCAGCAGCAGACGCCCCGCATCCTCCCGCTCTGGAAAAACTTCCTCCCCGCCGGGATCCGCTCAGTCTCTGTCCCCCCAGGACCATAGAAGCCCCCCGGGCATCCACATCCACCTTACAGAGCCAGCGGACTCCTCTCCAGCCTAGACAAAAATGAAATTATAGATCCCATGACCACAGTGGCACTTGGAGACGGGGAAGGACGGGAGCTGGGGGAGAAAGACGGGTGGGGGGGGGGGGAATCGTTTTTTCGAGGGGGAGAAGGGTTTGGGGGGGTCGTGGGGGGGGGAGAGGGTGAAGAGCAGGAAAAATGGAGTTAATCCAGGGGCGCCGGGTCCGGTGAGGAGGAGGGGGCTCGGACGCCGCGCTCCGGCTCTCCGCGGTGCGCTCCGCTGTCCGCGTCGCGCCGCTCCTCCTCTCTTTGCCGCTCGCTCTCTCTCTCTCTCTCCGCCGGGCGCTGCTGCCACTCTGCGCGGTGCGTTGGGCGGCGGGCCGGTCTCCCCTTCCTCCCTCCCCCTGGGGTGGGAGCAGCGGGGAGGGGAGGGTGTCGGTGGAGCCTGGGACGCAGGACGGGAGGATGGATGGACCGACCTCCTTCCCTCCTTCCTGGGGCTCGGCTCGGCTCCGGGAGGCGGTGGGAGGAGGAGGAGGAGGAGGAGCAGGGAGGAGGGAGGAGGAAGAGGAGGAGGAGGAGGAGGTTGGCTCCCCCTCCCCCGGCAGGGGCTCCTAGGCGAACCGAACCACCCCGAGAGAGAGAAAGAGAGAGAGAGCGGAGAGAGGGAGGGGATGGAGAGGGGGAGGAGGGGGAGGGGGAGGAAGGAGGAGGGGGGAGGGGGGAGGGCCTGGCTGGAGGAGGAGGAGGAGGTGGGGAGGGGGAAGGGTTAGGAGGGAGCCAGGATAAGGGGGGGGGGGACCTTGGGGGGCCGGAGGAGGGAAGGCTGGAGGTTTGGCGTAAAGGAAAGGGACGGAGGTAGAACTCACCCAGAGCCGCTGGGCGCACGCATGCATACACAAACACACACACACACATCTACACAACGCGCCCGGGAGCACACGCCCCCCCCCCCCCCCCCATCCCCGGGCACACACAGACGGACAGACGGACCCCCAGAGAGACCCCCCCAGGTGGTCTCCCCCACTTGGAGGCAGCGGTGTCCTCTGCCGGCACTAACTTCGGGGGGTCCTCCGGGCCCGGGAGGGATTCGCAGGAGGGGAGTTGGGGGGGCGGGAGGGGAGCCTCTGAATCTGCCCTAAAGACCCTTCCCCCTCCTCGACCCCCAGGGGGGCAGAACGTGCCGCACCACCCCCGACCCCTAACCCCGGCGTCAGAGACCCAGAGACCCGGGAAGGGAGGGGGAGACCAGGGGGGTCTCTAAAGCCCCTCTCCTGTGGGTGACCTCCCGGAGCCGGGGGGGGGGGGGCGGGGCGACAGGGGACGGCACCCCAAGAAGAGGGACCCGGGGTGGGGGGGAGAAGTAGGAGAGAGGGGGCAGACCTCCCCCCCCCGTCCTCTCCTCGGGCCTGGGAGGGGACCTTCCCCCTCCCCTCCCCTCCCCTCCATCATCAGAACATCTTCCCCTGCCTGCTCTCCGCTCCGCCTTCTGCCCTTTTTATCCCTTCTTTCCTCTTTCCCTTCCTCTCTTTCTTTCTCTCTCTCTCTTTCCCTTTGTGTCTTTCTCTGTTTTTCTCTCTTTTTTCTTGTTCTCTCATTCTTTCTCTGTTTCTCTCTTATTTCTTTCTGTTTTTCTTTCTGTTTCTTTTTCTTTCTCTCTTTCTCCGATTCTTTTTTCTTCCTCTCTCCCTTTCTGTTTCTCTTTCTTTCTGTTTCTCTCTTTCTCTCTCGCTTTCCCTGTTTCTCTTTCTCCTTTTTCTTTTCCTCTCTTTGTTTCTCTTTCTCTCTCTCTCTCCCTCTCCCTCTCCCTCTCTGTCTTTCTGCCTCTGCCGGGCTCCCTCTATCCCTGCCTCCGCCGCGGGTTCCATGTCTCTCTCCCTCAACTCCTCTCCCCGCGTCTCTCCTCCCTGGTCTCTGCCTGGGAGCATCTCCCCACCCACCCTCCCAGCCGGCCACCCCCGGGGGTCCCAACTCCAGGCGGGGGAGGGGAATCCCGACAGCCTCCATCACCACCTGATTGTCCGAACCCACCCCCCCATCCACTCCGGAGAAGGTCTGATTTATCATCCGCCTCTCCCGGGAAAGTCAGGGAAGGGCAGAGCAAGGGGTGGGAAGACGGGAGGGAGGGAATGTCTCTCTCCTCTTCCCTGGTGATGAATCGGTCCGTCCCGGGCATGGCCATATCCATCGGGAAAATGGGGTTCCATCGTCGCCCCGGGGGGGAGCCGTAATGACCACTTGATTTGTGATGAATTCTGGGTTGACGATGGGGAGTAATAATTATAACTGTGGTATTTTGTTAAGCGCTACGTGGCAGGCGCCGTACTAAGCGCTGGGGTGGATACGAGCAAGTCGCGTTGGATTCAGTCCCTGTTCCTCGTGGAGCTCACAGTCTCCTCCCTCCATGTTACAGATGAGGTCCCTGAGGCCCAGAGAAGCAAAGTGACTGGCCCAAGGTCACACAGCAAACGAGTGGAGGAGTCGGGATTAGAACCCGTGATCTTTTGACTCCCAAGCACCGGGGGGGGGGGGGGGGAGAGAGTCCCCCAACGTCGGGGCCTGGGCTGAGCTCGCCTCCTCCGGCCTCGCCCGTCTCGGATTTTCCTCAGAGTTTAGAACAGTGTTTGGCAAAAAGAAAGCGCTGGGGGAGAGGGGGGACCTGGGAACGTATCTACCGGCTCTGCTATACTGCTCTCTCCCAAGCGCTTAGTACAGTGCTCTGCACATAGTAAGTGCTCAATAAATATCGTTGCCTGATTAACCAATACCGCAATTGTTCTTCCCCCCCGCCCTTTGTGGGCAGGAAATGGGTCTACTGACTCTGCTATATCAACCTCTCCCAAGCGCTTAATAATAATAATCATCTTGGCGTTTGTTAAGCACTCACTATGTGCAGAGCACTGTTCTAAGCGCTGGGGGAGATACAGGGTAATCGGGTCGTCCCACGTGAGGCTCACAGTCTTCATCCCATTTAACAGATGAGGTCACTGAGGCACAGAGAAGTGAAGCGACTCGCCCACAGTCACACAGCTGACAAGTGGCAGAGCCGGGATTTGAACCCATGACCTCTGACTCCCAAGCCCGGGCTCTTTCCACTGCGCCATGCTGCTTCTCACAATGCTCTGCATATAGTAGCGCTCAATAAATACCACTGATGGATTGCTCGATTCTTCTTCCTAGAAAAGGATCCTGCTGCTTCTAGAAATAGCTCCAGGAGGAAACCAGCTCAATAGTATTTACTGAACGGCCACTGAGGGCCGGGCACTGTGCTAAACGCTTGGGAGAGTTCAGTAGATACATTAGACCTCCCTCCCTGCCTACAAGGAGCTGACGACTCTAAGCCGGGAGATCGACATAAACGTATTTACAAACGCTTGGTACAGCGCACTGCACACAAGTAGACGCTCAGAAAATATCACTGATTGGTTGATAAGGAATTGATGGTAATGAATAAATAATATAGATTTAGATTTTTAATATATAATATGATGGAATTTGTTAAGCGCTTACTCTGTATCAAGCACTGTTCTAAGTGCTGGGAGAGATACAAGTCACTTAACTTCTCTGTGCCTCAGTTACCTCGTCTGGAAAAGGGGGATTGAGCCTATGAGTCCCACGGGAGACAGGGACTGTGTCCGACCCAATTTGCTCATCTCCGCCCCAGAGTTCAGTACAGTGCCTTTTTTGCGCATAGTAAGTGCTTAATAATAATCATCATCAAGGTCTTCGTAAAGTCAATCAGGTTGGACACAGTCCTTGTCCAGAGGGGAGTCGCAGTCTTAATCCCCATTTTCCAGATGAGGTGACTGAGGCCCAGAGAAGTGAAGGGCCTTGCCCAAGGTCACGCAGAAGACAGGTGGCAGAGCCCAGATTAGGACCCATGACTTCTGACTTCGAGGCCTTTGCTCTATCCACTAGGCCATGCTGCTTCCCGAATATAATAAGTATATTAGTATACACCCGTTAAAAGTGGCTGATGGGTTGATAGAGAAGCCGCATGGGGTTAGCGGAGAGAGGAGGGACCGGGAGTCAGAGGTCATGGGTTCGAATCCCAGCTCCGCCACTTGTCAGCTGTGCGACCTTGGGCAACGTCACTTCACTTCTCTGGGCCTCAGTGACCTCATCTGGAAAATGGGGATGGAGACTGTGAGCCCCATGTAAGACAAGGGACTGTGTCCAACCCGAATTGCTTGTATCCACCCCAGTGCTTATTACACTGCCCGGCGCAGAGAAAGCACCAGGGACGAAGACCGTGAGCCCCACGTGGGACATCCTGATTACCTTGAATCTACCCCAGCGCTTACAACAGTGCTTGGCACATAGTAAGCGCTTAACAAACACCACCACCTCCATCATCACTTAAATACCACTATTATTATTATAGGATGGTTATTGGACTCTACAGATTTTTGCCTCCAGAGATGGATTCATTTTAGTTCCTGCTTCGTTCAGCGGAAGCTGATTGAGCCAAGACAGCTTCGGCTCATTTAATTCACTTTTTTTTTTTGGTCCCAAGAAGAACAATCACCCTTAAAAATGGTCCTCGCGGGGTGGGTAAGTACGACAATTCAGAAAGAATGTACTAAAAGCGTGGCCAGCTCTGGAGGTTCATTCAACCAATGGTTTGCATTGAGTACTCCGTGCAGAGCACTGTACTAAGCGCTTGGGAGAGTCCGACACAACAGAGTTGGAAGACCCGGCCCAAGGCTGGTCGTAGTCTACCGGACGTGGTAGATTGGACAACTTTTTCCACAGCATTTTCCTTCAAGGGCTGGTTCAGAAATCCTCAGATCCAATCAACTGTTCCTGACCTTTCTCCCCCATCAGATTGGAAGCTTCCTGGAGGGCTGCACCTCCCAAGTACTTAGCACAGTGCTTTGCTCAGAGTGGGCATGCAGAAAAAACTAATCGAGCGTCCACTGGATCCTATGGACCAACTGGGTGGTCTCTCTTCCCTTCTAGACTGTAAGCTCGTTGTGGGCAGGGGATGTGTCTACCAGCCCCTCTGTACTGTACTCTCCAAAGTGCTCGGTACAGTGCTCTGCACATAGTAAGCACTCCAATACCACTGGTGATTATTATTCTTATTTTATGGTTCTTGTTAAGCACCTACTTGGGCCAAGCAGTGTTCTAAACGCTGGGGTAGACACAAGTTCAGCAGGTGGGACACAGTCCCCCATGAACTGTGAGCCCGTTGTTGGGCAGGGATCGTCTCTATCTGTTGCCGAATTGTACTTTCCAAGCGCTTAGTACAGCGCTCTGCACACAGTAAGAGCTCAGTAAATACGATTGAATGAATGAATGAGGCCCCCAGTCTAAGTAGGAGGGAGAACAGGTATTGAATCCCCATTTGGCACACGAGGAAGCCGAGGCCCCGAGAAGTCAAGTGCTTTCCCCAAGGTCACGCAGCAAAGTGGCAGAGCCATGCTGCTTCTCTTCCTAACACGCGTCGATGTCAGTAATCACTTCACGAGTGAAAGATGGCAGGGTGCTATCTTATCCACAACTCGATCACACACTTTAGAACATGTTGGTTCGGCGTACGCTACTGAGTCATCACCCGCCGCTCACAATCGGCGCATTCATTCTATCGCATTTATTGAGCCCTTACTGTGTGCAAAGCACTGTGATAACAATAATAACGTTGGTATCCGTTAAGCGCTTACTATGTGCCGAGCACTGTTCTAAGCGCTGGGGTAGATACAGAGTAATCAGGTTGTCCCACGTGAGGCTCACAGTCTTAATCCCCATTTTATAGATGAGGGAACTGAGGCACAGAAAAGTTAAGTGACCTGCCCACAGTCACACAGCTGACAAGTGGCAGAGCCGGGACTATTCATGAGAGTCATGAGCTCCATTCTTCTCTCCCCACCATTATTTACTGCACCAGAATAATAATAATTGTGGTGCTTGTTAAGCACTTACTTTGTGCCAGGCACCGTACTAAGCGGTGGGGCGGAGACCAGCAAATCGAGTTGGACCCAGAGAAGCAGTGTGGCGCAGTGGAAAGAGCCCGGGCTTGGGAGTCAGAAGTCGTGGGTTCTAATCCCTGCTCCGCCTCTTGTCAGCTATGTGACTTTGGGCAAGTCGCTTCACTTCTCCGTGCCTCAGTTACCTCATCCCACGTGGGACAACCTGATGACCGTATACCTACCCCAGCTCTTAGACCAGTGCTTGGCACATAATAAGTGCTTAACGAATATACCACCATCATCATCAGTCCCCGTCCCATGAGGGGCTCACAGTCTTGACCCGCATTTTCCAGATGAGGGAACTGAGGCCCAGAGAAGTGAAGTGACTTGGACAGGATCATACAGCAGACAAGAGGCGGAGGATTAGAACCCATGACCTTCTGACTCCCAGGCCTGTGCTCTACCCATTATGTCATAACCATGAGCTTATAATGGCTCCCTTAGGGTGGAAACTGAGTCTTTTGCTTCTGGTTATGAAGCATTTTCTCCCAGAGTCGAGGATGGAGAGGGAAGAGTCAGGGGGGTTGGATGGTCCGTGCTGGGTCAACGGGGGAAAGTCAAGGTCAGAGAGACAAGAATCTTTATCTCTGCAGGACCCCTTTCACAGCAGAATCCCCAAACTCCAGGGCCGCGATCAGTCAGTGCTATTGATCCGCTGCTGGCTGCCTCCTGGAGGGCGGGCAATAGGTATTTTCCTTCTGGTCATCTCTATTAATAATAATAATGGCATTTGTAAAGTGCTTACTATGTACCAAGAACTGTTCTGAGCCCTGGGAGGATACAAGGTAATCAGGTTGCCCCACGTGGGGCTCACAGTCTTGATCCCCATTTTGCAGATGAGGTCACTGAGGCACAGAGAAGTGAAGTGACTTGCCCAAAGTCACCCAGCTGACAAGTGGCAGAGTCGGGATTAGAACCCACCACCTCTGACTCCCAAGCCCGTACTCTTTCCACTGAGCCACGCCGTTCTCAACCTGCTTGGTGCTCCGTGTAATCCACTAGGTGCTCGATAAATACTATCGACTGATCGATTGACAGCGGCACCGGGTTGCTTGCGGGGGCCCCGGGAACCATCCCGGACGGTAAGCGTTCAATAAATACCATCGGTCGATCATCGGGGCACCCCTAAGGTGGCGGCCGGGGGACGAGCCGGATGACTTGGGAGCTGGCCAGTTGCCCCATGGCCTTCCTCGAGTCAGTCAGTCGTTATCTATTGAGCGCTTACCGTGAGCGGACCACTGTACTGAGTGTTTGCGAGAGGACAAAAGAATAAACAGAAACATTCCCTGCCCGCGACGAGCTACAGTTTCCCATGCCACGACGGGAGCTTGGTCCAACTCTGTCTTCAGACCAGGTGGGAAGGGATACTCTGGGAGAGAAAGGGAAAAACCATTTTCTCTCCTCAGCCGATCGGCAGCATTTACTGAGCACCTACTGGGTGCAGGGCACTGTATTAAGCGCTTGGGAGACTACAACAGCGTTCCTAGACACGATCCCGGCCCTCAAAGTGTTTACAGTCTACCGTGTGCAGAAAACTATATTAATCGCTTCAGAGAAGCAGCGTGGCCTAGTGGATAGAGCTCGGACCTGGCTATCGGAAGGACCTGGGTTCTAATCGCAGCTCCGCCACTTGTCTGCTGGGAGACCTTGGGCAAGCCGCTTCACCTCTCTGTGCCTCAGTGACCCCATCTGAAAAACGGGGATGAAGACTGTGAGCCCCAGGCGGGACAACCTGATGACCTTGTATCTCCCCCAGCGCTTGGCACAGAGTAAACGCTTAACAAATACCATCGTTATTATTATCTCTTGGGAGAGTCAAAAACAATAAAGTCCGTAGGTGTGATCTCCGCCTTCCCAGAGTTCACAGTCTACTGTGTGCCGAGCACTGTACTGAGCACCGGGGAGAGTACAACAGAGATAGAAGACATTACTCCTGCGCTCAAGGAGCTTACAATCTAACAGAGCTTCTAGGCCCAGAATAAACACTCGGTGAGAAGCAGCGTGACCTGATGGAAAGAGACTGAGCCTGGGAGTCAGAGGACCTGGGTTCTAATCCCGGCTCCGCCGCCTGTCCGCTGGGGGACCTTGGGCAAGTCACTTCACCGCGCCTCGGTTCTCTCATCTGTAAAGTGGTGATTAAATCCCCTTTCTCCCTCCTACTTCCTACTGTGAGCCTCATGTTGTATCTACCCCAGTGCTCGGCACAGAGTAACTGCTTAACAAATACCACAATCACTATTATTATCATTGTTACTGTTATTTCCCGTCACTTTCTGTTCTATTATCATTTCCCCTTAGCGGTTTTATTATCGTTATTATTAGTAGCATTATTTCCCCTCATTATTTTCTGTTCTGTTACCATTTCCCCCTTATTATCTATATTATTATTATTATTTCTTCCAAAGGCAACAGGGGACAATCGTTAATTTTCTCCTTCCCAGTGAATTCTCAGCTCTCAGCCACGGGCTGAGTCCAGCTGCTTAGCTTCCGCTGTGGAAGGTTTGGCAACATATTTTCCCAGGCTCAAGGGGATGTTTCGGAGCCGGGTTTTGCGGCCGTCATTCTCTCCCCCTTTACGTAACCTTTCTTCTGAGTCAAGGGTTGACTCTATTTGGCCTCGCTTGTATCTCTTTTTCATATAAATTGTTTTGAGGATATTTTAATGCCGGTGATTTATTCTCTACACTCGGGCCTTAAAGGGCTCGAGTATATCTGGTGGAGAAAGTACAAAGTCATTTTCACTACTTCGCAGCGGGCTCGGAATTCAGACCCAAGATTACAAAGATGGTTTCGATTTTCCCCCTGAGATGCCAGGCTGCATGGAAAGGGGTGTTGGAGAAGGGGAAGTGTTTTGGTCAAAGAAATCTTTCTAGGCCTAGGTGCTTTGAATATTCTGGAAGTTGATGGTGGGGAGGGGGTAATCAATCAATCAATCATATTTACTGAGCACTTACTGTGTGCAAAGTACATAATAACGGTCTTTGTTATGTGCCGGACACTGCTCTAAGCCCTGAGGTGGATTGAAGCTTTCATGCTTCCTTCTTTTTGCCTCAAAAGGTGACATTTTATTCAAAGTCAAAAAAAAAAAAGTTGACAAAGGTCCCCACCTCCGCTGGCCCCTTGTCTTCCTCCCTCTCCCTACCTCCCTCCCTCAGTGGAAAGAGCACGGGCTTTGGAGTCAGGGGTCATGAGTTCGAATCCCAGCTCTGCCACTTGTCGGCTGGGTGACTGTGGGCGAGTCACTTAACTTCTCTGTGCCTCAGTTCCCTCATCTGTAAAATGGGGATTAAGAATGTGAGCCCCACGTGGGACAACCTGATTCCCCTGTGTCTACCCCAGTGCTTAGAACGGTGCTCTGCACATAGTAAGCGCTTAACCGATACCAACATTATTATTATAGGAAGCGCTTAACCAGTACCAACATTATTATTATCACAAGCGAATCGGGTTGGACACCGTCCCCGTCCCACACGGGGCTCACAGTCTTAATCCCCATTTCACAGACGAGGGAACTGAGGCACGGAGGAGGGAAGCGACTCGCCCGAAGGCACCCAGCAGACAAGTGGCGGATCCGGGATTTGAACCCGTGACCCCCAGGCCCTGGCTCTGGCCACTACACCATGCTGAAAATGGTGCACGGTAAAGCACTGGAGGGAAAGTTGGGGGTGGAGGGGGAGAGCTGGTGGAGGGGGATTCATTCCAGGTCATTGCAGGGAGAGGGGGTGGTTAGGGGGTCACCGGAGGGGTAGGGGAAGAGTCAGGGATGGAGAGGGGAGAGTCAGGGGGTTCGGATGGTCCCTGCTGGGTCAGTGGGGGAGAGTCAGGGGTGTAAACCGGCGCATCCGCTACCAGGAGGGTGGGTGTCCAGGACGGTAGCGAATACACGGTTCTTACCAACAAGCTGGTGCTTCTGCTGGAGACAGAGTCCTGGCCCGATCGGCAGGGGGCCTGACCCAAGCCTGGCGCTTCTGCTCACGGTCTCGTGTTCCCATTCTTGACTTCCTCTGGGACTCTCTCACCTCAGAGTCCCCAAACTCGAGGGGGAAAATAGCCTTCAAGAGTTCAGAGAAAAATTCAAGTGAGTCAGCAAGCGCACCTTGAAAGCTATTTCTGTTTTAAGAGGGAATTTGTGGGTCACTCGTATCCAAAGATGGGACGGTTATATATCCTGCCTGGCACGCTAGGCCCCTGCCCCTTCGCCCTACCCCCCGCCCCCAGGTTGTCATTCAAGTCAATCGTATTTACTGAGCGCTTACTGTGTGGGGAGCACTAAGACTAAGCGCTCGGGAGGGGACGATGGAACAATAAACAAGACACCCGCCCTGCCCACAGCGAGCTTACGGTCTAGAGGGGGAGACGGGCATTAATAAAAATAAATAAGTGACAGATGTGGACGTAAGCGGTGAGGGGCTGGGACGGGGGCGGTGAAGGAGGGGAGCGAGTCAGGGCGAGGGAGAGGGAGAAGAGGAAAGGAGGGCGCAGTCAGGGAAGGCTTCTTGGAGGAGATGGGCTTTCGATAAGGCTCCGAAGGGGAGGGGAAGGCTGTGGAGGGGGGTTGATTACCGGAACCATCCTGCCCATTCTCGGGGTTGCTAATGGATCGTCCCCCACCGATCGTCACTTATTGAGCCCTGTATGAGCGCTTGGGAGAGTGTCATAATAAAAAGATAAAATAATAATGGCATCTGTTAAGCGCTTCCTATGTGCCAGGCACTGAACTAAGCGCTGTAGACAGGACCCCTGCCCTCAAGGAGCTTACCAGCTAGTGGGAGGGGCTGACGATCACTCCATGAAAAATGGTAAGGGCCAAGATCTCGACAACTAGCGTTCTCTAAACAGAGTTAGATAACCGCAATTATACGCGTCCATCTGACATGTCCATTCCTGCTTCCCCCACTACAACATAAGGTTTTGAGGGCAGGGACTGAGTCTTTCATTCATTCAATAGCATTTATTGAGCACTTACTATGTGCAGAGCACTGTACTACACGCTTGGCATGTACACTTCGGCAACAGATAGAGACCATCCCTGCCCAGTGACGGGCTCACAGTCTAAACGAGTCTTGAGTAGCATGGTGGCCTAGCGGCTAGAGCCCGGGCCTGGAAGCCAGAAGGACCTGGGTTCTAATTCCAGCTCCGGCGCTTGTCTGCTGGGTCATCTTGGGCAAGTCACTTCACTTCTCTGGGCCTTATCTCTAAAACAGGGATTAAACCCTACGCGGGACACACACTGTGTCCAACCTGATTAACTTGTATCTACCCCAGAACCTGGCAGAGAGTAAGTGCTTAAGAAACACCAAAACAAAAAAATGTCTTAGGCTTCGGCGGTACTGAAGTGCTTATTCATTCATTCATTCAATAGTATTTATTGAGCGCTTACTATGTACAGAGCACTGTACTAAGTGCTTGGAATGTACAAATCGGCAACAGGTAGAGACAGTCCCTGCCCTTTGATGGGCTTACAGTCTAATCAGTATAGCATAGTGCCTGGCACTCGTAGGTGCTCAATAAATACCATTCCTGCTACTGCTTCTTTCAATTCTAGACTGCGAGCCCGTTGTTGGGTAGGGCTTGTCTCTATCTGTTTCCGAAGTATGCTTTACTTTCCAAGCGCTTAGTACGGTGCACTGCACACATTAAGCGCTCAATAAATACAACTGAATGAATTCCGAAGCGCTCCGGGGATGGAAGGAGATAATGCGAATGGGCAGCTGATGGACACTGGCCTCTTGGTGAACGTTTTCCACAGAGGTGCTCACCACATAGGTGCTGCCATATTAAGAATTGCGGTGTTCGTTAAGCGCTTACTATGTGCCAAGCACTGTTCTAAGCACTGAGGTGAATATGAGAAAATTAGGTTGGACACAATCCCTGCCTTACATGGGACTCACACTCTTGATCTCCATTTTTCAGATGAGGTCACTGGAAGTGAAGTGACTTACCCAAGGTCCCACAGCAGATTTGTGGCAGGGCTGGGCTTAGAATGTAGGCCTGTGTTATACTAATTAATAACAATAATAATAATAATAATGGTATTTGTTAAGCACTAACTATGTGCCAGGAAAACCACTTCCCCATGCTGCTATACACCATCAATTCCCCCGCTTAGACCACGAGCCCGTCACTGGGCAGGGATGGTCTCTATCTGTTGCCCAATTGTCCATTCCAAGCGCTTAGTACAGTGCTCTGCACATAGTTAAGCGCTCAATAAATACTATTGAATGAATGAATGTACACAATCTGGGAGCCAGGGTATATTTGATTGTACATTCCATTATTCCTTTGAGTTATACATTGATTACATTCATTCATCCCATCTGATTTGCTTGTATCCATCCCAGCGCTTACCACATTGCCTGGCACACAGTAAGCGCTTAATACTGGAATTATTATTATTCATTGAGCGCTTACTGTGTGCAAACACCGTAACCTTGCATAGAAGATGTCCAGGATGTTGGTGGAAAGGGTTTGGGGTTCCCCATAATATTAATGATACTAAGGAGCCCCACGTGGAACAGTGACTGTGTCCAATCCCATTTGCTTGTCTCCATCCTAGCTCTTACTACAGTGCTTAGCACACAGTAAGCGCTTAACAAATACCACTAATATTATTATTTAAGGGCACACTCTACATCAAGAACCGTGATAAGCCTTGAGGTAGAGACCCTCTAAGCAGATCAGACACAGTAAAGGGTTCACTGCCTAAGAGGAATGGAGAGCAGATACTTCATCCCCAACTACAGATGAAGAAACTGAGGCAAAGAGAGGTGGAAGGGATTGGCCCAAGTTCACATAGCAGGCCAGTGGCAGAGCTGGGATTAGAACCCAGATCTTCTGGCGCCCAGATGTATGTGGAAGCCACATTCCCTCCTGCTGCTAAGGAGACTAGAATTCAGGACCCATCATTGGAAACTTCTTCTCCTTAGAGCACGTGTGCTCTCAGTCCAAGCAGCGTGGCTCAGTGGCAAGAGCCCGGGCTTGGGAGTCAGAGGTCATGGGTTCTAATCCCGGCTCCGCCGCTTACCAGCTGTGTGACTTTGAGCAAGTCACTTCACTGGGCCTGTTACCTTATCTGTAAAATGGGAATTAAGACCGTGAGCCCCAAGTGGGACAACCTGATGACCTTGTATCTACTCCAGCGCTTAGAACAGTGCTTGGCACATACCATCTTTCACGTCTCTGGGCCTCAGTTCCCTCATCTGTAAAATGGGGATTAAGACCGTGAGCCCCATGTGGAACGGGGACTGTATCCAACCTGATTAGCTTGGACTTAACCTAACATTTAATACAGTGCGTGACAGGTAAACAAATAATAAATACCATTATTAATCGCCTACAGTTTCCTAGGTTTACGGACCCTCTGCTAAAGTCTGTCTTTTTAAGACAGGGTTTCTGGATCTAGGAGTGAGTCCATTGGGGGTTACGTATATACTAAGCCCCACTTTTCCTCATCTCCTTCTCCTTTCCACGTCACCCCGACTTGCTCCCTTTGCTCTTCCCCCCTCCCTGTCCCACAGCATTTATATCCATATCTGTCATTTCATTTATTTATATCCATGTCTGTCTCCCCTCGCTAGACTCTAAGCTCACTGCGGACGGGGAATGTCACCGTATATCGCTCTATCGTGCTTTCCCAAGCGCTTAATACAGTGTTCTGCGCAGAGTAAGCACTCGATAAATACGATGGCATGAATGAATGAATAATGATAATATCTACCGATTTCCCAGTTGGTGCAGTATGCTGTACTGAGCACTTGAAAAAGTAAAACAGGAACATGAGACCCATTCATTCCCTGTCCACTAGGACCTTATGGTCTTACTAAGTCCAGTTCAGAGCTCTGCACCCAGTACGGTGTTATAGATGCCCAATTATGATAGTAATAATAATTGTCGTATTTGTTAAGCGCTTACTATACTCCAGTCACTGTTCTAAGCGCTAGGGGCGGGTCCAAGCTAATCAGGTTGGAACCGGTCCCTGTCCCACATGGGGCTCACAGTCTTCATCCCTATTTTACAGATGAGGGGACTGAGGCGCAGAGAGGGTGAGGTGACTAGACCAAGGTCCCACAGCAGGCAAGTGGCAGAGCCGTTCAGTGAAATGTATTTATTGAGCACTTACCGTGTGCAAGGCACTGTACTAAGCGCTTGGGAGAGTACAATAGAACAATCAGCAAGCAACATTCCCAGCCCACGGCAAGCTGACAATCAAACAAATCAAAACCCTAACCAAAATTAGTGGCTGGGGAGTTGGAGGAGGGTGAATAAAGGAGGTGGGATTAGAACCCAGGTCCTTCTGACTCCCGGGCCCGGGCTCTAACCGCTGGTCCACACTCCTTCTCTATGTCACCCCTTGCCTCACTCCTCTATGTCTCTTCATTGCCACTTCCCTGTTCTCATCCCCGCCCCGGCAGCACAGTTAGACTGGGCTTACTGGTGCAGCTGGGAGATAGAAGTGGGGGGTCCTGTGATCACATCCCCACCCCCCACCCCCGGCCCATGGTTTCTGCACATGTTCAGATAAGCGCTCAGACGCTGTTGCCCGAGAGAAGCAGCACGGCCCAGTGCTGGGAGTCACAAGACCTGGATTCTAATCCCGGCTCTGCCACCTGCCTGCTGTGTGACCTTGGGCAAGTCACTTTACTTCTCTAGGCCTCGGTTACCTCATCTGGAAAATGGGGATGAAGACCGCGAGCCCCATGAGGGAGGGGGACTGGGTCCAACCTGATTAGCTCGTTCTGATCCCGGCTCCGCCACTTCTCTGCTTGGGCAAGTCGCTTCACTTCTCCGTGCCTCAGTTCCCTCATGCGTAAAATGGGCATGAAGACTGTGAGCCCCACATGGGACGGGAACTGTGTCCAACCTGATTAGCTTGCATCTACCCCAGCGCTTAGAAGAGTGTTTAACACATGGAATGTGACTATTTATTGCCGCCTTGTCCTCTCCCAAAAGCTCTGCACACAGTAAGTGTTCAATGAATAACAATCGAATGAATGAACATCATAAGCACTCAACAAATACCCCAATTATTATTACTGTCAGGAAGAGAGGGTTTCCTCATGCCCCACTCCTTTCCCCTCCCACCCTGCCAGAGAGTAAACCATTTTGGGGGTGGTTTGTTGCTTTGTGGTGTAGACACCGAGGCAAAGGAAAAGGGAAGTTGTGCCGAACGACGGCATATCACCAGGAAAATGACTGGGAGAGAAGTAGAACAGTGCTTGGCATATAGGAAGTGCTTAACAAATACTATTATTATTATTATATGGCCACATAAAACAGCCACATTTAATTTAATTTATTATTATTATTTATAAATTAATTTAATTATGTGGGGCTGTTTAAGACACTGAAGAGCTCGCTGTGGTCAGGAATGTGTCTGTCTGTTGCTCAACTGTCCTCTCCCAAGCGCTCAATACAATGTTCTGCACACAGTAAGCTCTCGAGAAATACGACTGAACGTACGAATGAAGCAGATGCTGATTGAACCACTGATGACCTCAAAAAATTATTGCAGCTTCCAAAGGACTAATTGCCCCTCTTCCTTACCCCCACCCCTTCCCCTCTCCTCATCGTAATCATGATGGTATTTGCTAAGCGCTTACTATGTGCCAGGCACTGTTCTAAGCACTGGGCCGGATACAAGCAAATTGGGTTGGACCCAATCCCCGTCCCACGTGGGGCTCACAGTCCCAATCCCCATTTTCCAGATGAGGTCACTGAGGCCCGGAGAAGAAAAGTGACTTGCCCGAGGTCACACAGCAGACGAGTGATGGAGCCAGGATTAGAATCCGGGTCATTCTGACTCCCAGGCCAATTTGTTCTAAGTTCGGAGTGCTTTGCTTAACAAACGCCATCATCATTATTATTATTTGTGTCCGCTCTGTGACCTTGGGCAAGTCGTTTCACTTCTCTGTGCCTCAGTTCCCTTAGCTGCAAAATGGGGATTCAAAACCTTCTCTCCCTCTGTACTGTGAGCCCCATGTGGCACCTGAGTATCTCCTATCTACTCCAGAGCTTAATTCATTCATTCAATAGTATTTATGGAGCGCTTACTATGTGCAGAGCACTGTACTAAGCACTCGGAATGTACAATTCGGCAACAGAGACAATCCCTGTCCAATGATGGGCTTACAGTCTAATCGGGGGAGACAGACAAAAACAAGACAATAAAATCACGATAATACGGGGCTTCATACATAGTAAGAGCTTAAAATTCCACAATTATTATTACCTTCTATCTACCCCCGCGCTTAGTAGCATTTAACAAATACCAAAGTCTATCATATTTATTGAGCATTTACTTTATGCAGAGCACTGTGTACTAAGCACTTGAGAGAGTACGATATAACAGAGTTGGTAGTCATGTACCCACAGTGGGCACTTATTACTAATTAACTATGCAAATAAATGTATTTCTCCTTAGGTGTCATTTATGGATTTCTATCCAGAGAGATTCGTTTCTTAGATGTGGCTAGAATGTCTATCCTGATCATGATGGTATTTATTAAGCGCTTACTATGTGTCAAGCACTGTTTTAAGCGTTGGGGTGGATACAAGGAAATCGGGTTGGACACAGTCCCCGTCCCACGTGGGGCTCACAGTCTTCACCCCCATTTTACAGATGAGGGAACTGAGGCACAGAGGAGCAAAGTGACTAGCCCAAGGTCACCCAGCAGACAAGTGGCAGAGGCAGGATTAGAACCCAGGTCCTAATGACTTCCAGGCCCGGGGGCTAGCCACTGGGCCAAGCTGCTTCTCAGGTCTCTGTCTGTTATCGTTTTGTACATTCCAAGTGCTTAGTACAGTGCTCTGCACATAGTAAGCGCTCAATAAATACTATTGAATTGAATGACCTCATCTCATCCAGAGGAAGGCACAGAAACATCAGGCTTCCACGGCCCTGGTGGACACCTTTATTTTTTCTGGTATTTGTTAAGTGCTTACTATGTGCCAGTCACTGTACTAAGCACTGGGGTAGGTACAAGAGAAGTCGTGTGGCTCAGTTGAAAGAGCCCAGGTTTGAGAGTCAGAGGTCATGGGTTCGAATCCTGACTCCGCCACTTGTCAGCTGTGTGACTGTGGGCAAGTCACTTAACGTCTCTGGGCCTCAGTGACCTCATCTGTAAAATGGAGATGAAGACTGTGAGCCTCACGTGGGACAACCCGATTATCCTGTATCTCCCCCAGAGCTTAGAACAGTGCTCTGCACATAGTAAACACTTAACGAATACCAACATTATTATTATTATACAAGATAATCAAGGTGGGCAGAGCTCCTGTCCCACGTGGGGCTCACGGTCTTAATCCCCATTTTACAGATGAGGTAATTTATGCACAAAGTTAAGTGAATTTTACAAGGTCACAGAGCAGTCGGGCAACTGTACTTATTGAGCACTTACTTTGCACAGAGCACTGTACGAAGCACCTGGGAGAGTACAATACCACAATAGAACAGACCCATTCCCTGCCCACAAGGAGCTTACAGTCTAGAGGGGAGACAGACAGTAATAGAAATAAAGCAGACGAGCGGCAGAGTCAGGATTAGAACCTAGGTCCTTCTGACTCCCAAGCCTGTGCTCTCTCCACCAAGTCACAAGGTTAAGGGTGTCAAGCACTGTTCTAAGCGCTGAGGTAGACACAGGTTGACCAGGTTGGACACAGTCCCTGTCCCACATGGGGCTCACAGTCTAAATACGGGGGACTAGGATTTAGTCCCCATTTTACAGGTGAGGAAACTGAGGTCCAGAGAGGTGAAATGACTTGCCCAAGTTCACAGAGCAGCCAAGTGGAGAAGCTGGGATTAGAACCCAGCTCCTCTGGGTCCAAGGCTTCCATCAATAGACCTGCCACAGTGCTACTCGGCGACGGTGGGCAAGTCACTTCATCTCTCTGGGCCTCAGTTCCCTCATGGACAAAATGGGAATTCATTCATTCATTCAATAGTATTTATTGAGCGCTTACTATGTGCAGAGCACTGTACTAAGCGCTTGGAATAGACAATTCGGCAACAGATAGAGACAATCGCCGCCCAGTGACGGCCTCGCTGTCTCCAATAACATCTGCTTCTCATTCCCTTAGGGGGATTTTTTTTTATGGGGTAGGTTAAGCGCTTACTATGTGCCAGGCACTGTTCTAAGCGTTGGGGTAGATACAAGGTAATTAGGTTTGCACATAGTAAGCGCTCAATAATACTATTGAATGAATTGAATGAAAGGTTTGAAACGGTCCCTGTTCTATATGGGTCTCACAGTCTTAATCCCCATTTTAATAATAAGAATACTAATAATGGTATGTAAGCGCTTTCTATGTGCCAAGCTCTGTTCTACAAACGAGGGAACTGAGGCACAGAGAAAAATAATAATAATGTTGGTATTTGTTAAGCGCTTACTCTGTGCCGAGCGCTGTTCTAAGCGCTGGGGGAGATACAGGGTCATCGGGTTGTCCCACGTCAGGCTCCCAGTCCTCATCCCCATTTTACAGATGAGGTAACCGAGGCCCAGAGAAGTGAAGTGACTCGCCCGCAGTCACACAGCTGACAAGTGGCGGAGCCGGGATTCGAACCCATGACCTCTGACTCCCAAACCCGGGCTCTTGCCCAAGGTCACACAGCAGATAAGTGGTGGAGTTAACATTAGAACCCACGTCCTTCTGATCCCAGATCCACACTCTGTAATTAATAATTAGGATACGTGTTCAACACCATGTGCCAGGCACTGTACTATGTGCTGGGGTGGACACCAGCAAATCCACGCTGCTTCTCGACCTGATATTTATTTTATGGATATTAAAGGAAGGGCTTCATGGATTACTATGCAAGGAGCATAGCAGAGTGGAGAAAGCCCGGGCGTGGGAGTCAGAAGGTCATGAGTTCTAATCCCAGCTCCGCCACGTGTGTGCTGTGTGACCGTGGGCGAGTCACTTCACTTCTCTGGGCCTCAGTTCCCTCACCTGTAAACAGGGGATGAAGACAGTGAGCCCCACCTGGGACAGGGACTGTTTCAAACCTGATTACCTTGTCATAGTAAGCACTTAATTACCATCACTATTATTATTACTAAGTAAATAATAATTAATTATGGTATTACTATGTGCTAAGCACTGTTCTAAGCGCTGGTGTAGATACAAGATACAGTGTTAGAACGGTCCAGCACTTAGTACAGTGCTCCGCACACGGAAAACGCTCAATAAATATGATGGAATGAAAGATAATCAGGTTGTCCCATGTGGGGCTCTGTAATTCATTTATTCACTTATTTATTCATTCCATCGTATTTATTGAGCGCTTACCGTGTGCAGAGCACTGTACTAAGAGTTTGGAAAGTATTTATGTATATATTGTATACATTTATACATATTATTTATTACTCCATTTTATTAATGATGCATATAAATCTTTGATTCTATTTATCTTGATGGTATTGACGCCCGACTATTTGTTTTGCCGCCCGTCTCCCCCTCTAGACTGAGAGCTCCTCGTGGGCAGGGAATGTGTCTGTCGATCGCTGCACCGTCCTCGCCCAGGCGCTTAATCCAGAAGCAACAGTTAGAGAAGCAGCGGGGCTCAGTGGAAAGAGCCCGGGGTTGGGAGTCAGAGGTCATGGGTTCGAATCCCCACTCTGCCACTTAACGTTCGCATTTGTTAAGCGCTTACTATGTGCAGAGCACTGTTCTAAGCGCTGGGATAGATACAGGGTCATCAGGTTGT
The DNA here is from genome assembly GCF_004115215.2 of Ornithorhynchus anatinus. Lineage (NCBI taxonomy): Eukaryota > Metazoa > Chordata > Mammalia > Monotremata > Ornithorhynchidae > Ornithorhynchus > Ornithorhynchus anatinus. Next base: position 68,241,688 of record NC_041735.1, read on the forward strand.
CCCATGTGAGGCTCACAGTCTTCATCCCCATTTTGCAGATGAGGGAACCGAGGCCCAGAGAAGTGAAGTGACTTGCCCACAGTCACCCAGCTGACAAGTGGTAGAGCTGGGATTCGAACCCTTGACCTCTAGACTTGTCAGCTGGTCGAGAAGTCGAGAAGCAGCGTGGCGCAGTGGAAAGAGCACGGGCTTTGGAGTCAGGGCTCATGAGTTCGAATCCCAGCTCTGCCACTTGTCAGCTGTGTGACTGTGGGCAAGTCACTTCACTTCTCTGTGCCTCAGTTCCCTCATCTGTAAAATGGGGATTAAGACTGTGAGCCCCACGTGGGACAACCTGATTCCCCTGTGTCCACCCCAGCGCTTAGAACAGTGCTCTGCACATAGTAAGCGCTTAACAAATACCAACATTATTAAGTCACTTCACTTCTCTGCGCCTCAGTGACCTCATCTGCAAAATGAGGATGAAGATTGTGAGCCTCATGTGGGACAAACTGATCACCTCATCACCCCAGCGCTTAGAACAGTGCTCAGCACAGAGTAAGCGTTTAACCAATACCTACATTATTATTATTACTAATCCAGTGCTCTGCGCGCGGTCGGCGCTCAATAAATCGGATGGAATGAATGAAAGAAAGGGGTTTGGGGGCCGAAACCACCTCATTTATAGTCAGGAGGTAACTACCTCAGTTGCCTCATCTGCAAAATGGGGATGAAGACTGTGAGCCTCACGTGGGACAACCTGATGACCTTGTATCACCCCCAGCGCTTAGAACAGTGCTCTGCACAGAATAAGCGTTTAACCAATACCAACATTATTATTATTACTAATCCAGTGCTCTGCATGAGGTGGGCGCTCAATAAATTGGATGGAATGAATGAAAGAAAGGGGCTTGGGGGCCGAAACTACCTCTTTTGTAGTCAGGAGGTAACTACTTCAGTTGCCTCATCTGCAAAATGGGGATGAAGACTGTGAAACTACCTCATTTGTAGTCAAGAGGTAACTACCTCAGTGACCTCATCTGCAAAATGGGAATGAAGACTGTGAGCCTCACGTGGGACAACTTGATTACCCCAGCGCTTAGAACAGTGCTCTGCACACAGTAAGCTTTTAACCAGTACCAACATTATCATCATTAATCCAGTGCTCTGCACGCGGTCGGCGCTCAATCAATCGGATGGAATGAATGAAAGCAAGGGGTTGGGGGGCCGAAACTGGGTTTCCCTCCACCCTGTCTTTTGCTAAGGAGTTGCCTTCGAGCATGGAGTCATGATGGGAAGGAAGGGGAAGCCTCCCTCCTCCTCTTCCTCCTCTTTTTCCTTAGTTTGGCTTCTTTTCCAAGGCCAAAACAGGGGATTTGGGGGCTTCCCAGGCCTCAGCTCGCTAATCCTCAGCTTCCACCGCCACCTGGCGGCCAACGGCGGGACTGAACCCGGGCCGACATTCATTCATTCATTCAAATCCTATTTCTTCATTCATTCAATCCTATGTAATAATAATCATAATAATGTTGGTATTCTTTAAGCGCTTACTATGTGCAGAGCACTGTTCTAAAGCGCTGGGGGAGATCCAGGGTCATCGGGTTGTCCCACGGGAGGCTCCCAGTCTTCATCCCCATTTTGCAGATGAGGAGGTCACCGAGGTCCCGAGAAGTGAAGTGACTTGCCCACAGTCACACAGCTGACAGGTGGCAGAGGCGGGATTCGAACCCATGACCTCCGACTCCCAAGCCCGGGCTCTTGCCACTGAGCCACGCTATGTATTGAGCCCTCACCCTCTGCAGAGCACTGGACTAAGTGCTTGGAATGGACAATTGGGCAACAGAGAGAGACCATCCCTGCCCGATGACGGGCCCACGGTCTAGAAGAGGGGAGACAGACAGCAAAACCAAACAAGTAGACAGGCATCAATGCCATCAAGATAAATAGAATCATAGTTATATACACATCATTAATAAAATAAATAGGGTAATAAATAATATATACAAATAGGCACAAGTGCTGTGGGGAGGGGAAGGGGGAAGAGCAGAGGGAAAGGGAGGGCTCAGTCCGGGAAGGCCTCCTGGAGGAGAGGAGCTCTCAGTAGGGCTTTGAAGCGTCAAATCATCATCCTGCAATTTGGTAAGTGCTTACGATGTGCCCAGCACTGTTCTAAGCGCTATAATAATGATGGTGTTTGTTAACAGTAATAATGTTGGTATTTGTTAAGCACTTACTATGTGCAGAGCACTGTTCTAAGCGCTGGGGTAGACACAGGGTAACGAGGTTGTCCCACTTGAGGTTCACAGTCTTAATCCCCATTTGCCAGAGGAGGGAACTGAGGCCCAGAGAAGTGAAGTGACTTGCCCACAGTCACCCAGCTGACAAGTGGCGGAGACGGGATTCGAACCCATGACCTCTGACTCCCAAGCCCGGCCTCTTTCCACTGAGCCACGCTGTTAAGCGCTTCCCATGTGCCAAGCACTGTTCTAAGCACTATAATAACGACGGTATCTGTTAAGCACTTCTTAAGTGCCAAGCACTGTTCTAAGCGCTATCAGGATGGTGCTTGTTAAGCGCTTACTATGTGCCAAGCGCTCTTTTAAGCACTTAGCTAATGATGATATCTGCTAAGCGCGATGTGCCAAGCACTCCTCAAAGCGCTACGATAATGATGGTATTTACTAAGCGCTTACTACGTGTCAAGCACTGTTCTAAGCGCTACGATAATGGTGGTATTTGTTAAGCACTTACTACGTGCCGACCACTGTTCTAAGCGTTATGATAATGATGGCATTTGTTAAGCGTTTACTGTGCCAAGCACTGTTCTAAGCACTCTGATAACGAAGGCATTTGTTAAGAGCTTACTGTGCCAAGCACTCTTCTAAGCGTTATGATAATGATGGTATTTATTAAGTGCTTACTGTGTGCAGAGCACTGTTCTAAACGCTGAGGGGGGAATACAAGGTAATCAGGTTGTCCCCCCTGGGGCTCCCAGTCTTCATCCCCATTTGACAGATGAGGTCACTGAGGCACAGAGAAGTGAAGTGACTTGCTCAAGGTCACACAGCAGCCATGTGGCCGAGTTAGGATTCATAATAATAATAATGTTGGTATTTGTCAAGCGCTTACTATATGCCGAGCACTGTTCTAAGCGCTGGGGTAGATACAGGGTCATCGGGTTGTCCCACGTGGGGCTCTCAGTCTTCATCCCCATTTTACAGATGAGGGAACTGAGGCACAGAGAAGTTAAGTTTAGAACCCATGACCTTCTGCTTCCAGGCCCCCAGGCGGTGGCCACTATGCCATTACTGAGCACTTACTGTGTTTGGAGCTCTTTACTAGGCGCTTGGGAGAATACAACAGAACAGCAATCAATCACATTCTCTGCCCATGAGTTTAGAGTTTTAATCCCGGCTAAGCCACACGTCCGCTGTGTGACCTCGGGCCAGTCACTTCACTTCTCGGTGCCTCAGTGACCTCATCAGTAAAACGGGGATTAAGGCTGTGACGGCGCTATGTGTCAGACGCTGTACTAAGCAGTGGGATCTTCTATCTAGAAGATCATCAGGGTGGACGCCATCCCTGTCCCACATGGGGCTCTTCCAGTCCAAATTCCCATTTTACAGCTGCGGTAACTGAGACACCGAGAAGTGAAGTGACTGGCCCAAGGTCACACAGCAGACAAATGGGGGAACGGGATTAGAACTCAGATCGTCCACCTTGCAGGCCCGTGCTCTTTCCCCTAGGCCACACTGCTTCTCAGTTCATCATTGCTAGAGGCCCAAACTAGGCAAGTATTTCAGACCTCGCAATTTGGGGGATGGATGTTGATCCAAAATATATCAGTGTTATGGATTATTTCACGGGAACTGTATGAACTCATGAACACAGGTGTTAAGTGAAAGGGCACAGGGATGAGAGTCAGGAGACCCGGGTTCTGTAATTCCAGCTGGGCCACTGGCCTGCTGTATGACCTTGGACAAGTCATTTAATTTTTCTGGGTCTCAGTTGCCTCACCTGCAATATGGGTATAAGATACACGCTCTCCCCACCTCTTAGATTGTGAGCCCAAGGGCCATATCCAATCCGATTTTCCCGCATCTACCCCAGTGCTTAGTTTATTAAAATCAATCCATAAATAGTATTTGAATGTCCCCTCCCACCTCCCCCCCCGAACCCTCCCATCCTTCCCTGCAGTATCCTCAGAGGAGATCTCTTCCCTCCTCGCAAGTGCCATCCCCTCCACCTGCGCCTTGGCCCCCATTCCCGCTCACCTTATAAAAACCATCTCCCCTGGCCTCCTCCCCTCCTTAACTTCCATCTTTAACCGCTCGCTCTCCAATGGCTCCTTCCCCTCTGCCTTCAAACATGCCCACCTCTCCCCCATCCTAAAAAAACCCTCTCTCCACCCCACTTCCCCTTCCAGTTATCGCCCCGTCTCCCTACTACCCTTCCTTTCCAAGATCCTAGAACGAGTCGTCTACACTCGCCGCTTAGAATTCCTTAACTCCCATTCTCTCCCGGACCCCCTCCGATCTGGCTTCCGTCCCCTCCGCTCTACGGAGACTGCTCTCTCTAAGGTCACCCGTGACCTCCTTCTTGCCAGATCCGACGGCTCCTACTCTATTCTAATCCTCCTCGACCTCTCGGCCGCCTTTGACACCGTCGACCATCCCCTTCTCCTCCACACCTCATCTCACCTCGGCTTCACGGACTCCGTCCTCTCCCGGTTCTCCTCTCATCTCTCTGGCCGTTCATTCTGGGTCTCCTTCGCGGGCTCCTCCTCCCGCTCCCATCCTCTAACTGTTGGGGTTCCTCAAGGGTCAGTTCTCGGCCCTCTGCTGTTCTCCATCTACACTCACTCCCTCGGCGAACTCATCCGCTCTCACGGCTTCGACTATCAGCTCTACGCGGATGACACGCAGATCTACATCTCCGCCCTTGTCCTCTCCCCCTTTCTTCGGGCTCGCATCTCCTCCCGCCTCCAAGACGTCTCTACCTGGATGTCGGCCCGCCACCTAAAACTCAACATGACCAAAACTGAGCTCCTCATCTTTCCTCCCGAGCCCTGTCCTCTCCCTGACTTCCCTATCACCGTGGATGGCACGACCGTCCTTCCCGTCTCTCGGGCCCGTGACCTCGGTGTCATCTTTGACTCGGCTCTCTCGTTCACCCCACGCATCCGATCCGTCACCGAAACCTGCCGGTCTCACCTTTATAATATAGCCAAGATCCGCCCTCTCCTCTCCATCCAAATGGCTATTTTACCGTTACGGGCTCTCGTAATATCCCGGCTAGATTACCGGGTCGGCCTTCTCTCCGACCTCCCTTCCTCCTCTCTCTCCCCGCTCCGGTCTATTCTTCACACCGCCGCCCGGCTCATCTTCCCGCAGAAACGCTCTGGGCCTGTCACTCCCCTTCTTAAAAACCTCCAGTGGTTGCCTGTCGACCTCTGCACAAAACAAAAACTTCTCACTCTAGGCTTCGAGGCTCTTCGTCACCTCGCCCCCTCCTACCTCTCCTCCCTTCTCTCTTTCCACCGCCCGCCCCGCACGCTCCGCTCCTCCGCCGCCCACCTCCACACCGTCCCCCGTTCTCGCCCGTCCCGCCGTCGACCCCCGGGCCACGTCCTCCAGCGGTCCGGGAACGCCCTCCCTCCTCACCTCCGCCAAACTCATTCTCTTCTCCTCTCAAAACTCTACTTAGAGCTCACCTCCTCCAAGAGGCCTTCCCAGATTGAGCTCCCCTTTTCCCTCCGCTCCCTCTACCCCCCCTTCACCTCTCCGCAGCTTCTCCCCCCCTTTCCCTCTCCTCCTCCCCCCTCCCTTCCCATCCCCTCGGCACCGTACTCGTCCGCTCAACTGTATATATCTTCATCACCCTATATATTTTGTTAACGAGATGTACGTCGCCTTGATTCTATTTATTTGCTATTGCTTTAATGAGATGTTCATCCCCTCGATTCTATTTATTTCTATTGTTCTTGTCTGTCCGTCTCCCCCGATTAGACGGTAAGCCCATCGAAGGACAGGGACTGTCTCTGTTACCGATTTGTCCATTCCAAGCGTTTAGTGCAGTGCTCTGCACATAATAAGCGCTCAATAAATACTCTTGAATGAATCAATGTGTAATCTGAAATATCGTGTGACTACTCCAGTGCTTAGAACAGAGTTTGGCCCAGTAATTCTACTTATATCTATGATTCTATTTCTCTTGATGATATTGACCCAATTGTTTCGAGGTCCGTCTCCCCCGTTTAGACTGTGAGCCCATTGTTGGGCAGAGATTGTCTCTATTTGTTGCCAAATTGTACATTCTAAGCACTCGGTACAGTGCTCTGCACATAGTAAACACTCAAATATGATGGAATGAATAAATGAACGCTTAAATACCACAGCAAATGAACAAACAGCAAGACGCCACATCCAAAAGGGAGACGAAGACACCGAGATGGTTGTCTCCAGGAGGGAGAGGCGAGAGATTGGCTGAATTTCTACAATTATTATTACTGAAAGTATAATTGTGGTATCTGTTAAGCGTTTACCATATGCCAAGCACCGGAGTGGATACGAGCAATCTGTGTTAGACGGTCTCTGTCCCACATGGGGCTCACCGTCTTCGTCTCCATTTTACCGATGAAGTAACTGAGGCACAGAGAAGCGAAGCAACTCTGAGGTTGGAGGCATCTCAATAATGATTATAATATTGTTGCTATTTGTTAAGCACTTACTCTGTGCAGAGCACTGTACTAAGCACTGGGGTAGATACAGGGTAATCAAGTTGTCCCGCGTTAGGCTCACAGTCTTCAGCCTCATTTTCCAGATGAGGTCACTGAGGCACAGAGAAGTTAAGCAACTTGCCCACAGTCCCACAGCTGACAAGTGGCAGAGCGTGGATTCGAACCCATGACCTCTGACTCCCAAGCCCGGGGTCTTTCCACTGAGCCACGCTGCTTCCCAACAGATCTCAACAGACCAAACAACAGATTAGCAGACACTGTGGGCTTAAATGGGTTGGAGGAGGTGTCATTTTTATAAAACTTTGAAGGTGGGGAGAGGGATCGTAACCAGACTTCTACTATAAACCTGTTGTGGGCAGGGGACGTGTCCACCAACTCTGTTCTCTTGTCCTCTCTCAAGCGCTTAGTTCAGTGCTCTGTACACAGTAAGCGCTCAATAAGTACACCTAACTGGTCACTGGAGGTTCTGCTGCAGCCTCGAGGTGACACCTTGAACCCCTTGGAGACAGGGTCTAGGAGTCAGAAGGAACTGAGTTCTAATTCCGCTCCACTACTCGTCTGCCTGAGGCAAGTCATTTCACTTCTCTGGGCCACAGTCCCCTCATCTGTAAAATGGGGATTAAGACTGGGAGTCTCATGTGGGTCGGGGACTGTGCTCAACCTTGTATCTACCCCAGAGGTTAATACAGCATGGCATAGTGTCTAGAGCGTAGGCCTGGGAGTCAGAAAAACATGGGTTCGAATCCTGGCTCCGCCACCTTGTCTGCTGTGAGACTTTGGCCAAGTCATTTCACTTCTCTGCGCCTCAGTGATCTCACCTGGAAAATGGGGATTGAGACTGTGAGTCCCATGGGGGACAAGGATGGTGTCCAACCCGATTTGCTTCTATCCACCCTAGCGCTTAGTACAGGGCCTGGCACACAGTATTAAGCAAATACCAGAATTATTATTATTACCAATGCCTTAAATACCATTAAAAAAAATACCCTTAACTTAGGGGAATCCTCCTGGAGCTCTCAACAAAGTGATATTCAGTTGAAAAGACACACAACATGCATTTTAGGACCCCAACTAAAACAGATGCATATAACCAAGCACAAATAAAGTTGGGTAACTTGTGTCTATCAGCAGGGATATGAGGAGATGCAAACTAATCGCGTCCCAGGCCCAAATTTTTCCCTCTCGAAGGCCTTCCCTCCCCTAGAGCCCGTCACACTTCAACCAGAAGAAAGATCACTGGTCTGATTTTTCTTATCTCCCTTTTTTTCCCTTCCTCGCATTGCTTTTCGGATTTTTTTTCCCATACCTTGAGCCAGCTCGTGGGCTATTATGCGAATAAACGTATTGGAAGGAAATGGGATACACTGTCTGCCTTGCTAGTTCCCCCTGAATAACTCAATCTTGCTCCCTGTGGCTCCCTGAATATTTCACCTCAGTCACAGCCTTCCTCTCCTAGGAATCGACGCCTTATCGTGGCAGGGGATTTGCGTCTGCCGATGAAACTTAGAGCTCTAAGGCTCCCCAGCGTGGAAAGATCTAAACCGAAGCATCAGACGGAGTCGATCCTCCTGCCTGGCAGCAGCCGCAAGGCAAAGGGTCAAAGATGGATGATCAAGTGATCAAAACGTCGATCAAAGACAAAGGCGGAGGCTCCGGTGGAAAAAGGCAACGGTAAACCATTTCCCTATCAGGAAAACTCTACGGAGACACGTACCGGAATGAATTTATGACAGAAGACGGAACGTTCTGGAGAGGGTGCGTCCGTGGAGTCGCTATGGGTCGGAAACGACACGGTGTTTGAAGAAGAAACGGCCTTTAATCCTGACTTTGATTAGGGGATTAATAACTCTAAAGCCATTCATTCATTCATTTGCATTTATTGAGCGCAGAGCACTGTACTAAGCACTTGGAAAGTACAATTCGGCAACAGATAAAGACAATCCCTACCCGACAACGGGTTCACGGTCTAGAAGGGGGAACTAACCTTGAAAGAAGAACTGTTCCTAGACATTACAAACTTTGGAAAAGCCTCAGTGATTAAATCTAAGCACTGCTTAGATCAGTGCTTGGCACATAGTGCTTAATACCATAATAATAATAATAATCTCTCATGGCATCAACTGCTTACCCTGCACCAGACAGGGTACTAAGCACTGGGGTCTTGTCTTATGCCATCGAGTTGTTTCCGATCTATGGACACATCTCTCCCAGAACGGCCCCGCTCTCCATCCGCCATCCTTCCGGGAGTGGATCCACAGAGTTTTCTCGGGAAAAATCCAGAAGCGGTTGACCGTCGCCTTCTCCGGCGCGGTCAACTCGAGTCTCCGCCCTCGACTCTCTCTCTCGGGCCACCGCTGCCCGGCACGGGGGAGTTTTGACTGGTGGCCGACGGCCTGTCGCTCGCTAGCCACTGGCCAAGCTAGGAATGGAACGGACGGGCCTCGGCTTGACTCTCCCTCCCGTAGTCGAGACTGGCAAACTCTCCGGGTGCCACCCTGAGAGGGGGAAAACACTGGGGCAGACACAAGCTAATCAGGTTGGACACAGTCCATGTCCCAAGTGCGACTCTAAGCCTTAATCCCCATTTTACAAATGAGATAACTGAGGCCCAGAGGAGAGAAGCTGCTTGCCCAAGGTCACACAGCAGACAAGTGGCAAAACCGAGATTAGAACCCAGTTCCTTCGGATACCCAGGCCCGGGATCGATCCAACTGGCCAAGCCGCTTCTCTTAAATTACTTCATCTGCAAAATGGGGATTAAAACTATAAAACCCACCTGGAACAAGTTGATGACCTTGTATCTCCTCCAGCGCTTAGAACAGTGCTTGGCACATAGTAAGCGCTTAACAATTACCAACATTATCATTATTATTAAGCATTTTCGTGTCTGTCTTCCCCCCCAATAGAGGGTCAGCTCTTTGGGTTCAGGGAAAGTGTCATTTCTGTGTTTGGTACTCTCACAAGCGCTCAGTACAGTGTTCGGCCCACAGTAAACACGCTAGAAACACCACTGATTCTACTGTTCTGTTTCTGGTACCACAGAAATACCACTCTTCTTTCTGGCATACAGTGTAATGCAATAACAACACACAGACTCCATTTTGAGAAGCAGCCTGGCGTAGTCGATAAAGCCCGGGCCTGGGACTCAGAAGGTCATGGGTTCTAATCCCGGCTCCGGCACCTGTCTGCTGTGTGACACTGGGCAAGTCGCTTCACTTCTCTGTGCTTCAGTTATCTCACCTGGAAAATGGGGATGGAGACCGTGAGCCCCATAAGGGACAGGGACAGTGTCCAACCCGATTTGCTTGTATCCACCCCAGCGCTTAGTCCAGGGCCTGGCACAGAATAAGGAGGTAACAAATACCACAGTTATTAAGTCCACAAAGTTTATCCAACTCTAGATGATTTTTCCCAAGTGTTGGAGGTGGGGGGGGGGGGGGATAGTTGGGGATGTTGGCATTGCCAAGGCAACAGCAATAAAGGGGATCTTATGCAAAGCGCTAAGCTCGCTTCCAGAAGGTGCAGGGAGTGATGAGTTGGAACCCGCTGGAGATTTCCCCGCTAGACTGTGGGAGCCTTGAGGACTGAGACTGTGTCTTTTAACTTTACTGTACTCTCCCAAGCTTGAGGAGCAGTATGGCCTAGTGGCAAGAGCCCAGGCTTGGGAGTCAGAGGTCATGGGTTCTAATCCCGGCCCCGCCACTTGTCTGCTGAGTGACCTTGGGCAAGTCACTTAACGTCTCTCTGTCTCAGTGACCTCATCTCTAAAATGAGGACTGAGACTGTCAGCCCAATATGAGACAGGGACTGTGTCCAACCTGTTTACCTGGTACCTACCCTAATAATAATAATGTTGGTATTTGTTAATCGCTTACTATGTGCAGAGCACTGTTCTAAGTGTTGGGATAGATACAGGGAAATCAGGCTCACAGTCTTCATCCGCATTTTACAGATGAGGGAACCGAGGCACAGAGAAGTGAAGTGACTCGCCCCCAGTCACCCAGCTGACAAGCGGCAGAGTCGGAATTCGAACCCATGACCTCTGACTCCCAAGCCCGGGCTCTTTCCACTGAGCCAAGCTGCTTCTCTACCCTAGTGCTTAGTATGGTGTCTGGCGCGTAGTAAGCACTTAAATACCATAAAAAAGTAGGCAGACAAACCGATCGATCGAACGGTAAGGTCTTGCATAAAGTCCTCTTCAATTTCTCATCCTTCGGGAACAGTGGAAGCAAAATGCAGAGAGCATCTGCCAAACCCTTTGACAAACTTTGCCACAGAATTAAAATTTGGGAAGAGTGGAATGAAAACACAGGCAGGCTGAAATTCAATTCGGCTCCTTTTTCTTTTTTTTCTTTCTTTTTTAACCAGCTTCTGTTTACACTTGAATTGCTAGGCTAATTAAATGAAAAAAAAAAAGACCAGCAAAATTGAAAATCTCAGAACATCCATTCTCCGTTCCTGACGTGCAGTTTTGGAGAGCGAGGATGCAATGGGGTCATAAATCCTACAATTCCCCGTGGTTTGATTTCATGAAAGAGGCTCAGTGTCTGAGAAATGGGCCGTCCCTTGGCATAGGAAAGGAGAGAAACACTGAGAAGCAAAAAGGCAAGATGCGGCAGATGTGTTACATAACAAGGCCGAGAGCTGGTGACGAACTCTGAAGCGGTGGGAAACGGCGTGGCCTAGTGGAAAAAGCCCCGGCCCCTGTGTCGGAGCACCTGGGTTTCTTTGCCATTTGTCCGCTGCGTGACCTTGGACCAGTCACTTTGCTTTTCTATGCCTCAGTTCCCTCATCTGGAAAATGGGGATTCACTTCCCGTTCTCTTACCTCAGACTGTGAACTCTGTGTGGCCCTGGGGCTGTGTCCAATCCTACTCACTCATATAATAATAGTAATGGTATTTAAGTGCTTACTATGTGCCAGGCACTGTTCTAAGCTTTGGGGTGGATACAAGCAAATCGGGTTGGACACAGTCCCTGTCCCATGTGGGGTTCACAGTCTCATTCCCCATTTGACAGACGAGATAACTGAGGCACGAAGAAGTGAAGTGACTTGCCCAAGGTCACACAGCAGACAAGTGGCGGAGCCGGGATTAGAACTCATGACCTTTTAACTCCCAGGCCCGAGCTCTATCCACTAGACCATGCTGCTTCTCATGCTTCTGCTGCTTATATCTAACCTAGGGCTTAGTACAGTGCCTGGCACGTAGTAAGCGCTTCAATACCATAGAAAAAAAGACGTGTCCGATTTCAGTGGGGATGTGCAGACTGGGTTTATGACATTAAAGTATTTAGCCCTTAGTCTACGCAAAAATAATAATAATGATGATGATGGTATTTGTTAAGTGCTTACTATGTACCAAGCACTGTACTGAGCACTGCGGTAGATACAAGGTCATCAGGTTGTCCCACGTGGGGCTCACAGTCTTAATCCCCATTTTCCAGATGAGGTCACTGAGGCACAGAGACTTGCCCAAAGTCACACAGTTGACAAGTGGCGGAGCCGGGATTAGAACCCAGGACCTCTGACTCCCAAGCCCGGGCTCTTGCCACTAAGCCACGCAACTCCTACTTGATAGGCACCCCTCTCTCGGCCCCACCGCACTTACGTCCACATCTGTAAGGTCAGTTTGGACAGGGAACGTTTCTACTAACTGTGTTGTATTGTGTTCTCCCAAGCGCTCAGTACAGTCTCTAAACGCGGTAAGCACTCGGCAAACATCACTGACTGATTGATTGATTAGTGGGACAAGGATTGTGTCAAATCTGATAACAGTGTATCGACCCCCAGTGCTTGTCATTTTAGTAAGCGTGTAACAAATATCACAATTATCATTATTATTCTCTGTATCCAGATTCTCAGTTTCTTCAGATCGATTGACAGTTTCTCTCTCGGCAGAGTCCCCGTCTGAGGGTGAAAGCTGACAGACTGACAGATTGACACCCTCCCTCGGCAGAGTCCATGTTTGAAGGTGAGAGCTGACTGACAGACTCTCCCTCAATCTCTGAGGGTGACAGTGGACAGACTGAAACACTGACAGACTCTCCCTCATTCATTCATTCAGTTGCATTTATTGAGCACTTCCTGTGTGCAGAGCACTGTACTAAGCCCTTGGAAAGTACAATTTGGCAAGAAACAGGAACAATCCCTACCCAACAGGCTCACAGTCTAGAAGGGGGGAGACAGACAACAAAACAAGACAAGTGGACAGGCAACTCATCAGAGTCCCTGCCTAAGGGTGAGAGTTGACAGAGACCGACAGACTCTCCCTCATCAGAGTCTCCACCTGAGGGTGAGAGTTGACAGACTGACAGATTGACAGACTCTCCCTTTCAGAGACTCAAGGGTAAGAGTTGACAGACTGACAGACTGACAGACTCTCCCTTTCAGAGACTCCAAGGGTGAGAGTTGACAGACTGACAGATTGACAGACTCTCCCTATCAGAGACTCCAAGGGTGAGAATTGACAGACTGACAGATTCTCTGTCGTCGGAGACCCTGTCCGAGAGTGAGCGTTAAGAGAGTGAGAGCTGACCGACCCTCCCTTGTCCGAGTCCCTGTCTTAGGGTGAGAGTTGACAAACGGACAGATTGACAGGCTCTCCCTAGTCAAAATCCCTAAGGGCAAGAGATGACAGACTGACAGACTCTCCCTCATCAGAGTCACTGTCTGAGGGTGAGAGTTGACAGGCTGACAGGTTCTCCCTTGCCAGAGTCACCCATCTGAGGAGAGATGACAGACTGACAGACTCTCCCTATCAAAGACTCTGAGGTCGAGAGGTGACAGACTGACAGATTGACAGGCTCTCCCTCGCTAGAGTCACCCATCTGAGGAGGAGAGATGACAGACTGACAGACTCCCTATCAGAGACTCTGAAGGCGAGAGGTGACAGACTGACAGGCTCTCCCTCATCGGAGTCACCCATCTTAGGGTGACAGTTGACAGACCGACAGACTCTCCCTCATCAGACTCCCTGTCTGAGGGTGGGAGTTGACAGGCTGACAGATTGACGGGTTCTCCCTCGCCACAGTCGATTAGACTGTAAGCCCGTCAATGGGCAGGGACTGTCTCTATCTGTTGCCAGTTTGTACATTCCAAGTGCTTAGTACAGTGCTCTGCACATAGTAAGCGCTCAATAAATACTATTGAATGAATTCCCTACCAGAGACTCTGATGGCGAGAGGTGACTGACAGACTCTCCCTCATCGGAGTCACCCATCTGAGGGTGACAGTTGACAGACTGACAGACTCTGCCTATCAGAGACACTGAGGGCGAAAGGTGACAGATGACAGACTCTCCCTATCAGGGAATCTGAGGGCGAGAGGTGACAGACTGACGGATTGACAGGCTCTCCCTCGTCAGAGTCACCCATCTGAGGGTGAGAGTTGACAGACTGACAGCCTCTCCCTCAGAGTCCCTTTCTGAGGGTGGCAGTCGACAAACTGACTGACAGGCTGTCCCTCGTCACAGTCCCCTTCTGAGGGTGAGGGTTGACAGACTGACAGACACTCCCTTGTCAGAATCCCTGTCTGAGGGTGGGAGTTGACAGAAACTGACTGACTTTCCCTCACAGGAGTCCCCATCGGGGGACTCTCTGGGCCTCAGTTTCCTCATCTGGCAAATTGGGATAGAGACTGTGAGCCCCATGTGGGACATGGACTAAGTCCAATCTGCTTAACTTATATCTACCCCAGCATTTAGGACAGTTTCTGGCACATAGCAAGTGTGTAAATACCACATTTTCTTTTTTTAACAAATACCACAATTATCATTATCACTAGCCGGAAGGCAAATTAGCAACTACAACCAGCCCTGTTACAGTGCTCTTGCTTTAACGCTCTCCTGAAGCAGCAGTAGAACAATTTAACGCGGCACTACTTACAGCACACTCTCACTTCAGCCGACTGGACTGAGCGCCTAGTGCCCAGAACACTGTACTGAACGCTACGGAGAGTACAACACAAGCAAAAGATCCGTTCTTCGTCCTCAACGAGCTAGCACCCTAAAGGATGGCTGTTGGATGGTCCAAGGAAAAGCAGTGTGGCCTAGGGGATAGAACCCGGGCCCATGAGTCAGAAGGACTTGGGTTCTAATCCCGGCTCCACTACTGGTCTGCTGTGGGACGTTGGGCAAGTCACTTCACTTCTCTGTGCCTCGGTTACCTCATCTGTAAAATGGGGGTTATGACCGTGAGCCCTACGTGGGACAAAGACTGTGTCCAACATAATTATCTTGTATCTACCCCAGTACTGTGAGTACAGTGCCTGGCACATAGTAAGCACTTGACAAATACCTTTTAAAAAGGTTAAGTGACCTTGGGCCAACCACTTCACTTCTCTGTGCCTCAGTTCCCTCATCTGTAAAACAAGGATTAAGACTGTGAGCCCCATGTGGAGCAAAGATTGTGTCCAGTGTATTTAGCTTGTGCTTACTCCATTGCTTAGTACAGTGCCTGGCACCGAGTAAGTGCTTAATAATAATGTTGGCATTTGTTAAGAGCTTACTATGTGCCGAGCACTGTTCTAAGCGCTTAACAAATACCACAACAAAGGAGTTAAGTGTCCTTGGATGAGTCACTTCTCTGACCCTCTGTTACCTTATCTGTAAAATGGGGATTGAAATTGTGAGCCTCCAGTGGGACAAAGACTGTGTCCAACCCGATTACCTTGTACCTACCCTAGCGCTTAGTACAGTGCCTGGTACAGAGTAAACACTTAGATAGCATTAAAAAAAAAAATCATCTCATGGTTTTCCCCAGGCAACCCACTGCCCCAGTCAGGGATAGAAGCCAGGGATGGCTGGCGTTGAGTTCTGATTCAGCCTTGCTTAGGCTCACGGCCTTATTCCCTCTGCTGAGTAGAGGTTGTGTCGATGCTCCCCTAGCAAAGAAAGAACAGAGCAATTTTTTAATGATTTTTTTGTTAAGCACTTACTATGTGCCAGGCACTGGACTAAGCGCTGGGTTAATTCAAGTTAATCGGGTTAGACGCAATCCCTGTCCCACATGAGGCTCACAGTCTTCATCCCCATCTTACAAATGAGGGAACTGAGGCCCAGGGAAGTGACTTGCCCAAGATCACACAGCAGACAAGCGGCAGAGCCGGGATGAGAACCCAGGTCCTTCTGATCCAGACCTGGACCTTCTCCGCTATGCCACGCTGCTTCCCAATGGCTTGGGTTTTTTCCATTCTCCATAGGAAAAAAAACCCACTTTCATCACAAAATACAAGAAAATGCCTTTGCAAGACAATAGGAGATTCGCCAGGCTTCTAAAACAAAGAAAGTCAATTTCTCAGTTTGTTGACCCGTCAGGTTCTTAACCAGGATAGGAATAGCCAAGTTGGCAATCCCGCAGAAACCTCGAAAGGTGGGGGATGGAGCGGGGTGGGGATGGGGGGTGGGAAATCGAGCCCCCACGGAGGCCGCCTGGTATTAACTCGCTCCAGGGGTATGATCACCTCTCCCATCCTTTCATTCATGAGGATGATAATTGGGTTCTTCCGAACCCTAATCCAGGCTCAGCCGCGGAGTAATAGCTGATTTCCCCAAGCCCCCATCAGGGAAGATGTTGTAATCCTAAAAGGCTGAAAAGACGAGAGAGGTGGGATTCTGTTGGAATCAGTCTAATCCTCTACACACACGCACACGCTACCTTTCTTCCGTTCCGCTCCCTCTCTCTCCTTCGTCTGTCTTTCTCTCTGTTTCTCTCGCTCTTGAGAGCTTCTCGAGGGCAGGGATCGTGTCCGCTAACTCTAATGTACTTGCCCAAGTGTTTAGTACAGTGCTGTGGACACAATACGCTAAGCGCTTTTAAGGCAGGGATCTTGTCTACTAATTCTATTTAACTCAAACAATCGATGATATTTATTGAGTGCTTGCTGTGTGCACTCAAATTATCTCCCCCTCTAGGCTGTAAGCTCATTGTGGGCAGGGAATGTGTCTCTTTATTGCTCTATCGTACTCTCCCAAGTGCTTAGTACAGTGATCTGCGCACAATAAGCGTTCGTAGTTGGATAGAGCCAGGGCCTGGGAGTCAGAAGGTTCAGGAGTTCCAATCGTTCAGGAGTTCCAATCCTGGCTCCGCTACTCGTCTACTGTGTGACCCTGGGCAAGTCATGATGCCTGTTGACTTGTTTGGATGTCTGTCTCCCCACTTCTAGACTGGGGGCCCACTATGGGGCAGGATTGTCTCTCTTTGTTGCCGAATTGTACTTTCCAAGCACTTAGTACAGCGCTCTGCGCACAGCAAGTGCTCAATAAATACGACAATGAATGAACTTCTCTGGGCCTCAGTTTCCTCATCTGTAAAATGGGAATTGACACTGAGCCCCACGTGGTACAAGGGACTGTGTCCAACCCGATTTGCTGTATCCACCCCAGCGCTCAGTACAGTACCTGGCACGTAGTAAGCATTTAACAAATACCATAATTATTATTAATACCTCTGACTACAAAGTACTGTACTAAGCACTTGGGTGACTACAACAGAGGCAGGAGATATGTTCCCTGCCCACAGTGAGCTCCCAGATATCTAGTTCAGTGCTCTGCACATGGTGGGAGCTCAGTAAATGTTATCGATGATTACAAGCTGGCCCTTGTGGTGACAGGACGAAGAGAGGAGTTGGCGAGATTTTCAGTCAGCCCTCTTTGAAAGCCTAAATCTGGGAGAAGAATTCCCCCTTTCTTCTGAAGTTTGATCTAGGCTCAAAGGAAAGGCAATTTTATTTAAAGAACATTTAAAGGGGACCTTTTAGCTCATCGTTTTGATCTTCCCCGCCCCACTGTCAAAAATGGAGTCGCTGCTCTTCTGTGGCAAATCAAATCCCAAATTTGGCGTCAGATGGGCCATGCCCTCCAGGGTTGGTACACGATATGGACGGCAACGATGTCGGTATTGGTATTTGTTAAGCTCTATGTACCAAGAACTGCTCTAAGCACTGGTTAAGCACTTCCTATGTGTCAAGCACTGTTCTAAGCGCCGGGGTAGATAGGAGCTAGTCGGGTTGGATCCAGTTCCTGTCCCACCTGGGGCTCCCAGTCTTAATCTCCATTCTACAGATGAGGTCACTGAGGCCCAGAGGAGTGAAGTGACTTGCCCAAGGTCACACAGTAGACAAACGGCAGAGCCGGGATTAAAACGCAGGTCCCGATTTAGAGGCCAGTTTTCTAGCCACTAGGCCGTGTTGCTTCAGGGAAGGAACACAGGCATTCAATCCCCACCTGGCAGATGAGAAAACCAAGGCACAGGGAAGTGAAGTCACACGGCAGAAGAGCAGCAGAGCCAGGACTAGAACCCAGGCCCCCCGACTCCCAGGCCCGGGCTCTTTCCTCTTTCCGCCTTGCTTCTAACTCTGCTTAAACAACCCAGTTTGCCTCCCTGAGCTACCACACAGATATGTCATTTTAATTCCTGAGTGAAGAAGCCTCCATTCATTCGCATCAAACCCAATTTTTAATTAAATATAGCCCTGCTATTATTACACCTGGAAAATCTAAAGAGAATTCAGAGAGAAAGAGGGCAGGGAAGGAAGAAATGTGGCCACAATGAGAATCAGCACAAATTCTCCTCACACCGTAAGAGCCGGATCACCTATAAAATAATGAAAATAAACTGCGGGATAAAATAGGGCAGATCTAATTAAGATAGAGTTGACGTTCACGGACATTGTTTCTCAGAGCCAAAGGATTTTCATATCCCGAGTTAACCGAAAATTACATCTCAACAAAAGGAAACAGCTGCGTGTATTTTTAAATATAAAATAGTTAAGCATTCAAATATTAAAATCTCAAAAAATGGCTACTCCACTCTCCTTGCTTTTCACAGGGAAACTATAATAGTGACAATTGTCCGGTCACAGAGGCAAGTGTCCGGTTATTCTGTTAGCACTTGATGGGTTCTTGACTTTGGCAATTTCCAAAATTAGTCTCCAACATCTCTAAATTGATTACTTATTATTGGTAACTATTTCTCCATCCAATCTTCATTGATAAGAGTCAGTGCTCAACACAAGAACAATAATAATAATCACTGCGGTATTTGGTAAGTGCTTACAGATAAGCAGCACGGTATAGAGGATAGAGCCCAGGCCTGGGAGTCGGAAGGTCATGGGTTCTAATTCCGGCTCTGCCACTTGTTGTCTGTGTGACCTTGGGCAAGTCACTTCACTTCTTTGGGCCTCAGTTACCTCATGTGGAAAATCGGGATTGAGACAGTGAGCCCCATGTGGGACAGGGACCGTGTCCGACCCGATCTGCTTGTACCCACCCCGTTGCTTAGTACGGTGTCTGGCACACAGTTAAGCGCCTAACAAATACTTTCATTATTATTACTATGTGTCAAGCACTGTTCTAAGCACTGGGGAAGACACGGTTCAGGAACGGTCCTTGACCCCCCTCAGGGCTCGCAGTCTAGGTAGGAGGGAGAACAGGGGTTGGATCCTCATTTTACAGATGAGGTAATGTAGGCCTTGAGAAGTGAAAGGACTTGCTCAAGGTCACACAGCTAGTATTGGAACCCAGGTCCTCTGACTTCCAGGCCCGGGCTCTTTCCGCTAGCCACGCCGCTCCTCGTCACTTTCGTGCTCAACAAACACCACCGCTGGTCCGACTCGTGCAGGAGAAAAGGAAAGAGCGACTAGATGACGGACAGCCATCTGTGCTTCTCTCGGATCCTCCGATACAAGTTCAGCAGGTTGGACACCGTCCCTGTCCCACCTGGGGCTCACCGTCTTCATCCCCATTTTATAGATGAGGGAACTGAAGCCCAGGGAAGTGAAGTGACTTGTTCCCTTCCTCTTGCCCTGTTCTGTCTTGGAGTCACATCGCTGACCCTAGCCAGGCTGAAGGAAGCAAACACCCCTTCTCAAACACACACAAAACCCCGAGTTGGGGGTGGGGAAGGTGAAAGTTTGGGAGGTGTCCATTACGTTCTAAACTCTTTCATCTAGCTTAGGTAGAAGCAAAATGGTCTGGGCTCTGGCATTAGCTCCCTTCTTTACAGACCATCGCTCCCTCTAAGCAGTTCTTCTGTCTCTAAACCTGCTTGATTATCTTCCAACCACCTTAAATGAACAAGAGTAACTCCTGGGACTAGAGAGTTCCTAGGAGTGGTAGAAGACCAAGGAATGGAATATGATACACCTTCAGGCCTGGACTCCATTTTGTCTGGCCAAGCCGCCACTTATTAATAATAATAATGGGATTTGTTAAGCACTTAATTATGTGTCGGGCAACATACTAAGCGCTGGGGTGGATACAAGCAGATTGGGTTGGACACAGTCCCTGTCCTATGTGGGGCCCAGTCCCAATCCCCATTTTACAGATGAGGGAACTGAGGCCCAGAGAAGTGACTTGCCCACAGCCACACAGCAGTCAAATGGCAGATTCGGGATTAGAACCCATGACCTTCTGACTCCCAGGCCCAGGTTCCATCCACTACACCATGCTGTTTCTCGTTTACCCAAAGCGGGCGCAACCCCTATACTCCCCTCCTTCCTTTCATCCTGTCCTAAATGTCTGCCTTATCAGGGAGCTCGGCGTGCCAATAATAATGACCCATAATAATAATAATGACAGCATTTGTTAAGTGTTTACTATGTGCCAAGCACTGCTCTAAGCACTAGGGGAGACATGAGGTTATCAGGTTGTTCCAGGTGGGGCTCAGAGTCTTAATCCCCATTTTACAGATGAGGTAACTGAGGCCCAGAGACGTGAAGTGACTTGCCCAAGATCAAAAAGCAGACAAGTGGCAGAGCTGGAATTAGAACCCAGCTCCTCTGACTCCCAGGCCCAGGCTCCATCCATTAGGCCATTCATAATTATAGTATTTGTTAAGCGCTTACTATATGCCAAGCACTGGGGTAGATACAGAGTAATCAGGTTGTCCCATGTGGGGGTCACAGTCTTAATCCCCATTTTATAGATGAGGTCACTGAGGCCCAGGGAAGTGAAGCGACTTGCCCGAGGCCACACAGCAGACAAGTGGTGGAGCCGGGATTAGAACCCACGTCCTCTGACTCCCAAGCCCGGGCTCTTGCCACTAAGCCACGCTGCTTCCCCCCCGCCCCCCCACTACTCTTGCAGGATGCTGATGAGGGTCAGATCCAACTGGAACCTTCCAGAAAACCCTCATCAAACCCTCCCTAAGCAGTTTTAAAAAAATGGTATTTGTTAAGTGCTTACTGGGTGTCAAGCACTCTTCTAAGTGCTAAGGAAAATATTAGTTTATCAGGTTGGGCAGAGTCCTTGTCCTATGTGGGGCTCACTCTCTAAATTGGAGAAAGGAGGGTTTTACAGATGAGGTAACTGAGACCAGAGGAAAGACATGACTTGCCCAAGGTCACCCAGCAAGCAATTGGCAGAGTGGGGATTAGAACCCAGGTCCTCTGGCTCCCAGGCCCGCGCTCTATCCACAAGGCCATGCTGTCTCACGCTAATCCCACCTTCTCCCCCCCAGTAATGACCTCCCACCAAGATCAAGTCCTGTTCCTTACTCTGCAAAGCATTAAAAATCAACCTAACTCTGCCAGGTCCCTTCTCAGGATGGCACCGGGAGAGTTTCCAGTCGTCTACCAGTCTCTGCTACGGGAGGGAGAGTCAAGCGGAGGCCCGTCCGGTCCATTCCCAGCTCGGCCGGTGGCTAGCGAGGGGCAGACCGTCGGCTACAAGTCAAAACTCCCCTGTGCCGGGCAACAACGGCCCGGGAGAGAGTCGAGGGCGGAGACTCAAGTTGACCGCTCGGAAGGCGGCGACGGTCAACCGTTTCCGGATTTTTCCCAAGAAAACTCTATGGATCCACTCCCGGAACGATGGCAGACGGAGAGCAGGGCGCTGTGGGAGAGATGTGTCCATGGCGTCGCGATGAGCGGGAGACGACTTGCTGACGTTAGATAAATAAGACAAATTTACCGGTAATGTAATCCCACCTCCACCACTTGTCTGCGGTGTGACCTTGGACAAGTCACTTCACTTCTCTACCACCTCGGTTTCCTCATCTGTAAAATGGGGATTGAGACCATGAGCACCCCCCGTGAGACAGGGACTGTGTCCAACCCGATTTGCTTGTATCCACCCCAGAGGTAGCGCTTAAATCCCATAATTATTATTAAGGTAGGTCTTTGGGATGTCATATGGCATCGGTGGCGGAGATGGGATGGGGTCAGAGCCGGCGACTCCTTCCTTGAAAGAGTGAACGAGGAAGAAAGAAGGGAAAGGGAAGAGAAAGCAGGAGGGTTGAGAAGGAAAACAGTGGATTGGATAAGGTTGAGAGACAGAGGATGTGGGTTCTAATCCCGGCTCCGCCACTTGTCTGCCGCGTGACCTGGGGCAAGTCACTGACCCCTCTCCCACATCCTCCCCCTTAGCCCGGAACTCCCTCCCCCTCCGTATACACCAGACCCCCACTCTCTCCCCTCCTTTAAAGCCTCACAGAAGTCACATCTCCCGCAAGAGGCCTTCCCCGATTAAGCCCTCTCCCTCCTGTGTCATCTATCTTGGATCTGTGACCGTCAGACATTTGGCATTGGCCCCGCAGCACATAAATACTTAAGAAAAGGCACGGGCCGGGAGTCAGAAGGATGTATCAGGCAAAACCTTTTGTTTACTAATCAAGTTAGCAAGCAAAAAACTCCTCACTCGGCTTCCACCACGCTGTCCATCCCCTGGCCCCCTCCTCCCTCACCTCCCTTCTCTCCTTCTCCATCGCAGCCCGCACACTCCGCTCCTCGGCCGCCGCTCACCTCTTCACTGTCC
Source organism: Ornithorhynchus anatinus (assembly GCF_004115215.2). Classification (NCBI taxonomy): domain Eukaryota; kingdom Metazoa; phylum Chordata; class Mammalia; order Monotremata; family Ornithorhynchidae; genus Ornithorhynchus; species Ornithorhynchus anatinus. Next base: position 68,264,158 of record NC_041735.1, read on the forward strand.
CCTGCTCACACCCGGCCGGCCGTCGACCCCTGGCCCACGTCCCACCTCTGACCTGGAACGCCCTCCCTCCTCACCTCCACCAAACTCTCTTCCCCTCTTCAAAGCCCTACCGAGAGGTCACCTCCTCCAGAAGGCCTTCCCACACTGAACCCTCCCTTTCCCTCTGCTCCTCCTCCCCTCCCCGTCGCCCCGACTCCCTCCCTCTGCTCTACCTGCCCCCCACAGCACTTGTGTCTATTTGTATGTGTTATTTTATGTATTTTATTAATGATGCATATATATCTAATTCTATTTATTTGTATTGATGCTATTGATGCCTGTCTACTTGTTTCGTTTCGGTGTCTGTCTCCCCCCTTCTAGACCGTGAGCCCGGTGTCGGGTAGGGACTCTCTCTGTTGCCAAATTGTCCTCTCCCAAGCGCTTAGTCCAGTGTTCTGCACACAGTAAGCGCTCAATAAATACTACTGAACGAATGAAAGGTCACGTGTTCTAATCCCCGCTCCCGCCGCTTGCCTGCTGGGTGGCCTTGGGCAAGTCACTTTACTTCTCTGGGCCTCAGTTCCCTCATCTGTAAAATGGGGATTGAGAGAGTGAGCCCCACGTGGGGCAGGGGATCTGTCCGAACTTAATTTACTTGTAGCCACCCCAGCGCTTAGTACAGTGGCTGGCATATAGTAAGCACTTAAATGCCATAATTATCATCATTATTATTATTGTCTCCTCTGCTAAACAGTAAGATCATTGCAGACAGGGAACGTGTCTACCTACTCAGCTGTACTGTACTCTTCCAAGCTTTGAGTATAGTGCTCTGCCCACAGCGAGCACTCAACTTCCATTGATTGATTGAGTGGGAAAAGTCCTTTTTAAAAGCAAAATTCACATCCAGGAGAAGAGGCCTGTAACTGGCTCCTGTAGCCACCAGATGTCACCCCCGGATCAATGATATTCACCTAAATTCAAAATATATTGGTTCTTTCATTGCAGTCGTTCAGTTAATCGCATTTATTGAGCCCTTACTGAGTGCAGGACACTGGGCTAAACGCTTGGGAGAGAACGACAGAACAATCAACAGATATATTCCCTGCCCACAACGAGCTTAGAGTCTGCCACTTGTCAGCTGTGTGACTGTGGACGAGTCACTTCACTTCTCTGGGCCTCAGTTCCCTCATCTGTAAAATGGGGATTAAGACGGTGCGCCTCACGTGGGACAACCTGATTACCCTGTATCTCCCCCAGCGCTTAGAACAGTGTTCTGCACATAGCAAGCACTTAACAAATACCAACATTATTATTATTATTAGAGCGGGAGACGGCATTAATAGGAATAAACTACAGATATGTAGGCAAGTGCTGTGGGGCTGGGATGAATGAGTAAATAATTTAGCCATGAATAAAGGGAGCAAGTCAGGGCGACGCAGAAGGGAGTGGAAAAAGAGGAAAGGGGGTGCTTAGCCCGGGAAGGTCTCTTGGAGGAGATGGGCCTTCGATAAGGCTTTGAATAATAATATTGGTATTTGTTAAGCGCTTACTACGTGCAGAGCACGGTTCTAAGCGCTGGAGGAGATACAGGGTCATCGGGTTGTCGCACGTGAGGCTCACAGTCTTAATCCCCATTTTACAGATGAGGTAACTGAGGCACAGAGAAGTTAAGTGACCTGCCCACAGTCGCACAGCTGACAAGTGGCAGAGCGGGGATTTGAACCCATGACCTCTGACTCCCAAGCCCGGGCTCTTTCCACCGAGCCACGTTCCTTCTCTTGAAGGGGGGGGAGGAGGATTGTCCATCAGATATGAGGAGGCAGAACGTGGGCAAGAGGTCGGGGGCGAGATAGACGAGATGAAGGCCCGGTGAGAAGGTTAGCATTAAAAGGGGTGAAATGTGTGGACTGGGTTATCTATTTATTTATATTAAAGTCTGTCTTCCCCTCTAGACCGTGAGCTCGTTGTGGGCCGGAACGTGTCTACTGTTACACTGTACTCTCCCAAGTGCTGAGTACAGTGCTTTGCACACACTTGAGCGCTTAAATTCCAGTGAATAAATAATAATAACAACGGTATTTGTTAAGCACTTACTACCTACCAAGCACTAGTCTAAGCGTGTTGGGGTAGACACAAACTCATCAGGTTGGACGCGGTCCCTGTCCGGCACAGAGCTCATGGTCTTCATCCCTATTTGAGAGATGAGGGAATCGAGGCCCAGGAAAGTGAAGTGACTTGCCCGAGGTCACACAGCAGACAGGTTGGGGAATTGGGATTAGAACCAAGGTCACTCATTCCTTCAATAGTATTTATTGAACGCTTACTATGTGCAGAGCACTGGACTAAGCGCTTGGAATGGACGATTCGGCAACAGAGAGAGACAAGCCCTGCCCATTGATGGGCTCTGACTCCCAGGCCACGGCTCTATCCACTCTGCCGTGCTGTTTTACAGGTGGGCAAGAAAGAATCTCTCTTTGTAATAAATTTGTATTAAAAAAAAGTTCTAGTCTATCTGTAGCTAATGAGATGTTCATCCCCTTGAGTCTATTTATTGCTATTGTTCTTGTCTGTCTCCCCCGATTAGACTGTAAGCCCGTCATAAGGCAGGGACTGTCTCTATCTGTTCCCTATTTGTTCATTCCAAGCGCTCAGTACAGTGCTCTGCACATAGTAAGCGCTCAATAAATACTATTGAATGAATGAATGAATATTTATAAAATGGCATCCCTTAGAAAATCGTGACAAAGATGGAAGAATGAATTTTCAGAGAGGACTGTAGGCTTCCAAACTCAAGTGCTAAGAAGAAAAATTGAGAACAAAAACCACAAAAATCAGGGGCCGATTTAAGGAAATGCAGCTGGAGAAGCAGCGTGGGCTAATGGGAGTCAGAGGACCTGGGTTCTAATCCCAGCCTTAACCCTTGTCTGCTGTGTGACCTTGGTTAAGTCACTTCACTTCCTCCCGTGCCTCAGTTCCCTCATCTGCAAAATGGAGATTAAATCCTCTTCCCCCCAACATATCGTGAGTCTTATGAGGGACAAAGACTGGGTCCAACCTGATCATCTTGTATCTACCCCAAGCAGCGTGGCTCAGTGGAAAGGGAACGGGCTTTGGAGTCAGGGGTCATAGGTTCAAATCCCAGCTCTGCCACTTGTCAGCTGTGTGACTGTGGGCAAGTCACTTAACTTCTCTGGGCCTCAGTTACCTCATCTGGTAAAATGAGGATTAAGACTGTGAGCCCTACGTGGGACAACCTGATTCCTTTGTGTCTACCCCAGCACTTAGAACAGTGCTCTGCACATAGTAAGCGCTTAACAAATACCAACTTTATTATTATTAGTAGTAATTAAATAGTATTTATGAAAAAGCAATTCTCTATCTAGTAATAAAGGTATTTCTTGACCGCCCAATGAGTGCAATGCACTGTTCTAAACTCAAGACTCACCTGCTGCCCATAATGACCTTCCATTCTAATGGGGAAGACGGACATAAAACACAGGCCTCACGGATACAGCCCAGCCTGGCAGTCAGAAGGACCTAATCTCCACCCCGTGACTGCTCCGATGGACGGCTTAATAATAATAGTAATGAAGAAGGCGTTTGTTAAGCGCTTACAATGTGCCAATCACCGTTCTAAGCACTGGGGGAGATACAAGTTAACCAGCTTGGACAAAATCCTCTGTGCCACATGGGGCTCACAATCTTAATCCCCATTTTTTACAGATGAGGGAACTGAGGCCCAGAGAAGCGAAGTGACTTGCCCAAGATCACACAGCCATGTGGCAGAGCCCCCCTTCCCCTCCCCTCAGCACTCTGCTCATTTGTACATATTATCACCCTATTTATTTTGTTAATGAGGTGTATTATCTTCTTGATTCTATTTATCTTGATGATGCTGTCTTGTTTCTGTTTTGTTCTGTTTTGCTCTGCCATCTGTCTCCCCCGTTCGTGAGCCCGTCATTGGGCAGGGACGGTCTCTATCTGTTGCCGAATTGTCCATTCCAAGCGCTTAGTCCAGTGCTCTGCACATAGTAAGCGCTCAATAAATACTATTGAATGAATGAACATAGTAAGCGCTTAACCAATGCCATGATGATGATTATTATTATTATTCGAAGTTGTGGGGTGAGCTTCAAAGGCACAATTATCACTGGAAAAGGTGAAGGTGGAAAGAGGCTATTTGGAAGCCACCGGACATAAGGCAGGACAACTGAAGCTGAAAATAGCATTTCTTCAGGGAAGTAACATGCGCTGGGGCGGACTGACTTGCAGAGCTAAAGGGTTGATTCACCGGCGACATTTTTCCACTCTTGTCGAATTCCCCAAAGACTCTGAAGCAACGATGAGAGTCCCGAACTTGAATAAAGAATGTCGACTTGGGGCAGAGATAGGGAAAGACGCTCAAACTGTGTCTAGAGTACATGGTGTGTGAGAGCAGGAAGTTCAGAGGGAATTTTTTTATGGTATCTGTTGAGCGCTTACTACGTGCTGGGGTAGATTCAAGTTAATCACATTGGACACAGTCTTTTTCCCACATGGGAACACCATTTTAATCCCTATTCATTCATTTAATAGTATTTATTGAGCGCTTACTATGTGCAGAGCACTGGACTAAGCGCTTAGAATGGACAATTCGGCAACAGAGAGACCATCCCTGGCCAGTGACGGGCTCACGGTCTAATCGGGGGAGACGGACGGACAAAAACAAGACATCTTACAGATGAGTTAAGCGAGGCCCAGAGAAGTGAAGTGGCTTGGCCCAAGGTCACATAGCAGGGACGTGGTGGAGCCAGGATTAGAACCCAGGTCCTTCTGACTCCCAGGCCTCTGCACTATCCCCTAGGCCAAGCTGCTTCTCAAATCTTGAGAAGCTTCTTGAGAAGCAGCGTGGCTCAGTGGAAAGAGCCCGGGGTTGGGAGTCAGAGGTCATGGGTTCAAATCCTGGCTCTGCCGCCTGTCAGCTGTGTGACTGTGGGTGAGTCACTTCACTTCTCTGGGCCTCAGTTCCCTCATCTATTAAATGGGGATTAACTGTGAGCCTCACGTGGGACGACCTGATTACCCTGTATCTACCCCAGCGCTTAGAACAGTGCTCCGCACAAAGTAAGCGCTTAACAAATACCAACATTATTATTATTAAATAATTACAGCCTGCCAAGAATGCTGCCACTGAGAAAATTTTACCAAGGGGAATAACGTCATAATAATGAATAATAGTGGTGCTTGTTAAGCGCTATGTGCCAAGCACTGTACTAAGTGCAGGGGTAGACAGAAGATCATCAGGGCCCTGGTTCGATCCTGGGTTTTGGCAAGGTGTTCTTGGAAAGCTGCGTGGCCTACGGAAAAGCACGGACCTTGGTTCTGACCTCGGTTCTCCCACTTGTCGGGTAACTCACTTGGCCCTGGATTCCCAGTTTATCTCATCCTAGATCACTGAGAAAACCCCAAATAGAGTCTTTGGGAGAGATTAATTCTTCAAAGCTTGCCAACCCCCTTTCGCTTATTCCAATCAATGCTATTGGAGTGCTTACCGTGTGCAGAGCACTGTACAAAGCCCTGGGGAGAGGACAGTAGAGTTAGGAGACACAGGCCCGGCCCTTAAGAGTTTCCAGTCTAATGGGAGGAGCCAGGTTTGAAAATAAAATGACCGAAGTAGAGGACGGAATAATGGATTCTGGAAATGGTATAATAAATACCATTATTATGGTAGTTGTTAAGCACGTACTATGTGCCAGTCCTCAAAAAATATGATTGAATGAACTTCTTTGTGCCTCGGTTCCCCCTCCTGCTTAGACTGTGAGCCCCATGTGGGAAGGGGACTGTCCAACCTAATTAACTTCTATCTACCCCAGCACTTAGAACACAGTGTTTGACGTGTCGTAAGCATTTGATAAATACAAAAGAAAAGAATGCTTCTTTAACCTCCCCCCTACAACTTTCCACTTTTTTCCGGCCGCTTCATGTATGTGCATCATTAATCATTAATCGTTTATTTATATTAATGTCCATGTCCCCTGACTTGCTCCCTTGACTCTTCCCCCTCCCAGCCCCACAGCCCTTGTGTACATATCTGTCATTTATTTACTTATATTAATGTCTGTCTCCCCCCATCTGGACTATAACGATGCGCATTTCCTGTAACCCAAGCACTCCATAAGGGATAGAGCCCAGGCCTGGGAGTCAGAAGGTCATGGGTTCTAATCCTGCCTCTGCCACTCATCTGCTGCGTGTCCTTGGGCAAATCACTTCTCCGCCTCAGTTCCCTCATCGGCAAAATGGGGAGTGAGACTGTGAGGCCCTACGTGGGACAGGGACTGTGTCCAACCCCATTTGCTTGTATCCACCCCAGTGTTTGGCACACAGTAAGCACTTAAAAAAATTACAATTGTTATTCTTATCATCTCAGGGCTCCTACCTTCTGCAAAGAGGTCACTAGTCCACTCCCGGAGGTGACCTACATAGAAGACCACGATGGAGCAATCCCTCCTTCAACTGGCTCCTTCAGCCTGGTGTTCTTCATTCGCTCCTCGGACACGTCGTCCTTTCCTCCAAGCCGCATGTACTGATCAATCCCTCCCAAGTCAATCGGAGCAGGTAATAATTCATTCAATCGTATTTATTGAGCGCTTACTTTGTGCAGAGCGCTGTTCTAAGCGCTGGGATAGATACAAGGTGATCAGGTTGTCCCACACGGGGCTCACAGTCTTCATCTCCGTTTTACAGATGAGGGTAACTGAGGCACAGAGATGTTAGAGAAGCAGTGGGGCTCAGTGGTAAGAGCCCGGGCTTGGGAGTCAGAGGTCAAGGGTTCAAATCCCAGCTCTGCCACTTGTCAGCTGTGTGACTGTGGGCAAGTCACTTCACTTCTCTGGGCCTCAGTTCCCTCATCTGTAAAACAGAACAGTGCTCTGCACATAGTAAGCGCTTCACAAATACCAACATTATTATTATTATTATTATTAAATGATTTGCCCAAAGTCACACAGCTGACAAGTGGCAGAGTGGGGATTCCCTGTATCTCCCCCCAGCACTTAGAACAGTGCTCTGCACATAGTAAGCACTTAACAAATACCAACATTATTATTATTATTAATCCAAGAGGAAGGGGAGGAGGAGAAGGGGAGGGAAATAAACCTGATGGAGCAAAATAAGGAGGAACGGACGAAAATCCTTCCCTCTTTCTAACTTCCTCCTGGTCAATTCTCTCTCTGTTGCTGGATGTTGATTAGCCAAGAGTTTATCACCCACATGGAGGGAATTTCTGATAATGGCCACACCTGCACTGCATAAGTAATCAGTCTATCAAGCACAATGACTCTCCCCGTTTTCAAAGCCTTATTGAAGGCCCATCTCCTCCAAGAGGCCTTCCATGACTGTGCCCTCCTCTCCTCTTCTGCGTTGCTCCGACTTGCTCCCTTTGCTCTTCCCCTGTCCCACACCACTTATATCATATCTGTAATTCATTTATTTCTGTGAATATCCATCTCCCTTCATCTAGACCGTAAGCTTTTTGTGGATGGGGAATGTGTCTGTTGTTGTATCGTACTCTCCCAAGCGCTTAATGAATTCAACTGAGTGAATGAATATTTATTGCGGATGCGTGCAAAGCATTGTACTAAGCCCTTGGGGGAGGAGAATATAACAGAGTTGAAAGACACGTTCACTGCCAACAGTGAGCTTAAAGTCTGGAGACTGTATTAATCATCGATCAATCAGTCGATGGTATTTATTGAGCAGTCGAGAAGCAGCGTGGCCCACTGGGTAGATCCTGGGCATCAGTAGGAGCTGAGTTCTAATCCCAGTTCTGCCACCTACCTGCTGTGTGACCTTGGGCAAATCACTTCACTTCTTTATGCCTCAATTCTCTCATCTGGAAAATGGGGCTTGAGGTTGTGAGCCCTATGTGGGACAGGGACTGTGACCCACCCCATTTCCTTGTAGCCACCCCAGCACTTAGTACAGTGCCTGGCACATAATAAGTACATAACAAATGCCATAGTTACTGTGAGCCAGTTGTTGGGTAGGGATCCTCTTTATTTGTTGCTAAATTGCACTTTCCAAGCACTTAGTACAGTGCTCTGCAGAGTAAGCGCTCAATAAATACAATTGAATGAGTGAACAGAGATGATAGGCATGTTCCCTGCCCATAATAAGTTTAAAAACTAGAGAATAATAACAGACTGCCTGGGCCCTTCGGACCTGGCTAGCTCGTGAGTCCGTTGTCGGGCAGGGATTGTCTCTATCTGTGGCCGAATTGTCCATTCTAAGTGCTTAGTCCAGTGCTCTGCACACAGTAAGTGCTCAATAAATACGATCGATTAATCGATTGATGTGTCCCACTTCCAGAGTACAAATTCCCACACAGACGTAACCCTTCCCTCCAGGAACTGCCCTTCCCCTCCCCACCAAGTCCTTTATTGATTATGGATCATATCCCTGGGTGGATTCTGATGCAGGCCTTCAGCTGACTCTCTCCTAGGATGGCCTTCAGCCTGGCCATAATAATAATAATAATAGCTATGGAATTAAAGTGCTTACGATGTGCCAAGCACTGTTCTAAGCACTGGGGTAGATACAAAGTAATCAGGTTGTCCCACATGGGGCTCACGGTCTTAAACCCCATTTTACAGATGAGGTCACTGAGGCGCAGAGAAGTTAAGTGACTTGCACAAGGTCACACAGCAAGCAATTGGCAGAGCCGGGATTAGAACCCAAGTCCTTCTGACCTCCAGGCCCAGGCAACTGGATTGGTTGAAATGATTGGTCGATTTTCCTTCTTTTCATGGTGTTTGTTAAGTGCTTACTATGTGTCAAACACTATTCTAAGGGCTGGGGGAGGTACAAGGTTATTAGTTTGGAAAAGTTCCGGTCCCGTGTGGAGCTCACAGTCTAAGCAGGAGGGAAAACATGATGGTGATGTTGGTATTTGTTAAGCGTTTGCTATGTGCCGAGCACTGCTCTAAGCGCTGGGGCAGATACAGGGTCATCAGGTTGTCCCACATGAGGCTCACAGTCTTAATCCCCATTTTACAGATGAGGATACTGAGGCACCGAGAAGTTGTGACTTGCCCAAAGTCACCCAGCTTACAGGTGGCGGAGCAGGAATTAGAACCCATGACCTCTGACTCCTAAGCCCGGGCTCTCTCCACTGAGCCACGCTGCGTCTCAATTTATCCCCTTTTTACGGCTGTGGAAAGTGAGGCAGAGAGAAGTGAAGTGACTTGCCCAAGGTCACACAGCAAGCAAGTGGAAGAGGCCGAATTAGAACCCAGGTCCTTCTGACCCCCAGGCCCATGCTCTATCCATTAGGCCAGACTTCTCACAGCCAAAAGCCTCGAGTCTGAAGTCAGACAACCGTGGAATCGATAGGAGGGGTAGGGAGTGAGAAGCAGAGTGGCTTAGCACATAGCCCATGGGCCCGGGAATCAGAGGACCTGGGTTCTAATTCTGCTGTCACCTATCCACTGTATGACCTTGGACAAGTCAGTTCACTTCTCTGGGCCTCAGTTAGCTCATCTGTAAAATGGGGATAAAGGCCATGAGCCACCCGTGGGACAGGGACTGCGTCCAACCCCATTACCTTGTAACTACCCCAGTGTTTAGTTCAGTGACTGGCACAAAGTCAGCACTTAACAAATATCCTAAAAGAACGTGTCCCTCACCGGGATTTCATTTTGGGCAGTTTTTATGTACTCTTTTATTTCAGTGTGGGACATGGGCCAATCCCCGCTCCATCACCTGTCCGCTGTGTGACCTTGGGCAAGAGAAGTAAGAATAATTATAATAATAACATTGGTATTTGTTAAGTGCTTATTATGTGCAAGGTACTGTTCTAAGCGCTGGGGGCATACAAGGTGATGAGGTTGTATTTGTTAAGTGCTTACTATGTGCAGAGCACTGTTCTAAGCGCTGGGGTAGACACAAGGGAATCAGGTTGTCCCACGTGGGGCTCACAGTCTTAATCCCCATTTTACAGATGAGGCACAGAGAAGTTAAGTGACTTGCCCACAGTTACACAGCTGACAAGTGGCGGAGCAGGGATTCGAACCCATGACCTCTGACTCCAAAGCCCGTGCTCTTTCCACTGAACCACGCTGCTTCTCTACACGTGAGGCTCACAGTTTTAATCCCCATTTTCCAGATGAGGTCACTGAGGCCCAGAGAAGTGGCTTGCCCAAAGTCACACAGCTGGCAAGCAGCGGAGCGGAATTCAAACCCATGACCTCTGCCTCCCAAGCCCGGGCTCTTTCCACTGAGCCACGCTGCTTTTCTAAGTTAAGTGACTGGCAGCAAAGTCACACAGCCACTTGCCAGCTGTGTGACTTTGGGCAAGTCACTTCACTTCTCTGGGCCTCGGTTCCCTCCTCTGTAAAATGGGGATTAAGACTGTGAGCCCCAAGGGAGACAATCTGATTACCTCATATACGCCCCCAGCGCTTAGAACAGTGCTTTGCACATAGTAAGCGCTTAACAAATACCATCATTATTTATTATTCGGGGAAGCAGCGTGGCTCAGTGGAAAAGAACGGTGCTCGGCACCTAATAAGCGCTTAACAAATACCAACATTATTATTATTCTCTGGGCCTCAATTCCCTCATTTGTAAAATGGGGCTGAAGACTGTGAGCCCCACGTGGAACAACCTCCTTATATCTACCCCCAGCGCTGAGAATAGTGCTTGGCACCAGGTAAGCGCTTAAAAATACATTAAAAAGTCATTTCTCTGGGCCTCAGTTCCCTCATCTGCAAAATGGGGATGAAGACTGTGAGCCCCACGTGGGACAGGGACTGTATCCAAGCTGATTAGGTTGTCTCCATCCCACCGTTTAGTACAGTGCTTGGCACGTGGTAAGGGATTAAATACCACAATTTTATTTTGATGATGATGATAGTGACTATGGTGACTAAACAATTAGCTGACTAATGGCGAGGCTCAGGGCGCTGGCCCTACCGCGCAGGCGCACCGCTTGCCGCGCAGGCGCACCGGCCGGGTGTCGAGACCGGCCCGCGTCCCCGGCGCACGCGCACAGTGGCCTCCATTTTCCCCTAGGGCGGGGGACGTAGGCGGGTCCCTCGCGTGATTGACGGGCGGACCGAGCCCTGGAGGGCGGGGCCTTCTCCGTCCCGACCAATCCTGTCTCCAGGTGGGCGGGGCCGGGTCACGAACCGACCAATCCCGTCTCCCGCCCTCGTCGCCTCCGAGAAGAGAGCCGGACTCTCGGCTGCGCCCCCTGCCGAGAGGCCGAAGGGGTGCCGGGGAGGGAGATGGTTGCGCAGGCGCCCGGTGGGGGGGCGGGATAGAAGGGGCGGCCGGCGTTACGGGATTGGAGGAGATGGATGTCACTCAAACGCGTTGCTGGGAGACTGCCCCCTCCCTGACACGTCCACCTGCTTGCTGCACCTGTCTTTCCTGTGGGATGAGGAAATTCTGGGAATTGCACCGTTCTCTGGTGGGACAGGACACACAACAAAAGGAGGAGCGGGAAAAAAGTCCTGCCAATATTTACTGAGCTCCTATTCTCCCCTCTCCTCCACATCTCCTCCAAGAGGCCTTCCCTGACTGCACCCTCCTTTCCTCTTCTGCATTCTGCAATCCCTTTATTCAACCCCCCTCACCCAGCTCCACTTTATTCAATTCTCTTTATTAAGTGCTTACTGTCTTCAGAGCAGTGTACTATGCGCTTGGGAAAGTACAATACAACAATATACAGACATTCATTCATTCAATAGTATTTATTGAGCACTTACTATGTGCAGAGCACTGTACTAAGCTCTTGGAATGGACAATAGGGCAACAGAGAGAGACCATCCCTGCCCACTGACGGGCTCACAGTCTAATCGGGGGAGACACAGCAGAGCAAAACAGAACAAAACAAAAACAAGACAACATTAACATGATAAACAGAATCAAGGGGATGGACACCTCATTAAGAAAATATAAATAGGATAATAAATAATATAGACAAATGAGCACAGTGCTGAGGGGAAGGGGGAACCACCCCTCTAAATCACCAAGGTTAAAATGGGAAATTTTTACTTTGTTTTACCAATGTGCAAGGGATGACATCCCCTGCCCACAACCAGCTTTCAGTCATTCATTCATTCAATAGTCTTTATTGAGCACTTACTATGTGCAGAGCACTGTACTAAGCACTTGGAATGGACAATTCGGCAACAGGGACCATCCCTGCCCCATGACGGGCTCACAGTCTAAAAGGGGGAGACAGGCGGCAGAGCAAAACACAACGAAACAAAAACAAGACATCATCATCAAGATAAATAGAATCAAGGAGATATACACCTTATTAACCAAATAAATAGGGTAATAAATAATACATACAAATGAGCACAGTGCTGAGGGGAAGGGGGAAGAGCAGAGGGAAAGGGAGGGCTCAGTGTGGGAAGGCCTCCTGGAGGAGGTGAGCTCTCAGTAGGGCTTTGAAGAGGGGAAGAGAGTTAGTTTGGCGACTAAGAGCTAAATAAATACTATTGAATGAGTGAAATGCTCCCTCATTCATCCTCCCTTCCCCTCTACAGTCTAGAGGAGGAGACAGATATGAATAGAAATAAATAAGTGACAGATATGGGCCTACTGTTAATCCCCATTTTACAGATGAGGTCACTGAGGCCCAGAGAAGTGAAGTGACTTGCCCACAGTCACACAGCTGACAAGTGGCAGAGTGAAGATTCGAACCCATGACCTCGGACTCCCAAGCCCGGGCTCTTTTCCACTGAGCCACGCTGCTTCCACCATCATCGTGGTAGCCGTTTGGATGAAGAGGAAAGGGTGGATTTTAGCGACGTTGTGAAGGTGGAAGAGATAGTGACAGATTGAATGTGTGGGTTGAATGTGAGAAATGAGTCAAGGATAGTGCCACGCTTATGGGCTCGTGGGAGAAGAAAGATAGTGGTTCTGTCTACAGTGCTGGGAAAATCGTGGGGGACACAGGGGTTGGGTGGGAAGATGATGAGGAGTTTTGTTTTGGAGATGTTAAGTTGGAGGCGTCCAACATCCAAGGAGGAAGGCAGGAGAAAACGCAAGACTGCTAAGAGGGAAAAAGATCAGGGAGAAGCAGCGTGGCTCCGTGGAAAGAACCCGGGCTTGAGAGTCAGAGGGCATGGGTTCGAATCCCAGCTCTGTCACCTGTCGGCTGACTGTGGGCCAGTCACTTCACTTCTCTGGGCCTCAGTGACCTCATCTGGAAAATGGGGATGAAGACCGTGAGCCTCACGTGGGACAACCCGATGACCCTGTATCTCCCCCAGCGCTTAGAACAGTGCTCTGCACATAGTAAGCACTTAACAAATACCAACATTATCAGGGCTGAAGATGGAGATTTGGCAATGGTCCACGTAGAGGTGGCGGTCGAAGCCGTGGGAGCCAATGAGTTCTCCGAGGGAGTGGGTGGAGATGGAGAAGAGAAGGGGACCCAAAACTGAAATAATAATGTTGGTATTTGTTAAGCGCTTACTATGTGCCGAGCACTGTTCTAAGCGCTGGGGGAGATACAGGGTCATCAGCTTGTCCCACGTGAGGCTCACAGTCTTCATCCCCATTTGACAGATGAGGTCACTGAGGTGCAGAGAAGTGAAGTGACTTGCCCAAGGTCACACAGCTGACAAGTAGCAGAGCCGGGATTTGAACCCATGACCTCTGACTCCCAAGCCGGGGTTTTTTCCACTGAGCCACGCTGGAAATCTGAGGGACCCCCCCCCGGTGAGGGGTTGGGAGGCAGAGGAGGAGCCCACCGAGGAGACGGAGAATCAACGGCCACGGAGCTAAGAGAAAAACCAGGAGAGGATAATGTCACTGAAGCTTTTCACCAACCCCCGGCTCCTACCAACCAAGGCCTTCCTGGATCAGGGGAGCCTCGAAGACACGTAGTAGAAGTCATTCATTCAATAGTATTTATTGAGCATTTACTAGGTGCAGAGCACTGTACTAAGCGCCTGGAATGGACAATTAGGCAACAGAGAGAGACCGTCCCTGACCAGTGAGGGGCTCACAGGCTAATCGGGGGAGGCGGACAGAGGAGCAAAACAGAACAAGACAAAAACAAGACAACATTATCACGATAAACGGAATCAAAAGGGACGGACACCTCATTAACGAAATATAAATAGGGTAATAAATACAGTCGATTAGACTTTAAGCCCATCACTGGGAAGGGATTGTCTCTATCTGTTGCCAAATGGTACATTCCAAGCACTTAATAATAATGTTGGTATTTGTCAAGCTCTATGTGCAGGGCACTGTTCTAAGTGCTGGGGGAGATCCAGGGTCATCAGGTCGTCCCACGTGAGGCTCACAGTTAATCCCCATTTTCCAGACGAGGCAACTGAGGCACAGAGAAGTGAAATGACTCGCCCACAGTCACCCAGCTGACAAGGGGCAGAGCCGGGATTCGAACCTATGACCTCTGACTCCCAAGCCCGGGCTCTTTCCACTGCGCCACGCTGCACAGAAGCTCTGCACATAGTAAGCGCTCTATAAATACGATTGAATGAATAATAAATAATATATACCAATGAGCACAGTGCTGAGGGGAATGGGGGAACCACACCTCTAAATCACCAAGATAAAAATGGGAAGGTTTTTATTTTGTTTTTCCAATGTGCAAGGGGGTGACACGTACACACGTCCTCCCTCCTCTCCTCCCGGGGTCCAGAACCGGTCTGCGGGCAAAGGAGCCCCTTCTGCCGACGCTTCTTCTTTCTGTTTGCAATCCACGTGCCCTCAGTATCTTTCCAGGTGCCCTTTTGCCATTCAAAGTCCCCGCCTTTTATCTACCTGCCTTAGGTGTGGCACCTGGGGCTCCACGTGGCAGTCACGGATCGGTCCAGGCCCGTCCCCGGGTAGATCAGGGAGACAAAATCCCGCCTCCCTCCACCCCCCACAGGCCCACACTCACCTGTCTCAGGTAGAGTCCATCAGCACCTTCACCAGTCTCTTAATAATAATAATAATAATAATGGTGGCATTTGTTAAGCGCTTACTATGTGCAAAGCACCGTTCTAAGTGCTGGGGGACACAGGGTTGTCCCACGTGGGGCTCACAGTTTAAGTCCCCATTTTACAGATGAGGTAACTGAGGCACAGAGAAGGGAAGTGACTTGCCCAAAGTCACACAACTGATAAGGGGCGGAGGGGGATTCGAACCCGCGACGTCTGACTCCCAAGCCCAAGCTCTTTCCATTGAGCCGCGCTGCTTCGTGTTGGTGGGGGGGGGGGGAAATCACAAACGGTCAGTAAAAAGGCACCTTGCTGTGGGCTCGCCACGAAGCTGAGGTGGGATCATTCATTCATTCAATCGTATTTATTGAGCTCTGTGTGCAGAGCACTGTACTGAGCGCTTGGGAAATACAATTCGGCAACAGATGGAGACAATTCCTACCCAGCAACGGGCTCACAGTCTAGAAGAGGGGAGACAGACACCCTAACAAGTCATCAATAGCATCATCTGTTAAGCACTTACTATATGCCAAGCACTGTTCTCCATAAAATAAACGAGCCTGGCTCAGTGGCAAGAGCCCGGGCTTGGGAGTCAGAGGTCATGGGTTCTAATCTCGGCTCCGCCACTTGTCAGCTGGGTGACTTTGGGTAAGTCACTTCACTTCTCTGGGCCTCAGTGACCTCTTCTGTAAAATGGAGATGAAGACTGCGGGCCCTACGTGGGACAACCTGTTCACCTTGTATCTCCCCCAGCGCTTAGCACATAGTGTCTAACAACTAAAATTATTATTAAATAGGTGTCAAGCCTCCTGGGGCCGACAGCTTCGGGCGTGGATAGGGACTGGGGCTGGTCTGCTTCTATCTCATGAACCCCAGTGTTTAGCAGACAGAAACCGCTTCGCGAAATAACCCTTCCCCTCTTCAAAGCCCTACTGAGAGCTCACCTCCTCCAGGAGGCCTTCCCACACTGAGCCCTCCCTTTCCCTCCGCTCCTCCTCCCCTTCCTTTCCCTCCCCGCAGCACTGTGCTCATTTGTATATATTATTTATTCCCCTATTTATGTTGTTAATGAGGCGTATATCTCCTTGATTCTATTTATCTTGATGATGTGCCTTGTTTCTGTTTTGTTTTGCTTTGCTGTCCGTCTCCCCCGATTAGGCCGTGAGCCCGTCATGGGGCAGGGATGGTCTCTGTTGCCCAATTGTCCATTCCGAGCGCTTAGCACAGTGCTCTGCACATAGTAAGCGCTCAATTAATACTACTAAGCAGCATGGCTTAGTGGAAAGAGCCCGGGCTTGGGAGTCAGAGGTCATGAGTTCGAATCCCCGCTCCGCCACTTGTCAGCTGGGTGACTGTGGGCGAGTCACTTCACTTCTCTGGGCCTCAGTGACCTCATCTGTCGAATGGGGATGAAGACTGTGAGCCTCACGTGGGACAACCCGCTGACCCTGCATCTCCCCCAGCGCTCAGAACAGTGCTCTGCACATAGTAAGCGCTTAACAAATACCAACATTAACACTCCCTCCCTTCCCTGCGGCACCTAGGTATAGACCTGTAATGATTATAATATTTATCTACTAATTCGTTTATATTATTAATGATTGCTTCCCCTCTCCTGATTATGAGCTCGTTGTGTGCTGGGAGCGTGCCTCGTGTTGCCCTGTCCTCTCCTGAGCGTTTAGTACAGTGTTTGGCACACAGTAGGCGCTCAATAAATACGATCGAATGAAGGAATACCAAGATCATTCATATTGGAATCGGTGGATAATAAGAACGCTAATCACGTTGGCATTTGTTGAGCGCTTACTATGTGCCGAGCACTGTTCTAAGCGCTGGGGGCGACCCAAGGTAAGCAGGTTGTCGCCCGTGGGGCTCCCAGTCTTCATCCCCATTTGACAGATGAGGTCACTGAGGCCCAGGGAAGTGACTTGCCCAAGGTCACCCAGCTGACAGGCGCAGGAGGCGGGATTCGAACCCACGACCTGTGCCTCCTACGCCCGGCCTCTTTCCGCTGAGCCACGCTGCTTCTCGAAGCGAGCGCCCGCGCACAGTAGGGGCTCTTCCTCCCCCAGGCGCTTAGTGCAGGGTGGCGCACGCTGTGGGCGCTCAATAAATAGGCCCTGGTGGATTGGCGGATTAAAAGAGACTTCGTGGGGGGAGGTGAGGGGGTGTAGGGAGGAGCTGCGGGCGAGACCACGCCCCTTTCCGGGACCACGCCCCCTTCCAGTGACCACGCCCTTCGCTGCACCAATCAGGCCCCGGCCGCGCCCCCTCGTTGCACCAATCGGGTCCCGGCCACGCCCTCTTCCAGTGGCCACGCCCTTCGTCGCACCAATCAGGTCCTGGCCACGCTCCTAATTGCACCAATCGCGTCCTGGCCACGCCCATTATCGGTCCAATCCGATCCCGGCCACGCCCCCGTTGCACCAATCAGGTCCTGGCCACGCCCATTATCGGCCCAATCCGGTCCCGGTCCCGTCCCCCGTTGCCCCAATCAGGTCCCGGCCGCGCCCCCTCACTGCACCAATCAGGTCCCGACCACGCCCCTCGCCGACCCAATCAGGTGCTGGCCACGCCCCCCTCGGGTCCGGGCCAGGCCCTCATTGGCCCAGATCGGTCCCGGTCCCGACCCCGCCCGTCATTCGTCCAATCAGACCCCCGGCCCCGCCATCGCCCAGATGAGGCCCAAGCCCCGCCTCTTCTTTGGCCCCGCCCCATCGAGCCCGGCCCCCGCCCCCCGGGCCGATCCTGACCCCGCCTCCTCGCGCGGGTCCCGCCCCCTGGTGGCCGCCCCGCCAGCCTGCACCGGCCGGGGCGGCTCCTCCTCCTCCTGCTGCTGTTGCTGCTGCTGCTGCTGCACCTCGTCCTGCTCCTGCCGCTGCTCCCGCTCCTCGTCCTCCAGCAGCCGCCGCCGCCGGAGCCTCCCGGGGCCACGGCTCCCAGGTAGCTGCTGTCGGGGCGCGGGGGCACCCACCTCTCCATCATCCCTCCCTCCCTCCCTCCCTCCCCCGCAATTCTCTCCTTCCCGCCCAGCGGCTCTCCTCCTCCTCTTTCTCCTCCTCCTGCTGCGGCTGCCGTTCTCGGGGAGGGCAGTGGGGACGTTCTGGGGCCTCGCGGGTCCTGCGGGTCCTGCCCGCCCCGCGGCCCCCGCCTCCCGGGCTTGACACGTCCACCTGCTGGCCGCCCGCCCGCCCCCCCGCTCCCCCGCTCGGGGGGAGGGGAGGGAAAGGAAAGGAAAGGAAAGGAAAGGAAAGGAAAGGAGGGGGCTGTGGGCTCCGGCCCCGTCCAAGAGCACCGAGGGACGCCCCGCCCCGCCCCGGACCCGCCAATCATCTACTCCGTCCCGCCCCGGACCCACCAATCACCTGCCCCGCCCCATCCCGGACCCACCAATCACCTGCTCCGCCCCTCCCCGGACCCGCCAATCACCTGCCCCTCCCCGGACCCGCCAATCACCTGCCGGACCTCTCCCGGACCCACCAATCACCTGCTCCGCTCCGCCCCGGACCCGCCAATCACCTGCCCGACCTGTCCCGGACCCACCAATCACCTGCCCCGCCCCTCCCCGGACCAGCCAATCACCTGCCCTTCCCCGGACTCGCCAATCACCTGCCCGACCTGTCCCGGACCCACCAATCACCTGCCCCGCCCCTCCCCGGACCCACCAATCACCTGCCCCGCCCCTCCCCGGACCCGCCAATCACCTGCCCGACCTGTCCCGGACCCACCAATCACCTGCCCCGCCCCTCCCCGGACCCGCCAATCACCTGCTCCGCGCCTCTCCGGACCCACCAATCACCAGCCCGACGTGTCCCGGACCCACCAATCCCCCCTCCCATCGCATCCAGGCTCCTCCTACCCCAGCCCCGCCCAGGGAAAGAGCCCAGATTTGGGAGTCGGGTCACGGGTTCTAATCCTGCCCCACCACTTCCCTGCTGGGTGACTTTGGACAAGTCACTTCACCTCTCGGGGCCTCAGTTCCCCCATCTGTCAAACGGGGCTGAAGCCTGGGAGCCCCACGGGGGACCACCTCATCACCCCAGGGCTTAGAACAATGCTTAGCACATATATATTCATTCAATAGTATTTATTGAGCGCTTACTATGTGCAGAGCGCTGGACTGAGCGCTTGGAATGGACAAATCCTTTGACGGGCTCACGGTCTAATCGGGGGAGACGGACGGACGAGAACGATGGCGATAAAGAGAATGGAGGGGAAGAACATCTCATTAAAACGACAGCAGATGAATAGAATCGAGGCGACGGACATCTCGCTAACAAAATAAATAGGGTGATGGAGATCTATACGGTCGAGCGGACGAGTACGGCGCCGAGAGGAGGGGACGGGAGAGGGGGAAGAGCGGAGGGAAAGCGGGGAGAAGAGGGTTTAGCCGCGGAGAGGTGAAGGGAAGGGTAGAGGGAGCGGAGGGAAAAGGGGAGCTCAGTAATAATAATAATAATGATGTTGGTATTTGTTAAGCGCTTACTACGTGCAGAACACTGTTCTAAGCGCTGGAATCAGGTCGTCCCGCGTGGGGCTCCCGGTCTTCATCCCCATTTTCCAGATGAGGGAACCGAGGCCCGGAGAAGTGAAGCGACTCGCCCACCGTCACACAGCCGACGAGGGGCAGAGCCGGGATTCCAACTCATGAGCCCTGCCTCCAAAGCCCGTCCTCTTTCCACCGCGCCACGCTGCTTCTCTAAGTGGGAAGGCCTCTCGGAGGAGGCGACCTTTAGGTTTCGAAGAGGGGAAGAGAATGAGTCCGGCGGAGGCGAGGAGGGAGGGCGTCCCGGGACCGCGGGAGGACGCGGCCCGGGGGTCGGCGGCGGGACGGGCGAGGACGGGGGACGGCGAGGGGGCGGGCGGCGGAGGAGCCGAGCGCGCGGGGTGGAAAGAGAGGAGGGAGGAGAGGTGGGAAGGGGGAAGGTATTCACTCACTGTCGGGCCTAGACCCACGGCCGGACGGTTACGGACTCGTACAGCCGGGCGTAGGCCCAGTGCAGTTTCCAGGAGACTTCCGTTGACTCCTCCCGTCTTGACCTTTTTAGGGTGGAGTCCTGCTGTAAGTCAACTGTGGGCATAAGGCTGAAGCAGCGTGGCACAGTGGAAAGAGCACGGGCTTGGGAGTCAGAGGTCACGAGTTCGAATCCCGGCTCTGCCACTCGTCAGCTGTGGGACTGGGGGCGAGTCACTTCACTTCTCGGGGGCCTCGGTTCCCTCATCCGTAAAATGGGGATGAAGACCGTGAGCCCCGCGTGGGACGACCCGATTCCCCCGGGTCTACCCCAGCGCTTAGAACGGTGCTCGGCCCATAGTGAGCGCTTAACAGATACCAGCGTCATCCTAAGGCTGACCATCGAGGCCCGTCTTTGCGGGGCTGGTTGGAGAGGCGGCCGTCCCGGCCGGTGGTGGGTTCTGAAAGTCACCCCCCGAGCCGTTCGTAGACGGCTGAGTGGAAACCCGGACTCCTCGAGACCGCAAGCTCGTCGTGGGCGGGGAAGACGTCTGTTATATCGTCATACGTCGTACTCTCCCAAGTGCTCGGCGCAGTGCCCTGCGCTCGGCGCTCAGTAAAGGGGCCGAGCGAGCCCCCTTCTCCCGGAAAGGTTATCTAACCTCGGCTTCACTGCTCCTCTCCCGTCCCGGTTCTCCTCTCCTCTCTGCGGCCGCTCCTTGGCGGGGCTCCTCCTCTGCCTCCCGCCCCCTAACCGAGGGAGTCCCCCAGATTTCACTTCTGGGTCCCCTTCGATTCTCCGTCTCCGCCCACTCCCTCGGAGAACCCGTTCCCTCCCAGGGCTTCGGGCACCACCTCTGTGCAGACGATTCCCCAAATCTCCGTCTCCTCCCCGATCTCTCTCCCTCTTCTCCAATCTCCCATCCCCTTCGGCCTTCGAGACGCCTCTACTCGGATGTCCTCCCGTCGCGTCGACCTTGACGCGTCCGAAACAGAGCTCCCACCCAGACCCTGTGTCCCCCCCCCCCCCCCCGACTTCCCCGTTCGTTCGATCGTACGCGCTTGCTATGTGCAGAGCACCGTACCGAGCGCTCGGAAAGTACGGTACGGGGATAGAGACGATCCCTGTCCGCATCGGGCTCTCTGGAGGACGGGCTCATTGGCACCACCATCCTTCCCCTCTCACAGCCTCGGCGTCATCCTCGACTCCTCTCTCTCATTCAACCCACACGTTCGATCCGTCACTAAATCCTGTCAGTCCCACCTTCGCGACACGGGAAGAGCAGGGGCTTTGGAGTCAGAGGTCACGGGTTCGAATCCCGGCTCTGCCACTCGTCAGCTGTGTGACTTTGGGCGAGTCACTTGACTTCTCGGTGCCTCGGTGACCTCATCCGTAAAATGGGGATGAAGACCGTGAGCCCCGCGTGGGACGACCCGATTGCCCTGTGTCTACCCCAGCGCTTAGAACGGTGCTCGGCACATAGTAAGCGCTTAACAGATACCAACGTGATTATTATTATTAAAAATCTGCCTTTTCCTCTCCATCCAAACCGCTCCCACGTTAATCCGAGTACTCATCCTATCCTGCCTCGAGGCCTGCGTCGGCCTTCCGGCTGACCTCCCGGCCTCCTGTCTCTCCCCTCTCCAGTCCAGACTTCACCCCTGCTGCCCAGATCGTTTTTCCACAAAAACGTTGAGGACACGTCACCCCGCTCCTCAAGGAAACTCCCGCGGTTGCCCATCCACCTCCCCGTCGAACCAGAACTCCTCACCCTTGTCTTCCAAGCCGTCCATCCCCCCCGGCCCCCTCCTGCCTCACCTTCCTTCTGTCCTTCTCCATCCCCGCCCGCACGGCTCCTCGGCCACCGCTCACCTCCTCCCTAGGCCTCCGTCTCTCCCGTCTCGCCGCCGACCCCCGGCCCCCGTCCCGCCTCCGTCCCGGAACGCCCTCCCTCGTCAAATCCCACAGACGATCACCGTCCCCTCCACCTTCAAAGCCTTACTGAAAGCCCACCTCCTCCAAGAAGCCTTCCCTGACTGCACCCTCCTTTCCTCTTCTCCCGCTCCCTTCTGCCTCTCCCTGACTCGTTCCCTTTGCTCTTCCCCGCTCCCAACCCCACACTGAGTCCATATCTGTCATTTTATTTATCCGTATCGACGTCTCTCCCCCCGGCCCCGCTAGACTGTCAGCTCGTTATGGGCAGGGAATGTGTCTGTTATTGTTATACTGTCCTCTCCCAAGCGCTTAGTTCAGCGCACTTAGTAAGCGCTCGATAAATACGATCGAATGACTGAATAAATACACTCGACTGACTTCCGTTGTATTCCCCCAAGCGCTCGATACAGTGCAGGGCCACTTAGCGACTCGGTGGTATTTATCGAGCGCTTCCTATGGTGTAGTGGATAGAGCACGGACCTGGGAGTCAGAAGATCGTGGTTTTCTGATCCCGGCTCTGCCGCTCGTCTGCCGGGTGACCTGGGACACGTCACTTCCCTGGGCCTCGGTTCCCTCGTCCGTAAAATGGGGATGAAGACCGGGAGCCCCACGGGGGAACGGGGACCGCGTCCAACCCGATTCGCTCGTCGCCACCCGAGCGTTAAGTACGGTGCCTGGCACGTAGTAAGCGCTTAACAAATACCGTAATAATAATAATAGCTATTATTATTGTACCGAACGCTTGGGAGAGTACAATACAACACATTCTCTGGGAGTACTGTTACTAATAGAGGAGGGGAATTTGGAAACAAGGGATGGAACCAGAATGCTGGCCCTGTGAGATTCTTCTCTCCAAGGGGGGGGGTTCGTTCTAATGCTGGGAGCCATTGAGCTGGTGACCGTCTCTCTCCCCTCGGTGACATTTGGGGATCAGACGATAGGTCTCGCTCTGCGCCGGCCGGGAGTCTGGCATTTCCGAACGGCCTCCGGCAACCACGGGCCCCCTGAGGTATTTTATTTCCCAGGTCGATGGGGTAATTTTGAGCGGCAGAAAATTGGCGCCCCAACTCCGCGGCGGGGTTTCGAATCTCCCCGTTTGACCGGACTCGAAAGGGGATTTCTAATTTCGACATTTAGGCCTTACTCGGGCAGTTTCGAGGAAGGAACCAACAGTTTTAAAGCTTCGTCTAGGGCTTCTGTCTCTCGCTCTCTAGTTCGATTGAGGGGATTTACGGAGCACAGAGCAGCAGCACGTCCTAGCGGAAAGAGCCCCGAGAGTCTGAGGTCTCGGGTTCTAATCCCAGTTCTGCCACCTACCCGCTGTGCGATTTTATTCATTCATTCATTCAATAGTATCTATTGAGCGCTTACTATGTGCAGAGCACTGTACTAAGCGTTTGGAATGTCCTCTGACGGGCTTACAGTCTAACTGGGGGGAGACAGACGGACAAGAACAATGGCAATAGAGACAATTGACTCCTCTGTGCTTCAGTTTCCTCATCTGCAAGAAAAACCCATTCTCCCTCCCATTTAGACTGTGAGCTCCATGTGGGACCTTATTATCCCGTGTAGGCTGTGCTCATTTGTATATATTTTTATGACCCCATTTATTTTGTTCATGAGGTGTCCATCCCCTCGATTCTATTTATCGTGTTGATGTTGCCTTGTTTCTGTCCGTCCGTCTCCCCCTGTTAGACCGTGAGCCCGTCACCGGGCAGGGATGGTCTCTCTCTGTTGCCGAATTGTCCGTTCCACGCACTTAGTCCAGGGCTCTGCACATAGTAAGCGCTCAATAAATACTATTGAATGAATGAATAGCTTGTTGTCATCAGGGAATAATAATGTTGGTATCTGTTAAGCGCTTACTATGTGCAGAGCACTGTTCTAAGCGCTGGGGGAGATACAGGGTCATCAGGTTGTCCCCCGTGAGGCTCCCAGTCTTCATCCCCATTTTCCAGATGAGGTCACTGAGGCCCAGAGAAGTGAAGTGACTGGCCCGCAGTCACACAACTGACAAGCGGCAGAGCCGGGATTCGAACCCATGACCTCTGACGCCCAAGCCCGGGCTCTTTCCAATGTGTCCTCTTGTCCTCTCCCAAACGCTCAGTACGGTGCTTCGCGCCCGGGCGGCGCTCAGTAAATACGATCGAATGAAAGAGTGAGCGATCGCGTCTACCCAAACGCTTAGGATAGCGCTAAGCTAGGCCGGACACAGTCCCCGTCGCACGCGGAGCTCAGTCTTCGTCCCCGTTCGGTAGAGGAGGGAACGCGGGCCCAGAAAAGCCAAGTGGCTTGTCCGAGGTCACGCAGCAGGCCAGGGAAGGAGCTGGGATCCGTGTTTAAATAAAGGCAGGGGAGGTTTGTACATAAGAGCATAAGGTGGGTACGTACGGGAAGTCGTAAATGTCCACGTGTCCTAGAAATGGCAGCGGGGCAGCGGAGGAGATTAGAAATGGACCGGAGCCAACCGCTCTGACTGGTTTATTCTCTGGAGGCTTTGTCTAGTTGTTTTTTTCCAGAGCTTAAAAATGACTCACTTTTGGGAAGCTGCCCACCGTTTCTCTGGGGTTCCTTCATTCAATCGTATTTATTGAGCGCTTACTATGTGCACAGCACTGTACTAAGCGCTTGGAATGGACAATGCGGCAACAGATAGAGACCGTCCCTGCCCACTGACGGGCTTACGGTCTAATCGGGGGTTCTTCTTTCTATAAAACTATTAATAATGATGGCATTTAAGCGCTTACTATCTTCTAAGCTCTGGGGAAGATACAAGATCAAGTTGTCCCCCGTGGGGCTCACAGTCTTCATCCCCATTTTCCAGATGAGAGAACTGAGGCCCAGAGAAGCGAAGTGACTTGCCCAAAGTCACACAGCTGACAGGTGGCGGAGCGGGGATTCGAACCCGCGTCCTCCGACTCCCAAGCCCGGGCTCTTGCCGCCGAGCCCCGCCGCTGTGTTGAAACCGTTTCTGACAAGGTCGAAGACGTTACCTGTTTTTTTTTTTTTTTTTAAAAAAAAAAAAACGAATATCTGAAATTGGAAATTTTATTCACCAATCGGGAAAGGGGTTCCAAACGGATCCAAACCCAGCCTGGGCCAACCAGTTTATTTCAGAAAAGACTAAACATCGCCGTGGTTGAAATAGAAACCGAGATTCCTTACTGTGTGAGCTCTCTGCAGAATAATCCAAAATAGCTAATACTCAATAATAATAATGTTGGTATTTGTTAAGCGCTTACTATGTGCCGAGCACTGTTCTAAGCGCCGGGATAGATACGGGGTCATCAGATTGTCCCACGTGAGGCTCACGGTCTTCATCCCCATTTTACAGATGAGGGAACTGAGGCCCAGAGAAGTGAAGTGACTTGCCCACAGTCACCCGGCTGACAAGCGGCAGAGCCGGGATTCGAACCCATGACCTCTGACTCCCCAGCCCGGGCTCTTTCCACTGAGCCACGCTGCTTCCCGAGGGCGGGGATCTGCTAACTCTACTGTGCTCTTGCAAGTGCTCAGTACAGCGTTCTGCGCACGGGTGCCTCTAAGCTCCTCGAAGGCAGCAATCTCATCTATTACCTCTGTTGTCCTGTGCCAAACACTCAGTACAACGCTCTGCACCCAGTCCTTGAGGTCGAGGGTTGCGTCTACGAATCCTCCAGTCCTCTCCCCAGCTCTCAGTACAGTGTTCCGCGTACAGTAGGCGCTCAGTAAATATCCCTCGTCAGTTGATTCCCCACTTGCTTTAGTTAAAAGTAAGTGAGAAGCAGCGTGGCCCAGTGGAAAGAGCCCGGGCCGGGGAGTCCGAGATCATGGGTTCAAATCCCGGCTCTGCCGCTTGTCAGCTGTGTGACTTTGGCCAGGTCACTTCACCGCTCTGTGCCTCATCTGTAAAATGGGGATGAAGATTGTGAGCCCCGCGTGAGACAACCTGATGACCCTAGACTGTCAACTCACCGTGGGCAGGGAATGTGTCTGTTTATTGTTGAACTGCACCCAGTAAGTGCTCCGTAAATACGACTGAACGAACGAAGTAGCGTGGCTCAGTGGAAGGAGGCCGGGCTTGGGAGTCGGAGGTCGTGGGTTCGGATCCCGGCTCCACCACTTATCAGCTGTGTGACTGTGGGCAAGTCACGTCACTTCTCTGGGCCTCAGTTGCCTCATCTGTCAAATGGGGATGAAGACGGTGAGCCCCACGTGGGATGACCTGATTACTCTGTATATACTCCAGCGCTTAGAACAGTGCTTCACACAGAAAAAGTGCTTAACAAATACCGTAATAATAATAATAATAACTATAAAGCTCCATAAATACCATAACATATCATAATACCAAATACCATAATATATATAATTATATATAATATGTAATTATTATAAATGAATGCCTATTCTCCCTCCTACCTAGACCGTAAGCTCCAGGTCGGGGACTGTGTCCGACTTAACTCAAGTCCACCCCAGTGCTTAGAAATACTGTCCATTGAAATACAAATACGGTAACAATAATAATAATAATAATAATAATGAATAATAGGTATTCATTTATAATTATTATTGTTGTTATTATTATTATTATTATTATAAATGAATATCTATTCTCTCTCCTACCTAGACCGTAAACTCCAAGTCGGGGACTGTGTCCGCCCTAATTAACTCCAGTCTACCCCAGTGCCTAGAACAATGCCTGACTTGTGATAAGCGCTTAACAAATACCATAATTATTATTATTATTATTATTATTATAAATGAATACCCCTTCTGCCTCCTACCTAGACCG
Organism: Ornithorhynchus anatinus; assembly: GCF_004115215.2. Classification (NCBI taxonomy): domain Eukaryota; kingdom Metazoa; phylum Chordata; class Mammalia; order Monotremata; family Ornithorhynchidae; genus Ornithorhynchus; species Ornithorhynchus anatinus. The sequence continues at coordinate 68,290,752 of NC_041735.1, forward strand.
TAAGCTCCAGGTCGGGGACCGTGTCCGACCTGATTAACTCCAGTCCACCCCAGTGCTTAGAACAATGCTTGACTTGTGATAAGCGCTTAACAAATACCATAACAATAATCGTAATAATTATAAATGAATACCCATTCTCCCTCCTACCTAGACCGTAAGCTCCAGGTCGGGGACCGTGTCCGACCTGATTAACTCCAGTCCACCCCAGTGCTTAGAACAATGCTTGACTTGTGATAAGCTCTTAACAAGTACCATAATAATTATTATTATTATTATTATTGTAAATGAATACCCATTCTCCCTCCTACCTAGACCGTAAGCTCCAGGTCGGGGACCGTGTCCGACCTGATTAACTCCAGTCCACCCAGTGCTTAGAACAGTGCCTGACTCGTGATGAGCGCTTAACGAATACCATTAAAATAAAAATGCCAGCCTGTAAGCATTTCCTGAGACTCTGTCGAGTGCAGGGCCTTGGAGAGAATGCCACCTAGCAGGACCCACACTCCCTCATCTCTAAGCTTTTCCCATCGAATGGCAGGAAGGGAAGAGGACAGAATGATTTACAGATCACGAAAGCCCCGGGAAAAACAGAGATAAAGCAGGAAGCCGTCCAACTTCAACGACAAGAGACAGCTGAGCAAACAACTGATGGTTCTGATAAATGTAAATATTGTAAATATTATATACATCTAGAGAGAGAGAGAGAGAAGCAGCTTGGCTTAGTGGCAAGATCACAGGCTTGGGAGTCAGAGGACGTGGGTTCTGATCCCGGCTCCAGCCCTTGTCTGCTGTGTGACCTTGGTCAAGCCACTTCTCTGTGCCTGCGTTTCCTCCTCTCTAAAATGGGGATAAAGCCCATGAGCCCCACGTGGGACAACCTGATGACCTTGTATCTACCCCAGCGCTTAGAACAGTGCTTGGCACGTAGTAAGCGTTTAAATACCATTATTATTATTTTATATGCATATATATATATATATATCACTCGGTGGTATTTATTGAGAGCTTGCTATGTACAGAGCACCGTACTAATAATAATCTTGGTACTTGTTAAGCGCTTACTATGTGCAGAGCACTGTTCTAAGCGCTGGGGTAGATACAGGGTCATCAGGTTGTCCCACGTGGGGCTCTTAGTCATAATCCCCATTTTACAGATGAGGTCACCGAGGCCCAGAGAAGTGAAGTGACTCGCCCACAGTCACACAGCTGACGAGTGGCAGAGCCGGGATTCGAACCCATAACCTCGGACTCCCAAGCCCGGGCTCTTTCCACTGAGCCACGCTGCTTCTCTAAGTACTAAGTGCTTAAGAGAGTATAAGTCAGTCAACCGGATTTGTTGAGCACTTACCGTGTGCGGAGCACTGTACTGAGCGCTTGGGAGAGGACAGCAGGACAATATAACAGACACATTTCCTGCCCACAACGAGCCGACGGTCTAGAGGGGGAGACGGACATGAATAGAAATCAGTAAATGGCCGATGGGGACGTAAGGACTGAGAGGGTTGGCGGGGGGAGGGGGGGAATAAATAAAGTCAAGGCGAGGCAGAAGGGGGTCGAAGGAGATAAAAGAACTAGCAGACAAGTTTCCTGCCCACAGTGAGCTTACAGTCTAGAGGGGGAAACAGGCAATAATAGAATATATCAGTATACGGGTGGGTATCGTGGCTCAGTGGCAAGAGCCCGGGCTTGGGAGTCCGCGGTCACGGGTTCGAATCCCGGGCTCTGCCACTTGTCAGCTGGGTGACTGTGGGCAAGTCACTTCACCTCTCTGGGCCTCATCTGGAAAATGGGGATGAAGACTGTGAGCTTCACGTGGGACCACCTGATGACCCTGTGTCTCCCCCAGCGCTTAGAACGGTGCTCTGCACGTAGGAAGCGCTTAACAAATACCAACATTATCAACGTTATTATTATTATTATATATACATGTATATGTTTGTGTGTAGATATACTCACACAAGAGTCATGCCGATGGGCTCAAAAGGATCAGTTGAGGCCGAAATGATCCAGGAAGGCTTCCTGGGGAAGGTGGGATTTTAGGAGGAACTCTGAAGATGGGGACAGCCGTAGTCTCTCTCAGAAGCAGCACGGCTTAGTGGGGAGAGCTGGGCCTGGGAGGCAGAAGGTCCCGGGTTCTAATCCCGGTTCTGCCACTCGTCTGCAGGGCGACCTTGGGCGGGTCACGTCACTGCTCTGGGCCTCAGTTCCCTCGTCTGTCAAATGGGGACGAAGACCGCGAGCCCCACGTGGGGCAGGGACCGTGTCCAACCCGACTAGCTCGTCTCTACCCCGGCGGTCAGTACAGTGCCCGGCACAGAGTGAGCGCTCAACGGATGCCCTGCAAACAGACAAACAACAACGAGGTTCCCTGCCCACATTGAGCTTCCAGTCTAATGAGCTCGTTTTATTGTATACCGTGTTCTAATTCAACCCCTGGTGCTTTTCTTTCCTGTCTATTCAGGGTCGGGGACAAGCCGAGATTAAAGCAGGCATGGAAGGCCACAGATAGTAAGTAACCGGCTACATCTGTAAAACACGCGTCTAAGAAAATCAGTCGCAATAAGCGTCCCGTACAGTGGTTCAGCTCCAGCCATCTCTGTCCAAATCGCCACTCTCCACTAGCCTAGCCTGTCCCGAGATCCTTTTCCGGGCCCAAGTTCCCTCCTCTGGAAAATGGGGGTGAGGACCGTGAGCCCCACTGTGGGACGGGGACTGCGTCCAACCCCATTGTCCTGTTTCGTTAATTCAGTTCATTCGATCGTCTTTATTAAGCGCTTACTGTGTGTAGAGCACTGTACTAAGCGCTTAAGAAGTACCCACGCGAGAAGCAGCGCGGCTCGGTGGAAACAGCGCGGGCTTTGGAGTCCGAGGCCGTGGGTTCGAATGCCGCCTCTGCCACTTGTCAGCTGTGTGACTGTGGGCGAGTCACTTCACTTCTCTGGGCCTCGGTTACCTCATCTGTAAAATGAGGATTAAGACTGTGAGCCCCTGATTCCCCTGTGTCTCCCCCAGCGCTTAGAACAGTGCTCTGCACATAGTAAGCGCTTAACAAATACCAACATTATTATTACAACCCCCCTTTTGGGGGCTGGTGGCCGGCGGCCGGCCCGGTTGGTCGCTCTAGACTCTCAGCTCGTTGTGGCCGGGGAATGTGTCTGTCCTGTTGTTTCTAGTCAACCCTCCCAAGCGCTTATCACAGTGGTCTGCCTTTTTCTGTATTTGTTGAGCGCTCACTATGTATCAGCCCCCGTTCTGAGCACTGGGGTGGCCCGGCTCTGCCACTTGTCAGCTGTGTGACCGTGGGCGAGTCGCTTCACTTCTCTGGGCCTCAGTTCCCTCATCTATAAAATGGGGGTGAAGACTGGGAGCCTCACGTGGGACAACCTGATTACCCTGTAATAATGTTGATATTTGTTAAGCGCTTACTATGTGCAGAGCACAGTTCTAAGCGCTGGGGTAGATACAGGGTCATCAGGTCGTCCCACGTGAGGCTCACGGTCTTCATCCCCATTTTACAGATGAGGGAACTGAGGCACAGAGAAGTGAAGCGACTCGCCCACAGTCACACAGCTGCCAAGTGGCAGAGCCGGGATTTGAACGCATGACCTCTGACTCCCAAGCCCGGGCTCTTTCCTCTGAGCCACACTGCTTCTCTATCTCCCCCAGCGCTTAGAACAGTGCTCTGCACATAGTAAGTGCTTAGCAAATACCAACATTATTATACAAGCAAATCGGGTTGAACTCAATCCTTGTCCCACGTGGGGCTCACGGTCTCAATCCCCATTTTCCAGATGAGGGAACTGAGGCCCAGAGAAGGGAGGTGACTTGTCCAAGATCGTACACAGCAGATAAGTGGCGGAGCCGGAATTAGAACCCAGGTCCTTCTGACTCCCAGGCCCAAGGTCACACAGCAGACAGTAATAAGAATGACCATAATCATAATAATTGTGGAATCCGTTAAGCACTTACTATGTGCCAAGCACTGGTAATCTCAGTCTTCTAGACTGCGAGCCCGTTGTTGGGCAGGGATTGTCTCTTATCTGTTGCCGAACTGCACTTTCCAAGCGCTTAGTACAGTGCTCTGCACAAGGTAAGTGCTCAGTAAATACGACTGAATGAATGAGTTGGACACAGTCCCTGTCCCACATGGGGCTCACGGTCTTAACCCCCATTTTGCATGGCTTAGTGGCAAGAGCACGAGCTTGGGAGTCAGAGGTTGTGGGTTCTAATCCTGGCTCCGCCCTTGTCAGCTGTGTGACTTTGGGCAAGTCACTTCACCGCCTCTGGGCCTCTGTTCCCTCCGCTGTCAATGGGGATCGAGACTGTGAGCCCCACGTGGGACAACGTGAGGAGCACGTATCTACCCCAGCGCTTAAAACAGGGCTCGGCACATAGTAAGCGCTTAACAAATCCCATCATTATTATTATTATTACAGATGAGGTCACTGAGGCCCAGCGAAGTGACTCGCTCAAGTCGGCCCGGCAGACAGATGCTAGGACTGGGATTAGAACCCAGCTCCTTCTTACTCCCAGGCCCGCGCCGTAGCCACTGAGCCTCGGGAGGAGCCGGGATTAGAACCCAGGTCTTTCCGATCCCCAGGCCCGGGCTCCAGCCACAGGGCCCCGCGGCTTCTCGGCATTCTGGAGCTGGCCTCAGCGGCGATGCCCGTTGCCTTTGTGGCCTCCCGCTGGAATCGTCACTCCCGCCAGCAACTTTGGCTGGAGGAAATCTGCCGGACGTTATATACGCACGCACACTCATATCCTTTGGAGCCGAAATCCGTCTCAATCCCCGTAGGGGTTGCGAGCCACCTTCGCTGTCTCCTGCCTGTTTGGTTTTTAGCAATTACTCCAGGGACTTGTACGATCGCTCTGCGCACCGTCAGGAGAAGTCGGTGGTGAACAAGATGCAGCAGAAATACTGGAAAACCAAGCAGACGCTTATTAAAGTCACGGGGAAGAAGGAGGATGAGCACGTCGTGGCCTCAGACGCGGACCTGGATGCCAAACTGGAGGTGGGGGCCTCCTTTTCCTCTTCCTCTCCTCCTCTTTCTCCTCTTCCCTTTTCTCCTCTTCCTCCTCTTCCTTTTCCTCCTCTTCTTTTTTTCTCCTCTTTCTTCTCTTCCCCTTTCTCCTCTTCCTTTTTCTCTTCCTCCTCTTTCTCCCCTTCCTCCTTTCTCCTCTTCCTCCTCTTCCTTTTTCTCCTCTTCCTCCTCTTCTTTTTTTTCCTCTTTCTCCTCTTCCTCCTCTTCTCCTCCTTTTTCTCTGTTTCCTCTTCCTCCTCTTTCTCCTCTTCCTCCTTTCTCCTCTTCTCTTCCTTTTTCTCATCTTCCTCCTCTTTCTCCTGTTCCTCCTCTTTCTCCTCTTCCTCCTTTTCTCCTCTCTTCTCTTCTCTTCCTTTTTCTCCTCTTTCTCCTCTTCCTTTACCTCCTCTTCCTCCTCTTTCTCTTCCTCCTTTCTCCTCTTCCTCCTTTCTCCTCTTCCTCCTTTCTCCTCTCTCATCTTCTCTTCGCCTTCCTCCTCTTCCTCCTTTCTCCTCTTCACCTTCCTCTCTTCCTCCTCCTCTCCCTGCCCCCGCGGGACTTCCACTCCGGCCCGTAAGCTCGTTGCGGGCAGGGAATGCGTCTATTTATTGTGACATTACCCAGTGCTCCGCACACGGTAAGCGCCCAGTAAATACGACCGACCGACCGACAGAATGGAGCTTCCTAGCGGGAAGCCAGTCCCGGCTGTTTGGATGGACTGCCCTTACCTCCCGGCCTGACCGTTCGACGGTATTTGTCGAGCGGGGCACTGTGTGCAGAGCGCTGTGGACGGAGCATTGTGCTAAGGGCTCGGGAGCGTCCACTGCAGTAGCGTTTAGATACGATTTCCACCCCCGGAGCTTATAGACCTCTCTGCTGTTTGGCTTTCAGCTGTTCCACTCAATCCAGAGAACGTGCATGGAGTTGCTGAAAGTGATCGAACTCTATCAGAAGAGGATCTGCTGTAGGTATTCCCCACGCGCCGCTCTTCCTCCTCAACGAGGCCGGCGGGAGGCTGAAGGAAGAGCTGGAGACGAGGGACCCTTGCCGGAAATCCCACCCTGTGGACCGGCTGGCCGGGAGGGAGGGAAGGAGGGAAAACCGTCTGGTAGACTCGTGGGAGAGTCTAGGGTTTTCCCTATAATGATGATGATATTCGTTAAAGCGCTTACTAGGTGCCAGGCACTGTACTAAGCGCTGGGGTGGATACAAGCCAATCAGGTTGGACACAGTCCCTGTCCCCCGTGGGGCTCACGGTCTCCATCCCCATTTTACAGAGGAGGGAACTGAGGCCCAGAGAAGTGACGCAACTGGTCCGCGGTCACCCAGCAGACAAGGGGTGGAGCCGGAATTAGAACCCATGACCTTCTGACTCCCGGGCCAGGGCCAGGGCTCTACCCACTAGGCCATGCTGGAATCGTGGGGACTGCCGGCCCACAACTCACAGGAGATGGCCCTGAGCCCTCCTCCCCCTCAACCTTCTCCTGGGGAGGGGAGGAAATCAATCAATCAGGGGTATTTATTGAGCGCATACTGTGTGCAGAGCACTGTAGAATAATAATAATATTGTTGGTATCTGTTAAGCGCTTACTATGTGCAGAGCACTGTTCTAAGCGCTGGGGGAGATACAGGGTCATCAGGTCGTCCCACGTGAGGCTCCCGGTCTCCATCCCCATTTTACAGAGGAGGTCACTGAGGCCCAGAGAAGTGAAGTGACTCACTCGCCCACGGTCACACAGCTGACGAGCGGCGGAGCCGGGATTAGAACCCACGACCTCTGACTCCCTAGCCCGGGCTCTTTCCACCGAGCCACGCTGCTTCCCATTAAAATTACCTCTGCCCTCAAGGAGCTGACAGCCTGCTGTGGACAGGGCACTGTACTGAGCGCTTGGCAGAGGACAGTAGAGTTAGTAGACCTGATCTCTGCTCTCAAGGAGCTTACCATCCAGTGAATCCCCATCTCTCCCCGACTTGCAGAGCTGTAGGAGCAGGCGCGGAATGTATTAAGCACCTTCGGAGCGTACCGCGCTCTACCGGGCGCTAGGGAAGTGCTGAAGAAACACAAGAGCCTAGACCGTGAGCTCACCGGGGGCCGGGATTGTGTCCGTTCTGCTGTTATACTGTCCTCTCCCAAGCGCTCAGTACAGCGCTCTGCACATAGCGAGCGCCCAAAATGTACCGCCGATGACCGAGACCCCTTCTCTGCCCGCAAGGAGCTTCCGCGCCGCATGGGGCAAATCCGGGGAAACCAAAAAGAAAGAGAGAATCGAGTGTTTCATTCGTTCGGTCCTATTCTACCGAGCGCTTGCTGTGTGCAGAGCACCGTACTAAGCGCCCGGGAGAGTCCGACGCGACGATAAACGGACGCATTCCCTGCCCGCCACGAGCCTAGAACTTGGGGAAGGGGGGAGGCAGACATGAACAGAAAAAGGACTTCTCCCCCCCGGGCGTCCCCAGAGAAGCGAGCGAGGACAGAGGGAGGTCGGGGGTGGCAAAATAATGATAATAATAATGACGATGGTATTTGTTAAGCGCTTACTATGTGCAGAGCACTGTTCTAAGCGCTGGGGGAGACACAGGGGAATCGGGTCGTCCCACGTGGGGCTCACCGTCTTCATCCCCATTTTACAGATGAGGTCACTGAGGCACCGAGCAGTGAAGCGACTCGCCCACAGTCACGCAGCTGGCGAGTGGCAGAGCCGGGATTTGAACCCATGACCTCTGACTCCGAAGCCCGGGCTCTTTCCACTGAGCCACGCTGCTTCTCAGAAGAGGTCGGGGGTGGCAAAATGCGGCCGGGGGGCTGACGGTGGATCCCGTCTCTCTCCCTCCTTCCCTCCCTTCCCCCCACCCCCCCCCCCCGGTGCCAGTCCTGTCTCAGGAAGAGAGCGAGCTGGGGAAATTTCTGCGCACCCAGGGCTCCCAGGACAAAACGCGCGCGGGCAAGATGATGCAGGCGGTGGGCAAGGCCCTCTGCTTCTCCTCACAGCAAAGGTGCGTCCCCCTCGCGGACACGCGCTCGCGGACGGGGACGGGGCGTCACGCCACCCTCCCGCGGGGCACCGTGGGCAGGCCCGCCGCCCGGGCCGGGAGAGGAGCGCCGGGGAGTGGACGGTCGAGTAGACGCGATCCCCGCCCCGGGGGACGTGGCGGTCTCCGGTGTGCAGAGCGCTGGGGAGAGGACGAGAGAGCGAGTAGGCCCGATCCCGGCCCCGGGGGGACGGCGGCGCCGGGAGCGGCCGGCGTGTGTCCGGGCGAGGCCTGAGCGGGGTCCCCCCGCGCCCCCCCGGGCGGCAGGCTGGCCCTGCGCCGCCCGCTCTGCCGCCTCTATCAGGAGGTGGAGACCTTCCGCTACCGGGCCATCTCCGACACGTGGCTGACCGTCAACCGCATGGAGCAGAGCCGCACCGACTACCGCGGCGCTCTCCTCTGGATGAAGGACGCCTCCCGGGAGCTCGACCCCGACCTCTACAAGCAGCTGGAGAACTTCCGAAAGGTCAGGGGGGACCCGCCCGGGGCGGACGCGCACGGCTCTCTCTCGGGGCCGGGGGGACCGGAGGGAGGCGTCCCCTTCGTCCGTCCGGCGGCGTTTATTGGGCGCTTACCGTGTGCAGAGCGCTCTACGGAGCGCCTGGGGGGAGGACGGGGCAGCGACAGACGGACACGTCCCCCGCCCGCGGCGAGCTCCCGGTGTGGAGCGGCCCGGCGTGGTGGGGGGTGGGGGGGGGCCCGGATTCCGATCCCGGCCCCGCCGCCCGTCCGCTCCGTGACCTCGGACCGGTCGCTTCGCTCCTCCGAGCCTCGCTGGCCTCATCCGGAAAATGGGGATGAAGAGCGTGAGCCCCACGCGGGACGGGGAGCGGGTCCGACCCGATCGACCTGTATCCACCCCGGCGCCCGGTACCGTTCCGTGGCACACGGCGTTCAACAAACACGTCGACCGATAGCGTCGTCGAGAAGAGGGGGGGCTTCGGGGGCCGGAGCCGAGAGGAGGAGAAGGGAGGAGGATGCGTGGGAAAGGGTCTCGCCGAGGGGGAGGAGAGGAGGAAGAGGCGGGCCGTCCCGGAATGCTGGGGTCGGGAAGGAAGGGAAGGGGTCTCTCCCCGGCTGACGGGATTCAGGGAAGGGCTTCCTCGGACGCCTCTGGGGAGGCGCCAGCCGACATCCTAGGGGATCGAGTCCGTCCGCCCCGCGGTTCTCCGGAAGCTCAGGGGCGGCGGGAGATTGGCGCCGTCAGCCCGTCGGCGGTACGAAGGATTTACGCGTAAAATAAATCATGGATATGGACGGAGGGTGCGGTTCAGTTGTATTTACTGAGCGCTTACTGTGGGCAGAGCCCTGGGGAGAGTAAGATATAACGATAAACAATAATAATCCCCGCCCACAGCGAGCTTACGGTCCAGAGGATCCAACTCCGGCTTGCTTCTAGAGCGCCTTTTTCCTCACTTGGCTCCCCCGCCCTGGACTGCGAGCTCGTTGTGGGCAGGGAATGTCTCTGTTTATTGTTTTATTGTCCTCTCCCAAGCGCTCAGAACAGTGCCCTGCACACGATAAATGCTCAATAAATACGACTCAACGACTGAACGGCACTCTAAGTCCATATCCTTAATTTATTCACTCATATTAATGTCTGCCTCCCCCTCTAATAATAACGTTGGTATTTGTTAAGCGCCTACTATGTGCAGAGCGCTGTCCTAAGCGCTGGGAGAGATTCAGGGTGATCGGGTTGTCCCACGTGAGGCTCACAGTCTTCATCCCCATTTTACAGTTGAGGTCACTGAGGCCCAGAGAAGTGAAGTGACTCGCCCACAGTCACCCAGCTGACAAGGGGCAGAGCCGGGATTCGAACCCATGACCTCTGACTCCCGAGCCCGGGCTCTTGCCACTGAGCCACGCTGCTTCTCTAGACTGCTTCCTTGGCTTCTCAGTTTCTTCGTCTTTTTATGGAATTGTTAAGCGCTTAGTATGTGTCAAACGCTGTTCTGAGCGCTCGTGTACGTGCAGGCGAATTAGGTCGGACACAGTCCCCGTCCCGCATGGGGCTCACAGTCTGAGTAGGAGGGAGAAGAGGAGAACGGAGGCCCAGAGAAGTGAAGGGACTTGCCCGAGGTCACACAGCAGGCATTTGGCAGAACCGGAATTAGAACCCAGGTCCTCTGACTCCCAGGCCCGGGCTCTACCCGTTGGGCCACGCTGCTTCTTGGTTGCAAGCGGGCTTACAACAGTGCTTGGCACATTGTAAGCGCTTAACACACACCACAATTATTATTATTGTCATCATCCACCCCGGCACTTAGTACAGTTCCTGGCACACGTAGTAAGCACTTAACAACACCACAATTGTTATTATTATTGTTATTTTCATCCACCCCGGCACTTAGTACAGTTCCTGGCACATAGTGAGCACTTAACAAACACCACAATTATTATTATTATTATTATTGTTATCATCTACCCCAGTGCTTAGTACAGTTCCTGGCACATAGTAAACACTTAACAAACACCATAATTATTATAATCATTCGCATCTACGCCAGCCCTCAGTGCAGTTCCTGGCACATAGTAAACACTTAACAAACACCATAATTATGATCATTATTCTCATCTACCCCAGCGCTTAGTACAGTTCCTGGCACATAGTAAGCGCTTAACAAACACCACGGTTATTATTATTCTCATCTACCCCAGCTCTCAGTACAGTTCTTGGCACTAAGTGAGCACTGAAAAAAAATACCACGATCATTATCATTATTAGACTGTGAGCCCCATGCGGGACAGGAACTGCGTCCAACCTACCTATCGTGTATCTGCCTCAGCGCTTAGTACATGCCTGGCACGTGGTAAGAAGAGTGCTTGGTACGCAGAAAGCGTTTAACAAATATCATCATCATCATCATTATTATTATGGGGGGCTTCCGTTAGGCCGCTGAGCAGCTTGGCCTGCCCCATGCCCCGGAATCCCATACAGGAGCAGAAACCAGGCTCGGGGGCGTCTAAAACGTCTCCACCCCCTCCTCCGCCGCCCAAGTCCCCCCACCCCACAGACCCCGGGGTGTCTTAGGAAACAAAACCGCACTATAACACAAGCCGTTGGGCTCCTGGAGAAAAGGGGAACCGGGGCTTAGTGGAGGGATTTATTCCTATCCACGTCTGTCTCCCCCTCTAGACTGCAAGTTGGCTGTGGGCAGGGAATGTGTCTGCCTGTTGTCCTCTCCCAAGCGCTTAGTACAGTGCTCTGCACTCAGTAAACGCTCAATAAACACCATCGATGGACTAAAGGAAAAGGCATTTTTGGTTGCCCGTGCCTGGTAGAGTCCGAGCAAGCCTCTAGACTGTCGGCTCGTGTGGGCAGGGAATGTGTCTGCCTGTTGTCCTCTCCCAAGTGCTTAGTACAGTGCTCTGAACTCAGTAAGCGCTCAATAAGCACCATCGATGGACTAAAGGAAAAGGCATTTTTGGTTGCCCGTGCCTGGTAGAGTCCGAGCACCCTCTAGACTGTCGGCTCGTTGTGGGCAGGGAATTTGTTATATTGTTCCGTCGTCTTCTAAGCGCTTAGTGAAGTGTTCTGCACACAGGAAGCGCTCAGTAAATAGGACTGACTGTCGGAGAACAGAGCTGAAAGCCGGGGAAGCTCTTCCGTTACTGCCCGGAGGAGCTCGGATCTCGTCTGCCTCTCGAAGAGTGATACGGAAGCTAGGGGATTTATGGAGTGCTCACTGGGTGCAGAGCACTGTACTGAGCGCCTGGGAGAGGACGATGCCGCAGCAGAGTTGGTAACAGTGATAATAACTGAGGTATTGGTTAAGCACGTTCTTTGGGCCGGGCGCTGCACTAAGCACTGGGCCCGGATAGAAGCTGATCGGGTTGGACCCGGTCCCTGTCCCACGTGGGGCTCGCGGTCTCCATCCCCGTTTTCCAGATGAGGGAACTGAGGCCCAGAGAAGTAAAGTGACTTGCCCACGGTCACACAGCTGACAAGCGGCGGAGACGGGATTAGAACCCGCATCCCTTTGACTCCCAGGCCCGGGCTCCGGCCACTGTACCATCCTGCTGCTCGGCAGATAGGAGCCCTAACACCAAGGAGAGGCGTGAGGAGCAGTGTGGCCCAGCGGATGGAGCCCAGGCCTGGAGGTCAGAAGGACCTGCGTTCTAATCCCGGCTCTGCCACTTGTCTGCTGGGTGACCTTGGGGAAGTCGCTTCACTTCTCCGGGCCTCAGTGACCTCATCTTTCAGACGGGGATGGCGACTTCGAGCTCCATGTGGGACTGTGTCCCGCTCGATTTGGTTGCATCCATCCCAGCGCTTAGTACAGTGCCTGGCACGTAGTGAGCGCTTAACAATGACCTCCATTATTATCATTCCTATTACCAGCTGCCTAAAGAGCCCCTCTGCTCCTCTCCTCACCCCTTTCCTCTAGTCTCCCCCTTTTCCTCCCGATCCTTCTCCTTCCCTTCCCCCCCCCCCCCCCCCAAAAAAAGCCGCTCACAGTTTCCAACCGTCCCTTTCCCAGAACAGAAGTCAGGTGGTTTACACACAACCCGTGTTTACACACAACCCGTTGTGAAAATGTGGTCTTTTGCCACCGGGCGAGTTGTGTAAATCGGACTTGTCCGGGGATTTCGGGGTTCCCTCCAAACCCCTCTTCTTTTCAGGCCAGGGGGAAAGGGTCGCAGGGAAAAAACCAAGGGAATTCATTCATTAGGATATATCGAGCGCTTAGGGCGTGCAGAGCACTGTACTAAGCACTTGGGAAAATACATTAGGGCAGTAAAGAGAGACAATCCCTGCCCACAACGGGCTCACAATCTAGAGGAATCTCGCAACCCGGTGAGTTGCGAGAGCAGTGGATTAATCATCGGTAGTTACACGACACTCACGCTGTGCACAGCACTGTACTGAGCGCTTGGGAGAGGACAGTGGAAGAGAGTTGATAGATAGGACCACCTGGCCTAGTGGATAGAGCATGGGCCTGGGCGTCAGAAGGTCCTGGGTTCGATATCTTGGCTCTGCCACTTGTCCGCTGTGTGACCTTGGGCACGTCACCCCCCTTCTCTGGGCCTCAGTTCCCTCATCTGGAAAATGGGGATGGAGACCGTGAGCCCCACGTGGGACAGGGACTGGGTCCAACTTCTTTACCTTCTATCTACCTCAGCATTTAGAACTGCTTGAGAAGCAGTGTGGTTCAGTGGCAAAAGGCCGGGCTTGGGAGCCAGAAGGACCTGGGATAATAATAATAATAATAATAATAATAATAATGTTGGTATTTGTTAAGCGCTTACTATGTGCCGAGCACCGTTCTAAGCGCTGGGGTAGACATAGGGGAATCGGGTCGTCCCACGTGGGGCTCGCGGTCTTAATCCCCATTTTACAGATGAGGGAACCGAGGCACCGAGAAGTGAAGTGACTCGCCCACAGTCACACGGCCGACAAGTGGCAGAGCTGGGATTCGAACCCATGAGCCCCGACTCCAAAGCCCGTGCTCTTTCCACTGAGCCACGCTGCTTCTCTGTGATTCTAATCCCGGCTCCGCCGCTGATCAGCTGTGTGACCTGGGACAAGCCACTTCACTTCTCCGGGCCTCAGTTCCCTCATCTGTAAAATGGGCATTAATAATAATAATGTTGGTATTTGTTAAGCGCTTACTATGTGCAGAGCACTGTTCTAAGCACTGGGGGGGAGATACAGGCTAATCGGGTTGCCCTACGTGAGGCTCACAGTCTTAATCCCCATTTTTCAGGTGAGGTAACTGAGGCACCAAGAAGTTAGACTGTGACCTGTCATTGGGCAGAGACGGTCTCTATCTGTTGCCGAATTATACATTCCAAGTGCTTAGTACAGTGCTCTACACACAGTAAGCGCTCAATAAATACTACTGAATGAATGAATGAAGCGACTTGCCCAGAGTCACCCAGCTTACGGGTGGAGCCGGGATTAGAACCCAAGACCTCTGACTCCTAAGCCCGGCCACTTTCCACTGAGCCACAAGACGGAGCCCCAGCTGGGACGACCTGATGACCTTGTATCTCTCCCAGCAACGCTTAGAACGGTGCCGGCCACCTAGTAAGCGCTTGACGAAGGCCGTCGTCGTCATCGTCACGGTCACCCAAGTGTATGCGGGTCTGTGATTAAGGAGTCGGGTGTCCTGACTCCTGGAGGGAGGCTTCTCAAAGCCACGGTTTTGGGGGGGGGGGGGGGCGGCAGAAGGGGGTGCACGAACAAGGAGGACCCCCCAACGTAGACACAGACACACACACACAAAGACACAGACACACACAGACACACACCCCCCCAAACCCCACCAAATCCGTCTTTCTGCAGAAAGAAGCCCCGTGGCCTGGCGTGGTTTCCTCAGGGGAAGAGCAAGGGGCGCGGAGGGCCGCATTACCTGCCTTTTTCTGTTTTTATGCTATTTGTTAATCGCCTATTCATTCATTCGATCGTATTTACTGAGCGCCTCCTTTTGCAGAGCACTGGACTAAGTGCTTGGAAAGAACAATTGGGCAGCAGAGAGAGACAACCCCTCCCCGACAGCGGGCTCACGGTCCGGAAGGGGGAGACCAGACAGCAGAACGAAACAAGTCATAATAATGTTGGTATTTGTTTGTTAAGCGCTTACTTTGTTCAGAGCACTGATACGGGGTAATCAGGTTGTCCCACGTGGGGCTCACAGTCTTAATCCCCATTCTAATAATAATAATAATAATGTTGGTATCTGTTAAGCGCTCACTATGTGCCGAGCACCGTTCTAAGCGCTGGGGGAGACACAGGGGAATCGGGTCGTCCCACGTGGGGCTCGCGGTCTTCATCCCCATTTTACAGATGAGGGAACTGAGGCCCAGAGAAGTGAAGTGACTCGCCCACAGTCACCCAGATGACAAGTGGCAGAGGGGGGGTCCGAACTCATGACCTCTGACTCCCAAGCCCGGGCTCTTTCCACTGAGCCACGCCGCTTCATTCTACAGATGAGGTCACTGAGGCACAGAGAAGTTGTGACTCACCCGCAGTCACCCAGCTGACAAGTGGCAGAGCCGGGATTCGAACCCATGACCTCTGACTCCCAAGCCCAGTTTCTTTCCACTGAGCCACGCTGCTTCCCTATAGCCACACTGCCGTAGAAAGGCATCAGTAGCATCAGAATAGATAAATAGAATTATAGATTCATTCAGTCGTATTTATTGAGCTCTTACTGTGTTCAGACCGCCGTAATAATAATAATGATGATGGTATTTGTTGAGCGCTTACTAGGTGCCAAGCCCCGTTCTAAGCGCTGGGGGAGATGCAGGGTGATCAGTTTGTCCCACATGGGGCTCACAGTCCTCATCCCCATTTTCCAGATGAGGTCACTGAGGCCCAGAGAAGCGAAGTGACCTGTCCAAAGTCACACAGCTGACAAGCGGCGGAGCCGAGATTAGAACCCACGACCTCTGACTCCCTAGCCCGGGCTCTTTCCACTGAGCCAGGCTGTTTATGCCTGCTAGGTGCCAGGGACTGTACTAAGCGCTGGGGGAGATACAAGCTAATCAGGTGGACACGGTCCCTGTCCCACACGAGCCTCTCCCAGGCGCTTAGTCCAGGGCTCTGCACCCAGTAAGTGCTCAATAATAATGTTGGTATCTGTTAAGCGCTTACTATGTGCCGAGCTCCGTTCTAAGCGCTGGGGTAGACACAGGGGAATCGGGTCGTCCCACGTGGGACTCGCGGTCTTAATCCCCATTTTACAGATGAGGGAACCGAGGCCCGGAGAAGTGAAGTGACTCGCCCACAGTCCCACGGCCGACAAGTGGCAGAGCTGGGATTCGAACTCATGAGCCCCGACTCCAAAGCCCGTGCTCTTTCCACTGAGCCACGCTGCTCCTCTCAATAAGCACGCTGCTGCTCAATAAGTACGACTGAATGAACGAAAGGGAGGAAAAAAAAAGTACTAAATCCCCATATCTCCGGTGAGAACACCGAGGCACAGAGAATCGATCAATCGGCGGTATTTACTGAACCCTTACTATGTGTAGAGCACTGTTCTAAGTGCTCGGGAGAACACGGTGCAGCGGAATCAGCGGAAACGTCCCCTGCCGGCAACGAGCCTCCGGGCTAGAGGGGGAGACGGACGTTAACGTGAATAAATAAGACATTTATAACGTCTAAGAAAAGTGAAGTGACTCACCCAAGGTCCCACAGCAGGCACGGGGCAGAGGCCCGAGCAGGGGAGCGCGTCGTCCCCAGGGCCGAGCCGGGGAGCACAATGTCCCCGGGCCCGAGCGGGGGACCGCGAGCCCCACGTGGGACCTGACGATCTCGGAGCCACCCCAGCGCTCGGTACAGTGCTTGGCACGTAGTAAGCGCCAAACAAATACCACAGTCCTTAAAATGCAACAGCATCGGCTGACACAATCCCTGCCCTCAGGGAGTTTGCCGTCTAATTCTGGTGTGTTCATTCGCTCGTACTGTACCCGGCGCTTGGGGAAGGACAACGATACAGCAAGAAAGAGTGACATTCCCTGCCCAAAACGAGCTCACGGTCTAGAGGATTGTGTTGTAGTCGCCCACGCGCTCAGTACAGTGCTCTGCACGTAATAAACGCTCAATCAATACTACTGTTAGATCGACTGAGGGCAGGGACCACGTCTCACACTTGGGTCGTCTCCTCCCGAGCGCTTAAGACGGAGCCTCAAATTCAGGCGCTCGATAAATAGCAGTGACCGCCCGCAGCCACCCCCCCCCCCCCCCGCATCGAGAGCGGGAGTTGACAGTCTAGAGGACCGTGGTGTAGTCGCCCACGCGCTCAGTACAGTGCTCTGCACGTAATAAACGCTCAATGAACGCCATCGTTCGATCGAGGGCGGGGACCACGTCTCACACTTGGGTCGTCTCCTCCCGAGCGCTTAAGACGGAGCCTCAAACTCAGGCGCTCGATAAATAGCAGTGACGGCCCCCAGCCGTCGAGAGCCGGAGGCGACCGTCCCGTAAGCGCACCGCGGGCGGGGGACGCGTTCCGTGGTCCCCACCCGAGCGGTCCGCGCAGAGCGAGCGCCCGGCCGGGAGGATTTGCCGGGCCGCGCGGCCTCGGCGGGGAGGGGTCAGCGCCGGCCTCGCCCTCGCAGGTCCAGGCCCAGGTCCGCCACGCCAAAGTCAACTTCGACCGCCTGAAGACGGACGTGTGCCAGAAGGTGGACCTCCTGGGAGCCAGCCGCTGCAACCTCCTGTCCCACGTGCTCACCGCCTACCAGGTGCCTCCCGCCGCCCGCCGGGGCCCCCCGCGGACCCGGGGGGGGGGGGGGGGCCGGCCGGCCGGGTGACCGGCGGGGTCGAGGGCGGGCCGGCTCCGCCGAAGCTCCGTCGGGGACGCCGCGGGGGGCCGGAAAGTCGACGCAGAGGGTCGAGCCGATGGACCGGGCGGGCCGAGCCTCCGTGGGGACACCGGGGGGTGGCCGGGCCCGGTGGGGGTCTTGGGCCGGGATGGGCTCGGCAGAAGGTCGGGGGAGCGGGGGCCGGGGGGCCCGGCGAGCCCGCCGGCCGACCGCGCGGGTCCCTCTCCGCCCCCGGCAGACGACGCTGCTGCACTTCTGGGAGAAGACCTCGCACACCATGGCCGCCGTCCACGAGAGCTTCAGCGGCTACCAGCCCTACCACTTCACCACGCTCAAGGTCACCTTCCGACCCCGGGGGCCCGGCGGGAGGGGGCCCGGGTCCTCCGGCGCGGCGCCGCCCCGCGTCTGCCCCGTGACCTCGGGCGAGGCGCTTCACTTCCCGGTGCCCTCGTCTGGAAAACGGGGGTGAAGAGCGCGAGCCCCGTGGGGGACGGGGAATTCACTTGTACCTACCCCAGCGCTTAGAACCACGGCGACGCGTAGTAAGCACTTAACGGATACCCTAAAAAACAGAAAAGAAAGGAAAGCTCGGCCTATCGGAAAGAGCCGGGAGCTGGGAATGAGAGGACCTGGGTTCGGATCCCAGACCGTCAGGGCCTCTCCGGGCCTCAGTCTGCTCATCTGCGAAATGCGGCCTCCACCCCTATCCTCCCGAGACCGTGACCCCGGCGCCCAGCTCGGCGCTTAGCACGGGAGCGGCGCCCCGCGGATCCCCCGGGAGAGCCCGTGGATTGCCGGTCCGACTCCGCGGTCTCGTTCTCCCTCTCTCCGGACGGGGGCCCGCAGAGCTTACAGGACCCGCTCGACAAGCTGACCGAGAAGGCCAAGAGGCAGGACGAGCCGCCCCGGGGCCCGACGGCCGACGACCCGGCGGCCGCCGACCGGGACTGTCGGTGAGTCGGGGGCGGCGCCCCCGGGGGCGGGCGGGCGGGAGGGTCCGCGGTCCCAGGAGCGGGCACGCCCGCCGGTCCGGGCCCGGGGGGTACGAGGGAACCGGGCCTCTAACGAGCATCCGGTCCCCCCTACCCACCCCGTGTCCCCGAAACCCACCCCTCTGTCGACCGCAGCACCCCCAGGGAGGTGGGGCGGGGGTGGGCGGACAGCCCCCTTTCCAACGTGCGCCCGACCGAGTTGGCTCCTTGCCATCTGCCCGTTAAATTTCCTTCGGACTTTAAGGGTCTTGGAGCGTGGGCCCGGAACAGGTCTACCCCCTCTAGCGTGCTCTCCCAAGCGCTCAGCACAGCGCTCCGCGCACGGTAAATACGACCGACTGACTGAGCGGAGCCCGGGTTCGGGAGTCCGAACGACCTGGGTTCCAATCCCGGCTCTGCCACCTGTCAGCGGTGTGACTGCGGGCGAGTCACTTCACTTCTCGGTGCCTCGGTTACCTCATCTGTAAAATGGGGATTGACTGTGAGCCTCACGGGGGACCACCTAATAATAATAATGTTGGTATCTGTTAAGCGCTTACTATGTGCCGAGCACCGTTCTAAGCGCTGGGGGAGACATAGGGGAATCGGGTCGTCCCACGTGGGGCTCACGGTCTTCATCCCCCTTTTACAGATGAGGGAACCGAGGCACGGAGAAGTGAAGCGACTCGCCCACGGTCACACGGCCGACAAGTGGCAGAGCCGGGATTCGAACTCATGAGCCCCGACTCCAAAGCCCGTGCTCTTTCCACTGAGCCACGCCGCTTCTCCATCTGACCACCTGATGACCCCGTATCTCCCCCAGCGCTTAGAACAGTGCTCTGCACATAGTAAGCGCTTAACAAATACCAACGTCATTATTATTAATCCCGGCTCCGCCACCTGTCTGCCGCGGGGCCTCGGTCAAGTCGCCTCACTTCATCCGGGCCTCGGTTCCCTCATCCGGCTAATGGGGATTAAGACCGAGCGCTCCATGTGGGACGGGGACCGGGTCCTACCCGAGTAGCTTATACCTACCTCGGCGTTTAGAACGGCGCCTGGCACGTAGTAAGCGCTTAACCAATACCGTGTGGGGGGAAAAAAAAATTTTCTTCCGGCTCACTCCTGGAAGATCTAAATTCAACTGTATTTATTGAGCGCCTACAGTGTGGAAAGCACTGTACTAAGCAATTGGGAGAGGACAATAGCTCACAGCCCAGAGGAACTAAGTAAGAGTCCCCGCCCCACTTTACCCAATGCTACAGGAGCGGCTGGGCCTAATAATGTTGGTATTTGTTAAGCGCTTCCTGTGTGCAGAGCACTGTTCTAAGCGCTGGGGGAGATACCGGCTGATCAGGTCGTCCCCCGTGAGGCTCACAGTTAATCCCCATTTGACAGATGAGGTAACTGAGGCACAGAGAAGTGAGGTGACCTGCCCCCAGTCACACAGCTGACAAGCGGCAGAGCCGGGATTCGAAAGACGCCAAGTCTGAGAGTCAGAAGGACCTGGGTTCTAATCCCGGCTCTGCCGCTTGTCTGCTAGGCGACCTCGGACCAGTCACTTCACTTCCCTGGGCCTCAGTTCCCTCATCTGTAGAATGGGGGGGGGGGGGGGCGACGGAGAGCCCCGGGTGGGACAGGGACCGTGTCCACCACAGCGCCCGGAAGAGGGCTTGACCCATCGTAAGCGCTTACCAAATACCCTCATCATTATTACCATTACAAGCTGCCAACCGGGATTGGAACTGAACTGAGCCCCAAACGGCCCCGATTTGAGTGGGCCGGGAGAGGGGGTCCGGAAGCCGGCACCTTGAGCCCACTGCCTTCATCCCCAGCCCGTCGGGGTCTTCCCGCCTCTCCGCCCGAGGCAGAGTCCCATCTGTCCCGGTCGGCCGATCCGCTCCTTGGCCTTCGGACGGTTTGAACCGTGCTGTGGTGTCTCCAGTGACCGCGTTTGGGTCCGAAAGCCGGGCGGTGAGAAAACGGGCTAGAAAGAACACCGATTCCTTTGAAATGTGGTGTCGGAGAAGGCTTTTGCCGACGCCACCGACGGCCCGAAAAACAAACAAATGGATTTTAGAGCCAGTGAAACCCAGGTGGTCTTCGGGAGGCCAGATGACTCGGCTTAGATGAGCGTAGTCCGGACACACAGTCAGGAGGACGGATTCTCTGGAGAAGACACTAATGCCGGGAAAAGTCCAGGGAAAACGTGGACGAGGCAGACCGGCAGCTAGATGGATAGAGACCGTAAATACGATAAAGGAAGAACCGTCAGAAGGGTTGCGGGTCATGGCAGCGGACGGGACGTTCCGGAGAAAGTACATCCGTGGAGTCGCCGTGAATCGGAAACGACTCGACGGCACTTAGTGATGATGATGATAATTCCTTTCTCATTCTCTTCCTTTTTAGGCTGATTCTGTTAGATGAGGAAAACCACAATAACGAATCCCCCTGTCTGAGTAAGTTTCGCATCTGTGGAGGAAAATCAGAAGGTCCCTCGGGCCCGGGATCGCTCTCCCGGTTTGGTCGCTTCATCCGCCGTTGGGCCCTTGGTCCGTCAGAGCTTACTGAGGGCAGAGCACTGTACTAAGCGCTTGGGAGAGGGCACTGTAATAATATAACAGATGCATCCCCCTGCCCACAGCAAGCCTCCAGTACAGTGGGGAAGACAGGCATGAAGAGAAATAAATGACGGATGCGGACGTAAGCGGTGTGGGGCCGAGAGAGGGGTGAAGAAAGGGAGGAAATCCAAGCGCGTGATCCACTGGGCTCCGTTACTCGCTCGGTCCAAGGGTTGATGGGTTCATCGGTCCGTCGATCTGCCCGTCCTTTGGGACCAGTGGTTTTCGAGCTCCGTCCTTGTTACTTCCGACAGCGGGGAAGGCTTCCTGGAGGAGGTTGGAATTTTTTTTTTTTTAAGAGGGCCGCGGTAGTGACGACGGAGCAGGTGTCCTGTGGATTTGGTCGGGCGGGAGGTCCAAGAGCAGGCAAGAGCAAAGGGAGCGAGTCAGGGCAATGCAGAAGGGAGTGGGAGATGAGGAGAAGTAGGGCTTAGTCAGGGAGGGCCTTTTGGAGGAGACGGGCCTTCAGTAAGGCTTTGAAGGCGGGGGAGAGTCGTCTGTGGGATTTGAGGGAGGGCGTTCCGGGCCAGAGGTGGGACGCGGGCCAGGGGTCGGTGGGGAGATGGATGAGATGGAGGCCCAGGGAGGAGCATTAGAGGGGGAGCAGCGTGGCCTAGTGGAAAGAGCCCGGGCCTGGGAGTCAGAGAACCCGGGTCCTAATCCCGGCTCCGCCACTTGTCTGTTGTGTGACCTTGGGCAAGTCGCTTCACGTGGCTGTGCCTCCTTTTCCCTCTCCTCAAGAACCTCCGCATCAAACAGAAACTCCTCACCGTCGGCCTGAAAGCCGTCCATCCCCTCACCCCCTCCTACCTCACCTGGCCGCTCTCCCGCTCCGACGCGGCCCGCGCGCTCCGCTCCTCTAATGCCGACCTTCCCACTCGGCCTCCATCTCGTCTATCTCACCGCCAACTTGTCGCCCACGTCCCGCCTCTGGCCCGGAACCCCCTCCCTCCTCCAATCCACCAGACAGTGACTCTCCCCCGCTTCAAAGCCTTCCCGAAGGCCCACCTCCTCCAGGAGGCCTTCCCCGACTGCGCCCTCCTTTCCTCTTCTCCCGCTCCCTTCTGCGTCACCCTGCCTCGCTCCCTTTATTCATCCCCCCTCCCAGCCCCACACCACTTAATTCCATACCTGTCATTTATTTATTCATTTCTATTAACGTCTAGCTCGTTGTGGGCAGAGAATGTGTCTGTTCTATCGTACTCGCCCAGGGAGCACTCAGTAAATGCGTTTGTCTCACTCACTTTCCCCAGCTGTACAAAGGGGTGTAAGATGGCGAGCCCCGTGCGGGACAGGGATTAGACTGTGAGCCCGTCAGTGGGCGGGGATTGTCACTATCTGTTGCCGAATTGTCCATTCCAAGCGCTTAGCACAGTGCTGTGCACATGGTAAGCGCTCAATAAATACTACTGAATGAACGACAGGGACTGTGTCCAACCTGATCAGCTTGTATCCACCCCAGCACTTAGTACAGTTCCTGGCACATAATAAGCACTTAAATGGCATAAAAAAGACCTCAGTGGTGTTATTTGAGCACTTACCTTGTGCAGAGCGCTGTGCTAGGTGCCCATCTCGGTAACCACCCTCCCGCTCGGTGTCTTTCAGGCACGGCGGAAGACGGCAGGCGGGACAACTTTCAGGCTGGAGAAGGGAGCTACAGGCCGCAAGGGGATCCAAGAGGTGATTTCTCCTTCAACAACGCTTCTCCGGCTGGGGGAGAGGGCAGGGGCGTCATTGCTGGGCCAGGGACGCCCAGTCAGTCAGTGGTATTCATCGAGTGCTTACTGTGTGCAGAGCACTGTGCTAAGTAAGCGCTTGGGGAGAGTCCAGGAGCAGACCCGTTCCTTGCCCACACCGAGCCAACCCTTTCTGCTCTCCCCTCTGAAAGCAGTCGCCACCGACCAGCTGCTGGACCTGAAGCCCGAGCCGATGGGTGAGTCCCCCGTCCCCCGTCCCCCCCCCCCCGACTCCCGCCGACCGCCCCGATCGCAATTCTGGTCCTCGTTGAGCATTCCCTTTAAGCCGAGCGCTGTGGTGCTCGGGTAGGGTAGGTGCAAGATCATCAGGGTGGAGACAATCCCCATCTAATAATTATAATAATGACGGTATTTGTTAAGTGCCTACTCTGTGCCATGCACTGTTCTAAGCGCTGGGGCAGATACAAGGCTATCAGGTTGTCCCACTTGGGGCTCACAGTCTTCATCCCCATTTTCCAGCTGAGGGAACTGAGGCACAGAGAAGCTGAGTGACTTGCCCGAAGTCACCCAGTTGACAAGTGGCTGAGTTAGGATTAGAACCCATGACCTCTGACTCCCAAGCCCGAGCTCTTTCCACTAAGCCACGATAACTCTGGTATTTGTTAAGCACTTACTGTGGAGCTTACTACTAAGCGCTGGGGTGGATATAAGCAAATCAGGTTGGATACAGTCCCTGACCCACGTGGGGCTCCCAGTCTTCGTCCCCATTTGACAGATGAGGGAACCGAGGCCCAGAGAAACGAAGTGACCGGCCCAAGCTCACACAGCGGACAAGTGGCGGAGCCGGGATAAAAACCCATGATCCTCTGCCTCTCGGGCCCGGGCTCCAGCCGCTATACCCTGCTGCTTCCAGGGATCGTGTCGACTGATCTTACTCGATACACTTGGGAAAGCCCAGTGAGACCTCAGTAAACAGCACTGATGGATCGATCCGGGGGACGGGCCGCCCCCGCTACGAGCCTCTCCCGGTTGCCGGGCGTGACGGGGAGTTGGCTTCGCAGTTTCCCTTCCTCGTTACCCGTGGGCCGTTCGGTCATTCATCGCCCTGTGGGAGCGAGAGGGAGAGCAGGAGGGAGAAAGGACCGAGGAGCGGGAACGGGAGCCGCTGCCGCTGCGAGAGCCGGGGCAGGAGCCCGTGTGGGAGCGGGACTTAGCCCGGGCGCTGGCAGGGGAGGGTGAGGAGGAGGAGAAGCGGGCCCGGGACTCAGCTCCGGCCCTGGCGGACGAGGAGGAGATGGCGGAGGAGTGGGTCCGGGACTTAGGCCCAGGCGCTGGCAGAGGAGGAGGCCCGAGAGCGGGTCCGGAACTTCGCCCGGGCGCTGGCGGAGGAGGAGGAGGAGGAAGAGTGGGTCCGAGACTTAGCCCGGTGCCGGCGGCGGAGGAGGAGGAGGCCCAGGAGTGGGGCCGGGACTTAGCCCGGGCGCTGGCGGAGGAGAAGAAGGAAGCCCAAGAGCGGCCCGGGACTTAGCCCAGGCACTGGCGGAGGAAGAGGAGGAGGCCCCGGAGCGGGCGCGGGACTCAGGCCAAGCGCTGGTGGAGGAGGAAGAGGAGGTGGCCCTGGAGTGGGCCCGGGACTTAGCCCGGGAGCTGGCAGAAGAGGTGGCGGAGGAGCAGGCCGCGGGCTTAGTCCGGGCACTGGCGGAGGAGGAGGAGGCCCGGGACTTTCAGCCCTGGCGTTGGCAGAGGAGGAGGAGGGGCAGGAAGAGGAGGAGGAGGAAGAAGAGGAGGAGGAGAATCCCAAGCAGGGTCTGAGGCTCGGCCCGCCCGCGGGCCGGGGGATGCGGTGCCGGCGGGCGCCCTGGCTCTCCTCCCCGCGGGCGGCCGCCCTACCAACTAGCTCTGTTATCCGTCACCGTCGTCGATGGGATTCACCGAGCGCTTACTACCTGCCGAGCGCCGAACTCAGCGCTCGGACGAGCCCCCGGTCGGTCTTCTCTGTTGAGCGCTTACTGGGTGCGGAGCACTGTGCCGAGCGCTTGGGAAGCAGCGTAACTTAGTGGGAAGAGCCCGGACCTGGGAGTCAGAGGACGTGGGTTCTAATCCCGGCTCCGCCACTCGTCCGCTGCGTGACCTCGGGTAAGCCTCTTAACCTCGCTGTGCCTCACCGACCTCAATCTGGAAAATGGGGATGAAGACCGTGAGCTCCACGTGCGACAACCTGATGACCGTGTATTTACCCCCAGCTTGGAACAGTTCTTGGCACGTAGTAAGTGCTTAACAAATACCAACGTTATTATTCCTCCTGCTCCCATCTGGACATAACGCCTGCCCGCCCGCATCACTGCTACTAATCATAGTAATAACAACGGCGGTATCGTTAAGCACTTAGTAGGGACCTGATACCGTACTAAGCACCGGGACAGGAAGCTCCCGGAGGCCAGAGGGTACGGGAGAAGAGGAAGGTTGGCCGGGGGGGTTCTTAGGGAAGGTTTCTTGGAGGAGATGCCCCCTCAATAAGGCTCCGAAGCGGGGGAGAGTCACCGTCGCTCACGTTAACGTCCGTCTCCCCGTGTGGAGCCGGCGAGCCCCACGTGGGACAGGGACCGGGTCCGACCCGACCGGCTCCCATCCGTCCCGGCGCCGAGTACGGTGCCCGGCGCGGAGGAAGCCCCTAAAGAGTACGGTGGTGATGGTGACGATTCTTCTTCTCCTTCCCAGGGCGGGCCGGCGGCCCTCCCTTCCCCCCGGGCTCCCCCGGCCCCCCGCCGGCCCCCACGGAGCCTTCCGGGGTGGACGCGGACGACCTGGCCCTGCTGAGCCAGATCCTGGACGCGTCGGCGCTGGACGAGGGGGACTTCGGACGGGAGTGGACGGCCGTGTTCGGGGACGGCCCGGCCCCGGCCCCGGCCCCCGCCTCCGCGCCCGGGGACGCCGACACGCCGCCGGGCCTGGCGGACTTCCTGCCCTCCCAGCTGCTCGAACAGTCCGGCCGCGACCCGCAGATGCCGCCGCCCTCGGGGGATGGTAGGTCCGAGCGGGAGGGGCGCCCCGGTCCCGCCCCGACGCCGCGGGGATGGAGGTCGGGGTGGAGGGGGTCGGTAGGGAGCGCTCGGTCCGGTGCTCCGCACGCGGCGAGCGCTCGAAAAGTCGGACCGAATGAAGTAGGGAGCGCCCCTTCCACACTTGTGCCCGGGACCATTTTTCTTCCTCTGGAGTATAAACCCCTGGGGAATGGGTATCTTGCTCCTGGGTGTTTAAGGAATTGGATTTACAAGACGTGTACACAAGTGCTACGGTTGGCTCTGAGTACTCACACGCCGATATTGTCCTGAAGTCCGGCTGGGTGTGTGCGTGCGTGCCGGGTGGACGCTAATAATAATCATCATCATAATAATGGCGGTATTTGATAAGCGCTTACCAAGCACCGTTCTAAGCACTGGGGTAGATACAAGGTCATCAGATTGTCCCACGGGGGGCTCACGGTCTTCATCCCCATTTTCTAGATGAGGGAACTGAGGCCCAGAGAATCATAACAACAATAGTAATAATAATAATGTTGGTATTTGTTAAGCGCTATGTGCAGAGCACTGTTCTAAGCGCTGGGGTAGACACAGGGGAATCAGGTCGTCCCTTGTGAGGCTCACAGTCTTCATCCCCATTTTCCAGAGGAGGGAACTGAGGCACAGAGAAGTGAAGAAGTGACTCACCCGAAGTCACAGAGCTGACAAGTGGCGGAGCCGGGATTAGAACCCACGCCCTCTGACTCCCGAGCCCGGGGTCCTGCCGCTAAGTCACGACACTGCAATTGACGGGACTCGGACGACGGCGGGGTGCCCGGCCCGGCACCGAGGGGAGCGGGACGGGTGAAACCGTGATGTGAAACAGTGTGGCCGAGTGGGTAGGGCCCGGGCCTGGGAGTCAGAAGGTCCCGAGTTCTAATCCACTTGCTGCTGGGTGACCTCGGGCAAGTCACTTCCCTCCTCTGGGCCTCAGTTACATCATCCGTAAAATGGAGATGAAGACCATGAGTCCCACGTGGGACGACCTGATGACCTCGTATCTGACCCGGCGCTCAGAACAGTGCCTGGCTCGTCGTAAGCGCTCAACGGATAGCGGCATTATCGCTATCCCTCTAGACCGTGGCCCCTTCGTGGGCAGGGATCGTCTCTATTGCTGGATTGTACTGTCCAAGGGCTTAGTACAGCGCTCTGCACGCAGTAAGCGCTTAATAAATACGATCGAATGAACGAATGAAATGCAGAGCCCGGTCGAGGACCGGGGGTGGAGGCCACGATGCCCGGTCTGGGGGTGTGGAGGACGGGGGGGCAGGGAGAGGAGGGACCACACAGGGGCCGATTTGGGGCCGTCGAGGCTCACGGCCCGACGGCGCCGTGGTTCGCTTTCCAGGGTGGGCCCCCGGCGACGTCCGGCCCCCGGCCCCCGGCCCCCGGCCCGGCGACGCCAACCCCGGCAAGCCTCCCGGCAGAGGTGAGCCAGCATCATCTCTCTCTCTCCCCCTCGCCCCCGCTGGGGTCACCGGGGGCCGCGGTCAGGGCCGCCACGGGCGGGGGGGGGCCCGGGGGGCGGGGACCCTCGGCCCGCCGTTCACCCCCCCGCCTCTCTCTCCCCCCGGCCCCAGCCCCCTCCGGGAACCCCAAGGACCTGACGTCCTGGTTCAGCCTCTTCGCCGACCTCGACCCGCTGTCCAACCCCGACGCCGTGGGGAAGACGGGGAAAGATCACGAGCTGCTCAACGCCTGAGGCCGCCGCCCACCTCGGGGGGGGGACCCGCGCTCCCGCCGCCCGGCCGTCGGGGGGTGGGCGGCCGGGCGGGCGCGGGGGTCCGGCCCGGATCAATAAAAGCCAACGGTCAAGCCCGTTTCCGGGACGACCCGTGCGTCGGGCCGGCGGAGGGGGCGGGGGGGGGGGCGGTCCCGTCGGGTGGGCCCGAAGGCCCGTGACGCCAACCCCCGCCGCCGCGGTGAGGGCCCGTTTGGCACCGAGGGGCGCTGAAGCAGCGTGGCGCAGTGGCCTGAGTCAGAAGGTCCCGGGTCCTAACCCCGGCTCCGCCTCTCGTCTGCCGGGTGACCTCGGGCAAGTCACTTCACTTGGGAGAAGCAACGTGGGAGTCGGAGGTCGTGGGTTCTAATCCCGGTCCCGCTACTTACCGGCTGAGTGACTCTGGCCAAGTCACTTCAGTTCCGTACGGCTCCGTTCCCTCATCTGTAAAATGGGGATGAAGACCGTGGGCCCCAGGTGGGACAACCCGATGACCTCGTATCTACCCTAGCGCTCAGAACGGTGCTCGGCACATAGTAGGCGCTTAACAAAAACCATCGTCATTATTATTCTCTTGGCCGCAGGGACGTCGTCTGTGAAAGGGGAAAGGAGACCGTGAGCCCCACGTGGGACAGGGACCGGGTCCACCCCGATTTGCTTGTATCCACCCCGGCGCTTAGAACGGCGCCCGGCACAGAGGAAGCGCTTAACGAATCCCATCATCATCGTGGTGGTCGCCGTGCTCGGCTGGCCGAGCCAGGGCGCGGGGGGGGGGGCCGCGATCCATCCGTCGATCAACGGGCGGGGCGAGGGACACGTACCCGCGGCCCCGGCCCCTCGGGCTGAGAGCGGAGCCCACGCTGGGGGAAGGGGGTTCTCCTCTTGGCTTCTGAGGCAGAGCCGGTTTCAAGGAGGGGGCACCGGATACCCGAGCCTCGGGCCTGCTGCCTTTTCTTTTTTAACGGTATTTGTAGAGGGCATCCTATCCATCTCGGGGTGGCAGCTGGAGAGTTTCCAGTCGTCTACCAGTCTCGGCTACGGGAGAGTCAAGCGGAGGCCCGTCCGGTCCATTCCTAGGTCGGGCACTGGCCGGCGAGGGGCGGGCCGTCGGCTACCGGTCGAAACTCCCCCGGGCCGGGGCGCGGCGGCCCGGGAGAGAGTCGAGGGCGGAGACTCGAGTTGACCGCGCGGGGGAAGGCGACGGTCAACCGCTTCCGGATTTTTCCCAAGAAAACTCCGTGGATCCACTGCCGGGACGATGGCAGATGGAGAGCGGGGCCCGCTGGGGGAGAGGCGTCCGTGGAGCCGAGGGCATGAGAGGAGAGAGACCCCCATCATCGGGTCCCCCCACAAGGAGGCTCACGGTCTAAGGAGGGGGGAAGAACAGGAACCGTCACAGAGAAGGGAAGGGATGTGCCCAGAGTCACACAGAGGTAAGTGATGGAGCCAAGATTAGAACCCAGGTCTTCTGGCTCCCAGGCCCGGGCTTTTTCCACCAGGCCACGCTGCTTTTTCAGCTCCTCCTACCTGTGGGATGTTCCCTCTCCCGGCGGTCTAGGAGAAGCAGCGTGGCTTAGTGGAAAGGGCCTGGGCTTGGGAGTCAGAGGTCATGAGTTCGAATCCCAGCTCTGCCACTTGTCAGCCGGGTGACTGTGGGCGAGTCACTTAACTTCTCTGTGCCTCAGTTCCCCCATCTGTAAAATGGGGATTAACTGTGGGCCTCACGTGGGACGACCTGATTCCCCTGTATCATCTACCCCAGCGCTCAGAACGGTGCTCTGCACGTAGTAAGCGCTTAACGAATACCAACAATATTATTAATGCCCCTCCGTGCTCAATCGATCAGTCGTATTTACCGACCATCTATGTGCAGAGCGCTGTACTAAGCGCTGGGGAGAGTATAATAATAGTATAACAGACACATTCCCTGCCCAGAAGGAGCTTTCGATCAAGAGTGGGAGACAGACATCAATAGATAAAATGACCGATCTGGCCAGAAGAGGTGTAGGGCTGGAAGAGGGGAGGAATAAAGGGAGCGAGCCGGGGCGACGCGGAAGGGAGCGGGCGGAGAGGAGAACTGGGGGCCTTAGGGAAGGCTTCTTGGAGGAGACGGGCCTTGGATGAGGCTTTCAAGGCGGGGAGAGTCATTGTCTGGGGGATCTGAGGAGGGAGGGGGTTCCGGGCCAGAGGCGGGACGTGGGCCAGAGGTCGACGGTGAGACAGGTGAGACGGAGGGACAGGGAGAAGGTTGGAGTTAGAGGAACGACGCGTGCGGGCTGGGATGGAGGAGGAGAGCGGCGAGGCGAGGTCGGAGGGGGCGAGGCGGCGGACGGCTTTAAAGCCGACGGCGAGGAGCTTTCGTTCCACGCGGAGGTGGCTGGACAACCGCTGGAGGTTCTTGAGGAGGGGGAAACGTGGCACTCTTTTGCAGAAAAACCATCTGAGTGGGGAGAGACGGGAGGCCGGGAGGTCAGCAAGGAAGCTGATACAGTATTCGAGGCGGGATAGGATAAGTGCTTGGATTATCGTGGTAGTTCGGATGGAGAGGGAAAGGCCGATTTTAGCGATGTTGCGAAGGATCGCCGAGGATGTTGCGTAAGGACCGACGGGATTCAGTGACGGACTGAATACGCGGGTTGAACGAGAGCGCGGAGTCAAGGATGACGCCGAGGTTACGGGCTCGTGAGACGGGGGAGGATGGCGGTGCCGTCGACGGTGACGGGAAAATCAGGGGGAAGACAGGGTTCGGGTGGGAAGGCAAGGAGCTCTGTTTTGGACATGGTGAGTTTGGGTGACTCTCCCCCAGCGACCCGGCCCGGACCCTCCGAAACCCCTGCCCGTCCCCCGCCCACCCCCCTCTCCCCGCCAGTGACCCGGCACGGACCCTCCGACACCCCCGACCCTCCCCGGGCCATCCGACGCCCTCGCGTTTTCCCTGTAGTAACCCGCTGTGAACCCTTCATCCCGATTCCCCGTTCGGCCGCCGTTCGCTTTGTCTCTGCCGGGCCCTCCGCTCTCACCGTTCCTCGGCACCGACCCGTCAGCTCCTTGCGGGCAGGGAACGTGTCCGTTTCCTGTCGCGTCGTCCTCTCCAAGTGCCGCGCGCGGCCTCTCCCGTTCAGATGCCGTCGAGTCGTCTCTGGCCCAAAGCGACTCCACGGACGCGCCGTCTAATGAATGGCCACCTTCCGCCGCAAAGTCGATCCGATACGTGCGTCCGTAGGGTTTGCTTGGTAAAGGTACGTTAGTGGTTTACCATTGCCTTCTTCCACGCAGTTATTAATGATGATGATGATGATGATGATGATGATAGTTAAACACTGTGGGCCAAGCACTGTTCTAAGCACTGGGGTAAATACAAGGTAATCAGGTGGTCCCACGTGGGGCTCACGGTCCTCATCGCCATTTTCCGGAGGAGGTGAGGTGCGGAGAAGTGACTCGTCCGAGGTCCCCGGGCAGTCAAGCGGTCGTCGATCAACGTTTTGATCGCTTGATCGTGGGCCTTTGACTCCTTCCCGCCCGGCACGGGGGTCCTGGGTAGCCCCGACGGAGGGTCCGGGATAAAGGAGCTGGGCGCGGGGGTTTAGGCTACGGCGGGAGGTGAGGAAGCCGATATCGTAAATTACTTATTCATCTCTGTCGGCGTCTGTCTCCCCGCACACCCCCTTCTAGACGGTATGCTCGTTAAGGGCACGGGAACGTGTCTCCTAATTCCGTTGTGTGAAGCAGGGTGGCCTAGTGGAGAGAGCTCGGGAGACAGAGGACCCGGGTTCTCACCCCGGCTCCACCACTTGTGCGCTGGGTGACCTTGGGCGAGTCGCTTCATTTCTGTGCCTCAGTTCCCTCATCTGTAAAATGGAAATTAAGACTGGGACACGGACCGTATCCGACCCGAGTGTCTTGTACCTACCCCGGTGCTTCATACGGCGCCTGGAGTATAAGTAGGCGCTTGACACGTATCACCATGATATTACTATCATTACTCTCCCAAGCGCTTAGAACCCTGCTCCACGCACAACGATCGAGCTGGTGATTCTCAAATCTGGACCAGACGATTCTTTCTCGGTTCTTTGGACGGGAAGTTTGGGTTCTCTGATTTCGACTGAGTTTTCCAAGTCTGCCAATCGGTTGGGTTTCCAAAAACATAGGGTTTTTCCCCCTCGTGGGGAGAGGGCCTTCGGGAGGGAATCGGGTCCGTCCCCCCCCCTCCCCCCCCCCGAAGCACCCCCGCCACTCCTCCACAAACGTCCGCCTCCCGTAGCGCCGGCTTGGCCCGTGTGACTGCCCCTTCCCCGCCCGCCCATCCACCACACACCCGGACACACGCTCGGTCCCTCGTCTGTAAAACGGAGATCGGGACTGAGAGACGGGGACCGTGTCCAACCCGATCATCTTCCCATCTGTGCCGCCGCTTAGTACGGCTCCGCCGCTGATCTGCCGTGGGACCTCGGGCGAGTCACTTCACTTCTCTGGGCCTCGGTTACCTCATCTGGAAAACGGGGATGAAGACCGTGAGCTCTGTGAGGGACGGGGACTGCGTCCGACCAAATTAACTTGGACCTAGACGGGCATAAGGCAAGACTCCAGCGCTCACTGCGGTGCCTGGCACGTAGTAAGCGCTTAACTGGGGTGAGCGGGAGTGACTCCGTCTTGTAAGGCAGAAGCCATCTCCCAACGCCCGGAGCAGTACTTGACACTTAGTGCTTAACGAATGCCACAATTATTACTATTAATAATATTAGCATTAGAGTGCCCGGCAGCATCGCTAAACGAACGCCATTTCAAAAACCAAACGACGAAAAACGAAAACAACCCTCTAGCCCGGTTGAGTTTTGGGTTTTTTTTTAACTAATAACTTTATTTTAAATAAGACACAGGAACTTCTATACTGAAAAAAATACAAAACCCAAGCCACACACCTCCTCGTGTAAAGCCTTATTTCCGGGAAGCGGAATACCGTCGCGCGCCGGGGCTCCGGCCAACGGCCCGCCTACGTACAAAATCCTAACGCCGTCTGACTCGTCTCCGGGGCCGGGGGGAGGTTTTACGTTTGAACTCCACGGCGTCTCCCGGGGAATCTCCACGGCGAAAGCGTTCGCTCCCGCACACGCGCCGGGTCCCCCGAGGACCCCGACGGGCGGCACGCCGCCTACGGGGCCCCGGGGGAAAAGGAGAGCGTGACCGGCCGCCGTCGACGTCGTACGTCAGAGCGCGTCGGTCTAGGAAAAGAGGGGTCTCCCGACACCCCCGGAGGGATCGAGGTCCATCCCCCGGCCCCGGCTCGCGGCCGCTTCCCGAACGGGTCGTTTTCCCCCCCTTTAACCTTCGTCTACGAAAGGGAGTCTTTTTGTGAAGAAGTCCTGAGCGTGTTTGTTAGTGTTCAAGGTGAGCGTGGCTGGGGGAGCGGAGCCCGGCTGGGGGGTCGGCGTCCCCCCAGCGGGGCCGCGGCCGGCCGAGGGCGCCCGCGGGGAACGTGCGGATGGATGCGCGTGTCCGTGGGAGGGCGGGAGGGGGGTGGTCCCGGCTGAGCCGAGCGCGAGCTCCGGTTCCCGCCCGGCTCTTGTGGTCCCGCTTTACGGGCCGGCTCGCTCTGTCCGCCACCTCGGCCCCGGAGCCGAGAGAGCCCGGCGGCAGGGCGGGTGGCGGGCGGGCCGAGGAGGGGACGGGGGCATCCCTCGGCGCCCCCCCGCTTCCCGGACGGTCTCCCCGACCCACCCCGGGGCCGCCGCGACCCCCCGCGGGCCCCGGAGGGGGAGCTCGCGGCCCGGAACCCCATCTTGGTCCCCGCGGCCCCACGGCCGTCGCCCGGGCGACGGCCGGAGGCCGCCCCGGAGGAGGTGGAGGGGGCGGACGCCCTCCCCTCGACCCCGCGAGTCCGAATCCCACGGAGTGGGCTGGAATGAGGAAAGCCTTGACGCAGAAGACAAGGAAAGGCCAAAGCGGGATACGCTGTTCCGTCAGCTTTTCCATCCCCACCTGGGATATACATTCCAAGTTACCTGAGTTTACACTTCTACAGAAGTACCTGAATAGCGAGGCCAGTTGGGGGCGGGGGGGGGAGGGGGGGGAGACACCGCCTTTTTTTTTTCTTTTCTTTTTTGCATCGGACGTCTTACGCACGTTCGTGACGGACGCCTGGATCATCTGTAAACATCATCCCGGAGCGCGGGACCGTCCAGGAGGACGGGACGCGGCGACACGTTTTCGATCCAGGTGGGCGACCCCGGGGTCGCGCGACAGCTTATTTAGACCGCGGGCCCGGGGCCGGGGGAATCTCGGTCCGGCTCCGGGCCCCGCGGACCGGACGGACGACGGAACGCGGGATCTCCGCTTCGACTGCCCGGGGGCCGGGCGGGGAGGCTTTTTTTCCCCCCTTTTTTTCCGTTCGCTTTGTTTTCGCAGAGAGAAGGAAGAAGGAAAAGTCCGCGTACGAAAACCGAAGCCCAGGAGCGGAGTCGGCCGGGACTCGTGACCCTCGGGGGGGGACGGCGCGCGAAGCCCCCGGGAGAAGCTGGGTCTGGGGGGCTCCGGGGGCGGGGGACGATGAGGTCCGCCCTCCCCGCGGATGGGGCGTCCGGGGTCTGGACGGACCCTAATCCCGGGGGGTGGGCAGAGGCCCCTAGAGGAGCACGTAGTGGTGAGAAGAGGCGGGGCGCTGCTGCTGCTGCTGCTGCTGCTGCTGCTGCTGGCCGGGCAGGGGGCCGGAGCCCTCCGGGGGGTCCGCCGGGCCGGGCTGGCCGGCGGGCGAGGAGAGGGAGCCCCGTTCGGGGAGGTGGTCCGCCGCGGCGCCCGGGGCCGAGCCCGGGGCCGAGCCGGGGGAGCCCTTGAGCATCAGGTCCGAGGCGGGCAGGAGGGGCCCCAGCAGCCTGACCGGACAGAAGGCCGAGCCCGTCGGGATGAAGTTCACCTTGTTTTTGTCGGGGCACGAGAACAGGGGGGCCGAGCCGGGCTGGCGAGACCTGAAACGGGAAGGCCGGGGTCGGGGGGCGGGGCCGGCGACGGGGGGCCGGAGGGCTCAGCCGGGAGACGGTCTCCGGGCGGCTACGACGGTAAAGGCGGGAGCGGGCGTACCGAGGGTGAGGGGCGACCGTTTCCCGCAGAGGGAGGGAGCGGGCCGCCGGCGGGAGCGGCCCGGGGGAGGCCGCGCCGTGGGCCGTCCGCACCCGGACGGGTCGGGGCCGCCGGCGGGCCCGGCCCGTGCCGGGGGCCGCCGCCCACGGGCGGAGAAACCCGCGTGTGGTCCCGCCACACTTCTCGGGCCGAGGCGGGGGTGGCCACGGTGGTCGCGGAGCGGCCGGGGGCCGAGGCGGGGCCGTCCACGGGGACCGCCCGCCCACCCAACCCCCGGCCCCTCTTAACCTTCGCCCCCTAAAGCGGCGGGCCGCCGGCGGGCGGAATACGGGCCGGGGGCCGGGCCCGCCCGCCTCCCCTCACGGTCCCCGGGGACCTTTCCTCCGTGCCCTCCTCCCCTCCTCCCTCCCTGCGCCCGCCCGTCCGCCCCCGGGTCGCGGCTTCCCCGTCCTCCGCCGAGGGAGGATCGAGGGGCCGGACCGGGGGTGTCGGGATCCCAGCCGGGTGCGAGGCAGTGTCGGTCGGTCCGTCCGTGGCCGCGCCCGTTACTTACGCCATCTCCTCAAAGACCTTGACTCGCTCGCATCCTTCGGGGGGCTCGCGTTTGAACACGTAGCTGTTGTTGGGTTTGGGGGACGAGGCGTACTTGGGGAGCGGCGAGCCGCTCCCGCTATCTGAAAATGGAAAGGGGCCGGCCGTCACCGTGACCGAGCGGGAGGGGGTGCGGGTCCCAAGCGCTTAGAACAGTGCCCTGCACGCAGTAGGCGCTCGATAAATATGACTGATAATAATCATAATAACGTTGGTATTTGTTAAGCGCTTACTATGGGCCGAGCACCGTTCTAAGCGCTGGGGGGGATTCAGGCAAATCGGGTTGGACCCAGGGCACCCGGCCTTCACCCCCATTTTACAGAGGAGGTCACCGTAGCACAGAGAAGCGAAGCGACTTGCCCGGGGACAGGCAGCAGACAAGTGGCAGGGTCTGGATTAGAACCCAGGTCCCTCCGGCTCCCGGGCCCGAGTTCTCGCCACGAGACCACGCCGCTTCTCCTCGGGGCAGGGACAGATGAATTCTCCCGGGGGCTCGGGGATATTCTATTTTCCGGGGTCCCTGCACTCGACCTTTTCTTCGTTTTAAACAAAATCATCACCGCTCTGGCACCGAGGCACCTAACGCCCTACCAAACATGACTTCTCACGCACACGGAGCCGCTCTGTGACTACGCGTGGGGCTTAAAATAACAAAGTAGAACAGTTTTCATTCACAGGAGACTACTTCCTTCAGAATGGCCGTTCTAAATGCCCACATTCGCATGCAGAATTATCGACCGGGCCAAGGTGTAGCGGCTAGAGCCCGGGCTTGGGAGTCGGAGGACATGGGTTCGAATCCCGGGCTCCGCCACTTGCCAGCCGGGTGACTTCGGGCACGTCGCTTCACTTCTCCGGCTCTCGGTTCCCTCATCTGGGAAACGGGGGTGAAGACCGTGAGCCCCACGTGGGACAACCTGATGGCCCCGTATCTACCCCGGCGCTTAGGACAGTGCTTGGCACGTAGCAGGCGCTTAACAAAACCCGTCACTATGGTCACGTTAGCCTCGTGACTACGCTCTTTTCCTCTTCCTCGCCTCTCTTCTGCGTCCTCGTCCTGACTGGCTCCCTTCATTCAGCCCCCTCCCCCCCGGCCCAGCCCCACACCGCTTACGTCCAGATCGGTCATTTATTGATTTCTATTAATGCCTGGCGCCCCCTCTGATAATAATAATAATAATAATAATGACAGTATCTGCTAAGCGCTTACTATGTACTATGCACTGGGAAAGATATAAACTTATCAAATCGTCCCACGTGGGGCTCACGGTCTTCATCCCCATTTTCCGAGTGAGGACGCCGAGGCGCCGAAGTGAAGTGACTTGGGCCGAAGTCACACAGCTGACAAGAGGCGGAGTCGGGATTAGAACCCATGACCTCTGACTCCCAAGCCCGGCCTCTTGCCGCTTAGCCCCGCTGCTCTGGCCCGTCAGCTCGCTGTGGGCAGGGAACGCGCCTGTGGGTTGTTGTATCGTACTCTCCCAAGCGCTCGGTGCAGCGCTCTGCACAGGGTGAGCGCTCAATAAATAAACCTGAACGAATGAGATCTTATCCCACGAAGCTGCGGAGCAAACCGGAGCCCCCCCCCAAGTCGTTCTTCCTCCACTTTCCATCATTCCCATCATCATCTTGCGCCCGCAGGAACCCCCGGCCCCAGCCAAGCCCTCGCCGGGAGCCGGGGGGGTTGGGGGTCCAGAGATGAGGGACCCCGGGACTCACGGGGGGGGTAGAGACGGAACCCGCTCCCCGCTCCCGCCTCCCCGACGAGCGTCCGGGTGGGGCGTCCCGTGCCGCCCCAAGCCCCCGCGCCCCCCGAAAACCGGCCCTGACCTTTGTCGTGGTCGTCGAGCAGATCTTCGGCGGAGCAGGGGCTGCCGTCCCGCGAGCCGGGCGGGCCGAGGAGCGGCGAGGCGGGCGGGGAGCGGGCGCCGCTGTGGCTGCGGCCCCCCTGCGCCGACGGCGTCTGCGTGTCCATGCTGCGCCGGCCGCTGCGGTGCCAGGGGGCCGGCGGCGGGGCCCGCCGCCCGTCCGGGATGTCCGAGGCCTGCGGGGAGACCGAGACCCTGTGGCCCCCGCGCCGGCCCCGCGAGGACGGCCGCCCCCGAGCGCCCGGGCACCTCTCTGGGTGCCTTGTACCCAGCGGGAGCTCAACAGACGCGACCGCAGGAACGCCCGGCCCGGCGGAAAGGACGGGAGGCCCCTCCGCCGGAAGCTCGCGGCGGGCCCGGGGCCCGCCTGCCAACTCTGTGCGACTGGACCCTCCCGGGCGCTCACCACGTTGCCCTGCGCACGGCAAGCACCCGCCACCTCCTCCTCCGAACCTCGCGTGAGCTATGGAAAGCTCCCCGAGGGGAGGGTTCCCGTCTCCGGCCTCTACCGTGCTCTCCCCGGGGCTCCGAGCGCAGCGCTGTGCGCAGAGTGCACTGTCGGCTTCTTGAGGTCAGGGGCCAGGCCCGCGGCCCCCACCGGGCTCTCCGTTTGCCCCCGGCGCCCTCGCCGGGAGTGAGATCCCGCCGCTCTTTCCTCCCCCTCGGGCCGAGAGGCTCCAGGCCCGGCTGGCCCCGTTCCCGCCCCGGACGTCCGCACGCAATCTTTTCGGTCGTTTTCCAACATTTTGGATCCTTCATCCACGCAGGCACACACGCTTTTGCAGACATTTTGAAAGACTTCAGCTCTCACCCCCAGACACACGTGCGCTTTTTCAGACATTTTAAAACATTCTGGATCCCCCCCAACACACAAACCTTATCAAATATTTGAAAACATTTTGGATCACCCGCCCACGGACACACACAAACACACTTTTTCAGACACGTGAAAAGATTTCGGGTCCTCCCTTCACACCCGCAAACTTTTTCGGATGATTTTCAAACGTTCTGGATCGCACACCCTCACGGACCCACGCGCATTTTTTCAGGCTGAAAACATTTCGGATGCTTCCTTCACACACACAGACCTTTTCAGATATTTTTCACACATTCCGGATCGTGCGCGTTCACAAACCCAAGCAGACACTTTTTCAGACATCTGAAAACATTTCAGGCCCTTTCCCTTCACACACCCAAACTTTTTCAGATACTTTTCAAACATTCTAG
Organism: Ornithorhynchus anatinus; assembly: GCF_004115215.2. NCBI lineage: Eukaryota > Metazoa > Chordata > Mammalia > Monotremata > Ornithorhynchidae > Ornithorhynchus > Ornithorhynchus anatinus. The sequence goes on from NC_041735.1 coordinate 68,328,898, forward strand.
ATCCCGCACAGACACACGGGCTCTTTCAGACATCTGAAAACATTTCGGATCCTTCCTTCACACCCACAAACTTTTTCGGGTAATTTTCAAACGTTCTGGATCGCACACACAGACACGCACGCATTTTTTCAGCCTGAAAACATTTCGGGCCCTTCCTTCACAGGCGTAGACCTTTTCAGATACTTTTAAAACGTTCTGGATTTAAAACTTTCAGACCGCGGACATCTCGGATCCTTCCTTTCCACACGCAAGCTTTTTCAGCTTCCTTTCAGACATTCCGGATGGCTCACCTCCACAGACACGCACAAACGCACACGGAGACAGGCTTTTTGAGACTTTCTGAGACCTTCGCAGGCTCGCGCACGGTTCTTCGGACATCTGAAAGCCCCCTCCCGCGGCTGGCCCGGCCGGCCCGCGCTCACCTTGGCCGCTTCTTCCTTGCCGCCGTGGTCTTTGATGAAGACCTTCTCCAGCTCGGGGCTGAGGCCTTCCACGTTGCCGGGCGCCCGCGCCGGACCCGTCGATTTGGGGGCGGAGGCGTTGGCCAGCGGGCCGGGGCCCGTCCTGGTCCCGGAGGCCTGCGACGCCAGAGCGAGTCACGTCACCCCCACTTGCAGGGAAGGCGAGGGATTTGGTACCCCCCCGTGGGGTGAAGAGAGCCGGAAAACTGGGCTCCTATTTGGGTTTCCTGTTTGTTAGTTTTTTTAAATGGCACCGGATAACTCGTTACTACGTGCCGGGCACCGTGCTCGGCTCTTCGAACCGAGCTAATCCGTTTGGACGCAGTCCCTGTCCCCCCCGGGGCTCCCCATTTTACAGATGAGGGAAACGGGGCACAGAGAAGCCAAGTGACTTGTCCAGGGTCACCCGGCAGACCAGTGGTGGAGCCGGGATTAGAGCCCGGGTCCACCGACTTCCAGGCCCGGGCTCGAACCGCTGGGCCGTGCGGCTTCTCGGGGAACGGAGCCCCTCTGACCTCTAAAGTGAAACCGTCCATCCAGTCACTCATTAAGTGGTATTTACTGAGCGCTTACCGTGTGCAGAGCACTGTACTGGGCATTTGGGAGAGGACGATGGAACAATAAACAGACACAGAAGAACCTACTAGACGAGTTTTGGCCATCCACCGGTCCCTTCCCGGAGCGGTGATAACAAACTGGCTTCTCTCGGCATCGGCCCATCCGCGAAGCTCCCGGAGGGGCGGATCGGCGACGGCCACGACCCTGACGTCCCGTCGCCTCTGGCTCAACTACGCTGGCCATCCCGTGGCCAAAACTGACCCGAAAAGGGGGACTAAAATGCGGAGACAAACTAGGCCCGAGTTTAAATACTTGGGATCCTGGGAAATGAACGGGAATCAATCGCGAGCTTCCTGTGTGCGGGGAATATGGTCCTTTTTTTAAAAAAAAAAAGTATTCATTATTAATAATAATAATAGCTGTGGTATTTAAGTGCTTACTCTGTGCCAGACATTGTACTAAGCGCTGGGGTGGACACACGCAAATCGGGTCGGACACAGTCCGTGTCCCGCGTGGGGCTCACGGTTGCACTCCCCATGTTCCAGATGAGGGAACTGAGGCCCAGAGAGGTGAAGTGACTTGCCCAAGGCCACAGAGCGGACCAGTGGCAGAGCCGGGATTAGAACCCATGACCTTCTGACCCCCAGGCCTGGGCTCTATCGACTACGCCACGCTGCTTCGCTTTAAGAGCTTTCTACGTGCCGGGCGCCGTCCTGAACGCTAGAGTGGATCCAAGCTAATCAGGTTGGACGCGGTCCCTGTCCCGTGTGAGGCGCACGGTCTTCATCCCCATTTTCCAGACGAGGGAACTGAGGCCCAGAGAAGTGAAGCGACTCATCCAAAGTCACGGAGCAGACAGGCGGCGGATTTATCCCAGGCGGGGAGGGGGAGGACAGGTTGTCGGGGTGTTGGTGCGAAGGCTCTGGGTGCCAGGCGAGTCTGGCTGGGTGGAAAGAGCCCTGTGCCCCCCTTCTAGACCGCAAGCCCGTCGTTGGGCAGGGATCGTCTCTATCTGTTGCCCAATTGGACTTTCCGAGCGCTTAGTACAGTGCTCTGCACCCAGTAAGCGCTCAGTAAACACCACTGAATGAATGAATGAATGAATGAATTCAATAGTATTTATTGAGCGCTTACTAGGTGCAGAGCACTGTACTAAGCGCTTGGAATGAACAAGTCGGCAACAGACAGAGACGGTCCCTGCCGTTTGACGGGCTTACAGAATGAATGTAAGTCTGCCCATCAGGCGACTTTCTTCCAGGAAAGGGGGACCGCTGCGTGTGCGACTGTGAACCCCCTGCACCACAAAGCCCGTTTGGGACGGCGGGTTCACCCGTCGCCTCGGTTCCCTCACCCGTCGCCTTCGTCACTACATCCGTGACCTCGGTTCCCTCATCTGTATAATGGGGATGAGAGCGTGAGCCCCGTGAGGGACAGGGACCGTGTCCGACCTCATTAGCGTGGATCTGGCCCAGTGCTTACAAGAGTGCCTGGCACACAGTAAGCCCTTAATAAATACCACAATTACTATTATCATACTATTATAATATTATCTTCCAACTGGCCAGAAACCTCGGGGCCGGGGGGCCTAGATTGAAGAACTGGCTTGCGTCGTCACTACAATCATTATTATTAGGCTGCACGATTTATTCAAAAGAATAACACGAAGTACGTCTACACACGTAGCTAGACGGACGGAGGTCGTGAATCGCTAGACCCTCCAGACCGTAAGCTCCTTGTGGGCAGGGAACATCTATCAATTCTGTTGTACTGGACTCTCCCAAGCGCTCAGTACAGTGCCTTGCACACGGTAAGCGCCCAATACCACGGACAGATTGATCGTCAGCTCTCTGCGGGCTATCGTCTACCAGCCGTACCGTCCTCTCCCGAGCGCTGAGTACAGTGCTCTGCGTAGAGTGAGCGCTCAGTAAATCCCTCTGCTCGACTGAGCGTAAGCTCCTTGTGGTCGGGTTCACGTTTCTTTGTGGAGGGGGACTGCGTCTGCCAACTCGGCTGTACTGGACTCTCCCAAGTGCTCTCCGGTGGCGTCTTTTTATCACGTCCTGATGATCGACGTGTGATCCCCGAGGGATGAGAGAAAAGCGCGGGGCCCCCGCACACTCCGCAGAGGTCTCCGATCATCTTGGGAGGATCGGAAATCGAGAGCAAACGATCCCCAAAGGGACGAGGCTCCCCCACAGTCTGCTCATCTCCCCAAGCCGGGCGGAGGCGAAAATCCCCCAGGATATTCTATGGAAACCCACCCGGCCCCCACCTTCCGGCGTGGAAAAGCAGAGCCGAAGCAAAGGAGGAACAACCCTCCCTCGCTTTATCCAACGGAGGACAATCGTCGTGAGTATCTGTTGAGCGGGGCCAAGCGCGGTGCTTAGTGCTCGGGCGGAGACGAGATAATCGAGTCCCCGAGGGGCGCCCCGGGCTGAGCGGCGGGGAGGAAAGACGCCGAATCCCCAACCTGCGGGCGAGGGAACCGAGGCCCGGAGGAGCGGAACGGCCGGCCCAAGGTCCCTCGGCCACGGACGGGTCGAAGAGCCGGATCCGCTGACTGCCAGGCCCGGGCTCTACCCGCTGGGCCACGCTGCTTCTCTTTCGACAGGCCGAAGAAAAGGTTTGGCGGTGAGGAGTTCCCCCGGTCCGCCTCAGAGGTATCGTAAACGAAGACAAAGAAAACCGAGAGGCCGAAGAACGAGGTGAAGAAGGGGTGGGCGTACCTGGGTCTGGTGGGCTGCGACGTAGATGCCGTGGAGGGGCGAGTGCCGGTCCGTGTCCCTGTTGTGACGACTGCTCTGTTTGCTGCGTTGGAGTTGCTGCCTCAGCTTGGCGATCTGCTGGGGGGCGGGGGGGGGGGGGGCCGGGGCCGGGGGCGGGGAGAGACGAACGCCAAGCCAAAGAGAGAGACACCTCAATCGGGCCGTAGACGGTAAACTCCGCGTGCCCCGCTGCCAGCGGGGCCGGAGCCGAGAAACGGGCTGAGGACCGTTATGCTCCCTGGCGGCTGGGATGCGGGACCGTTATGCTCCCCGGCAGGGGGGTGAAAGTCGATTCGAGACTCTCTCCAGAGCGTTCGAGCTAGGAAACGCCGAGAGGGGGTGGGCGGCTTTCAACGGAGCGGGCCGCCCCGCCCGAAACCCGCCCCGCGGCAGGCTGGCGCCAAGAGAGACGAAGGCAGGCGAGAGCGCGGCCGCTTAACCCCGCCCCGTTGCTCAACCGCCCGACGGTCCGATTCCAGTTGGCCCGAAATGATTCCGGCTCCCCCCGGTCGGGTTTCTCACGGGCCAATCTCCCAGGCGAATGAGCCGACGCGTGCCGGCCCGCGCGGGGGGCCGGGTGCGCCGTCGGACCCTCGGGAGGCCTCCCGGCTCCCTTTCCCCCTTTGAGGGTTTAGCCAGGACTTCGCCAAGAGTCCGCTGGGTCCCCCGGGCACCCCCTCTAAGTCCTTCAGTCATTTAATGAGCGCTTATCGTGCGCAGGGCGCTGTACTACGCGCTCGGGAGAGTGCGATAAGGCAATGAACAGGCATTCCCTGCCCGCGACGCGCTGACAGTCCAGAGAGACGCCATCTCTGCGGGCGGGGAGAGCCGAGCGCTCAGTACGGTGCTCCCACATTCAGAGTTCGATCACCACCACCGATTAATTAGGGTTAGGGTTAATGGACCGATGAATGGACCGATTGATGGATCGATCCCTATTCTCCCCCCCTCTTTTTAGACTGTGAGCCCCGAATAATAATTCATAATTACTTTGGCATCCGTTAAGCCCTTACTACGTGCCGAGCCCCGTCGGGAGCGCTGGGGCAGATACGAGGTAGTCAGGTTGTCCCCCGTGGGGCTCGCGGTCTCCATTCCCATTTGACGGAGGAGGTCGCCGAGGCCCAGAGAAGGGACACGACTCGCCCGAAGTCGCCCAGCAGACAAGGGGCGGAGCCGGGATCAGAACCCGGGACCTCGTGATTCACTCTACCCACTCCACCGTGCCGCTTCTCTAACGGAACACGGTGATCTTGTATATTCCCAGCACAGTGGCGAGCGCTTCCCAAATACCCCGGTTATGATCAATACCCTCTAGGCCGATGTTCTCTCCCGAGCGTTTAGTACAGTGCTCCGCACAGAGCGCTCGGTAAGTACCGCCGAATGATCGATACCCCTTCTCCCGCTCTGTGGTGTTTTTTGGGAGGGAGGGAGGAGCAGCTAAGCCTCCGCTTGGGAAGAAGAGCTCGGTGCCGGACTTCCTCAACCGTCTCCACCCACCTCGCTCAGAACGGAACTGTTTAGACCGGGAGCCCGTCACTGGGCTGGGACGGTCTCTATCTGATGCCGAATTGTCCATTCCAAGCGCTTAGCACAGTGATCCGCACACAGTGAGCGCTCAATAAATACTACTGAATGAACTGAGCCACCCACTCCGCCCCGAGGAGACACAAAACACGGATCCGGAAGTCCTGGCTGCCAAAAAACATTTGACTTCTGCGTGTTGGAAACGCCTTCGCTGTTGGTTAAATAATAATAATAATAATGTTGGTATTTGTTAAGCGCTTACTATGTGCCGAGCACTGTTCTAAGCGCTGGGGTAGACATAGGGGAATCAGGTTGTCCCACGTGGGGCTCACAGTCTTAATCCCCATTTTACAGATGAGGGAACTGAGGCACCGAGAAGTTAAGTGACTCGCCCACAGTCACACAGCCGACAAGTGGCAGAGCTGGGATTCGAACTCATGAGCCCTGACTCCAAAGCCCATGCTCTTTCCACTGAGCCACGCATGGTATTTGTTAAGTCCTTACTATGGGCCAGACACTGTAATAGTAATAATAATAATAATAATAATAATGATGATGACATTTGTTCAACGCATACTACGTGCCGAGCACTACTCTAAGCGCTGAGAGAGATACAAGGTCATCGGGTTGTCCCACGTGGGGCTCACGGCCTCCAACCCCATTTTACAGACGAGGGAACCGAGGCCCAGAGAAGTGAAGTGCCGGCGGACAGCTGGCGGGGCCGGGGTTAGGACCCAGGTCCCCTGACTCCCGGGCTCGGGCACTCCCCGCTAGGCCGCGACTGAATCTCCCTAAGACAAGCTCAGGGACCGGCCTAGGCCTTTTCGGACGGGCCGATTAACTTGAGGAGGAATCCCGGCCGTTGACGCCTGTCTCCCCTGCTCTAAACTGTCAGCTCGTTGTGGGCGGGGCGGTGGTCGCCGTCTACTGTTGTACTGTACTTTCCCCAGCGCTCAGCACAGCGCTCCGCCTCCAGTAAGCGCTCGATAAGTACGACTGAATGAGCTAAGCGCTCAGAACCCCAGGGATTCTTCCCCGAAGTCTGCAGAGGTCGGAGGCCGAAGGAGTTGACGGGGAGCAGGGTAGCCTAGCGGGCAGAGCGCGGGTCTGGGAGTCAGCAGGGTCTGGGTTCCAATCCCGGCACCGCCACCTGGTGACCTGGGGCACGTCGCTTCACTTCTCCGGGCCTCAGTTCTCTGTAAAACGGGGTTGAAGCCCGAGCCCCACGTGGGACAACCTGACGACCTTGTATCCACCCCAAAACTTGGAACAGGGCTTGGCACATAGAAGGCGCTTAACCAACACCATCATCATCACTTTTATTATCGCCACGGTGTTTAGAACAGCGCTTGGCACATACTGAGCGCTTAACAGATCCCGTTAAAAAAATAAATGGGGCCCCTCGGACTGGAGGATCGAGGGTAAAAGTACCCAACCGGCGGACCAAGCCTCCTGCGGACACTGCAAGACTAGCCCGGGAGCCCGTTGTTGGGTAGGGACGGTCTCTATCTGTTACCGACTTGTACTTTCCAAGCGCTTAGTACAGTGCTCTGCACGCAGTAAGCCCTCAATAAATACGACTGAATGAATGAATGCAACGGAACTAAATAAAGAGCCGGACAAATACACAAGGGCGCCATCGCGCTTTTCGGGCCTTGCTTTTTTTGTGCTTTTTTTTTTTTAATTAATCCATAGGCGGCTGCCTCTCTTCTGTCTGCGGTATGACCTTGGGCCGGTCATCTCACTTCTCCGCGCCTCCATCTCCCCAGATGAAAAATGGGGATCGAGACGGTGAGTCCCGTGCGGGACAGGGACGGTGTCTCACCCGACTGGCTCGTATCCACCCCGGCGCTTAGTACAGCGCCCGGAGGAGAGTGAGCGCTTTCACAAACACCACAGTTATCGTTATTATTCCCCTGACCTTCTCCGAATGTTTTCATTTTACGGCAGAGGAGAGACCTGAACGGAGGGGACGTTAAAAACGCACCCGGTCGAGATCCGGTTGTAACTCGGACCGGGCGGAAATTCCGGCCTTGGGATCCTCGGCCGTCCCAGACCTCGGCTACGGTTGCGAGAGCGAGACCCGCCCCGGGACGGCGGAGGTTCTGGGGGGTGTTTCCCCCTCCGGGGGTGCTCCCCGAACCGCGGGCCAGGGGATCGCCTTCTGGAATCGATGAGTGGATGGATGAACTGAGCGCTCGCTGTGAGCAGAGCGCTGTCCTAAGTGCTTGGGAAAGGGCGATATAAACGATAAACGAGTGGATCGGGGCGGCCGCGGTCCCCGCCCCACGTCGGGGATTCACGGTCTAAGTAGGAGGTATAGACCGTAAGCTCGTCGCGGGCAGCGAATGTGACTTTTATTATCGTACCGCACTCTCCCAAGCGCTTAGTACAGCGCTCTGCACACGGGAAGGGCTCGATAAATACGATCGAATGAAGGAACGGAGGATTGAAGGAACGAAGTCTCCCTCTGACAGTTAACGGCAGCAAGTGAGGGGTTCCGCCCCAAATAAGGCCGCGTCCACTGGGAGGGGCCGAAAATGCCGGCGACGGGTCGGCTCGGGACGGGTCCCGACCCCGATAATAATAATAATAATAATAATGTTGGTATTTGTTAAGCGCTTACTATGTGCCGAGCACTGTTCTAAGCGCTGGGGTAGACATAGGGGAATCAGGTCGTCCCACGTGGGGCTCACGGTCTTAATCCCCATTTTACAGATGAGGGAACTGAGGCCCAGAGAAGTTAAGTGACTCGCCCACGGTCACACAGCCGACAAGTGGCAGAGCTGAGATTCGAACTCATGAGCCCTGACTCCGAAGCCCGTGCTCTTTCCACTGAGCCACGCTGCTTCAGTCCTCGGCCGATCCTCGTCCTCGGCCCCAGTGTTGTTTTTTTTACGGTATTTGTTAAGCGCGCACTGTGTGCCGGGCACCGCACTGAGCCCCGGGTTAGGATACCAGGTCGTCGGGCGGGACGCGGTCCCTGTCCCGCGAGGGGCTCCCCAGTCTTCATCCCCGCTTTCCAGATGAGGTCGCCGAGCCCCAGAGAAGGGAAATGACCCGTCCAAGGTCAACAGGGGACGAGGAGCCAGGTCCCTTCCGACTCCCGGGCCCGGGCTCCGGCCACTAGGGCCGAGCCGCTTCTCGGCGCCGCTTCTCCGGCTCGGCTTCTCCAGTACGGCCCTCCCCTCCCCGGCCCCCTATCCGGGAGGGAGACGGAGGCGAGGAGAGGCGTGGGGGGGCCTTCGGACGGAGACCCCGCTTCCGCCCAAGACGGTTCCCCCGGCAGGGCCCGTCCCAGAGGCGGCCGGAGGCCGGGCGACGCCGGGCCGCCCCGAAAGGGCGGCGGGACGCAGCGGAGCGGCAGAGGGGGTGAGGGCGGGGGGCGGCCGCCGGGCCGGGCTTTACCTCTTTCAGTTGGTCGGCGCTCCCCCACGACGCCGACCGCTGGTGGGCTCGCTTTCCGCCTCCCTCTTCTGACCAACAGACGGGCGTCTGACGGGAGAGAGAAAAGACGGAGGCCTCTTGGAGCCGGCCCCTCCCGGGCCCCTCCGCGGCCGGCGGCGCCCGGCCGCCCTGGGGCAAGGGGGCGGGGGGGCCTTTCCGGCATCCCGGGAAGACCCCCGGAGAGCTGACCCCGCCCGCCCACCCCGGCCTCCGGGAAACCCCAAGTCTCAGGGCTCCGCTCCCCCGGGAGAGGAAACCCACTCCTCCTCCGCCCCGGAGAAGCCCCCCGCTCCCCGGGAGACCACGTACGAGGACGTCCCCGCCTCCCCCAAGCCCCGGGAAGTGAAGGGAGCGTCCATTCATCCGGGTCGGGCCTACACGTGACATTGGGACTATCTCCTTCGTTTTCACGATAACCGGACTTCTGGCGTTTCGGTTTTTTTTTTAATTCTGTATCGGGCCCGGCTGAATCGGTCCGGGTCCCGGCCCCCCCGTCCCCCCCGCCCGCGACCGTGACCTCCTCGGAGGGCTCGGGCCCACGGCTCCCACGGCGACGCGGCCCCCCTCGGCGGTGTTGACGGAGCGCTTGCTACGTGCGGAGGAGCGTGCTAAGGGCCTGGGGGAGTCCGACCCGGTCGACGGACCCGCGGCCGGCGATCCCGGGAGGTGCTCGGAGGGGACCCCGCCACTGGGCCACTCAGAGAAGTGGCGGGTTTTCGAGAAGCGGCGTGGCCTCGTGCACGGAGCCCGGGCGGCAGACGACCTGGGTTCTTATCCCGGCTCCGTCGGTCGCCTGCTCCCCTTGGCCTTGGGCCCATCGCTTGACCGGCCTGTGCCTCGGCTCTCTCGTCTGTAAAACGGGGATGCGACCCCCGTTCTCCCCCCCACTTAAGACCGTGAGTGCCCTGCGGGACGGGGACTGGGTTCCGTCTGATTGCTTCCTTGCTGGGCACAGAGCAGGCACGGAAAACCCATTATTACTACTATTATAATAATAATAATGCTGGTATTTGTTAAGCGCTTACTATGTGCAGAGCACCGCTCTAAGCGCTGGGGGAGATCCAGGGTCATCGGGTTGTCCCACGTGAGGCTCACAGTCTTCATCCCCATTTTACAGAGGAGGTAACTGAGGCACAGTGAAGTGACTCGCCCACAGTCACACAGCTGACAAGTGGCGGAGCCGGGAGTCGAACCCATGACCGACGACTCCCAAGCCCGGGCTCTTTCCGCTGAGCCACGCTGCTTCTCTAATGATAACAACAGTGATAATGATGATAATAATATCATCACATCACTACTGCTAGTTACTTTAGTGACCGGCGTATGGCAGGCTTTTAAAGCCTATTATTATTATCATATTATTACTATTTAAGTGACTGCCCCACAGCAGGCACCTATAACCCGCTATTATTCATTCATTCGATCGCATTTACTGAGCGCTTACTGGGTGCAGACCACTGACCTAAGCGCTTGGAAAGGACAATTCGGCAACAGATAGAGACCATCCCTACCCAACAGTGGGCTCACAGTATAATCATCGTATCATTATTACTATTTACTGAAGTGACCGGCGCACGGCGGTACTTAAAACCCGTAATTATTATTGTCATATTATTATTATTTACTTAAGCGACTGGCACACAGCAGGCACTTAAAACCCATTACTATCATCATCGTCATATCATGGCTATTCATTCATTCAACAGTATTTACTGATCGCTCACTATGTGCAGAGCACCGTACTAAGCGCTTGGAATATACAAATCGGTAACAGAGAGAGACGGTCCCTATTTACTTAAGTGACTGACACATAGCGGGTACTTAAAAGTCATTATTATCTGTATTATTTTAAATGAGCCCTCGGACAGGTGAAAGGAAACCAAGTATACTTTATTGGTCAGACGTGATATATTAAAACCAATGGAATCAATCTGCCCACCAATTGAAAAAAGAAATGACAACGCATGGTGACAAGTACAGCGCTGGGCATCGTAAGAAAAGCGGCGTGGCCCAACGGATAGAGCCCGAGCCGGGAGACAGAGGGTCCCGGGTTCGGGTCCCGGCCCTGCCACTTGTCTGCTGTGTGACCTCGGGTAAGTCCCTTCACGTCTCTGGGCCCCGGTCTCCTCATCTCTAAAATGAGACGGAGACCGAGCCCCGCGCGGGACCAGGACCGGGTCCAACCTGACGACCTTCTAGCCACCCCAGCGCTCAGTCCGGCGCCCGGCACGTGGAAAGCGCTTTACGGATTCCATGAAAGAAAAGAGATAATCAGCTATGAAAAGCTTAACGTCCCTAGGACGACGATAACGATGGCATTCGTTCGATTGCATTTAGTGAGCGCTCACTCTGTGCCGAGCACTGTTCTCAGCGCCGGGGGAGATACAGGGTCATCAGGACGCATTGGGAAGCAGCCTGGCTCAGTGGCAAGAGCCCGGGCTTCGGAGTCAGAGGTCATGGGTTCGATTCCCGGCCCTGCCGCTTGTCAGCTGTGGGACTGTGGGCGAGTCGCTTCACTTCTCTGGGCCTCAGTTACCTCATCTGTAAAATGGGGATTAACTGTGAGCTTCACGCGGGACAACCTGATGACCCTGTATCTCCCCCGGCGCTCAGAACAGTGCTCGGCACATAGTAAGCGTTTAACCAATACCAACATTATTATTATTATTATTAGCAGGTTGTCCCACGTGAGGCTCCCAGTCTTCGTCCCCATTTTACAGATGAGGAAACTGAGGCCCAGAGACCTTGCCCAAGGTCTCACAGCTGACAAGCGGCGGAGCTGGGATTCGAACCCATGACCTCTGACTCCCAAGCCCGGGCTCTTTCCGCTGAGCCACGCTGCTTCTCTATAATAACGATGGTATTCGTTACGCGCTTACTACGTGCCGGGCACCGTTCTAAGCGCTGGGGGGGATACAAGGTCATCAGATTCTCCCCCGTGGGGCTCACAGTCTCCGTCCCCGTTCTCCAGATGAGGTGACTTGAGGGCACAGAGGAAGCGAAGTGACTGGCCCACAGTCACCCAGCTGACGAGTGGCAGAGCTGGGATTCGAACTCATGGCCTCCGACTCACAAGCCCGGGCTCCCGTCACGGAGCCGAGAGAGCAAATCGGGATGACGCAGAAGGGAGAGGGAGAAGGGGAGGGCTCACCGAGAGATTATCGTCCAATTCCCTTCATCCGGGAGTCGGGAGGTCCGGGTTCTAATCCCGGCTCCGCCGCCCGCCCGGGCCTCGGTTCCCTCATCGGCAAAATGGGGATAAAATACCTTCTCTCTCTCCCTCTCCCCCCATCTCTCCTCCTCTGCCCCCCGAGACTCTGAACCCCACGCGGGGACGGGGACCTCGTCCTCATCTGACGATCTCGCTGCGATCTCGGCACCGAGTTCGAGGGTTGGCGCCCAGTAAGCACTCGACAGATACACTCGGGGGCACCGGACAGTCACCCCCTACTCTCGGCCCCAGAGCGCTTAACGTCCATATCCGGAATTTACTATTTTATCTCCCGTCTCCTCCTCTGGCCGGTAAACCCGTCGCGGGCGGGGAAGGCCGGGATTAGAACCTGCACACCGGAGGCGCTCAATAAGTGCACGGACTGACCGACCGTTCGGTAACGGCCACGGCGATCACCGTCATGACGCGATCAGCGGGGACCCGGGAGGGAACGAATGCCGACCCTCGGCCTTAACCGGCGCGCCGGCCTCTCCCCGGCGCGTGGTACGGTGCCCCGCACACGGTGAGCGCTCGGGAAATATCATTTCTTACGGTATCTGTTCAGCAGCCACCGTGTGCCAGGCCCCGCAGTAAGCACCGGGTTAGATACGGTCCGCGTCCCCATTTTGCGGAGGAGGGAACTGAGGCCCAGAGAGGTGACGTGACCTGCCCGGGCCCACGCAGCACACAGGTGGCCGAGGCGGGATCGGAACCCAGATGCTCGGATTCCCAGGCCCGGGCTCTTCCCACTGGGCCACACCGATCGACTCCGCCGTGGGCGGGGAACGTGTCTACGCCGTGAGCTCGCCGGGGGCAGGAATGCGTCAGTCTGTCCTTATACTCGGAGAAGCAGCGTGGCTCGGTGGAAAGCGCCCGGGCTTGGGAGTCGGAGGTCATGAGGTCGACTCCCGGCTCCGCCAACTCGGCAGCTGTGTGACCGTGGGCGAGTCGCTTCACCGCTCTGGGGCTCGGTTCCCTCAGCCGGAAAATGGGGATTAAAAGCGTGTGAGCCCCACGGGGGACGACCTGATTCCCCGTATCCGAGAACAGCGCTCGGCACCTCGTAAGCGCTTAACGAACACCAACATCATTATTATTATTACTGTCCTCTCCCAGGTGCTCGGTACAGCGCTCTGCACACATTAAGCGCTCAGTAAATACGATCGAATGAAGGAATGAAGGGAAGTGGTGCGGCCCGGTGGCTAGAACCCAAGCCCGGGAGTCGGAGAGAGCCGTTGCTCTGCATTCTGCCCACGCTGAACATTCAATAAACACCACTACGTAGAAACGCCATTTTCCAAAAGCGGTCCGCCGACGTCCGAACGGGAAAGAGGGTGAACGTTCCCGCTCCGGCTCCCTCCTTTTCGTCTTCCCCTCCCTCCGCCGGCTACCTCCCCTTTTTTCCTCGGCTCTTTCTCCTGCCGCTTTTCCCTGCCAGACCTCATGCGGCCCGGAGGGATTCAGAGGAAACGGGACGAGCCTCAAGGTTATGGGAAACGGAGACGGCCCGCGCGGGTGAGCTCTCTCCGGCTGAGGAGGCCGGAAAGGCCGGGATCGTGGGATGGAACGACAGAAGGCCGGGAGTTCGTGGCCGGCTGCGATCCCGGCGGGAAGCCCGGGGGGTGGGGGGGGAGGCGGGCTTGCGAGGGGCCCCGTCCGATAACGTAAAATGAAACCGGGTTTGGGATCGGATCTTTAAACGGGAAGGCTGAGGCGCCGCAGAGAACGTCCCCCTCCAAGTTGAAGCGTCAAGGACTTAAAAGCGGAGAAGAGAGAGAGAGAGAGAGAGAGAGACGCTCTCGGAGGGAGCGAGAGACAACGGACCCTGTCCTAAGAAACCAAAAAAAACCCTCCATCTGACACGGGACCAGTCTACTCCACGATCATTCACTCGGTCATGTTTATTGAGCACTTACTGTGTGCGAAGCAGTGTACTAAGCGCTTGGGAGAGCACAACGGAACCACCAACCGGCACATTCCCGCCCACAGCGGGCTCGAGAAAGCGGCGTGGCTCGCTGGGAAGAGCCCGGGCTTGGGGGTCAGAGGTCATGGGTTCGGATCCCGGCTCCGCTGCCTGTCTCAGCTGTGTGACTGCGGACGAGTCACTTCGCTTCTCTGCGCCTCAGTTCCCTCATCTGTAAAATGGGGATTAAGACCGTGAGCCTCACGTGGGACAATCGGATGACGCTGTATCTCCCCCAGCGCTTAGAGCAGTGCTCTGCACATAGTAAGCGCTTAACGAATACCGACATCATTATTAGACCCACTGAGTGCTTACTGGGAGCCGAGCACGATACTAACTCCTTGGGAAAAACCAATCGATACATCAGTGGTATTTATTAAGCGCTTACTGCGTGCGGAGCCTCTTTACTATCAACCACTGGTATTTACTGAGTACCTACTATGTGCAGAGCACTTGTGGACGGGGACTGTCGCTATTTATTGTACTGTACTCTCCTAAGCGCTTAGTACAGTGCTCTGCACACAGTAAGCACTTGATGAATACGACTGCACTGAATGAACGAATGGCAACACAACAGAATTAGCAGGGCATGTTTCCCACCCAAAACGAGCCGCCGGTCTAGAGGGGGAATAATGACGGTAACTATGGGATGTGTTCAACACTTACTACGTACTAAGCATTGGGGGGAGAACAAGTAAATAGGGTGGGACACGGTCCCTGTCCCACTTGGGCCCGCAGGTTTAATCCTCATTTTAAAGATGAGGTGACTGAGGTATGGAAAAGCGCAGTGACTTGTCCAAGGCCACGCAACAGACCAGTGGCGGAGCCGGGATTAGAACCCGCGACCTTCCGACTCCCAGGCCTGGGCTCTGTCCGCTAGGCCCCGCGTGGGGAAAGTACCGTCGATCAATCGATCGCTGATGTTTAATGATGATACTGTTGGTATTTGTTAAGCGCTTACTACGTGTAGAGCGCCGTTCTACGCGCTGGGGTAGTTACAGGGTCATCAGGTCGTCCCACGTGAGGCTCACAGTCTTCATCCCCCATTTTCCAGATGAGGTCACTGAGGCCCAGAGAAGTGAAGTGACTTATAATAATAATAATAATAATAATAATAATGTGGGTATTTGTTAAGCGCTCGCTATGGGCCGAGCACTGTTCTAAGCGCTGGGGGGGGACAGAGGGGAATCAGGTCGTCCCACGTGGGGCTCACGGTCTTAATCCCCACTTTACAGATGAGGTCACTGAGGCACCGAGAAGCGAAGTCACTCGCCCAAAGTCACCCAGCTGACGAGTGGCCGAGCCGGGATTCGAACCCACGACCTCCGCCTCCCAAGCCCGTGCTCTTTCCACCGAGCCACGGTCACCCAGCTGACAGGTGGCCGAGCCGGCATTCGAACCCACGACCTCTGCCTCCCAAGCCCGGCCTCCTTCCGCCGAGCCCCGCCGCTTCTCATTTATTGAGCCCTTAACCGTGCACAGAGCAAACCGGCCCAGCAACGGCATTTCCCGAGGGCTTACCGTGTGCAGATCGTCGTACGAAGCACCAGGACGGAGCTCTGGGACGCTTTCCCCAGCCAGAAGGGACCGACCCTTGCCCCGGGGGGGGGGGCGGGGGGGGGGGGGAGTCAGAATAATTCTGGGACTCGTCACGCGCTACGTGCGACGCACCCTTCTAAGCGCCGGGCTAGCTGCGAGTTAGTCGGCCCGGTCGGGTTGAACTGAGAGGCCGGAGTGGTCAGACGCAACTCGGGCCCGCGGGGGGCTTCCCGTCCGGGGGAGGAGCTGACGGTTCGCATCCTTGTCATCCTCACCCGCAACCCCTGCCCGCCGGGGGCCGAGCACCGTACTAGGCGCTCTGGGAGTACCGGGGAGTCGCCCGACGCGCCGTCCCTGCCCCTGAAGGGTTTCCGTGTGAAGGACGTAGGGCGGACGCGAAAGAGATGCCGGGCGGGGAGGGCCGCTGAGCGTCCGACCAGCTTGCCGTATCCGCTTCTGGGAAAGGAGCTTTAAAAATGGGATCAGATGTTGTCTTCCGGGGATGGCGTGCGTCTGCGTGTCTGCGAGCGGCCCTTCCCGCCTACGGGAAGGACGGGGTGATTTCTCTCTCAACGTCGGTCACCGTAAAGATGAGTCGGCGTTGGAGGCAGGGAGGCCGTTCAGGTATTCATTCATTCATTCAACCGTATCTATTGAGCGCTTACCGGGTGCGGAGCACTGGACTAAGCGCTTGGAAGAGTCAAAGAGAACAATAAACGGACGCATTCCCCGCCCGCGGTGCGCTTAGTCTAGAGGGGGAGGCAGACACGAATTGAAATCACTGAATGAGGGATGGGGTCAGGAGTGGCGTGGGGCGGGGATGGGGGGCGGAAGAGAGGGAGCGAGTCAGGGCGACGCAGGAAGGGGCGGGAGAAGAGGAAAGGAAGGCGCAGTCAGGGAAGGCTCCTTGGAGGAGACGGGCCTTCGATAAGGCTTTGAAGGGAGTGGAGAATAACCGTCCGCGGGATTGGAGGAGGGAGGACGTTCCGGGCCAGAGGCGGGACGGGGGCGAGAGGTCGGCGGCGAGAGAGACCAGATGGAGGCCGAGGGAGAAGGTTCGGCATTAGAGGAGCGGACCCTGCGCGCCGGGCTGGAGTAGGAGGGCGGCCCGGTGAGGTAGGAGGGGGCGAGGGGACGGACGGTTCTAAAACCGCGGTGAGGAGTCTCCGTTCGATGCGAAGTGGATGGGCAACGCCTGGAGTCTCTTGAGGAGCGGGGAAACACGCCCTCAACGTTTTTGTAGAAAAACGATCGGGGCAGCAGAGTGAAGTACGGATCGGAGGGGGAGAGGCAAGGGGCAGGGAGGTCAGCGAGGCGGCCGATAACAGTCATCCAGACGGGACAGGAGAGGGGCTTGTATTATAACGTCGTAGTTTGGAGGGAGAGGATGCGACGACGCGAGGTGGCTTTTAATAATAATACCGATAATAAATGATGGTGTTCGTTGAGCGCTTACTGTGTGCAAAGCACTGTTCTAAGCGCTGGGGGGGATACGGGGTGATCAGATTGTCCCACGGGGGGCTCGCAGTCTCCATCCCCGTTTTACAGATTAGGGAGCAGGCACAGAGGAAGTGAAGTGACTGGCCCGAGGTCACCCAGCTGACGGGCGGCAGAGCCGGGATTAGAACCCAAGACCTGGGACTCCCAAGCGCAGGCTCTTTCCACTGAGCCACGCTGCTTCTCATTTACCCTTCCACAAAGGGGTACACAGATCCAAGGACGAGGGCAACGCGGATGGGTGAGGGAGGGGGTGGGTGGGACAAGGGCTGGGAAGGCCTCGTGGAGGAGACGGGATTTGAAAAGGGCCCGGAAGGTGGGGAGAGGGGCCGTCGGTCGGATACGAAAGGGGAAGGAGCCCCGGGACCCCGGTAAGAATCCGGCAGCGAGGAAGATGAGCTGTAGAGACGCTCCTCCCGTCCCCCAAACCTCGACCCCCCCCCCCGCCGGATCGGCTCACCTCTGCTCTCGGGCGCCCTGTCCGAACGAGCTTCCCGTTAAAGGCTCGGGACGGTCAGATCCCTGCCCCCAATACCCTGTGACTTGTGGGGGGGGGTTTATTTTGTGTTTACGGAACGTGGTGAGCGCTCACCACGTGCCCCGCACTGCTCTAAGCGCCGGGGTAGATGCACGTCGACGAGGTCGGACGCGGGCCCCGTCCCGTGTGGGGAGGACGGGCACCGAATCCCCCTCCTGTAGTCGAGGAAATCGAATCCCCATTCTGCGGTTGAGGAGACTGAGGCCCAGGGAGGTGAAGTGACCTGCCCAAGGCCACACGGCAGGCGAGTGGGAAAGTCCGGTTTAGAACTCGGGTTCCAACTACGCGCGCGAGCCCCGCGCGGGACGGGGACCGTGTCCGACCCGAGTCGTCTCTACGCCGGCGCTTGGAGCGTCGCTCGGCACGTAGCGAGCGCCCGACAAGTACCGTAATTTATTCTAATTATTATTAGGTTCTCTGACTTCGGGGCCTGGGCTCTTCCCGGCCGGCCCGCGCTGGGATCATTTCGGGAGCCAGAGCCGCCCCGGTGAGCGGTGGAAGTGGGAGCCCTACGGGTGGGGGGGGGGGGGCGGGGGGCCCGAGCCCCGCTTTACCTGCGTGGCTTTGTCGGTCATGCAGGAAGGGTGGTGCCCGTGGGGGTCCCGGGGCCAGTGTCCCGTGAGGTACGGTCCCGCGATGGCGTCCAAGGAAGACGTGCGCCGGATGGCGTGCCAGCTCTTGCCCTGCTGGCGTCTGGGCCTGTCCGCTGTGCGGGAGACAAGAGAGGAGAGAGACGGCCGGTGGAGCGGTTTGGCGGGCGGCCGGCGGCGGCGCGCTCCGCCCGCTCACCCCGGGAGCGGGGGCGGGGGGGAACGGGAGGGCGGCACCGGGCTCAGCTGGCGCAAATGGACGGCGACGGTCCGGACCCCCGTCTCGTTCATTCCGTCGTATTTATTGGGCGCTTACCGCGTGCAGGGCACCGCGCCGAGCGCCGGGGAGAGTCCCACACAACAACAGACGCATTCCCTGCCCACAGGGAGCCGAACCCGTCTCCTACAGGCGATCGGGAGGGGAGGGCGTCGCGACTGCCTAGCGATCGTACTTCCTGAGCACTGACTGAGCGAAGGGCACTATACTAGATGCCTGGGAGAGTCCGATACGAAAATAAACAGTGGCGTCCCCCTGCCCACAGCGAGCCTACGGCCTGCGGTGGGTGGGGGGAGACCGACAGCAATGCAAGTGAACGAGAGATCTGGACATAAGGGTGGGGGGCTGCGAGGGGGGGAGGGCAAAGGGAGGGAGTCGGGGCGACGCGGAGGGGAGCGGGAGATGAGGAAAAGTGGGCTTAGTCTGGGAAGACTTCCCGGAAGCGGTGCGCCTTCGGTAGGGCTTTTAGATGGGGGGGAGGAGTCACCGTCCGTGGGAGCTGAGGAGGGAGGGGGTTCCGGGCCAGAGCCGGGACGTGGGCCGGGGTCAGTGGCGAGATCCTAGGCCGCGCGGATCCGGTGGAAAGAACCGTGGCCGGGGAGTCAGAGGACCCGGGTTCTAATCCCTGACCCCCGACCCGACTGCTGGGTGACCTCGGGCAAGTCACTTCCCTTCTCTTGGGCCTCAGTTTCCTCCCCTGCAAAACGGGCATGCGGTACCCAGTCCGTGAGCCCCGCGTGCGACGGGGACCGTGTCCGACTCGATTACCTTCCATCTCCCCCGGCGCTCGGAAGAGTGCTCGACAGAGTACGGACTTAAATACCACTGGGGGAGGAAAAGAGGAAAGTGGTAGAGCCGGGATTAGAACCCAGGCCCGCTCCCTCCCGGAGGCCCGTGCTCTTCCCGCTAGGCCCCGCTGCCCCTCTAGCTTACCCCCTCCTGCCTGCTCCACTGGGCTATACGGTAATCCGTAAATCAATCAGTCCATGGTACTTATTGAGCGCTTACTGTTTGCAGAGCGCTTAGTAGTCACCGCCCCCCGCCATCTTACCTCCACCTACCTACTGAACTGACTTTCCCATCAATCCATCAATCAAAAGCACTGAGCGCTTACTCTACGCACAGCACTTGGACCCCACCAACCTCCTACCTAATAATTTAGAAGCAGCGGGGCTCAGTGGAAAGAGCCCGGGCTTGGCAGTCAGAGGTCATGGATTCTAATCCCGGCTCCGCCGCTGGTCAGCTGTGTGACTCTGGGCCAGTCACTTCGCTTCTCTGTGCCTCAGTGACCTCATCTGGAAAATGGGGATGAAGACTGAGAGCCCCACCTGGGACGGCCTAATCACCCTGTATCTCTTGTATCTTTGCACATCGTAAGCGCTTAACAAATACCATCATCATCGTTGTCGATAATTACTATCAATTATTATTAATTCTTTGTCCTTGTTATTTATTATTAAGTAAGTCTACATGTTTTATTATTAACAATCATTAATGATTAGTAACGACAGTAATGACGACTGCGGTATTTAAGCGCTTATTGTGTGCCAGGCGCTGTTCTAAGCACTGAGGGAGATACAAACTCATCGCACTGGACGCAATCCCTGTCCCCCATGGGTCTCCTGGTCTTCATCCCCATTTTCCAGATGAGGGAACCGAGGCTCAGAGAAGTGAAGTGACTTGCCCAAGCAGACGAGCGTCAGAGATGGGATGAGGACCCAGGTCCTCTGTCTCCCCACTTGAAGACCGTGAGCCCGCTGTCGGGTAGGGATCGTCTCCATCTGTTGCCGAGTTGTATTCTCCAAGTGCTTAGTACAGTGCTCTGCACACAGTAAGCGCTCAATAAATACGATTGAATGAATGAATGAATGAATGAATGAATGGACTCCCGCTGGTCCCACTGGGCCGTGCACTGGCCCCACCCATCAATCCAATCGATCAATGGTATTCGGTGAGCGCTGGCTGTGTGCAGAGCTCTGCACTAAACGCTTGGGAGAGTCTAATACGAAAGATCTGGGGGCAGAAGTGACCCACAACGAGCTTCCGGATGTTCCCTTCTTCTATAACCATGTTGGTATTTGTTAAGCGCTTCCTATGTGCCGAGCACCGTTCTAAGCACTGGGGTAGACACGGGAGAATCAGGTCGTGCCACGTGGGGCTCACGGTCTTCATCCCCATTTTACAGATGAGGGAACTGAGGCACCGAGAAGTTAAGCGACTTGCCCAAAGCCCGCCTCCCCGGCTTCACTGTAAACTCCGTGGGGGCAGGGATCGTTCATTCCTTCAGTGGGATTTACTGAGCGCTTCCTGTGTGCAGAGCACTGGACTGAGCACTTAGAAGATGCAATCTGGCAACAAACAGGCGATCCAGAGGACAGGGCCCGGGGCCTGGGAGTCCGAGGACCTGGGTTCTACGGCCAGCTCCGCCACTTGTCGGCCGTGTGACCTCGGCCGAGTCGCTTCACTTCTCCGGGCCTCGGTTTCCTCTTCTGTAAAATGGGGGTGAAAACCGGGAGCCCCATGTGGGACAACCTGATTTACTCCGTATCTACCCCAGCTCTCAGAACAGTGCTTGGCATATAGTAAGCGCTTAAACACCATCATCATCGTTATTAGCTACCTGTTCCCGAATGGTGTTTTATGCTATCAGGCTACTGCACATCCCTTTAATTGCCCTAGGATGAGAAAAAAACAATTTTTGGCTTGGGGAATCCCACAACATGCGTGCGTTTTGCCAAACTGAACATTTTCGACTGCCTCTTCAAATATAATAGAGTGCAAAGAAACCGTTACCCAGCCAGCATATGGTAAAAACAAGGAGCCTCGCTCGACTTGTCTGTCCTAGATTCAAGATACGAGAGATTTCTATTTTTAGATTTCAGCACCCATTTGAGTAATTTCAGAACACAAAATAAGTTCTCACTGTAACTCCTTAGATTCCATACTGTCAGCCATTCAAGGGGAGCGATTCGATTCAATTCGATGCAAAGGGAGCAATTTCTTCGTATTCATTCGTTCATTCAACCGTATTTATTGGGCGCTTACTGTGCGCAGAGCACCGTACTAAGCGCTCGGAATGGACAATCGGGCAACAGATAGAGACCATCCCCGCCCGACGACGGGCTCCCGGTCTAGAAGGGGGAGACAGCAAAATAAAACAAGTAGTCGGGCATCAATACCATCAAAATAAATACAGTCATAGATATATATATATACACAATTCATATTAATTATATCTGTTAGGCGCTTACTACGTGCCAAGTGCCGTACTAAAGGCTGCGGAAGATAGAAGAGGAGCAGCTCACAGTCCCCCCTGACCCCCACGGCGTCGCCTAACCAACTCTGATTTTTCTCCCCTCCCAACCGCTCGGTACGGTGCTCGGCGAAAAGTAAGCGCTCGGTAAATACCGCTGATGATGCCGAAGCTAAATCTACTTTCGCGTCAAGAAGCCGTTAGACCTATTTCCGTCCGGCCAACGCCACCCGTCCTCGCCAGAGACGCAGGTAGACCTGTGGCCGCTACTTTAGAAAATTCGATAGACGCCCCCCAGCCCCCGAGGGCAGGGGCAGGGTCCGGCCTAGTGGCTAAAGCCCGGACCTGGGGATCATAAGGTCATGGGTTCAAGTCCCGGCTCTGCTGTGGGACCCTGGAGAAGTCCCTTCACTTCTCTGGACCTCAGTGACCTCATCCGGAAAATGGGGATCGTGACCGTGAGCCCCACGTGGGGCACGGACTGAGTCCTACCTGACGACCTTGTATTTACCTCGGGGCTTGGCACCTAGGAAGCCCTTTACAAGCACCATAATTTATCGTTATTATTATTCTAACTCTGCTGCGCTCTCCCAGATCTCGAATCCAGTGCTCTGCACCCGACAGATGCCCGGGAAAAACTACTGACTGATGGAGGACTACGGTAGGAGAGCTTCTAGAAGGAAAGGAAGACGGGAAGGAGAACGTTGCGAGAAGCTTCACGCGTCCGGAGTCCGTGACCCGTCGGAAACTCGCCCTGTAATCGATCGATCGATGGTATTTACTGAGCGCTCACTGCGCACGGAGCTGTCGATCGTATCTCCTGAGCACTTGTGTGCGGAGCGATCGCGTTTAATAATAATATAACTTTAGTACCTGTTCATCACTACGTGCCAAGCACTGTGGTAGACATGAGGCAGCCGGGTCCCACGTGGGGCTCACCGTCTCAGTCCCTATTTTACAGATGAGGTGACCGAGGCGCGGAGAAGCGGAGCCACTTGTCCAAGGTCACAAAGCAGACGCGTGGCAGGGCCGGGATTAGAACCCAGGACCTTCAGATTCCCAGGCCCGTGCTCCTTCCACTAGGCCACGCTATTTATCGAGCACCTGCCGTGCAGTGCAGTCAACCAATTCCCTGAGCATTTACTGCGGGCAGAGCACCGTACTAGGGGCTTGGGAGAACACGGTACAGCGACAGGACGGATAACATCCCCTGCTCACCACGAGCTAGAGCACTGTGCAAAGCGCTTGGGAGAGTGCGACGCAACGGAATTCGCGGACCCGTTCCCTGCCCACCACAAGCTTAGAGTCTAAAGGGGGGGCTTCCAATCGCTCATCCATTCGCTCGGTCGTATTTATCGAGCGCTTACTGGGTGCGGAGCGCCTGGGAGAGGGCGCGAGAACGACAGACAGCCGCGCTCCTGCCCACCACGAGCTCACAGTCTGGAGACGAGCTCGCAGACGCCCGCGGCGGCGCCGTCGGTCAGTAGCCCAATCCGGGCACTCGGGCTCCTCGACGCTTCGAGGTCCTCCCTTCGGCGCATCCCAAACAGATTTAAAAAAGCGTGAGCCAGCAGCCGGAGTTTCAAATACTCACTGGACAACTTTACATAAACTAAAAAAAAAAAAAAAAAAAAAAAGATGCAGCCAAAAGGCACCGTCTCCCTTTTGCAGCAACTCCCCGATCGTGATTTGGGCTGGCCGTTCATTCGACGGTATTTATTGAGCGTATGAGTACGGTATTTATTGGCCAGGCAGGAGGGAGTAGGGCAGGGCGACGGCACGTTACTGCTTTTCCCTCCACGCAGCCGGGGCCGGCAAGTCGGGGGCGACGACGGTCCGGCTCCGGGCCGGGAGAGAGCGGGCCGGTGGTTCGCGGCAGCGGGGCGACGCCGTCACAGACCGGCCGGGGGGAGGTCCGGCCGACGGACCCCGACGTCCGTCCCGTTGGCGCTACGTGACCCCTGAGATTTGACGTCGTCCCCTCCCCGCCTCCTCGTCCTTCTGGCTCCCTTCCCTTCCGGGTGCCGGGGGGAATCGGGGTGGCTACTCGCGGCATTATCCGGCCAGAGGGAAGGGAGCTTTCGGGATTCGCTGGAGGTTGCGTGGGAAGCTGGGTGAAACCGAAGAGGCAAGGGGCGACCCAATTCCTCCCGGTGCAGAGGGATTGCTGGAGGGATTATTTAGTGACGGTGTTTGTGTTTAAGTACGCACACAAACACACCCTCTCTCTCTCCTAGCTAGATGCCGACGCGGTCCACGGCGCAGGGGTCTCCAAACAATCGCCCTTCTGTTCACCGGCGGCCAGGGGTCTGACACATCCCGGCGAAGACACGCAAAAACGCCGGCCCCGCGTCCCGAACCTCTTCCCAAAAGACAAACATCTTCGGGGCCCCCCGCCCCGCTGGGTTTTTCTGTCGCTGGCCCGCCGAGCCCCCGGCTTCCGGGCAGCGCTCTCGCCGGAGCTTCTCGCCGACGTGATAATAATAATGGTATTTGTTAAGCGCTCGCTATGTGCCAAACCCCGTTCTAAGCGCCGGATATCTAATCCTAGGGGAAAGAGCCCGGGCCCGGGAGTCGGAAGG
Organism: Ornithorhynchus anatinus; assembly: GCF_004115215.2. Lineage (NCBI taxonomy): Eukaryota > Metazoa > Chordata > Mammalia > Monotremata > Ornithorhynchidae > Ornithorhynchus > Ornithorhynchus anatinus. The sequence continues at coordinate 68,353,103 of NC_041735.1, forward strand.
TCCTGGGTTCCCGCCGCTTGCCTGCTGCGGGACCTCGGGTGAGTCCCTTCGCTTCTCGGGGCCTCGGTCACCTCGTCTGGAAAAGGGGGATTGAGACCGGGAGTCCCGGGTGGGACAGGGATTAGCCTCTATCTACCCCGCGGCTTGGTTCATTCATTCATTCATTCGTATTTATGGAGCGCCTACCGTGTGCAGGGCACCGTACTAGGCGCCTGGGAGAGGACACTAGAACAATAAACAGTCACATTCCCTGCCCGCGGTTTAGAACCGGAGCTCGCTGTGGGCTGGGGATTGGGTAGGATCGTCTCTGTTGCCGAATCCTACTTTCCAAGGGCTCAGTACAGTGCTCTGCACGCCGTAAGCGCTCAATAAATACGACTGAATGAATGTTTGATGCTATACTGTCCTCTCCCGAGCACTTAGGACGGCACCTTGCAGAGTAAGCGCTCAGGAAATACGACCTGAACGAAGTGCCCGGCACACCATGGGCGCTTAACAAAGACCACAATTATTATCACTATTACCGTTCATCGGATCGGATGCCCCGCGCTCTTCTAGGGCCACCGAGACTCTGATCCGGCTAGCTTTTCTTACACACACCCGCCCCCGCGGGACCGAGGCTGCCGCACACAACGGATCCCTCAACCGATCAAAACAAAACCGAAAGGCAAAACGTCCCCGGGAGCCCCCGGTCTCTAACGGTCTCCCGGCAGCCCCTGGAAACCAAACGGCGAGCACGGCACTTGGGTTTCCAACCCATCCCCGTGCGGGAGGGAAAAAAAGCAACTTATTTTTATCATCTATTACGCGGGCTTCGAAACGAAGGGAAGCAGCGCGCCAGCCCTCCAAAACAGGCTCGGATCCCCGCTGCCAACTGTGTTTTTGCAGCGGCGAAGGCCGCGAGCCAACGGTGGGGCGGGGGGCCAGGAGGAACGGAGGGTCCCCTCTCTCCAAGGCCATCTCAGTTGCCCGCCGCACATTCGGCCCCGGGACCGGGGTTCGCGCTTCCGCCGATCTTCCCGTCACCCTCCTGCAGCCGCCGCCGACGCAAAGCCTTCGAACACAACGGAAGAGGCGCTCGCCGGGGCCCAACCCGGCGAGGACTGGAAAACTAAAATGCCCACGGAGGGATCCGGAGAGCAGGAACCGGCCGCTGGGGGAGGGATGGGGCGGGGGAGGGCTACTTCCCGCTCTTCCCCGGGCACAAAGGAGAAACCGGGGAATGGGGTGGGAACGGAGACGCTGGAAGGCCGAAGGGACGGGGAGCGGGTACGTTGGGGGGCTCCGGTCCCTCTGACGCTGGAGAAGCAACGAGGCCTGGAGGAAAGGAGCCCGGGCCTGGGAACCTGGGTTCTAATCCTCGCTCTGCCCCTCGTCTGCCGTGCGACCTGGAGGGAGCCACTCTGCTCTTCTGTGCCTCAGTTTCCTCATCCGTAAAGTGGGGATTCCATACCTGCTGCTCTCCCTCCTACCTGGAACGGGAACCCCGACTGGGGCAGGGACTGGGTCTGACCTATCACCTCGTATCTACCCCAGCGCTTAGTACGGGGCTTGGCACACAGCAAGGGCTTAACACATACCCCCATCACCGTTCTGGGCGGCAGGGGGGAGGGGAGGACGATCCGTTTCCCCTGGGCCTTGCCGGGCCTCCTCACTCCAGCCTCCAGGAGGAGGAGGCGGAGGAAAGGGAAAGGAGGGAAAGGAGGGGATAGGAAAAGAGAGGAGGGAGGATTAGGAGGTGGGAGAGGAGGAGGGGGAGGAGGAGGAGGAGGAAGAGGGGAAGAAGAGGAGGAGGAATGGGGAAGAGGAAGAAGAGGAGAGGAGGAGGAAGAGGAGGGGGAAGAGGGGAAGAAGAGGAAGCGAGAGAGAGAGGAAGAAGGAGAAAGAGGGGAAGACGAGGAGAAGGAAGGGGGAAGAGGAAGAAGAGGAGAAGAAGAGGAGGAGGAAGAGGGGAAGAGGAGGAGGAGAAAGAGGGGAAGACGAGGAGGAGGAAGGGGAAAGAGGAAGAAGAGGGGAAGAGGAGGAGGGAAAGAGGAGAAGAGGAGGAAGGGGGAAGAAGAGGAGGAGGAATGGGGAAGAGGAAGAAGAGGAGAAGAAGAGGGGAAGAGGGGGAGGAAGGAGAGGAGGAGGAAGAGGAGGAGGAGGGGAAAGGGGAAAGACAGGAGGAGGAAGAAAAAGAGGGGACGAGGAAGGGCGAGGGAGGAGGAGAAAGAGGAGAAAGAGGAAGTGGGGGGGAGGAGGAGGGCGAGGGGAAGGAGAGGAGGAGCGGCGCGGTGGTCGGTCACCTCGGGGAGCGGGGGTCGGCGGGCTGCGGCCTGGGGGAGAGGCGGCCCCGCCCGGGCCCGGGGCCAAGGTGGAGGCGGTGTCCGCGCTGGCGGAGGCGGAGGCGGAGGCGGCGGAGGCCCTGCGGGGGCGGGTCCTGGGGCCCGGCCGGGGAGGGGGCGGCGGGGCGGCGTCCGGGGCGCGGGGGGGGCTGTGCGGGACGCCCCGCAGCAGCTGGTAGGGCACCGTGGCGCGGAGGGGCTGCGGCGGGGGCGGCGGGGGCGGCGGGGGCGGCGGGGAGCCGGACGCACACGGACGCGGCCTCGGAGGGCCGCCCGCAGGAGGAGGCGACGCCCGCCCCGAACGGCCGGAGCCCCGCATCGTGCCGCTCCCCTCCGCCTCCTCCGCCTCCTCCGCCCGCCGCTGCCGCTACCACCGCCGCCGCCGCCGCCGCCGCCGCGCCTGCGCCAGGGGGCGGGGGAGGGGGGGGGCCCCGAAGCCTCTCTGCGCCTGCGCCCCCGCCGGCGGCGCGCCGCGCGCCCCCGGCCGACGCCTCTCTGCGCCTGCGCCGACGACGAACGGCGCGCCCCCGGCCGACGCCTCTCTGCGCCTGCGCCGACGACGAACGGCGCGCCCCCGGCCGACGCCTCTCTGCGCCTGCGCCCGCGCCGCGCGCACCCGGGCGAAGCCTCTCTGCGCCTGCGCCCGCGCCGCGCACAACTGACGCTTCTCCAGAAGCAGCGTGGCTCCGTGGCGAGAGCCCGGGCTGGGGAGTCAGAGGTCGTGGGTTCGAATCCCGGCTCTGCCCCTTGTCAGCTGGGGGACGGTGGGCCAGTCATTTCACTTCTCTGGGCCTCAGTGACCTCATCTGGAAAATGGGGATTAACTGGGAGCCTCACGTGGGACGACCTGATGACCCTCTGTCTACCCCAGTGCTTAGGGCTTGCCAGTAAGCACTCAACAAATACCAACATTATTATTATTATCATTATTCTCCCCCTTCTGATAATAATTGGGGTATTTATCAAGCACCTACTACATGCCAAGTGCCTGGTAATAGTAATAATGTTGGTATTTGTTAAGCACTTACTCTGTGCCGAGCACTGTTCTAAGCGCTGGGGGCAGACCAGGTGATCGGGTTGTCCCACGTGGGGCTCACGGTCTTCATCCCCATTTTCCAGATGAGGGAACTGAGGCCCAGAGAATAATAATAATGATGGTATTTGTTAAGCGCTTACTATGTGCAGAGCACTGTTCTAAGCGCTGGGGGAGACACAGGGGAATCAGGTCGTCCCACGTGGGGCTCACAGTCTTCATCTCCATTTCACAGATGAGGGAACTGAGGCACGGAGAAGTGAAGTGACTCGCCCACGGTCACACAGCTGACGAGTGGCAGAGCTGGGATTCGAACTCATGACCTCTGACTCCAAAGCCCGTGCTCTTTCGTGACTTGCCCACAGTGACCCAGCTGACAAGTGGCAGGGTGGGGATTCGAACCCATGACCTCTGACTCCCCAGCCCAGGCTGTTTCCGCTGAGCCACGCTGCTTCAGGGTGTCCCACTTGGGGCTCACGCTTTTAATCCCCATTTTACAGATGAGGGAACTGAGGCCCAGAGAAGTCAAGTGACCTGGCCAGCAGACAAGTGACAGTTCTCCCCCTTCTAATAATAATGAGGGTGTTTGTCAAGCGCTTACGATGTGCCAAGCGCTGGGGTAGATACAGGGTACTCAGGCTGTCCCACATGGGGCTCACACGCCTAATCCCCATTTGACGGATGAGGGAACTGAGGCCCAGAAAAGTCACGTGACTTGCCCAAGGTTAGACAGCAGACAAGTGGTGGAGCGGGGATTGGAACCCACATCTTCTGGCTCCCAAGACCGGGCTCTTTCCACTATGCCACGCTGCTTCTAGACCGTGAGCCCGTCGTTGGGCAGGGATTGTGGAAAGAGCCCGGGCTTTGGAGTCAGAGGTCTTGGTTTCGAATCCCGGCTCCGCCACTTGTCAGCTGTGTGACTGTGGGCGAGTCACTTCACTTCTCTGGGCCTCAGTTACCTCATCCGTAAAATGGGGATGAAGACTGTGAGTCCCATGTTGGGACAACCTGATTCCCCTGTGTCTACCCCAGCGCTTAGAACGGTGCTCTGCACATAGTAAGCGCTTAACAAATACCAACATTATTATTATTATTATTGTTGATTTGTACTTTCCAAGCGCTTAGTACAGTGCTCTGCAGACAGTGAGCCCTCAATAAATACAATTGAGTGAATGAACACGTGACCTTTTGGCTCCCAGGTCCGGGCTCTGGCCACTAGGCCATGCTGGAGTCAGAGGATGTGAGTTCAATTCCCGCCTCCACCCACCGTCTGCTGGGTGACCTTGGGCAAGCCACTTCACCTCTCTGTGCCTCAGTGACCTCATCTGGAAAATGGGGATTTTGAGACCCCCCCCTCCCCCCATGACCTGGTATCTACCACAGCGCTTAGAAGAATAATAATAGTGATGGCATTTGTTGAGCACTTGCTACGTGCAGAGCATTGTTCTAAGCGCTGGGGGGGATACAAGGTAATCAGGTAATCACAGTCTTCATCCCCATTTTCCAGATGAGGTCACTGAGGCACAGAATAGTGAAGTGACGTGCCCAAAGTCACCCAGCTGACAAGCTGCGGAGCCGGAATTAGAACCCATGACCTCTGACTCCCAAGCCCGGGCTCTGTCCACTGAGCCACGGAACACTGTCTGGCACCTAGTAAGCGCTTAACAAATATTGTAATTATTAATTGTTATCATTAAGCGCTTACTAGGTTCCAGGCACTGTATTAGGCGCCGGGGTGGACACAAGCCAATGGGGTCGGACACAGTCCCTGCCCCCCGTGGGGTTCACAGTCTCCAGCCCCCTTTTCCAGATGAAGGGACTGAGGCCCAGAGAAGGGAAGTGAGTCGCCCAAGGCCACACAGCAGACAAGTGGCTGAGGCTGGATTAGAACCCACGACCTTGTCAGGGTCGAGCGCTAACCATTAGGACACGCTGAACCCTACTTCCGGCCGCCCGGGCGGTCGCCTCAGGCCGCCGCGGAGAGCGCCCCTCTCCCATTGGCTGCCGTCGGCTCCCGCCCCCGCCCCCGCCCCGTGTGATTGGCTCCGGCGTAGGAGCGAGAGGGGCCTCCGCCAATGGGAGCCTCCGGAAGGCGGGGCCTGCGCGAGGGGGCGGGGCCAGAGACCTAACAGCAGCCCTCGAGGTGACAACGGGGTTTTGATTGGAGCCCGGCGTCAGGGGGGCCCCGGGCTACTCTGCGCATGCGCGGGCGCTCGACACCGCCCCCTCGCGTCCGGCCCGGGCGAAGCCCACTTCACGCCTTCCCCCGCGGTCATTTAGGGTCAGCGCACACGTGGGATTCATTCATTCATTCAATAGTATTTATTGAGCGCTTACTATGTGCAGAGCACTGTTCTAAGCGCTGGGGTAGGTACAGGGTCATCAGAATGTCCCAAATGAGGCTCACAGTTAATCCCCATGTTACAGATGAGGGAACTGAGGCCCAGAGAAGTGAAGTGACTCGCCCACAGTCACACAGCTGACAAGTGGCAGGAGCTGGAGTCGAACTCATGACCTCTGACTCCAAAGCCCAGGCTCTTTCCACTGAGCCACGCTGCTTCCCCTATACGCGCTTCTGGATAGAGCTGTTATTATTTACTTACTCATTTATTTCGTTCAATCGTATTTACTGAGCGCTTACTGTGCAAGCTCATCTCTAGACTGAAAGCTTGCTGTAGGGAGGGAACCTGTCCACTAAATCCAAGCTCTTAGTACAGTGCTCTGCACATAGTAAGCACTCAATAAATACTATTGAATGAATGAATGAATGAGGTATACTTTCCCAAACACTTAGGACAGTGCCCTGCACGTAGGAAACGCCCAATAAATACCACTGAGCGATCAATCCGGCAGGCACGCATTCCAGCGCTTAGAACAGTGCTCTGCACATAGTAAGCGCTTAACAAATACCAACATTATTATGATTATTCCACGGATTGGCCCGTCGCACAGATTTCCTTATCCCTGGGAGCCAAATTTTTATCCCAAGTGCAGGAATGAGGAGATGGAGAAAGGACGAGGCTCTTATTGTGGGATGCAGGAAGAGCAAGCGCATCCAAAGATTGGAGACCGTAAGCCCGTCAAAGGGCAGGGACTGTCTCTGTTACCGATTTGTCCATTCCAAGCGCTTAGTACAGTGCTCTGCACATAGTAAGCGCTCAATAAATACTACTGAATGAATTTGGGAAGTGTCCCTCCTCATATCCGATAGACACGTACTCTCCCCCCTCTTCAAAGCCTTATGAAAGGCCCACCTCCTCCAAGAGGCCTTCCCTGACTGCGCCCTCCTTTCCTCTTCTCCCGCTCCCTTCTGCATCGCCCTGACTCGCTCCCTTTATTCATCCCCCGCTTCCCGCCCCACAGCACTGATGTCCACATCCCTCATTTATTTCTATTCGTGTCTGTCTCCCCCTCTAGACTGTCAGCTCGTTGTGGGCAGGAAACGTGTCTGTTATGTTGTTCTATTGTCCTCTCCCAAGCGTTTAGTCCAATGCTCTGCACGTGATAAGCACTCAATGATACGAGTGCCTGACTGACTGACTGGAAGTCGCTTCCCTCACCAATGGAGGGAAAATAACCGGAGACAAAATGGCTCCCGGGCACTCTGGAAGTCGAGACTTCATTCATTCATTCACTTAATAGTATTTATTGAGTGCTTACTGTGTGCAGAGCACCGGACTAAGCGCTTGGAAGATACAATTCGACCACAGAGAAACACCATCCCTGCCCAGTGACGGGCTCACAGTCTAAACGGGAGACTTGGCATCGAGGGGGTGGGGGGCAGGGAAACAGTTGGGACAGCCAACAGCGAGACCGCTGAGGGCTAATAATAATAATAATAATGGCGCTATTTGTTAGTGCTTCCTATGTGCCAAGCACTGTTCTAAGCGTTGGGGGATGCAAGGTGATCAGGTTGCCCCAGTGGGGTTTACGGTTTTAATCCCCATTTTCCAGATGAGGGAACTGAGGCCCAGAGAAGTGAAGTGGCTTGCCCAAAGTCACCCAACAGGCAAGCAGCGGAGCGGGGATTCGAACCCATGACCTCGGACTCCCAAGCCCAGGCTCTGTCCACTGAGCCACGCTGCTTCTCCAATAAGCTGCTTCTCCAACAAGCAGCATAATAACCACAGCGATATCTGTGGTATTTGTTAAGCCCTTACTATGTTCCAGGCACTGAACTAAGCGCTGGGGTAGATAGGAGTTTAACAGGTTGGACACAGTCCCCGTCTCATATTGGTGCTCGCAATCTTAATCTCTAATTTTTTTACAGATGAGGGAACTGAGGCCCAGAGAAGTAAAGAGACTTGCCCAAATACACACGGCAGAAACGTGGCAGAGCCAAGCAGTGTGACTTAGTGGCAAGAGTCCGGGCTTGAGAGACAGAGGACGTGGGTTCGAATCCCGGCTCCGCCGCTTGTCAGCTGGGTGACTTTGGGCACCTCACTTCACTGCTCTGGGCCTCAGTGACCTCATCTGGAAAATGGGGATGAAGACTCTGAGTCCCACGTGGGACGACCTGATCACCTTGTATCCCCCCAGCGCTCAGAACAGTGCTTTGCATATAGTAACAGTGCTTTGCCTTTGACACCGTCGACCATCCCCCCCTCCTCCATACCTCATCTCACCTCGGCTTCACGGACTCCGTCCTCTCCCGGTTCTCCTCTCACCTCTCTGGCCGGTCATTCTCGGTCTCCTACGCCGGAGCCTCCTCCCCCTCCCATCCTTTAACTGTTGGAGTTCCTCAAGGGTCAGTTCTCGGCCCTCTTCTGTTCTCCATTTTCACTCACTCCCTCGGTGAACTCATCCGCTCTCACGGCCTTGACTACCATCTCTACGCGGATGACACGCAGATCTACATCTCCGCCCCCGTCCTCTCCCCCTCCCTTCGGGCTCGCATCTCCTCCCGCCTCTGGGACGTCTCCGCCTGGATGTCGGCCCGCCGCCTAAAACTCAAAGTGAGCGAGACCGAGCTCCTCATCTTCCCTCCCGAACCCGGTCCTCTCCCAGACTTCTCTATCACCGTGGACGGCGCGACCGTCCTTCCCGTCTCTCGGGCCCGCGATCTCGGCGTCGTCCTCGACTCGTCTCTCTCGTTCACCCCACGCGTCCTATCCGTTACCGAGACCTGCCGGTTTCACCTTTACGATGTCGCCGAGATCCGCCCTTTCCTCTCCACCCGAACGGCTACCTTACCGCTACGGGCTCTCGTCATATCCCGGCTAGACTACCGGGTCGGCCTCCTCTCCGACCTCCCTTCCTCCTCTCTCGCCCCGCTCCGGTCTATTCTTCACTCCGCCGCCCGGCTCATCTTCCCGCAGAAACGATCTGGGCCTGTCACTCCCCTTCTTAAACACCTCCAGTGGTTGCCCATCGACCTCCGCTCCGAACAGAAACTCCTCACTCTAGGCTTCGAGGCTCTCCGTCACCTCGCCCCTTCCCACCTCTCCTCCCTTCTCTCTCTCTACCGCCCACCCCGCACGCTCCGCTCCTCCGCCGCCCGCCCCCTCGCCGTCCCCCGGTCTCGCCCGTCCCGCCGTCGACCCCCGGGTCGCGTCCTCCCGCGGTCCCGGAACGCCCTCCCTCCTCGCCTCCGCCGGACCGATTCTCTTGCCCTCTTCGAAACCCTACTTAAAACTCACCTCCTCCGAGAGGCCTTCCCAGACTGAGCTCCTCTTCCCCCTCTACTCCCTCCGCCATCCCCCCTTTACCTCTCCGCAGCTAAAGCCTCATTTTCCCCTTTTCCCTCCGCTCCTCCACCTCTCCCTTCCCCTCCCCACGGCACCATACTCGTCCGCTCGACTGTATATATTTTCGTCACCCTATTTATTCTGTTAACGAATTGTACATCGCCTCGATTCTATTCAGTCGCCATCGGTTTTTACGAGACGTTCTTCCCCTCGACTCTATCCATCGCCATCGTTCTCGTCCGTCCGTCTCCCCCGATCGGACCGTGAGCCCGTCAGACGGCGGGGACCGTCTCTATCCGTTGCCGACTTGTTCATCCCAAGCGCTTAGTACGGTGCTCTGCACATAGTAAGCGCTCAATAAATACTATTGAATGAATGAATGAATGAATATAGTAAGCGCTTAACAAATACCATCATCATTATGATTATTATTCTCTGTGCCTCACCTGTAAAATAGGGATTAAGACTGTGAGCCCCAGGTGGGCCCACCTGCTTGCCTCGTATCTATCCCGGCGCTTAGTACGGCGCTCGGCACACAGTAAGCGCTTAATAAATACCATCGTCGTTATTAATATTATCAGAATGCGGGTCCTTCCGACTCAAAGGCCCGGGCTCGACGCTTCGGTCGGGCCGGGGGGGCCGGCGGAGGGGCAGGGGGACACCTGGAAGGCCCAACGTTGGCGTCACCGGCCCCTGACCACGGCTCTTCCCCGGAGGCTTTGGGAGGGGAACTGAAAAACGGCGGCTCTGTGGGGAGACTGGGAGAAGCCCTCCGCCCCACAGGGGCCCATTCCCATCCTGAGGGTTGGGTCCCGCTCCTCTTCCCGGCCTTTCCTCTTCTCCCTCTCCTTTCCCTGTCACCCCGACTCGCTCCCTTCATTCATCGCCCCCTCCCAGCCCCACACCACAGCAGCAGGGCGGCTCAGCGGCGAGAGCCCGGGCTCGGGAGTCAGAGGTCGTGGGTTCTAATCCCGGCTCCGCCACTTGTCGGCTGGGTGACCTTGGGCAAGCCACATCACTTCTCTGTGCTTCAGTGACCTCATCTGTAAAACGGGGATTAAAGACCGTGAGCCCCAAGTGGGTCCAACTGATGACCTCGTATCTACCCCAGTGCTGGGCACATAGTAAGTGCTTCACAAATACCATAATTATCATCATTATTAGATTGGAGGCTTTTATAGACTCATTATATTGGAATCACTAAATTAGAAGCAGTGTGGCTCAGTGGAAAGGGCCCGGGCTTAAGTGTCAGAGGTCATGGGTTCTAATGCCGACTCCGGCACCCGTCTGCTGTGTGACTTTGGGCAAGTCGCTTGACTTCTCCATGCCTCGGTTCCCTCATCTGTAAAATGGGGATGAAGACTGTGAGCCTCACGTGGGACAACCTGATGACCCTGTACCGACCCAAGCGCTTAGAACAGTGCTCTGCACACAGGAAGCGCTTAACGAATACCAACGTTATTAATCCCCATTTTCTAGATGAGGTAACTGAGGCCCAGAGAAGTGAAGTGACTTGCCCACAGTCACACAGCAGACAAGTGGCGGAGTCGGGATTAGAACCCACGACCTCTGACTCCCAAGCCCGGGCTCTTGCCACTGAGCCCCGCTGCTTCTAGCTTAAAGCTTAAAGCTTAAAGCTTAAAGCAGACGTCCCCGAAGTCAGAGAGTAAGACGAGACGATCCCCTCGCATAGCGGCTGTGTGACTTTGGGCAAGTCGCTTAACTTCTCGGTGCCTCAGTGACCTCATCTGTAAAATGGGGATGAAGACCGTGAGCCCCACGTGGGACAACCTGACTCCCTTGTGTCTACCCCAGCGCTTAGAACAGTGCTCGGCACATAGTAAGCGCTTAACAGATACCAACATTATTATAACGGAACATTGGAAAAACGACCGGGGTCAGAGCAGGGAAATGGGTTCACGTTTGGAAGCCTGCGCAGAGTCTCCCAGAGGGAGGGGAAGGAGGGATGGATGGACGCTCCGATCAACCCGGCTTTCGGGTCTCCGGCTGTGACCTCAAGTGGCGGTGTCCAAAATGGCTAAAGGCCGGGGCCAGTTACGCACCCCGGCAAAGGATGAACCCAGTGGGGTTGTCAACATGGATCCAATCCAAGGGCACGAGGGACACAGAAAGAGAGAGAGGAGCGAGAGAGAGGAGAAGCAGCGTGGCTCAGTGGAAAGAGCCCGGGCCTGGAAGTCAGAGGTCATGGGTTCTAATTCTGCCTCCGCCACTTGTCAGCTGGGTGACTTTGGGCGAGTCACTTCACTTCTCTGGGCCTCAGTTTCCTCATCTGTAAAATGGGGATGAAGACGGTGAGCCCCACGTGGGACAACCTGATGACCTTGGATCTACCCCAGCCCTTAGAACGGTGCTCGGCACACAGTAAGCGCTTAACAAATACCAACATTATTATTATTATTATTATTATTATTATTATTAATTATGGTATTTGTGAAGCGACCAATATGTGCCGGGAACTCTACTAAGCGCTGGGGTGGAGACGAGCAGATGGAGGTGGACACGGTCCCTGTCCCCCGTGGGGCTCACGGTCTCCATCCCCGTTTTCCTGATGAGGGAACTGAGGCCCAGAGAAGTGAAATGACTTGCCCCAGGTCACGCAGCGGACAAGCGGCGGAGGCGGGATTAGACCCCGGGTCCTTCCGACTCCCAGGCCTGTGTTCTATCCACTACACCAGGCTGTGGAGAACTCTTTCCTTCCTTTGCTACCCTTTGCTGGCAGCAATAGGAACAGTAGCAGTTAGCAGTAGTTACAATTGTTATTTCAATCGTATTTATTGAGCACTTATCATGTGCAGAGCACTGAACTAAGCGCTTAATTAGTAGTAGTTCTCTGTAGAGTAATGAGGCTTTGGCACAGAGTAGGTGCTTAACAAATGTCACAATTCTTCCGGTAGGTTACTTTTCCATTTTCCTAAAATCTTCAACACACCAAATTATGTCTCGTCTTGCCTTACGCCGGCGAGTGGTCTCCGACCCACAGCGACACCACGGACACGTCTCTCCCAAAAGGCCCCGCTCTCCGTCCGCCATCGGTCCGGGAGTGGATCCACGGAGTTTTCTTGGGAAAAATCCGGCAGGGGTTGACCGTCGCCTTCCCCCGCTCGGTCAACTCGAGTCTCCGCCCTCGACTCTCTCCCGGGCCGCCGCTGCCCGGCCCGGGGGAGTTTCGACCGGTAGCCGACGGCCCGCCGCTCGCCGGCCAGTGCCCGACCTGGGAATGGACCGGACGGGCCCCCGCTTGACTCTCCCTCCCGTAGCCGAGACTGGTAGAGGACTGGAAACTCTCCAGGGGCCACCCTGAGAGGCTCCGCGTTACGGACCTATCCGGAAAGGTTAGATTATATCTTATAAATTATATATTTGCCAGTCTCCCCCTCTAGAACTGTGAGCCCGGAACTTGCCTACCAACTCTTCTGTGTTGTCCTCTGCCGAGCGCTGAGTATAGTGCTCCGCACACGGTGAGCGCTCGATGAATACCTTCCCCCACTCCCCCCCAAAAAACCATCAGGCCAACCACTCGGACTCGGTGGACGTCTGTTCGAGCCACCAAACCGCTGGAGCGGACCACCGTGTCCCAGAGCTTTCCATCCGGCAAGCCGCGGGGAAGAGTTCTTTACGCGGCGTGAGGGCGCACGGCATCTTTCCGACTAATGGAGCGCGGAGACAGATGGGTTTGAAAGCATTATATTTTCTAATGGTGGCCGGGGTCCTGCCCTCATCAATACGGCATGAAGGGTCGAGAGATAACGCCCACAGACCCCCAGTATTTCCCAATAACCTTTGGCTAATATAACGCCCTTCCTCCCGGCACCTCATCTCTCTCCATCGGAACGTGGTCCCGCGTGCGGTTTAATGGTGGGGGGTGGAGAGGAGGGGCTGTTGGCCAAGGTCCGGATGGAATTGAGCAATATTCTTTGTCATGCCGGTGAGGGAGAACAACTGTTGTCATCTACTGCTATTAGTTCACTCGTTCGATCGTATTTATTAAGCACTTTTACTGGGTGGAGAGCACGGGACTAAGCGCTTGGGAAAGTACAGTGCAAGAAGAAATAGTGACATTCCCTGCCCGTAACGAGCTCACGGTCTGGGGGCGGCGGGAGGAGAGAGATGTCAATATAAATAATTAAAATGACAGATACAGACGGGAGCGCCCCGGGGCTGGAGCGGGGAGGGCATAGGGAGCAAGTCAGGGTGACGCGGAAGGGAGCGGGAGACGAGGAAAAGCGGGGCGCAGTCAGGGAAGGCCTCTTGGAGGAGGTGGGCCTTCGGGAAGGCTTTGAAGAAGGTGGGAGAGTCGTGGTCTGTGGGATTTGAGGAGGGAGGGCGTTCCGGGCCAGAGGCGGGATGGGGGCGCGAGGTCGGCGGCGAGACCGACGAGATGGAGGCCCGGTGAGGAGGCGAGCGGCGGCCGAGGAGCGGAGTGTGCGGGCGGGGATGGAGACGGACAGAAGGGAGGGGAGGTAGGAGGAGGCCGGGGCATGGACGGCTTTAAAGCCGTTGGTGAGGAGTTTTTGTTTGATACGGAGGTGGACGGGCGACCCCGGGAGGTTTTTGAGGAAGGGGGTGACACGTCCTGAACGTGTAGAAAAATGGTCCGGGCAGCGGAGTCAAGTCTGGACTGGAGAGGACAGAGGCAGGAGGTCGGGAGGTCAGCGAGGAGGCCGACGCGCTCCCCCCGCACCACAGAATGGTCCCACATCAACCTCGCTGAATAATTTCGCCGGCGTCACTCACGGCCCGGGCTGGGAGTCGGAAGGACCGGGGTTCTAATCCCGGCCCTGCCAATTTCCCGTGGGACCTCGGGCAAGTCGCTTCACTTCTCCGGGCCTCAGTTCTCTCATCTGTAAAATGGGGACTAAGAGCGGGAGCCCCACGTGGGACCCGGACCGTGACCGACCCGATCATCTTGTACCTACCCTAGCTCTTAGAACGGTGCCTGGCACCTAGTGAGCACTTGATGATGGTATCTGTTAAGCGCTCACTAGGTGCCAGGCAGTGTACTAGGCACTGGACAGATATCATTTTTAAAAAGTATCTTATATCCATATGCAATGGCAAGAAGCAGCACGGGCCACTGGGAAGAGCTCGGGCCCAGAAGTCGGGGGTTCTGGGTTCTAATCCCAGCTCTGCCGCTCACCTGTCTGACCTCGGGCGATTCACTTCGCTTCTCCGGGCCTCCTCATCTGCAATAACTCTTCTCCCTCCCGTTTCCTTTAGTGGTACTTATCGAGCACCCACTGTGCGCAGAGTACCGTACTAAGCACTTGGGAGAGTCCGATACAACAGAGTCGGTAGACACGTTCCCTGACCGCAGTGAGCTGACCGCGTGACTGGGGCCTGATTATCTTCTACCTACACCAGCGCTTAGAACGGTGCTTGGCACATACTAAGTACCTAAATACCAAAATTAGGGGATGAGGGTAGTGCCTAGATTGGTGTTTTAAAAGAAATGTGATCTTGGAAGGGTGCGTTATTAAAAACGATGCATTTTCCCTCATCCGGGACAGAGAAATGCACCTTTCGGCTGCACTTTGAGAAGACGGCTTCTGAAAAGAGGATCCAATATACCCTCCCCGGAAAAACGACAATTATTAAGGAAATTGCGAAAGAAACCCTCTCGAATTGCCAAAGAACCAGAATTCGTATTTTTGACAATGTAAACACACCCTTCCTTTTTAATAATTTAGAACATTTATCAACACAATTACATCTCACTTGTTAATCGAACACTTATGTCTCACATTAAAACATTAAGAATTCACACGCTGCTACGTGAAGCTTTGGACTCCGACGCGACACACCGCTGTATCTGAAAGATAATCCTCATACGCATTTGGTTCGGTCTAAACACACCTCTCTTTCGCCGTGAGTCAAAACACATTTAAACTCACACGTAGTCGAGAGAATTCTTCATACACAGCACGAGTGACCTCTTCAGCGAGCTGTCTGTTGGCCAGTGGCAGGGCTGTTAGGTTTGATTTAGAATAAATCATGTGAGACTCCAAGCCTGAAATGAGTATTTAGCTATTTTGCCATTTACTATAGATGGACACGAAGGAATTTCAGCTTTTTCAGCAGTCCAACATTTCCATCTCTGCGGTGGCCTGCAAATTTCTAAATACGGCTGTGATCGGTAGAAATCAACGTCCCCCAGAGGCGCTTTTCTTCGGCGGGCGGAGAGGCGGAAAAGGACAAGCCAATCGATCCACAAACTGGGAACGCCGGTCTCCAGGAAACTTTGGGAGACTTTGGGCGGGGGCAAAGGGAGAGGAAGAGGGAGAAGAAGATAGAACTAGGTAGAGAGAGGATGGAGACAGAGGGGGGAGGGAGAGGGAAGGAGGAAGAGACAGAGGCGACGAAAAAGAGGGAGAAGGAGGGAAAGGGAGAAGAAGGGAGAGGGAAGGAGGAAGAGAGGGAGAGTGTGCAAAAGGGAGAAGGAGGGAGAGGGAGAAAAAGCGGGAGGGAAGGAGGAAGAGAGGGAGAGTGAGAGAGGGAAAGTGAGGGAGAGGGAAAGAAGAAAGAGGGAACGGGAGGGAGACGGAAGGAGGAAGAGAGGGAAAGTGAAAGAGAGGGAGAAGGAGAGGGAAGGAAAGGAGGAAGAGAGGGAGAGTGAGAGAGAAGGAAAGTGAGGGACGGAGAAGGAGGGAGGGGGGAGGAGGATGAAAGAAAGGGAGAAAGGGGGAGGGAGGGATGGGGGATGGATGAGAAGGGAAGAGAGGAGAAAGGGGAAAAGAGGAGGAGGAGGGACAGAGGGAGAGGAAGGAAGGGAAGAAAAGAAGAGGGAGGAAGAGGAGAGTGGGAAAGAAGGGCAGAAGAGGGGAGAAGGAAGAGAGGGAGAGAAGGAGACCCCCTATTCAAAGTAGCAGAAGTTGGAGACTCCACGCCCCTCCCCCCCGCCCCGGCCAAGCCACTGCTGGAAACATATGGAACAAAAATGCCCAAAGAAAAGTGCTCAAAATGCCAGAATCCAAATTCACCAGCATCCGGTCAGTGGGCACCAGCCGCCCTCCCTGGCGGGAGCCGGCACCGATCGCCTTTCTCGGCCGACTTTTCCATCTCGAAGGACGTGTCGGCGGGGACGACCCCCCTCAGGCCCGGACGGGACCGCCCCGACGGCGGGAGGGACACCGTGGGCCGCCGATCCTCGGGCCCGGATCCCCGCCCTCGCTCCCCAAGGGAAAATGACGACCGTCGAGCCCCGGAAATCCCGGGAGGAAACCGCCGTCTCCCCTCCCGTTGCGGGCCGCCGCCGGACACGTGCGCTTTCGCCGGTCTGACCCTCGCGGGACGTGCGGGCTTTTCTAGTTTTCCTCCCACAGCTCCAGGAGTCTTCTGAGGGGGAGAGTTTAGTACCCGACGCTGTTTTTTCACTGGGGAGGAGAGGTCGTTTATCTGACGCCAAATAGGCGGCCGCGGGAGCCAGCGGTGGCCGGGCCACCGAGGCCCTCTCGGTCTCCGGGCCCCCGGCCTGCCCGTTGGCAGTGGGCCGACCCCCTCCCCGGAGGGTCCGGCCCGTGGGGGAGAGGGGCGGCCCGGGCGGGGGGAGCTAGGCATCCCAGAGGACGGAGTTTTCCAGGGTGAAGTCGTAGCGGAAACGGGCCAGGTCGCGGCCGGCGTCGGAGCCGAGCAGCCCGACGGGAAGGTCGCCGAGGGGGTCCCGGGCCGCCAGCACGTGCGGGGCCAGGGTGAAGGGGACGTCGCTCAGCAGCTCCGACGTCGGGGGCGCCGCGCCCGGGGTCCGGTCCGCCGCCTCGGCCCGGCCCGGCCCCTCAGCTGGCCCGGCCCGCTCCGCCTGAAGGGAAACAGAGGGGTAATAACAATTACGGCGTTGGTTTAGCGCTTACTATGTGCCAGGCGCCGTACTAAGCGCCGGGGCGGGTACGGGCAAATCGAGTTGGACACGGTCTCTGTCCCGTGTGGGGCTCGCGGTCTCCGTCCCCTTTTTGCAGCTGAGGGAACTGAGGTCCGGAGAGTGAAGTGGCTTGCCCAAGGTCACACAGCAGACATGTGGCGGAGCCGGGATTAGAACCCAGGTCCTTCTGACTCCCAGGCCCTTGCTCTATCCACTAGCCCACTCTCCTTCTAAGAGTGTGGAGCCCCGTGTGGGACAGGGACTGGGTCCAACCTGATTAACCCGTATCTACCCCAGCTTCCCATCCCCTCAGCACCGTACCCGTCCGCTCAACTGTATATATTTTCATCACCCTATTTACTTTGTTAATGAAATGTACATCGCCTCGATTCTATTTAGTCGCCATCGGTTTTTAAGAGACGTTCTTCCCCTCGACTCTATCTATCGCCATCGTTCTCGTCCGTCCGTCTCCCCCGATCGGACCGTGCGCCCGTCAGACGGCGGGGACCGTCTCTATCTGTTGCCGACTTGTTCATTCCAAGCGCTCAGTCCGGTGCTCTGCACATAGTAAGCGCTCAATAAATACTATTGAATGAACAGTGCTTGGCACATTCATTTATTTTGATAATGAAATGTACATCGCCTCGATTCTATTTAGTCGCCATCGGTTTTTACGAGACGTTCTTCCCCTCGACTCTATCTATCGCCATCGTTCTCGTCCGCCCGTCTCCCCCGATTAGACCGTGAGCCCGTCAAAGGGCAGGGACCGTCTCTATCTGTTGCCGACTTGTTCATTCCAAGCGCTTAGTCCAGCGCTCTGCACATAGTAAGCGCTCAATAAATACGATTGAATGCATGAATGAATTCATGCATTCAATCGTATTTATTGAGCGCTTACTGGCTGCAGAGTGTTGTACTGAGCGCTTGGAAAGTAAAACTGGGCAACAAATAGGGACAATCCCTACCCAATTATTGAAATCTTTCCAGCCTGATCACTCATTCATTCATTCAGTATTTACTGAGCGCTTACTATGCGCCGAGCGCTGTACTAAGCATTTGGAATGTACAATTTGGCAACAGAGAGAGAGAGACCATCCCCGCCCAGGCTAAGCGGACTGCCAATGACTTAGTGAGTAAATGCCAACGACGAGGAGGTCGCAGAAGTGTAACCTCTACTGTACTCTCCGCAGTGCTCTGCCCACAGTAGGAGCTCCTTAGCCACTACTGATCGATTGATTATCGGTGCTGAAGAAGGGAGCCGGCGGGAAGCTTTCCCTGGCTTAGCAGGGGGGCCAAATGGGAGGGGCTGGCTCGGGGAGGCCGGCCGGGGGTCGTCACCCGGGGGGGAGGCCAACCGGAGGAGGCCGAATGGGAGAGGCCGGCTCGACGGAGGCTGCCCCCCAACACCGTAACCACCTCTCCTTCCTTCATTCATTCATCCGATAGTATCTATTGAGCGCTTACTATGTGCAGAGCACTGGACTAAGTGCTTGGAACGGACAATTTGGCAACAGTTAGAGACCATCCCTGCCCGATGACGGGCTCACAGTCTAATCGGGGGAGACGGACGGACAAAAACAAGACGACATCGTCACAATAGAATCGAGGGGACGGACACCCTCGTGAACAAAATAAATAAGGTAATAATATATACAAACGAGCACAGTGCTGAGGGGAGGGGAAGGCCCCTGGCAGCCCCCACCCCCAGACACAGCCCTGACGCTCCAGGCTGGAGTTGGGAATCGAACCCCACCGCTGCGCTCCGGCCACACGATAATAATGATAATGACGGTATTGGTTAAGCACTTACTACGTGCCAAGCACTGTTCTAAGCACTGGGGGAGATGCAAGCTCATCAGACTGTCCCACGCGGACCTCACAGTCTTCATCCCCATTTTCCAGACGAGGTCACTGAGGCCCGGAGAAGAGAAATGACTTGCCCAAAGTCACACAGCTGACGAGTGGCGGAGCCGGGATTAGAACCCACGACCTCAGACTCCCCAGTCAGGGCTCTTGCCACTGAGCCAGGCTGCTCTCCTCAAACAGCATCCACACAGCCAGAGACGGCGCCGGGCCGGCCAGAGACGGAGCGGGAGCATTCAGAGATGGAGTGGGGCGAGGACAGAGACGGTGCCGGCAAGGAGAGAGACGGAGCCGGGGCGGCCAGAAACCCGCTTTGGTTTCCAAAATGTTCCAATAGGAAGGAATGCGGATTCGGGCCTGCCGCATTTCCCGGCTCCTCTCAGGCGGAGGACGCGAGCCGGGCTTTCGGCGGGAAGCTGCTGGCGGAGAAGAAAGGACCCGGCGCCGGAGCCTCTCGGCCGGGAGAACGGGGACATGAGCCCCGCGGCGACTCCTAGAAATACCTGGGGTCTCTGGGGTCAACGTGACCCGAGGGGCCCCGAATGCTCCAGCCTCGTCTTCGTAAATCCTCTCTGGCAGCCAGCCCAGCTGCTAAATTTTAGTTTCTAGCTCCCTCCCTCTGAAGAGGCGAAGGGCCAGTCACGAAGGATCAATGCGCGCACGGAAGGAGCACGGACAGTGACCTGCTCAACCGGATGGAATGAAAGGGAAATAAACCCGGGGATTGGAAACGCGGGTTAAAAACGGGCCGAGGGACTCTTCAGAGGGAGACCGACTGAACAAAAAGAAACCCCTGTGTGCGCAGCGCTGGATTAAGCGCTGGGGAACGTCAGAGGGCCTGGGTTCTAATCCCGGCTCTGCCACCCGTCTGCTGCGTGACCTTGGGGCGGTCACTTCTCGGGGGCCTCAGTTCCCTCGTCTCTAAAATGCGGATGAAGACTGTGAGCCCCACGTGGGACAACCTGATGATCTGGCATCTCCCCCAGTGCTTAGAACAGCGCTTGGCGCATAGAAAACGCTTAACAGATACCAACATTCTTATTAATCATCATAAACGGTGACGATCCCCGTCCACGGCGTGCTCAGAGTCTACAGGGGCCAGGCCGGGTCGGGTTGCGGTAGGAGAGCGGCGACGTGAGGTAGGAGGGAGAGAGCTGGGGGTTTCGCGTGGAGGAGGAAGATCTTGAAGAGTGGGGAGACGCGAACGGTTTTTCTGAAAAACGATCCGGGCAGCAGAGTGAGGCGTGGACTGGAGTGAAGAGGGGCGGGAGGCCGGGAGGCCAGCGGGGAGGCTGCTGCGGTATCAAGGAGGGAAAAATCTAAGCGCAGCAAGTCCGCACGAAGAGGAAAAGGTGGATCTCAGCGACGTCGTCAAGGTGGAACCGACGGGATTCGGCGACGGATCGAACGGGAGGCCTGGTGAGGGAGGTGAGTTGAGGGTGAGGTCCGGGATACGGGCTTAGGAGACAGGGAGGCTGGTGGGCCTGTCCACGGTAACGGGAAAGTCAGGGTGGGAAGATGAGGGGGAGTTCTGTTTCGGACGCGTTCAGTTCGAGGTGTCGGCGGGACATCCAGGTAGAGCTCCCGGCTCCGCCGCTCGCCGTCTGTGTGACTTTGGGCAAGTCACTTCACTTCTCTGTGCCTCAGTGACCTCATCTGGAAAATGGGGATTGAGACCGTGAGCCCCACGTGGGACAGCTCGATCACCTTGGATCCCCCCCCCCAGCGCTTAGAACAGTGCTTTGCACATAGTAAGCGCTTAACAAATACCACCGTTATTATGAGCTGGGGGGCAGGAGGAAATGTGAGACTGCAGAGAAGGAGAAGGTGGGGGCTGGAGAGGTGGATTAGGGAATCATCCACAGAGAGATGCTCTTTGAAGCTGGGGAGCGAAGGACTTCTCCAAGGGGTTGGATGAAGACGGAGACTAGAAGGGGGCCCGGAAATGAGCCTTGAGGGACCCCCAGAGTGCGGGGGTGGGAGGCAGAGGAGGAGCCCGCCGAGGAGACGGAGACCGAGCGGTCGGGGAGATAAGAGAAGAACGGGAGAGGACCACGCTGTCCCGAGCCAAGAGAACGCAAACGAGGCACGCGCCTAGCTCCTTTCCTCCGCTCGGGAAACAGGAACCCTTTTGGGGTTCATTACCGCGAGCGGGCCCGGTGGGCGGAATACCCTCAACTCCGACATCCTCACGGGGTTTCCGTCTCCCCCCGGACCGCCTCGGCCCCTTGGCCATTCAGGTCGCCGGCTCGGAGGTTGCGTCCCCGAGACGACACGGCGAAAGGCTCGAGATACAAAAAGGTACGTTTCCCCAAACAGGCCGGTCGGGTTCCGTGGATTCGACGATCCTTTTCCGCTGATCTTCCCCTCCTCCCTTCAGCTGAATTCAGGGGGATCGGGCCCCGGTTTAAATAACGCTCTGAAAGGGGTTAATGATCCGCAGGCGGAGGCTCCGGCCCCGAGAACGGCGAGAGGGGCTCTGCGGACTTTTCTTCGGCTGTCGGCCGGACCTCTGTTCATTCAGACGGGGAAACTCAATCGCGTCTCTGGGTCCTCGAAACCGTTCTCCGTCACGGGAGCAGAGGCAGAAGAAGCGAGAACAGCTTGCTCGCCCCTCTGGGCCGGACGTCTCCCACCGAGAACGGGGGGCTCCCACTTACCCGCAAAGGCGGCTGGAGCGTAGCTCCCGAAGTCTGGGCTCCTGATGCCGCCCTCTGCTCATTAGCCGTGTCGCCTACGGGAGCAAAGGGAGACCTTTTCTTAGCGATGGGATTCCGTTCTTTAACACACACGCTAGTAATTAATCATTACGGAACCGGTTAAGCGCTGACTTTGTGCCAAGCGCTGTTCTAAGTGCTGGGGTGGATACAAGTCAATCAGGTTGGACGCAGTCCCGGTCCCACACTCATTCATTCGTTCACTGGTATTTATCGAGCGCTTACTGTGTGCAGAGCACCGTGCTGAGCGCTTGGGAGAGGACAGTATAACATTCCTGCCCACAGAGAGCCAGCTCACAGTCTAGAGGGGGAGAGAGACGTTAATATAAATAGATAAACAAATAAATACAGAAATACTCGTAAACCCCACGTTACAGATGAGGTGAAGTGACTTGCTCAAGGTCACACGGCAGAGCCGGGATTAGAACCCAGGTCCTCCTGACTCTCTCCTCCCCACTCCACATTCGGTCTAACTCATTCTTGACATTTTTGGATTTACCCCCTTCCTTCGTCCCTCCACCCGCCTCACGGCACTCGGTCCATAGCCGTCATTTAGTTACGAGAATGTCTGTCCCAGCTCCTCGTGGGCGGGGAACGTGTCTGCCAACGTTGTCCTACAGGACTCTCCCAGCCGCTCAGTACAGTGCCCAGGACACGGTCGGCGCTCAGTAAATACTATCGGGTGATTGATCATCTGCGCATCTGATGGGGCGACCGCACGAATGCTGTTCCCGTGGCCTCTGAATCGAAATGTATAGGTGGGAATGGCGATTCTGGTTTTCGTTAAGCACGTTCTCCGTGCCCAGCCCTGTTTAGCCACGTCCAGTCCACGCTTCCCCCTTCCTCGAGAACCTCCGGGGGTTGCCCATCCCCCTCCGCGTCGAACAAGAACTCCTCACCCTTGGCTTTAAAGCCGTCCATCCCCTCGCCCCCTCCTACCTCACCTCGTTTCTCTCCTTCTACAATCGAGCCCGCACACTTCGCTCCTCTAATGCCAACCTTCTCCCCGGGCCTCTGTCTCATCTGTCTCTCCGACGGCTTCTCGGCCACGTCCCGCCTCCGGCCTGGAACCGCCCTCCCTCCTCGTATCCCGCAGGCGTCGACTCTCCCCCACTTCAAAGCCTTATCCTCCCAGAGGCCTTCCCCGACTGCGCCCTCCTTCCCTCTTCTCCCGCTCCCTTCTGCGTCGCCCTGCCTCGCTCCCTTACTTCATCCCCCCTCCCGGCCCCACCCCGCTCACGTCCAGATCCGTCATTTATTTCTATTCACGTCTGTCTGCCCCCCCTCTAGACTGTAAGCCCGTTGTGGGCCGGGAACGTGTCTGTTTATTGCTATACTATATTCTCCCAAGCGCCTAGTACAGTGCTCTGCACGCGGTAAGCGCTCGGTAAATACGACTGACGGACCGACTGACAAGCGCTACGGCTCAGCGCTGGGTTAGATCCCGACTAACCGGGTCAGACACCGTTCCCGTCCCCCAGGGGGCTTCGGTCCAAGCGGGAGGGGATGCCGGCCCATTTTCCGGAAGAAGAAACTGAGGCCGCTACAGAAGCCAGGCTCGGCACGGTTTTAACGTGCCCGAAGAAAGTCGCAAGCGTCTCAGAAAGACGGATTGTTTCTCGGAGTTGCAGAGGGAGCGAATTCCCCGCAGCTCTTCTCCGGCCAGCCCTTTCGTCACCCCCGGGGTAGCCGGGGAAGACGCTGGAGGATCCTGAACGAGTCACAGGAATAAAAAACACAACTACCAGAAACAGTGCGGTCTGGCAGTGATGCTTTTTATTCCACGTTAGGCCGCGCGGCCAAGGTGCTGGTGGACTAGGCGTCTAGAGCCCGGGGCCTGGGAATCAGGCGGTCATGGGTTCTAATCCTGGCTCCGACACTTGTCTGCTGCGTGGCCTGGGGCGGGTCGCTTGGCTTCTCTGGGCCTCGGTTCCCTCCTCCGTCACGTGGGACGGGCACTGACCCCAACCCTTTTTTCTTCTATCCACCCCAGTGCTTAGCCCAGTGCCTGGCACATAGCGAGCGCTTAACATCCTTATTTCTACCAATCTATCAGAGGGCAATGATGTTTCCTCTATCTGTGGAAGGTAACGAGGCCCAGTATTTTCAAACTCACAAAATCTTGGTCAAGAAACCTGAGAAAACAGAGTGAAAGACTGGGAACTCTTTGGAAAAGAGGAACTTTATAATCCAATCAATAATAATTGTAATTTTTGACAATTACCACAATTGTATTATTCATTCATTCATTCATTCATTCAATAGTATTTATTGAGCGCTTACTATGTGCAGAGCACTGTACTAAGCGCTTGGAATGTACAAGTCGGCAACAGATAGAGACGGTCCCTGCCGTTTGACGGGCTTACGGTCCGATCGGGGGAGAATTACCCCCGATTAATTAATTACGGCATTAATTACCATAGTTAGGGAGCGGGAGGCAGAGGAGGAAAGAGATGGAGACAGAGCGGCCAGGGAGAACGGAGAACGGGAGGGGACCACGCTGTCCCTAGCAAATAGAACACGGACGAAGTACGCGCCTAGTTCTTTTGCTGGTATTTGTTAAGCGCTCACGATGTGCCAGGCACTGTTCTAAACGCTGGGGGAGATACAAGGTAGTCAGGTTGGACCCGATCCCTGTCTCATGTGGGGCTCCCAGTCTTCATCCCCATTTTCCAGACGAGGGAACTGAGGCCCAGAGAAGTGAAGTGACTTGCCCAACGTCACCCGCCCAAGGTGGGGATTGAGAGTGAGCATCCACCTCGGCGCTTAGAATGGTGCGGGGCACATAGTAAATGTGTAACGAACACCATAATTATTTGTAGCGGTAATAACAGAACAAAGAATTCTATTTATATTAATGCCTGTTCTACTTCTTCTGATGGGTGTATATCTCTAATTCTATTTATTTATATTGATGCCATTGATGCCCGTTTGCTTGTTTTGGTGTCCACCTCCCCTCTTTTAGCCTGTGAACCCTCTGTGGGCAGGGGTTTACGAGATGTTCTTCCCCTCGACTCTATTTATCGCCATCGTTCTCGTCCGTCCGTCTCCCCCGATCAGACCGTAAGCCCGTCGAACGGCAGAGACCGTCTCTACCTGTTGCCGACTTGTTCATTCCAAGCGCTTAGGACAGTGCTCTGCAATTAGTAAGTGCTCAATAAATACGATTGAATGAATGGTCTCTCTTTGTTGCTGAATTGTACTTTCCAAGCGCTTAGTACGGTGCTCTGCAGACAGTAAGTGCTCAATAAATATGACCGAATGAAACGAATAAATAGGAGTGATGACAGTAGTGGTGATATTATTTATTGAGCACCCCCCGGGTGCAGTGCACTGTGCTAAGTGCATAGTAAGCCCTCACCAAATATCACGATTACTATTCTTTCGATCGTATTTATTGAGCGCTTACGGAGTGCAGAGCCCTGTACTGAGCGCTTATAGTCCTTTATTTCTGATTTTCCGTGCATTCTCCCCCAGTTAGACTGTAAGCCCATCAATGGGCAGGGATCGTCTCTATCTGTTGCCGAATTGTACATTTCAAGCGCTTAGCACAGTGCTCTGCAGCGTGGCTCAGTGGAAAGAGCACGGGCTTTGGAGTCAGAGGTCATGGGTTCGAATCCCGACTCGGTCACTTGTCAGCTGTGTGACTTTGGGCGAGTCACTTAACTTCTCGGTGCCTCAGTTACCTCATCTGTAAAATGGGGATGCAGACTGTGAGCCCCACGTGGGACAACCTGATTCCCCTGTGTCTACCCCAGCGCTTAGAACAGTGCTCGGCACATAGTAAGCGCTTAACAAATACCAACATTATTATAGTAAGTGCTCAATAAATACTATTGAATGAATGAATGAATGGGTCTAGAAGCGTCTTCACTTCCTCCTTCTCCCTTCTCCTCTTGGTCCCGCTTCCCCCCCTCCAGCCTGATTCATTTCCAAAGGTCACCCGCCAGGTTTTGTGACATGATAATGATGGTATTCGTGAAGCTCTCACTACGGGCAGCGTGCTATGAGCTGGAGATGAATCGCGTCCCCCTTCTAGACCGTGTATTATTTATTTAATAATAGAAATAAATTGTGGATAGGGATTTATGTGGTGTCGGAGCGAGGGTGGAGCGAATACCCGGTGCCCAAATGGCCCAGATCCGAGGGGAGATGGGGGGGCTGGATTAGGGAAGGCTTCTTGGAGGGGACGCGGTCAGGTTCTCTCTTAACTGTATTGCGGAAAGCTGTTCTAAACCCAACAGGGACGAACCGTGGAAGATGACTCTCAGAGAAGGCGGGATCCCTTAGATTTGAAATTTGCCATTAGGTTTGCCAACCCGCTACCGATAAACCCAGATAAGACATACGAATCCGTCTCCTCTTGTGAGCAGAGGTTGTGTCTACCCACTCTGTTACACTGTGCTCCCTCAAGCTCTTAGTACGTGGCTCAGTGGAAAGAGCCCGGGCTTGGGAGTCAGAGGTCATGGGTTCGAATCCCCTTGTCAGCTGTGTGACTGTGGGCAAGTCACTTCACTTCTCGGGGCCTCAATTACCTCATCTGTAAAATGGGGATTAACTGTGAGCCTCACGTGGGACAACCCGATCACCCTCTATCGACCCCAGCGCTTAGTACGGTGCTCTGCACATAGTAAGCGCTTAACAGATACCAACATTATTATTAGTATTAAATGCTCAGGAAACCCTACCGCTTGCTTGATCCATCCACTGTAAAGATCGCCTTTTAAAAGGTTTCTATTTTCCACAGGCTAGGCTCTGCAGTGTCTCCCTATGCTTCCGTCTAGGCTTGATGTCAATAGAGGTTAATAACAATAACGAGTGATAATGATGGTACTGATTAAGCGCTTAATACGTTCCAGGAACTGTACTAAGCGCTGGGGTGGAAGCAGGCAAACTGGACCGGACACAGTCCCTGTCCCACGTGGGGCTCGCAGTCTCCGTCCCCATTTGACAGAGGAGGGGACTGAGGCTCAGAGAAGTGAAGTGACTGGCCCGAGGTCACACAGCCAATGAGTAGCGGAGCCGGGATTAGAATCCATGACCTTCTGACTCCCAGGCCCGGGCTCGACCGACTCCGCCCCGTTTCCCATCGTGGGCGCCGAGTCTTTTCCAGCTTCTCGAACGACCCCGCCGAGTGTGGGACGATGTCTGGATCTAAATTGAATGATTTCTCTTTGGCGGGAAGCCTGGGGGAGGATGAAGAATTTTTTCCGGAAAACTATAAATAACTTTATAGTTATTAATAAAGTAGTAATAATTTCTAATAATTAATAAAGCAATAATAACTTTATCGCCATTGTTCTTGTCTGTCCAACTCCCCCGATTAGACCGTAAACCCGTCAAAGGGCAGGGACCGTCTCTATCTGTTGCCGACTTGTTCATTCCAAGCGCTTAGTCCGGCGCTCTGCACATAATAAGCGCTCAATAAATACTATTGAATGAACTTTTACTATCAGGGTTTGCTACGGACACGAAAAGCCCCGGGGAACCGGATACTCATCAGAGAAATCGGACGACCTGTCAGTGTCCTCGAGGGCACTCTGTCAGCCACCTTTAGCAGAACGTTGACATTTATGGTATATCTTCACTGCTTACTAGGTGCCAAGCACTGTTCTCAGCACTGACGAAAAGCAAACAAGATACCCAGAATATTCAGCTCTGGAGAGACTCATTTACTGAATCCTATTTATTTAGCACTTACTGTGTGCAGAACACTATATTAAGCTGGTAACCCCTGTACCGAGATAAAAGTATTCTTAATGAAGCAACGTGGCCTAGTCGAAAGAGGCTGGGCGTCGGACGACCTGGGTTCTAATTCCGACTCTCCCGCCTGTCTGCGCTGTGTGACCTTGGACGAGTCACTGTTAGCAGCTCTGTGCCTCGGTTGCCTTAGCTGTAAAATGGGGATTAAGACTGTGAGCCCCATGAAGGACAGGGACTGGGTCCAACCTGACCGTCTCACACCCCGGCTAGTGCTACGTACAGTGCTCGGCACACAGTAAGCGCTTAGCGACAAATACCATTTTAAAAAAATAGAAAAGAACGGTTTTATTCGGTGAAGGATACACAGAGGTGCAGCTCCTGGAAGCTCTGGGAACCCAGGAAGATGGATCCTTGGATAATAATAATAATAATAGCATATATTAAGTGCTTACTATGTCCCGTGCACTGTACTAAGCACTTAGTAAGAGATGCAGCGTGGCTCAGTGGAAAGAGGCCGGGCTTGGGAGTCAGAGGCCGTGGGTTCTAATCCCGGTTCTGCTACTCGTCTGCTGTGTGACCTGGGGCAAGCCACTTCACTCCTCTGTGGCTCAGTGACCTCATCTGTAAAATGGGGATGAAGACCGTGAGCCCCAGGTGGGACAACCCGATTACCCTGTAATAATAATAATGATAACGTTGGTATTTGTTAAGCGCTTACTCTGTGCCGAGCACCGTTCTAAGCGCTGGGGGAGATACAGGGTCATCGGGTTGTCCCACGTGAGGCTCACGGTCTTCACCCCCATTTTACAGAGGAGGGAACTGGGGCCCAGAGAAGTGAAGTGACTCGCCCACGGTCACACAGCTGACAAGTGACAGAGCCGGGATTCAAACCCGTGACCTCTGACTCCCAAGCCCGGGCTCGTTCCACTGAGCCAAGCTGCTCCCCAGTGCTTAGAACAGTGCTTGGCACAGAGGAAGCGCTTAACAAATACCATCATCGTTATTATTAACGAATACCACACAATTATGGTTATCATCATCATGACTATTGTTTTTTTCTCAATGCGCTCAACACAGTGCTCTGCACCCAGTACAGACTCTGAGGTCCTTGGGGCAGGGAGCGTGTGTACTTACTCTGCGAACAACAGCGGCTCAATAACCAATAAACACCACTGACGGAATTGAAAGGAAAGATGACCAACCCCGGTGAAACCGCTCTAGGAAAAATGGTCAAATCTAGTTTATGGTGAAACGACCACTGAAGTGGAAAAAAAAACCACCGGTCGGTCTGACGGCATCAGGCGTCGCCGAAATCTCCTCCCGGCCACCAAGAGATCTCCGAAACGCGTTCGTTCGAAAAGTTTCCAAAATATCCGAGGGGGCTTTCGGGCGGCGAACGCACCGGAGTCAAGCCGCAAGGTTTGTCACTGAAATAGTCGGTTGCTCTAAAGAGACGTTGGTTCCACGGTTGCTCGTTGAAAAAGAAGATAAATATTTTTCCCCCCACTCGCCAAGAAGCCCAGGTGTTGGAAACGTTCAAAGGGCCAAGTTGTAGCTCACGGCCTCCGATCTGTATTTTGTTCCCCACCAGGTGTCTCGGTTTTAACTTTGCGACTGCTTTGGGAGTTAGGGAGAGGCAGGGAGCCTTATCCCTGTTTTACGGGTGGGGAGACTGAGGCCCAGAGAGATGAAGTGACTTGCCCAGGGTCACCCAGCGGGCCCAAGGGACTTGAATCCAGGACCTCCGGACTTGGGGACTTGCGCTCGGTCCGTTAGACCATAACGGTAGAGTAGATTCATCATTCGATGTATGCTTGTACCTAAAGAAATCTGAAGAACTGTTGCCAGGGTTTTTTTAAAATTTTCATTATTAATATTACTATTAACGATAACGGCGAACGCAGCGGGGCTCAGTGGAAAGAGCCCGGGCTTGGGAGTCAGAGGTCATGGGATCGAATCCCGGCTCTGCCACTTGTCAGCTGTGGGACTGTGGGCAAGTCACTTCACTTCTCTGGGCCTCAGTTGTCTCACCTGTAAAATGGGGATGAATAATAATAATAATAATAATAATGTTGGTATTTGTTAAGCGCTTACTATGTGCCGAGCACTGTTCTAAGCGCTGGGGTAGACATAGGGGAATCAGGTCGTCCCACGTGGGGCTCACAGTCTTAATCCCCATTTTACAGTTGAGGGAACGGAGGCCCAGAGAAGTGAAGTGACTCGCCCACAGTCACCCAGCCGACAAGTGGCAGAGCTGGGATTCGAACTCACGAGCCCTGACTCCAAAGCCCGTGCTCTTTCCACTGAGCCACGCTGCCTCTCAAGACTGTGAGGTTCACGTGGGACAACTCGATGACCCTGTATCTCCTCCAGCGCTTAACAAATACCAACATTGTTATTATTACCCAGGTGCTTAGAACAGTGCTTGGGCACAAGTTAAGTGCTTAATAAATACCATTTAAAAAAAAAAACAGACTCAAAATCAATCAGCTCATATCTACCCCAGTGCTCAGCACAGTTGGATTACAACTGGGAGCCCCATATGGGACAAAGACTGTGTCCTACCTGATGACCTCGTATCTCCCCCAGCACTTAGAATGGTGCTTGACACACAGTAAGTGCTCACTAAGCAGCATGGCTCAGAGGAAAGAGCCCGGGCTTGGGAGTCAGAGGTCATGGGTTCGAATCCCGGGCTCTGCCACTTGTCAGCTGGGTGACTGTGGGCAGGTCGCTTAACTTCCCTGTGCTTCAGTTGCCTCACCTGGAAAATGGGGACAAAGACCGTGAGCCTCACATGGGACAACCTGACGACCCTGTATCTCCCCCAGCGCTTAGAAAAGTGCTCCGCACACAGTAAGCGCTTCACAAATACCAACATTATTGTTATTATTAAATACCATTTTAAAAAAGGAAAACACATTAGCTCCAATCTACCTCAGAGCTCAGAACAGTCCTTAGCACAGAGTAAGTGCTTAATGAATACCATTAAAAAAAACAACCCCCAAACCATTAGCTCCTCTCTCTCCCAGGGCTTAGTACAGCGCCCGCTGCATAGTAAGCGCTCCACGAACACCGTCGGAGGTAAAACGAGACCGAGGAGGGGCGGGAGGCGCTTCTCTGCGAGAGCGGCCGGTGGCTCGGGAGCCGTTGGAGAGGAGACGCCACCTGCCAACTTCCCGGGGCCGCTTTCCGAAACCCCAGCTGTGGGCTGTGGTTTCGAGGCGCCGCCAACCCACCTCCGCCTCCCGCCCGGAGACCCGCGGGGGGCACGTGGGCGTCGGGCCCGCGGTGCCCCTTCTGCCGCCCTCCCCTCCCTCCCCACGGGGTGGTCTTAGCGGGCCGACGGGCCCGAGGCCGCCCGTCCCTTCGGGGGCCACCCCCCGCATTCATTCATTCAACGGTGCTTCCTGAGCGCTTACTTTGCGCCGAGCACTGTACTGAGCGCTCGGGGCGTACAACGGATAAACGACGACCCCTGCCCCGTAACGGGCTCCCGGTCTAAGCGGGGGAGCGTCTGCAGACGCGGGCCCTCCGGCCTCGCCTTCCCGGTTTCGGCTCGCCCTTTGCCGGGCCGGATGCCGGACGCCGCCCTCGTCTCGGATTCGGGAGCCTCCGAGCGACCGGTCGATCGATCGGCGGTATTGAATTATAATGATCGTGGTGTCCGTTGAGCGCTTATCACGTGCCAAGGCACGGGAGCGCCGGGGCGGGTTCGAGCACGTCGGGTCGGACGCGGTCCCCGTCCCCCGGGGGGCTCACGGGCTTCATCCCCGTTTGCCAGATGAGGTCACTGAGGCCCGGGGAAGTGAAGCCACTCGCCCAAGGTCACCCGCCAGACAAGAGGCGCGGCCGGGATTAGAACCCAGGTCCTTCTGACTACCAGGCCCACGCTCCCGTAACGGGCTCAGGGTCTAAACTGATGTCTAGCTACTTGTTTTATTTTACTGCCTGTGTCCCCCTTCTAGTCCACGAGTCCGGTGTTGGGCAGGGATTGTCTCTATCCGTTGCCCAACTGTACTTTCCGAGCGCTTAGTACAGTGCTCTGCACGCAGTAAGCGCTCAATAAATGCGACTGAACGAGGCCCAGAGAAGTGAAGCGCCTCGCCGCAGGTCACCCAGCAGACGAGTGGCGGAGCCGGGATTAGAACCCATGACCTTCTGGCCACCAGGCCACGCCAACCCAGGTCCTCGGACTCCCAGGCCCGGAAGCGGCGCGGCTCAGTGGAAAGAGCCCGGGCTTGGGAGTCCGAGGTCGTGGGTTCTAATCCCGGCTCTGCCGCTTGCCAGCTGGGTGACTTTGGGCAAGTCGCTTCACCTCTCTGGGCCTCAGTTCCCTCATCTGGAAAATGGGGATGAAGACGGTGAGCCCCACGTGGGACAACCGGATTAGCTTGTATCTTCCCCACGGCTTAGAAAAGTGCTTGGCACGGAGTAAGCGCTTAACAAATACCATCACCGTTATCATTATTGACGGGGCGGGGCATTCTAGGCGACGAGCTTCCAGAGACTGGCCGGAGAGACGTCTTTTCCGTCCCGAATTGTCAGAGCCCGAGGGGTTAGGTGTCGCGGAAGAGCTCGGGTGGCAGGAAGGGGGGAGACGGGGTGGGGAGGTGACGGATTACTCCACCGACCCAGCGCGGACCATCCCACACCCCAGACTCTCCCCTCTCCAGCCCCGACTTTCTCCCCGTGACCCAGCAAGGACCATCCAACAGCCCCGACTCTCCCCTCTCCATCCCTGAATCTCCCACAATGATCCAGAACGGACCCACCCAGGTCCCCGATTCTCCGCTCTCCGTCCCCGACTCCCCCTCCTTGACCCAGCACGGACCATCCCGCACCCCCCGACTCTCCCCTCTCCGACTCGGACGCTCTCCGGGTGACCCGGGACGGTCCGTCCAACACCCCCCGACTCTCCCCTCTCCGACTCGGACTCTCTCCGGGTGACCCGGGACGGTCCGTCCAACACCCCCCGACTCTCCCCTCTCCGACTCGGACGCTCTCCGGGTGACCCGGGACGGTCCGTCCAACACCCCCCGACTCTCCCCTCTCCAAGTCGGATTCTCTCCGGGTGACCCGGCACGGTCCATCCGACCAGCCTGGACTCTCCCCCCTCCATCCCTGACTCTCCCCTCTCCGACTGGGACTCTCTCCGGGTGACCCGGCACGGTCCTTCCGTCCCCCCCCCCCCCCCGATTCTCCCCTCTCCATCCCCGACTCTCCCCCCGTGACCCGGCACGGACCATCCCACACCCCCCGACTCTCCCCCAGCGACCTTCCGAGGTGAGCAGGGGCGCACGAAGCCAGGTGGGAAGGCGGAGGAAGAGCGCCGCCCCAGCTCCCGAGCCGCACGCGGTCACGCCGACTCCATGCCGATCCCGGGCGGGTCCCGCGACCCCCCCCCCGAGCCTCACAGCTCCCACCGCCCGCCCGGCGCCTCCCTCGTGGCCTCAGGCTCCGGCGGGAAGCCGCGGCCCACGACCCGCAAGGCATTTCCCAAGCCGTCGGGAAGGACCGACCCAGGAGGACAAAGCCGTCGGCCTCTCTCTCGGGGACGGACGTCTTCTTGGGATCCGGGGTCTTCCGGAAGAAGCTGAACATGGCTGCTCCCGTCCGGTCGCTCCTGCAACGGAGACACGGCCCGCCGTTATCCGGCGATCGATCGATGGATCGATGCTATCGTCGGAGGGCTCACTGTGGACGGAGCACTGGACGAGGCACTTGGGAGAGCCCAGTATAACAGAGTTCATAGGCACGTCCCCAGAAGCGGCGTGGCTCAGTGGCAAGAGCCCGGGCTTGGGAGTCAGAGGTCGTGGGTTCTAATCCCGGCTCCGCCACTTGTCAGCTGTGTGAATTCGGGGAAGTCACTTCGCTTCTCTGGGCCTCAGTGACCTCGTCTGGAAAATGGGGATTAAAACTGTGAGCCCCACGTGGGACAACCTGGTTTCCTTGTATCTACCCCAGCCCTTAGAACGGTGCTTAGCACATAGTAAGCGCTTAACCGATACCATCATTATTAAGGAGCTTACGGACCGCCGATCGATCGGTGGCGTTCGTTCATTTGTATTTATTGAGCGCTTACTTAGTGCAAAGCAATAAGCATCTGGGATTTACTGGGCACTGATTATGCGCAGAGCACTGCACTAAAGGCTTGGGACAGTGCAATATACCAGAGTTGGTAGACACGTTCCCCGCCCACAATGAGCTTACGATCTAGAGATCATCATCATCAATGGTATTTATCGGTCGCTGTGTGCAGAGTAATAATAATAATAATGACAATGGTATTTGTTGAGCACTTACTACGTGCCAGGGACCGTTCTAAGCGCTGGGGGAGATACGAGGCGATCAGGTTGTCCCTCGGGGGCCTCACAGTCTTAATCCCCATTTTCCAGATGAGGGAACTGAGGCGCAGAGAAGTAAAGTGACCTGCTCAAGGTCACACAGCAGACAGGTGGCGGAGCCGGGATTAGAACCCACGACCTCTGACTCCCAAATCTGGTCTCTTTCCACCGAGCCACGCTGCTTCACAAATACCACTGTTATTATTATTATTATGACGATCCTCTGACCTCCAGGCCCGGGTTCTATCCACTACGCTATGTACTAGGCGCTTGGGAGAGTCCAAGATAACAGAGTTGGTAGACACATTCCCGGGCTGCCCACAGGGAGCGGACAGTCAGGAGGCCGGGCTTCCCGCCTCTCCCAGGCTGCCGGACCCCCCAGGACCCCCAACCCCCTCGCCCCCTTTTCCCTCGCGCCACATCGGAGCCGGTGCCACCGCGAAGACACAGACGGGCGGCGAGAAGGGAAGCGACCGGCCCGAGGTCACGCAGCAGACAAGTAGCGGGGCCGGGATTAGAACCCATGACCTCCTGACTCCCAGGCCACTGCACCGTGTCCACCCCAGAGTTCAGTACGGTGCAGGGCGCATCCCGGCTCTGCCATTTGCCTGCCGTGTGACCTGGGGCAAGTTGCTGCACTTCTCTGGGCCTCAGTTTCCTCATCTGTCAAATGGGGATGAAGACTGTGAGCCCCACGTGGGTCAACCTGATCACCTTGTGTCTACCCCGGCGCTTAGAACAGTGCTTGGCACATAGTGAGCCCTTAACCAATACCATCATCCTTATTATGGCTCAGTGGAAAGAGCTTGGGCTTCGGAGTCGGAGGTCATGGGTTCGACTCCCGGCTCTGCCACTTGTCAGCTGTGTGACTGTGGGCGAGTCACTTCACTTCTCTGGGCCTCAGTTCCCTCATCTGGAAAATGGGGATTAACTGTGAGCCTCACGTGGGACGACCTGATGACCCTGGATCTCCCCCAGCACTTAGAACAGTGCTCTGCACATAGTAAGCGCTTAACCAATACCAACATTATTAATATTCTTGATATTCACTTCTCTGGGCCTCAGCGACCTCATCTGTAAAATGGGGATGGAGACTGTGATCCCCACGTGGGTCAACCTGATCACCTTGTGTCTCCCCCAGCGCTTAGAACAGTGCTTGGCACATAGTAAGCGCTTAACAAATACCAACATCATTATTATTCTTGTTATTCACTTCTCTGGGCCTCAGCGACCTCATCTGGAAAATGGGGATGGAGACTGTGAGCCCCACGCGGGACAACCTGATGACCCTGTCTCTCCCCCAGCGCTTAGAGCAGTGCCTTGCACGTAGTGAGCGCTTCACAAATCCCATCATCCCGATGAATAATTCTAATTAGAATTCTAATAAGGAGACAAATTCCCTCCCCGCAACGAGCTGCCAGTCTGGGCGGGGAGGATGGAGGGCGGCCAATGAGTCAGGAGGACTATTTATTGAGCTCTCCCGGCGCACGGAGCACTGGAAGAAGGGTCCTGAGGGGGCGCGCAAACGGAGAGCGTTATAAGGGGGAGCGCGGGGGGGGGGGGGAAGAAGGGGCTCCGCGCCTGCGCAGTGGAGGGAGCCTGGCACGCGGCCCCGGGAGGCGGGAGGGCGAGGAGGCTCCGCGCCTGCGCAGTAGGGGGAGCCGGGCACGCGGCCCCGGGAGGGGGGAGGGCGAGGCGGCTCCGCGCCTGCGCAGTGGGGGGAGCCGGGCGCGCGGCCCCGGGGGGGAGAGGGCGAGGCGGCTCCGCGCCTGCGCAGTGGGGGGAGCCGGGCGCGCGGCCCTGGGGGGAGGGGGCGAGGCGGCTCCGCGCCTGCGCAGTGGGGGGAGCCGGGCGCGCGGCCCTGGGGGAAGGGGGTGGGGGAGGGAGCCCGCCCGTCTTCCCGCGAGAGCAGGTACCTGCCGCTCGCGCCGCCGTCCTCGCTCCGCAGCGCCCCGCCGCGGCCGCCGGCGGCGCCGCACCCCAGCTCCCCGGCTCGGCCGGACGGCGGCCCGGACACCGGCAGCCGCCGGGAGGCCCCCCGGACGGCCGGAGAGACAGACAGAGAGAGACGGCCGGAGGGCGAGCGCCGCCCCACCCCCCTCGGCCCCGCCGCGGACTCGCGCGCTCCGGGACGGGCGACTTCCGCCCGCGCGCTTCCGGGCCGCCCGCCGGTCGCTAGGAGACCGTTCCCTGACGTCACGTCCGGCGCCGTTTCCCGCGGGCGGGCGGAGGCGCCATGGCGGAGCTGGCGGAGCCGCCGCGGCCGCGCGTGGGGGTGGCCGCCCTCCACCGCTTCGTCGAGCGGCCCGTCTGCCTCGTCGGCCGCCTGGACAAGGTGCGACACGCTCTGCCAAGCGCTGGGCCCCGCCCCGCCCCCCCCACTCATTCATTCAGCCAGCCCGTTCATTCATTCATTCATTCCATCGTCTATAATTCGTCGTCATGTTGGTGTTTGTGCGCTGGAGAGGGGAATGATGATAATATAATAATAATAATAATGCTGGTATCTGTTAAGCGCTTACTAGGTGCAGAGCGCTGTTCTAAGCGCTGGGGAGGGGAATAATATAATAATAATGCTGATATTTGTTAAGCGATTACTAGGTGCAGAGCGCTGCTCTAAGCGCTGGGGAGGGGAATAATAATAATAATGCTGGTATCTGTTAAGCGCTTACTAGGTGCAGAGCGCTGTTCTAAGCGCTGGGGGGGGGGTAATACTAATAATGTTGGTGTTCGTTAAGCGCTTACTAGGTGCCAAATACTGTTCTAAGCGCTGGGGTGGGGGATACTAATAATAATGATGTTGGTATTTGTTAAGCCCTTAATAGGTGCAGAGCACTGTTCTAAGCGCTGGGAGAGATACAGGGTCATAATGTTGGTATGTGTTAAGCGCTTACTTAACACATACAGGGCCGAGCACTGTTCTAAGCGCTGGGGTGGACACAGGGTCATCAGGTTGGTCCACGTGAGGCTCACACTTTTAATCCCCATTTTACAGATGAGGGAACTGAGGCACAGAGAAGTGAAGTGACTTAATAGTGATGATAATGTTGGTCTTTAAGCGCTCACTACGTGCTGAGCACTGTTCTAAGCGCTGGGGGAGGTACAGGGTCATCATAATGTTGGTATCTGTTAAGCGCTTACTATGTGCAGAGCACTGTTCTACGCACTGGGGAAGACACGGGAGAATCAGGTCGTCCCACGTGAGGCTCACGGTTAATCCCCATTTTCCAGATGAGGGAACCGAGGCCCAGAGAGGTGAAGTGACTCGCCCACAGTCACCCAGCTGACAAGGGG
Source organism: Ornithorhynchus anatinus (assembly GCF_004115215.2). Taxonomy (NCBI): domain Eukaryota; kingdom Metazoa; phylum Chordata; class Mammalia; order Monotremata; family Ornithorhynchidae; genus Ornithorhynchus; species Ornithorhynchus anatinus. The sequence continues at coordinate 68,389,941 of NC_041735.1, forward strand.
CAGAGCCGGGATTCGAACCCATGACCTCCGACTCCAAAGCCCGGGCTCTTTTCGCCGAGCCACGCTGTTTCTCATCTTATTAATAACAACAACAATAATGATGGCATTGGTGAAGCGCTTACTATGTGCTAAGCACGGGGGGAGATCCAGGGTCATCGGGTCGTCCCCCGTGGGGGCTCCCCGTCTTCATCCCCCTTTGACGGATGAGGTCACTGAGGCCCAGAGAAGTGACCGGCCCACAGTCACCCAGCTGACGAGGGGCAGAGCTGGGATTCGAACCCATGACCTCCGACTCCCAAACCCGGGCTCTTTCCACTGAGCCACGCTGCCTCGAGCCACACTACGCTAAGCGCCGGGGCGCAAAGGGGCAGATCCGGGTTGGACACGGTCCGTCCCCCACCGGGGGCTCACGGTGTCCATCCCCACTGCACGGACGGGGTCACCGAGGCCCGCTGTAGTGAAGTGACTTGCCCAAGGTCACCCCGCAGACGAGGGCGGCTATCAAGTAAGAGACTGGCTCTGCCTTTCGAGGACCCTTTGTCTTTGGCTCACGTGTCCTTTCGTTCTTTCAGATTCATCCAACCGGAAAGTCTTTCGTCCTGGTAGACGGAGAAGGGAAAACCGCCACGATCGAGTTGGTGGAGCCGGTGAGTTTCCCCGCCGTGCCCGCCCGCCTCCCCTGGCCCCGCCGCTCCCGCCGTCTCGCGCTCTGAACCTAAATCGCGGCAGAAAGAAGGGGGGGGGGGGGCCCAAAAAGCCCCGTGGAGAAGCGGCACGGCGAAGGGGTCAGGAGGTCGTGGGTTCTAATCCCGGCTCCGCCGCCCGTCTGCTGCGTGACCTGGGCTGAGTCGCTTCCCCGGGCCTCGGTCTCGTCGTCTGTAAAACGGGAACCGAGACGGTCACCCCCACGTGGGACGGGGACCGTGTCCGACCTCGTCATCTGGGATCCACCCCAGAGCTTGGTACGGTGCCTGGCACGTGATGATAAAAACGATGGTATTTGTTAAGCGCTTACTAAGTGTCCGGCGCTTTTCTAAGCGCTGGGGGAGATTTGAGGTTATCGGGCGGTCCCCCGTGGGGCTCGCAGTCTGAATCCCCGTTTTCCAGATGAGGTCACCGAGGCCCAGAGAAGGGAAGTGACTTGCCCGGGGTCACCCAACAGACAACAGTGATGTTGTATTTGTTAAGCGCTTACTATGTGCCCAGCACTGTTCTAAGCGCCGGGGTGGCTATGAGGTCATCCCGCTGTCCCCCGTGGGGCTCCCAGCCTTCGTGCCCATTTTCCAGATGAGGTCACCGCGGCACCGAGAAGTGACGTGGCTTGCCCGGGGTCACCCAGCGGACAGGTGGCGGAGGCGGGATTTCGAACCCACGTCCCCCGGGCTCTTGCCCCTAAGCCCCGCTGCTCCTCTGAGCACAGGAAGTGCTTAACAGATACCACTGTGATTGTGACGATCACCTCCCCCTCCGGGCTCCGTCCCGCTTCCGACTCCTTTCTCCCTCCGGTTCCCGCGCGACGGCGGCGGCCGTTAGCTGAACGAAGAGCTCTCCGGCGTCGTGGAGGTGGTCGGCAAGGTGACCACCAAGGGCACCGTCCTCTGCTCCGCCTTCGTCCCGTTCCGAGAAGACAACGGTCGCTTCGGTGAGGAAGACGTTCGCGGGGGAAGGGGGTGGGGGGGGGGAGTCTCCATCCCCATTTTACAGACGGGGCCCAGAGAACCGAAGCCACTTGGCCAGGGCCACCCGGCAGACAGGTGGCGGAGTCGGGATTGGAACCCGTGACCCGCCTCCGGTTCCCTCCGTCTCGCTTCCCGTGTTGCGCCCGCCCCGCTGCTCAGTACGGTGCCGGGAAAGGCGCTGCAAGAGCACCGTCGGCAAGTGTGAGGGAGGGGGTGTCGGGGGAGCCTGGGGCCTCCGTTTATTGTTTTATTGCCCCTCCCCGGCGCTTAGGACAGCGCTCTGCACACGGGAAGCGCTCAATCAATATGCCCCAACAGCGTTTGACACGCAGCGCTTCCCAAATACCGTGATTTTTTTGGGCGGGAAAACGAAAGCTCCTAGAGCCAACTCTCCCCCAAGCACCCTCGCCCCCGTCCCGTGGACGGCGAGCCCGTCGTCGGGCGGGGACGGGCTCTCCCCGCGGCCGGGCCGTCCGTCCCAGGCGTCTGGTCCGGCGCTGGGCACGGAGCCGGCGCTCCGCGAGGGAAACGGGAGGCGACGGGCGCAAACCTTCCTCTCTCGCAGATCTGGGCCTGTACAGCGAAGCCGTGAAAATCATCCACGACTTCCCTCAGTACTACCCCTTCGGGGCGGCGACGCACGAGTGAGGAGGGTCCCGGGAAGGAGGGGAAACCCTCGCGACCGGACGAGTGACGAGGGCCGGCCTCGCTTCACCTCTCCTGCCTCGGTTCCCTCCTCCTCCTCCTCCTCCTCCGAATGGGCGTTGGGGACTCCGTCCGCCCCGGCGCCGAGTACGGCGCTCGGTACGTAGGAAGCGCTCAACGCCCTAACGACGATCAAGAGCGACCGGACCGTAAGCTCGTTGCGGGCGGGGGGGGCCGTGTCTCTTGGTCGTCGGTGTGTTTGAGACTCGGCGCGGGGCGAGGCGCTCAATAAACACGACCGACCGACACAAAACATCCCAACTCTTCGAGCGCGGAACCGGGACGGGGGAGGTGCCGGACGAGGAGAGGGCACGGGGGCCGAACCCCGGGGGGCGGGGATCACGGAGCAGTCCCATCCCCGGCCCCGAGGGGAGGCCGCAAGGCGAGGAGATGGGCCTCGTCCCGCCCGCTCTCCCAAGGGACTGGGGGCTTTGAGAGGCATCACGGCCCAGTGGCTGCGGCCCGGGCATGAGAAGGTCCTGGGTTCTAATCCCGGCGCCGCCACCTGTCTGCCGGGAGACCTCGGGCAACTCACTTCCCTTCTCCCGGCCTCAGTTCCCTCATCTGTAAAACGGGGATGACAGTGCTGTCGGTAGTTAAGCGCCGACTGTGGGCCGAGCACTCTTTTAAGCGCCGGGGGAGATCCAGGGACATCGGGTCGTCCCAGGTGAGGCTCCACAGTCTTCGTCCCCGTTTGCCAGCTGAGGTCACCGAGGCCCAGAGAAGTGAAGTGACTCGCCCACAGTCACCCGGCCGACAGGCGGCAGGGCCGGGATTCGAGCTCATGACCTCGGACTCCCAGGCTCGTGCTCTTTCCACTGAGCCGCGCTGCTTCTCAGTGAAGACGATGAAGGGGGGTGAAGACCGTGTGCCCCGTGCGGGACAACCTGATGACCTTGGATCTAACCCCAGCGCTCAGAACGGTGCCGGCCACAGAGTGAGCGCTTAAATGCCATCGTCATCATTATTATTTGAGCAGCGGGGGACACGGTGGGCGGTGGGCACCTCTTCTCGGGGGTTGGGACTTCCCACCGTCTCTCCCCCTCCGCCGATGACGTCGACGGAGCGCTTCCTAGGCGCCGGGCACTGTACCGAGCACTCGGGGAGAGGACGGTCCCACAGAGTCGGGGGCCGCGTCCTGCCCGGCCGGGGCCCTTCGAGGGGGGCCTCGGATCGGGCCCCGGAACCGACGAAAGCGGGGGTTGCTTCCGTGGGAGTTGGGGGGGGGGCAGCTCGGAAAAACGACTCCCCTCCCCCCCCCCGGCCTACCTACTAAAAAATACGGACTGACTGATCGATTCCGTGCAAGGTCCTGGTGGGAGGGCGACCCCTCCACCCCGTCTTTTCTATTGTCCTCTCCCAAGCGCTCAGGACAGTGCTCCGCACCCGGTGCGCGCCATTTTACAGATGAGGGAACTGAGGCCCGGAGAAGTGAAGTGGCTTGCCCAAGGTCACACGGCTGACAGGTGGCGGCCCCAACACCCTCCGGACTGTCACAGCTCGCCGAGGGCGGGGAGTATGTCTGCTGGCTGTTGCGCTGCCCTCTCCCAAGCGCTCAGTACAGTGCCTGGCACACGGTAGGCGCTCAGTAAATAACGACCGAAGGAACGCCGGAGAGGGCGCACCCATACCAGCGACTCCCACTCAACCTACCACCTCAGCCCACAACCCAACGGTCGTCCGATCAATCCTATTTACCGAGCGCTCACTACGCGCACGGCCCTGGACCGAGCGCTTGGGAGAGCACGATAGCTCGACGGCCAGCGGCGCTTACTGAGCGCTTCCCGTGTGCAGAGCACCGAAGTGAGCGCTTGGGACGGCGCGATAGCTCGACGGCGGCATTTACCGAGCGCCTCCTGCGTGCAGAGCGCTGGACTGAGCGCCGGGGAGGGCGCAACAGCTCGACAATCGGCGGTGTCCGCTGAGCGCTTCCTGCGTGCGGAGCGCCGGACTGAGCGCTTGGGAGAGGACGGTGGCTCGGCAGCCAATGGGTGGTATTTACCGAGCGCATCCCGTGCGCAGGGCGTTGGGCCGAGCCCTTGGGAGACGATACCCGCCCTCCGTCCGCGACGGCCTCACGGCCTGCAGGGTCGGAGAGAATTGCCCCGGCCCTGCCCTGCCCTCCGGGAGCGTTTGCAGAGGGGAGGCGGCTGCAGGCGGGGGAGGTGTCCGTTCTTCTGTCCTCCCCCAAGCGCTCGGCCCAGCGCTCCGCGCACGGTAACGCGCGCTCAGGCGACGCCACGGACCGGCCGAGGGGGGAGGAGGCGGGCGGCCCGACCCTGTTCCCTTGCGCTCGGCCGAGCGCGCTCAGTACGGCGTCCTGCACACGGTCCGTGTGAGCGATGCGCTCGATCCTGACCTAAAAAATAATAAGGATGACGATCGTCGAGCTCAGCCCGGTTCTGACGGACCACCCCCCCCCCCCCCCGGCCCCGTCCGCTTCAACGTACCCGCCGTCTCCCGGCTCCGCCACCCGAACGCTCTAAGGCCGCGGCCGAAACACTCGGCCAGGGGCGGCCCGCCCGGCTCGGCCGCGGGCAACGGGAGTAGCGAGAGAGGGCGAGTCGAGAGATGAAAGACGACGAGAAGGCGGGGAGGATGAGAGGCGGGCCCGGTGGATGGGAAACTCCCGTTCCCGTCGGCTACAGCCAGCCGGCTTTTTTTCCTTAATTGACAGGGAGGGAAAAATAACAGCGTCTCTATTGGCCTCTTCTAAGTGCCGGAGTTTCCCAGATGCCGGGGAGTAGTTTCGACGGCACAAAAATGCCCCCGACCCGATTCTTCTTTCAACGGAACCTAAAACTGCACGTGGGCGAGCCTTCGTGCCGCCGAACAGTCCCGGAGCAGGGCCGATGTCGATTTGGGAGAAGACGTTTTGGACGGTAGCCGATCCGAGGGAGGACGGGACACTAGTAAGGTATTCCCGACGGGCGTGTCGTCAGACGTCTCCCTTATCGGCGACTTCTGGACCCGACTGGCAAACGCTGACATTCGGGTTTCACGATAAGACTGTCATTCGGGCCCGTTTCGGAGCAGTGCGACGACGGTAACAGCTCACGGATCCGGATTCACGGTTAAAAAAAAAAAAAAAAACGAACCCAACCCGACTGTAAGCTCGCCTTGCTCATTGATTTCCGTAGTCAACGGAGCCCCGATAATCGATTCTCATAATTCCCTGTACCTCCCAAATCCCCCCTCCCCGCCCCCCCCCCCCCCCGAAATCTTACCGGCCAATCCTCTGGGTTTCTAAAAGTCTTTAACCTTAAATTTCTGCATTTCTCCCGGCGGTCGAGAAAGAAGTCAACATTTTTACGACCATCTGCAAGGACGGGTTCCGGCAGCGGCTTTATTTTCTACAGGGAGGGGAGACCGTCCGTCTCCCCTCCCTCCCCGCCAGGCCCCAGGTTAATAAAAAGCCATCCAACATTTCGCAAATCTTTCCCGCTTTCCCGATGCCGCAGAGGGAGCCCCGCCGAGGACCGTAAGCTCCTCGACGTTATCGTGCCCTCCGCTCCGCCCCCGGAAGGCGCTCGATAAACAGCGCCGGTCGACGGGCCGATCCCCAATCGCAGGCCTCCCCTCCCGCGGTCCGGAGCCCGGCCCCAAGAGAAGGCCCAGACCTCAGGGACGGGCCGGAGAGCCGGACCCGGGACCTTCCGGAAACGGGCCGAGGTGTCGGGACGGGGACGGCGAAGCTTGGGGAGCCGGACCCGGGCTCGGGGGGGGGGGACGCTCTAAGCGCCTTGTGTCCGTTTATTGTTCTCGCGTACTCTCCGAGCGTTTAAGACCAGCGCTCTGCACACGGTAAGCGCCCGACAAATACGATTACATGAAAGAATGAACCGACTCGGTTATCCTGGACTCTCCCAAGCGCTCAGGTCCAGCGCTCTGCACACGGTAAGCGCCCGATAAATACGATTAAATGAAAGAATGAAATACGATTACATGAAACAATGAACCGACTCGGTCATCCTGGGCTCTCCCAAGCGCTTAAGTCCAGCGCTCTGCACACGGCAAGCGCCCGGTAAATACGATTAAATGAAAGAATGAACTGACTCGGTCATCCTGGACTCTCCCAAGCGCTTAAGTCCAGCGCTCTGCACACGGTAAGCGCCCGACAAATACGATTAAATGAAAGAATGAACCCACTCGGTTAACTTGGGCTCTCCTAAGGGCTCAGGTCCAGCGCTCTGCACGCGGTAAGCGCCCGATAAATACGACTGAAGAATGAACCGACTCGGTTACCCTGGGCTCTCCCAAGCGCTCAGGTCCAGCGCTCTGCACGCGGTAAGCGCCCGATAAATACGATTAAATGAAAGAACGAACCTACTGGGTTACACCGGCCTCTCCCAGGTGCGTAGTCCAACGCCCCGCGCACGGTAAGCGCTCGGTAAATCCCACCGACGGGAGGGCCGGGAAGGTGACGACGCCCCCAAACGAAGGCAGGTGTTTTTGTAAGATCGGGCCAGCGCTCCCCGACGCTCTGCCAGAGCGCGGAGGGCGTAGGCCGTACCTCCCTCCTTCCGGGAAGAGTCGGTCCGCCCCGGGATGACGACGGGCCGAGAGAACGGGCCGGTTGGGAAGGGGAAGACGGGGCCCCCCGAAGGAAGACGCGACGGACTCCAGGCGGCTTCTCGACCGTCGGGGCTCTTCGCCCTTTTATTGAGGAGGCCCACGGGGTCTCCCGAAAACAGTCCCCCGGCGGCCCGAGGCCCCCCCTTCCCGGGGAAGGCCGGCGGCGTTCAGGGCTGGACGGTCTCGGCGGGGACGAGGTTCCCGGTGGTGTCCAGCTGCATGCACTTGCAGGAGCAGGCCGACACCGGGCACTCGGCGTGGTCCCTACGCGGCGGGCGGGAGGGGGAGGGGTGGGGGAGACGTCCGGGCCCGGGGAGCCCGCTCCGCCGCACGCCGCCTCGGCCCCCGCCGCTCCTCTTCGGTGAGCGCCGCCCGCTGGGCCGCGCGCTCGGGAGAGGACGACGCAACGGGGAACGGCCACGGTCCTCGGACCGAGAGCTCCTCCGGGGCGGGGGTCCGACTCTACCATCCCGGGGCTCTGCGCACAGTGAGCGCCCGATAAATACGCTGGAGCGAATCGCCCTCGTCCCCGTGCGAGGGGTGGCGTCCGCTGACCCGGTTGGATCGGACTCTCCCGAGGGCTTGGGGGCGGGGGTCCGTTTATCCTTCCCTCGTCCCCTCCCGAGGGCTCGGCGGGCGGCGCTCCGTAAACAGGACCCACGGCTTACCTGAACCAGCTGAGCATGTGTCCCGCGTGCCCGCCGTGTCTGCAGTTGTGGCACCAGGTGAACCAGTTGTTAAACTGAGCCAGCTTCTTGTCCTTGCTGAGGTCCACCTTCTCGTCGGACCGGGATCCCCCTGGTTGAGAGCAACGCCGTCGGCCGCCGGCCCCCGCCGACCGGCCCGCCTCCGCCCCGGCGCCGAAACACCGCCGCGGTTAGCCGGGCGCGGGAGACCCGCGCCCCGCTGGGCCGTCCCTCTAGACTGTGAGCTCGTTGCGGGCGGGGAACGTCTCTACGTTGCCCCGTTGTAACTCTCCCGAGCGCTCTGCCCGGTGCCCTGCACGCAGTCAGCGCTCCGTAGACGCGACCGGACCAACGGACGGATATCAGACCCGAGGGCCTGAATCGTCCGGCTGCGTTTTAAAGACACCCAGGCAGCGCCGCGGCCCGGCGGAAAGAGCCCGGGCCCGAGAGTCGGAGAGCCGGGGGGGGGGGGTCCAATCCCCGCTACGTCGCTTCTCTGCCGGGTGACCTCGGGGCCTGCCGCTTGACTTCTCTGGGCCTCAGTTTCCTTATCTGTGAAATGGGGATTGAGCCCGTGAGCGCTCTGCGGGGCGCGGACGCCGTCCAACCCGAATACCCTTGTCTCCACGTCGGCGCTCGGTAAATGCTATCCGTCCAGCATTCGTCCGTTCGTTCGATCGGATCGGGCGCTCGCTGTGCGCGGGGCGCCGTACTAAGCGCTCGGAGAGTACAATTCGGAAAGCACTTCCCACGTGCCGGGCCCTGTACCAAGCGCCGGGGTGGACCCGAGCGGATCGGGTCGGGCCCGGCCCCCGTCCGACGTCCGACGCGGGGCTCACGGTCTCAATCCCCATTTTCCATATGAAGTCACTTGGGGCCAGAGAAGCCGAGTGACTTGCCCGAGGTCACACGGCAGACGAGGGGCGGAGCCGGGACCGATGATGATAATAATAATAATAATGACGACTGTGGTATTCGTTAAGCGCTTACTCTGTGCGGAGCACCGTTCTAAGCGCTGGGGGAGATCCAGGGTCATCAGAGCGTCCCACGTGGGGCTCACGTTTTTGAATCCCCATTTTTCCAGATGAGGTAACTGAGGCCCAGAGAAGTGAAGTGACTCGCCCAAGGTGACGCAGCAGACAAGCGGTGGAGTCGGGATCAGAACCCACGACCTCCGACTCCCGAGCCCGGCCTCTTTCCACTGAGCCACGCCGCGACCCACGACCTTCCGACTCCACGGCCGTGCTCTAGGCCACGCCGCCTCGCCTGGCGCCAAGTGCTTAATATATACCGTCCGCAACAAGAAACCCAAACCCAGAGGTGGATCCGGGTTTCCCCAAGCCTCGGTTTTCCGTCCTGTGGGTCTTCCCGAAGGACAGATACCTTTAGGCTTCAGCTCCGCGCCCGGAATGCTCTGTTTCTCTCCCGAGGAGTCTGGAAATGGCCGGGCCCCGGCCGGGGGTGGGGCGGGGAGCTCTCTGGGGGGAGCGGACCCGGCCCGAGTCCCATTCCTCAGTTTCCCCACCGCCCACCCCCGCCGGCTCTCCCGGGCGGGATCCGGGGCCGCCGGGAAGTGCCGGGCCGCCGCGGGCCCTCGCCGACCGCCCCCGAACCCGGGGCCGGCACCCGGAACCCCGCCCGAGCTACCGGGGCCGAGAGCCGGGCCCAGCGTTGGGAAACGCCAACCCGACAGGAGAGGCGGCGGAGCCCGGTGGCTAGGGGCCGGCCCCGGGCCGTCACGAGGACCTGGGTTCTGATCCCGCCGCTTGTCCGCCGGGCGGGTCGCTTCTCTGGGCCTCGGTTCCCTCGCTGATAAGATGAGGGGTGGAGACCGTGAGCCCCTCCGCGGAACACGGACCGTGCCCGACCTGGCCGCTTTCCGTACTTTGAGAAACGGCGCGGCTCAGCGGAGAGAGCCGGGGCTTGGGAGTCGGAGGTCGTGGGTTCGACTCCCGGCACCCCCACTTAGCGGCTGTGTGACTTCGGGCAGGTCACCCCGCTGCCTCGGTGACCTCATCTGCGAAACGGGGACGAAGATCGTGAGGCCTCACGTGGGACCACCCGATCACCCTGTATCCCCCCCGGCGCTCAGAACGGTGCTCGGCACACAGTCGGCGCTTAACGAATGCCATCGTTATCATTACTATTATTTGCGTGAGAAGCAGCGCGGCCTGGTGGAGCGAGCCTGGGCCTGGGGGTCAGAAGGTCACGGGTTCGATTTCCGGCTCCGCCGCCTGTCTGCCGTAATCGTAACGCCTGCGGTATTGGCCGAGCGCCCGCTACGTGCCAGGCGCCGTACTAAGCGCCGGGACGGACACAGACGAATCGAGTCGGATCTGAGCCCCCGCGGGGCTCCCGGTCTCAATCCCCGTATTCCAGAGGGGGTCGCTGAGGCCCAGAGAAGTGAAGCGACTCGCCCCAGGCCACCCAGCCGACGGGCGGCGGAGCCGGGATTAGGACCCGGGGCCTCCCGACGCCGGGGCTCCGGCCGCTAAGCCGTGCCCCTCTACGTGCCGGGGGACCGGGGGCAAATCCCTTCCCTTCTCTAGACCTCGGCTCCCCCGTCTGCACAACGGGGGCGGAGACCGGGAGCCCCACGCGGGCCAGGGGCCGCGTCCAGCCCGCGCCACGGTCACCCTCACGTGCCCCGGCGCCCAGGACGGCGCCCGGCGCCCGCTTACGGGCCACCGCAGCGAAACCCGAACGGCGAGCGAGAGGGGGAGCTTCGCGGAGGGGAGCGGGGGGCCGTTCGTACCGGGGCAGCTGGACACGGGGGTGCCCATGTTGATGAGGCAGAGGGCACAGCGCGGGAGGGGCTTGCGGCAGCCGGGGCAGCTGGTGACCTTGGACTTGGTGGGGGAACCGCTGACCCCGTACTGGCTGAAGCCGCGGCCCTGGTGCGGGCCGGCCGACGGGCAGCTGTAGGAGATGGACTTCCCGCAGAAGTTGCAGCTCACGAACACCTGCGGACGACGGGCTCGAGGCGGCGGGGGCCGAAACGGAAACCCGCCCGCCCGCCCGCCCGCCCCGGGGCGGGAAGCGGGTGGGGACGTCCTCTCCCCTCCATTCGCTCCCTCCCGTTTCCCCGAGCGCTTCTTGGGGGCAGAGCACCGCTCTAAGCGCTTGGGGGAGGACGGCCGGACGATAAAGGCCCGTCCCCTGCCCAGAAGGAGCGCACGGTCTAGAGGGGGAGACGGACACGGACGGAAATCGACAGACCGGAAGCGGGCCGTGGGCAGGGGACGGCTCCGCCGACCCCGCCACCCGTTCCTCCGATGGAACGGATCGACGAGCACCCCGTCGGTCCTCTCCCGCGGCCCGCCTCCCCTTCGATGGTTGGCCGCGCCCGTGTCCTTCCTTTCAGGCCAACCCGCCCCCCCGGGGCCCAATCCCTGCGTCTCCCGCCGCGGACCCCGTCCCCTTCCCCGACCCGCAGACGAGTCCCTCCCAGACGCCGTTGCCTCTGACGGAGGCTCGTCACCGTCGGCTTGAAAGCCGTCCATCCCCTCGCCCCCTCCCGCCTCGCCTCGCCGCCCTCCCGCTCCAACGCGGCCCGCACGCCCCGCTCCCCTAATGCCGACCTCCTCCCGGGCCTCCGTCTCGTCTCTCTCGCCACCGACCCCGGGTCCACGTCCCGCCTCTGGCCCGGAACGCCCTCCCTCCTCAAATCCCTCAATTCCTCTCCCCCAATTCAAACCCTTATTAATAATAATAATGGTATTCGTTAAGCGCTTACTACGCGTCCAGCACTGTTCTAAGATCCCGGCGCCTCCCAGAAGCCTTCCCCGACCGCGCCCTCCTTCCCTCTCCTCCCGCTCCCTTCCGCGTCGCCCCAACTTCGTCCCTTTCTCCATCCCCCCCCCCGCCCCGTCCGGCTCACGTCCACACCCGTCATTTCTCTTAACGTCCGTCCCCCTCTCCAGACCGTGAGCTCGCTGTGGGCGGGGAACCCGTCTACCGATATACTGTCCTCTCCCAAGCACTTGGTGCAATGCGGCGCACGCGGTAAGCCCCCAGTGAATAGGACCGAGTTGAACGCATGAACAAACGGGCAACCGTCACGAGAGTTTGGAGGGGTGGAGAGAGGTGCTCTCAGATCCTCGGTCCGTCACGGGCCGAGAACGCGCCCGCTAAATCTGTCAAACCGTGCCCTCCCGCAGGCGCCCGGTACACGGTAAGTGCTCGACCGGATCCTTTCCCTCCGCTCCTCCTCCCCCGGCGCCGTGCTCCCGCGTAGGTATTATTTATTCCCCTGTTCATTCGGTTAACGAGGCGTCCGTCCCCTTGATTCTATTTTACCCCGACGACGTGGTCTTGTCTTTGTTTCGTTCGGTCTGGCTCTGCCGTCCGTCTCCCCCGTTTGCACCGGGAGCCCGTCACTGGGCGGGGCCGGTCTCTATCCGTTGCCGAACTGTCCATTCCGAGCGCTTACTACGGTGCTCTGCCCGGATCGATTCTTGCCCCACGGGAATCCCGGGGTGTTGGAAAGTTCAAGCGGCTTCCGCCCTTACCTGCGCCAACGGTTTGGAACTGGGATCCAGTTTACTCCGGTGGATGTCGAATTCCGCCCGTTTGTGCCAGAACCTCCAGGCGTCCAAAAGGTTCCGATAGTTTTCGATCCAGTACTGAACCCGTTCGTCCTTAAGCACCTCTGACGGGGAACCCTACGGAGACGGACGACGCGCGCTTCATCCATCCATCCATCGATCGATCGATCGACGGTATTTATGAGAAGCGGCGCGGCTCAGCGGCAAGAGCCCGGGCTCGGGAGTCGGAGGTCGTGGGTTCGAATCCCGGCTCCGCCGCCCGTCACTTGTGTGACTCTGGGCAAGTCACTTCTTCTGCGCCCTCAGCGACCTCCTCTGGAAAATGGGGACGGAGACCGTGAGCCCCACGGGGGACAACCTCATCACCTTGGATCTACCCTAGCGCTTAGAAGCACCGTGGCCTAATGGAAAGAACGAGGGGCTGCGAGTCGGGGGACCTGGGTTCTAATCCCGGCTCCGCCACTCCTCTGCGGTGTCTCCTAGGGCAAGTCTCTTCGCTTCTCTGGACCTCGGACTCCCCATCTGTAAAAAGGGGCCTCCAGTCCCTCCCAGCGTTGTGAGCCCAGGTGGGACGGGGACAGACCAACCCAGCGTTCGGCAGAGTGTTTGGAACATAGTAAATGCTAATCCTGGCTCCATCACTCGTCTGCTGTGTGACCCGTGGCGAGTCGCTTCACTTCCGTGTAATAATAATGTGGGTATCTGTTAAGCGCTTACTCTGTGCAGAGCCCTGTTCTAAGCGCTGGGGAAGACACAGGGGAATCGGGTCGTCCCACGTGGGGCTCACGGTCTTCATCCCCATTTGACAGAGGAGGTCACTGAGGCACAGAGAAGTGAAGTGACTCGCCCACGGTCCCACAGCCGGCAAGTGGCAGAGCCGGCATTCGGACCCAGGATCTCTGACTCCCAAGCCCGGGCTCTTCCCACGGGGCCAGGCTGCTTCTCTTTGCCTCGGTTCCTTCATCTGTAGAACGGACACGCAGCGTGGCTCCGTGGAGAGAGCCCGGGCTTGGGAGTCAGAGGTCATGGGTCCGAATCCCCGCTCTGCCACTTGGCGGCCGTGTGACCGTGGCCGAGTCCCTTCGCTTCGCGGTGCCTCAGTTCCCTCCTCTGGAAAACGGGGATGAAGGCCGGGAGCCTCACGCGGGACCGCCTGACGACCCCGGATCTCCCCCAGCGCTTAGAACGGTGCTCTGCACGTAGTGAGCGCTTAACAGCGGCAACATTATCATCATTTTGGGGTCCACGGCCAAACGCCTGGGGCGGGCCGGACAGGGACGACTCGCCTGCAGCATACAGTAGCTCGCCGTTTGGACGTCTCCGGTTTTGTCGACGTAACTCTCCATCAGATCGACGCCATCTTTGGTCAGGCCGGTCAGCAGGATTCCCTCCAGGTTTCCGGCCTCCTTCATCTCGTTGGTCAGCTTCTCGATGTACCTGTTTAACTGGGGCAGAGGGTCACGTCCTTTTGGGGGTTCCTTTCGGCTTCCCCCCGCCTCGTCTCCCACTCCAAACCGTGGTCGGTTTCCAGTCCCCGTTTCGGACCGGACGCGCTGGAAAAACACGGGGGTTCGGACGCTCCTTTAACCGCGGGTGACTGTCGGTTCCAGACCGTTCGGTGCTTCACACGCGGTCGGCGCTCGGTAAATGGGACCGAGCGAATGAACGAACGCCGCAGGGAGGGCTGAAGACAGGCGTCTTCCTCGAAGCGGGACTTGCCGAGGAACCCCACCTCCCGGGAAAACCGACTCTAGTTCACACGTTGGGCGGAGCCTGCTTCCTAAAGGAAAACAGGTTCCCTACGGAGGCCGGCGGCGGGAATCTACAGAAGTGATTGCTAATTAAAGAAGTCGGAGCCTGATCCGCAGAAAACCACAGTTCGGCCTGCGGGCAGGCTTCCGAACCGGTACCCTAAACCCGTCGGGGGCGGGGAAAAGCGGGGTCCGACTGGGACGCAGACGGATCGAGGGGACGTTAGCTTCTCTGGGGCGGCGACTCCTCTCCGGACTCGGGCGTCGGCGGCAACGGCGGCGGAACCGAGGGTTGCATTCGAACCAAGAGTTGGATCGATCGTATTTTCCGAGCGCTCACTGCGTGCGGAGCCCTGTGCTCGGAGCTCGGGAGAGTACGACTAGACCGTAAGCCCGTCAGAGGGCAGGGGCCGTCTCCATCCGTTGCCAGTCTGTCCATTCCAAGCGCTTGGTACAGTGCTCTGCACATAGAAAGCGCTCAATAAATACTATCGAATGAACGCACGCAACGCAAAAGAGTCGGAAGGCACATTCCCGGCCCACGAGGGGCCTACGGTCTAGGTTCATCAAAGCCGTCGACGGTATTAACCGAGCGCTTACGGTACGCAGGGCGCTGTACTAAATGCTTCGGAGGGCGCGATCCCAAAGCGCCGCTAGACGCGTTCCCCGCTCAAGAGGAGCTTTTACGGTCTAGATCCACCGTATCTGCCGAGCGCCTACGGTAGGCAGAGCACCGCGCTACGCGCTCGAGGGAGTGCCCGCCGGCCAAGTCGGCGTTCTCTGCCCACGGCGAGCTTACGGTCTAGAGAGGGAGACGGACGTTGAGATGGACCTGTTTGAGGTTAGACGGTCTTCTCCCGAGCGCTCGGCCCGGAGTGCGCGCCCAATAAACACGCTTCATTATAGTAATAACGAACGGGGTCTCACCTGAGCGTCACTGAGGAACTTGCAGGCGAAAGCCACGCGATCTCGCACGGCCACCCGGTTCTCGTACTGAGGAATGACGACAGAAGACGGGAGTCATCTGTAGGAGCCAGAAGATTCCCCCGCGGCGCTTCCCTTCCCCCCGGGGATCTTTGGCCTCCTAAGTAACTGGTCGGGAAACAGTGTGGCCTGGTGGCTAGAGCCCCGGCCCGGGAGTCGGGAGGGACGGGGTTCATTCATTCATTCCTTCAGTCGTATTTACTGAGCGCTTACTATGTGCGCAGCACCGTCCTAAGCGCTTGGAACGTATAATCGGGCGACGGATAGAGACCATCGCCGCCCAACGGCGGGCTCACGGTCTTAACGGGGGAGAGAGATATCAAAACCAGACAGAACGAAACAAGAAGCCTGGGGTTCTAGTCCCGGCTCCGGCCCTCGCCTGCAACGTGACCTTGGGCCAGTCGCTTTACTTTCCCGGGCCTCAGTTCCCTGAGCTGTAAAACGGGGATCGAGACCGTGAGCCCCACGTGGCTCTCCATCCCCCGGCCCCCTCCTCCCTCCCCTCCCTGCTCTCCTCCTCCATCCCCCACCCCGCACGCTCCGCTCCTCCGCCGCCCGCCTCCTCGCCGTCCCCCGTTCCCGCCCGTCCCGCCGTCGACCCCCGGGCCCCGTCCTCCCGCCGTCCCGGAACGCCCTCCCTCCTCACAGCCGCCAAACTCACTCTCTTCCCCTCTTCCGAGCCCTACTGAGAGCTCACCTCCTCCGGGAGGCCTTCCCACACCGAGCCCCCCCCTTTCCCTCCGTTCCTCCTCCCCCCCCCTTCCCCCCTTCGCGGCACTTGTGCATATTTGTATATATTTATCACCCTACTAATTTTATTAACCATGTGCATATGTCTACGATTCTATTTATTATTTATTTCGACGGTACCGCTGCCCACTCGTTTCGTTTCGCCGGCCGTCTCCCCCTTTCCGACCGTGAGCCCGCCGTCGGGCAGGGACGGTCTCTATCTGTTGCCAAACCGTCCACGCCGAGGGCTCGGTCCGGCGCCCTGCACACAGCAAGCGCTCGATAAATGCGACCGAATGAATGACCGAACGAACGGAGGGCCAGGGACCGCGTCCGACCGAACCACCTTGCATCTCCCCTGGCGCTCAGCGCGGCGCAGAGCAGGGGCTTAAACAAGCGCGTTTACAAAATGAACGCATAAATCAAAACCTTTTCGCCAGGGCCCCCCGGGTGCTCGCTGCACATTTCCCTACGGAGGAAGAACTCTCCTTCCCTCCCTCCCTCCCTCCCTCCCGCCGCCCTCGGGACGGCTCTTGGCAGTCGGCACCCCGCCTCCGCGCGACGTCGCCGATCCCCTTCCGCGGCCGACTCGGGGAGGGTGGGCCGTCCGCCGTCGATCCGGGTCACCGAGACCTCGGCGGCCCGGCCAACCGACCCCCCCGGAACGGGGGGCTCGGCCTAGAGGCGGGGCTCCGGGGGGCCGGGCTTCCCGCCCACCGGGCCGGTCGGAAGACGGCCAGGCGCCGCGCCAAGCGCCGGGACGGGCGGGGGGGGGGAGGGGTCATCGGGTTGGACGCCGTCGCCGTCCCACCCGGGGCTCACGGTCTCCATCCCCGTTCTCCGCATGAGGGAAGCGAGGCCCAGAGAGGCGAGGCGACCGGCCCGGGGCCGCCCGGCAGACGAGCGGCGGGGCCGGGATCGGAACCCGGGACCTCACGACGCCATCCCGCTGGCACACGGTCGGCGCCTGAGATCCCACCGTTACGACCCTTCCGTGTTCCGACGGCCGCTTCGACCCCGAACGCGGCAGGACGCGCCGACCCGGCCTCGGCCTCCCCGTCGCGTTTACGGAGCGCTCACTGTGTGACTGACGGACACCGTACCGAGCGCCTGACCCGCCTCCTGACCGGAAGGGGGGAGCTTTTCGGGGAGCGGGGCTTGGGCTCACCAGGACTCCATCGTAGCAGCCCGCCTCGCTGGTCAGGAAGGCGAACATGACGCACAGATAGGGGTTGCTCAGCTGTAAGCGCAGCGTGCCGCACATCTCTCGCCACAGGGAGTTCTTCTCGTCCGTGTAACCCGACAGGGCCATGGCCACCACGTTGAGGTTCAGATCCCCTGCAGGGTCAAGACAGCCCCGTCGCCGCCGCCGACCCGCAAAGCCAACCGGAGCCAGTCTGCAGCTGACCCGGTGCACGAAGCCCAGGCCCGGGAGGCAGGAGGACCCGGGTTCTAATCCCGGCCCTAGCCGAGTCACTTCCCTTCTCTGGGCCTCGGTTCCCTCATCTGGAAGATGGGGACGAAGACCGTGAGCCCCACGTGGGACAGGGACCGGGTCCCACCCGATTTGCTCGGATTTCCCCCCCCCCCACCGCTCCCCAAGCGCTTGGTACAGTGCCCGGCACCTAGTAAGCGCTTAATGAATACCACAATTACTATTCACCGGGCGCCTGCCGTGTGCCGAGCACTGGACTAAGCGCTTGGGAGAGTACAATACAACAACGAAACGGACACGATCCCTGCCCACAGTAATCTTACAACCCGATTACGTCGTCTCTACCCCAGCGCTTGTGCCTGGCACACAGTTAAGCGCCTAACAAAGAACGCAATTATTATTATTATTTACCGAGCGCTCACTGTGGGCAGAGCACGGTACGAAACGCTCGGGAGAGGCCCACCGAACAACAGCGCAGACACGCTCCCCGCCCCCAACGAGCCTCCGACCCGATGATAAGCGCTCCGTCCGGTGCTCGG
This sequence comes from Ornithorhynchus anatinus, assembly GCF_004115215.2. Classification (NCBI taxonomy): domain Eukaryota; kingdom Metazoa; phylum Chordata; class Mammalia; order Monotremata; family Ornithorhynchidae; genus Ornithorhynchus; species Ornithorhynchus anatinus. Next base: position 68,407,571 of record NC_041735.1, read on the forward strand.
CACGGGTAAGCGCTCAGCAGATACGGCTGAACTAAGGACCGGATGACCTCCTATCTGCGTCAGCGCCCAGAGGAGCGCTTCTGTCTCCCGGGCCCGGGCTCTCTCCGCCGCCGTCGTCCCCCCCCCTCCGCCGGGGGCTCCCGGTGTCCGTGCCCGTTCTCCGGACGAGGGAGGCGAGGCCCGGGGCTCCGTCCCCCGGCCCGGCGCGGGTACCTCTGTCGGAAGATGCCCCCTGGTTGAGGATCTGGATGGCCCGGCGGATGTCCAGGTTGAAGAGGGCGACGGCGGCCGCCCGCTCCCACTCGCCGTCGTGGACCAAGGAGTTGAGGAAGGGCCCCACGTCGGTCTCCGTGCCCTTCCGGATCCAGCCGCAGAGCTGCAGGGCCAGCACCCGCTCCTCGTTCGGCGCCGGGCCGTCCGGCGGCTTCTCCGGCCCGCTCCACCCCGGCCTGCCGCTCTCCGCCGGCCCTGGACCGGGAACACGCCGGCTCCGCTGGCCCCTTCCACCGCGCCGACCCGGGGCTTCCCATCCCCGGGCGAGGGCTGATGAACTATTCGCTTTCCCCGAGGGAGGCTTCCCCCACCGGCGGGTGAACCGGCACCGGGTCCCGCCCAGCGGGGCGCCCGAGAGCTACGAGGCAACATCTCCGCCCTCGAGGAGCCGAGCGGAGTGGGTAACGATAATAATGATGATAATAATACTGGCATCCGTTAAGCGCTTACTAGGGGGCCAAGCGCTGTTCTTAGCACTGGGGGCGGGATGTAAGGTCATCAGGTTGTCCCACCGGAGGCTCGCGGTCTTCATCCCCATTTTCCAGACGAGGTAACTGGGGCGCGGGGAAGTGAAGCGACTCGCCCAAAGCCACGCAGCTGACAAACGGCGGAGGCGGGATTCAAACCCACGACCTCTGACTCCCAGGCCCGGGCTCTTGCCACTGAGCCACGCTGCTGCTCCCGGATATGTAGAGAGGCAGCGTGGCTCAGTGGCAGGAGCCCGGGCCTGGGAGTCAGAGGTCGTGGGTTTGAATCCCGACTCCGCCACTCGTCCGCTGGGAGACGTCGGGCGAGTCGCTTCACTTCTCTGGGCCTCAGTTCCCTCATCTGGAAAATGGGGATGAAGACCGGGAGCCCCGCGCGGGGCCGGGTCCGTGTCCAACCCCATTTGCTCGTAGCCATCCCAGCGCTTAGTACGGCGCCTGCACCATTATTGGTGGTAATAATAACGATAAAAGATCGATTTGCATCCCCCAGGTCGGAGCGAGACCGAGAACAGCGGGAAGAAGATTCAGTTTCGGTCTCGAGAGTTCCCCGGGGGTGAACCGGAAAACAAAGGCCGGGCTGCCTATTGGACGATCGCGGCAACCCGGTTACCTCTAAAGGAAGAAATGAATGTTTAACGGTCTGGTTCTTCCCCGTGGGTTCTTATGGGACAGGGCCGGTCGCCAGCAAAGAAAACCAGCCTCGCGCTGAGACGAGGACGGAAGACTCGGGAGGGAGAGAAGCAGCGCGGCCGAGCGGCCACAGCCCGGGGCCCGGGAGTCGGGAGGACCCGGGTTCTAATCCCGGCTCCCCCACTTTATCCGCGGGGTGACCCCGCGTACGTCGCCTCCCGTTGCCTCCGTTCCCTCGTCCGTAAAACGGGGGTGGAGACCGGGAGCCCCGTGGGGGACAGGGACTCTGTGCAAATCGACCGGCTCGTATCTCCCCCTGGACCGCAGACCTCCTGACCTCACCGTGGGCAAGGACTGCCTAGGCCGTATTGTTCGGCTGACCTCTCCCGAGCGCTCAGCACAGCGCTCCGCACACGGTAAGTGCTCAATACATACGACCGACTTAGTCCCCGTCCCGCGTGGGGCTCACGGTTTTGATCCCCATTTTCCAGATGAGAGGACCGAGGCCCGGAGAGGCAGCGTGGCCTAGCGGACAGAGCTCGGGCCTGGGGGTGTCGGAGGGATCCGGGTTCTAATCCCGGCTCCACCGCATCCTCATCACCCGATAACGCAGCAACCGGTCCAGCGGTGGGCACACGATGAGCGCTTCACAGACGCCACCGTCGCCGGGAGGACTCTCCTGGGGACGGAGAGGGGGCGAGGGCGGGGAAGGGGGCGGGCTCAGACGCATTTACAGACCAAAAGGGAGGCTTCTCACCCAGAGACGACTTGACGATGGCCTTGATGCCGGCGTAGACCAAGGACGCTCTGTTGCCGGCGTACTTCTGGTCCGCGTCTTCGGTGTACTGCTTCATGAGTGGCCGGAGGGTATAGGAAACGCTCCCCGGCGGCGTCCGAAACGGCCCGCCGACCCGCCCCGAGACGCGGCCCCCTCCCTCCGCCCTCCGCCCGAACCCGCAGGCCGGGGGCGCCCCTCAGTCGGCCGCTCCGGAGGACCCGCTGAGCGCCCGCCGGGCGCCGTGCCGAGCGCCCCGGGGACCCTGACACCCCGCCGGGGTGGGGGAGACCGCGGACCGTAGGTCTCCGAGTCCTCAAGACCGCCGGCTCGTTGTGGGCAGGGGGCGTGTCCGTCGACCGTGCCGGGGTACGCTCCCAAGTGCTCAGGACAGCGCTCGGCCCGCGGTAGACCCTCAGCGCGGCTGAATGAGTGAACGAATAAGCTCGCGGCGGCAGGGAGCGTGTCTGATTATCGTGCTACCGTCCTCTCCCGGGCGCCCGGGACAGCGCTGGGCACGCGGTAAGCCCTCGACAGATACGACTGGGTGAACGAACGAGCTCGCGGCGGCAGGGAACGTGTCTGATTATCGTGCTACCGTCCTCTCCCGGGCGCCCGGGACAGCGCTCGGCACGCGGTAAGCCCTCGGCAGATACGACTGGGTGAACGAACGAGCTCGCGGCGGCAGGGAACGTGTCTGATTATCGTGCTACCGTCCTCTCCCGGGCGCCCGGGACAGCGCTCGGCACGCGGTAAGCCCTCGACAGATACGACTGGGTGAACGAACGAGCTCGCGGCGGCAGGGAACGTGTCCTGATTATCGTGCTACCGTCCTCTCCCGGGCGCCCGGGACAGCGCTCGGCACGCGGTAAGCCTCGGCAGATACGACTGGGTGAACGAACGAGCTCGCGGCGGCAGGGAGCGTGTCTGATTATCGTGCTACCGTCCTCTCCCGGGCGCCCGGGACAGCGCTGGGCACGCGGTAAGCCCTCGGCAGATACGACTGGGTGAACGAACGAGCTCGCGGCGGCAGGGAACGTGTCTGATTATCGTGCTACCGGCCTCTCCCGGGCGCCCGGGACAGCGCTGACCGCGGGCACGGAATGTGTCCGCTCGCTGTTCCAGCGTGCTCCCCCGAGCGTCCGGTACGGCGCCCTGCACACGGCAAGCGCTCGGTAAACAGGACTGAACCAACGGGAGAGCGATTAAGCTCGCCGTGGCAGGGAACGTGTCCGTCCGCCGTTCCGGTGTACCCTCCCGAGCGCTCGGTACAGCGCTCGGCCCGCGGTAAGCACTCGATAAATACCGTCTGGCCGAAGGAGCGAATGAGAAAGCACGCCGAGGGCAGGGAGCGTGTCCGCTGAGCGTCCTAGGGTCCTCGGCCGGGCGCTCGGTCCAGCGCTCGGCACACGGCGAGCGCCCGACGACGACGACGACCGACGGATAAGGCCGCGGCGGCAGGGGACGCGTCCGATCCTCTCCCGGGCGCCCGGCACGGCGCCCGGCAGGCCGGACGGAACGAGGGGGACGTCGAGACCGCCGGCGGGGACCCCCCCCGCCCCATCGCCCCCGGGCCGCCCCCGCGCCGGAAGGATATAGTGCAGCGTGTACCACAGGGACTCGAGCTGAGGGTCCCGGCCGCCGGCCAGCAGGTGGTTCCTCCAGACCTGCTCGGTGTCCAGGCCGTAGCGGGCCAGGGCCCGGAGGCGCATCTTGTGGGCGACGTCCTCGTCCGGGGCGGGGGCGTCCCCGGCGGCCTCCCCGCCGGCCTCCCCCTCCTCCTCCTCGGCGCACTCGTAGAGGTGGCGGCCGCAGGCCCAGAGCAGGGAGGCCACGGGGCTCCAGGCCAGCGAGATCCTCTCGAAGACGGTGAAGTCGGCCAGGGCGCGGCCGGGGGTGAGGGCGATCATGCGGTTCTGGGCGGCCGGGTGCCAGGCGAAGGAGGCCACGGGGGCCTCGCAGGGCTGGACGCTCCTCTCGATGATGGTGGGCTCCGTCTCGTCCCCGAGCGGGGTGGGCGCGTGCTGCATGTCGTAGAGCCGGACCACGCCGCTGTCCCGGGTCAGGGTGGCCAGCAGGCCCGTGCGCGTCGGGCACCAGGCCACCTTGGTCAGCGGCCTGGCCTGCTCGGGCAGGGTGAGCACCGGCTTCTCGAACTTGCGCAGGTCCCAGATGGCCACCTGGCCCTCGTAGAAGGAGGCCACCCGGTCGGGGAAGTGGGGGTCCACCACCACCCCCTGGACGGCCTTGGTGTTGACGAACAGCTTCTGGCTGGCGTGGCGGAGGTCGAAGACGGCCAGGTTGCGGTGCATGCCGGCCAGGAGCATCTTCTGGTCGCGGGGCAGCCAGCACAGCGACAGGCAGGCGTCGTTCTGGCCCAGCTCGTACAGCGGCTTGGTCACCACCGGGCCGGCCTCCGCCTCCGGCCGGGCCTTCTCCGCCGCCGCCTCCGGCCCGTAGGGGCTGCACACGTCCCACACCAGCACGGAGAAGTCCGCCCGGTGCTTGTCCAGCCCGGCGGCCAGCCAGCTGCTGTCCAGCGGGTTCCAGGCCAGGGTGTTGCACTGGCGGGCGTGCCTGGGGACGAACTCGCGGCCGATCAGGTCCCGGAAGCGCGGGTTAGGGTCCGGGCCCAGGCTGGTCAGGACCACCCGCCCGTTGGCCTGGCCCACGGCCAGCAGGCACTCGGGGTCGCGGCTGAGGTACCAGGCCACGCACTTCATGTAGGGCGTGTCGGCGTTGACGGACAGCAGCGTGGCCGCCGCGTCCCCCGAGAGGCGCAGGGAGCCGGGCCCGAGGTCCGCGCCGGCCGCGGCGGGCGCCACCTGGTACAGGCTCAGCTCCGAGTCGCAGACCACGAAGCGGTCCCCCCGGTGGGGGGCCCACAGGATGTCCGGCTTCGAGGCGCTCATGGCCGCCCGGGGGGGGGGGGGCCCGACGGCGGGGGGCCGGGCCGGGGGGGGGGGCGGCGCGCCGACCGCCTCCGGGGGGGTCCGCCCGGTCCCAGCGCTTAGGCCGGTGCTCCGCGCGGAGGGGGCGCTCGCTCGAGAAATACGGTCGCGGGGATCAGTGACCGGACCGAGCGCCCGGGATGCGGCGGTAAAGAGGGACGACCCCTGCCCGCGGCGGGCTCGCGGTCTAGCGGGGGGCCAGAGAGGCGGGTAGCGGCGCAAGCCGACGGGCGTCGATGTCGACGGGTAGGATGACCGATCTGGACCCGAGCCCTGTGGGGCGGGGAGACGGGGCGCGGGGGGAGAGCGAAGGGAGCGAGTCAGGGGGACGCGGGAGCGACGGGGAGACGACGACGACGAGGATCGTAACGGCGGTTTGTTAAGCGCTCGCTGGGCGCAAAGCGCCCTTCGCAGCGCCGGGGGGGGGGGATGCGAGGCGATCGGGTCGTCTCTTTCCGCGTGGGGCTCACGGTTTTCATCCCCATCTTACCGAGGAGGTCACTGAGAAGCGAAGCGACCTGCCCAAAGTCACGCGGCCGGCAGGCGGGCGGAGCCGGGATTCGAACCCACGACCTCGGACTCCCAAGCCCGGGCTCTAGCCGCTGAGCCACGCCGCTCCTCTGATGAGGATGCGAGATGTCACCGACAGGCCCACCCCCAAGCCCCTGCTAGGAGACCCCTCCCGGCTAATAACACCACTGCTGGCGGCCGTTAAGCGCTCACTAGGTGGCAGGCACCGTACTAAGCGCCGGGGTGGACGCAAAGAAATCGGGTTGGACGCGGTCCCCGTCCCACGTGGGGCTCACGGCCTTCGTCCCCCTCTGACAGACGAGGAAGCTGAGGCCCAGAGAACGAGGCTGGAGACTGCGAGCCCCACGTGGGACGGGGACCGTGCCCGACCCGACCGGCTCGTGTCCGCCGCGGCGCTTAATGCAGTGCCTGGAACCCAGTGAGCGCCTGTCGAGTATCCCAGTTGTTATTACTCTCAAGCGGCTTGCCCGGGGGCGCCTGGTCACCAGTGGGGGCGGGATTAGAACCCAGGTCCTCCTGCCTCCCAGGCCCGGGCTCTACCCACTAGGCCACCCTGCTTCTCCATCCGTCGCTGTGGACAGGGAATACATCTACGGTTCTATTGTTCCCTCCCAAGCTCGAGCGCTTAGTACAGTGCCCCGCTCTATCAGTACCACTGCCTGACTGCTGGATTGCGGGCTGGGAACGTGTCTACCACCTCCGTCGAACCGTTCTCTCCCAGGCGCTTAGCACAGCGATCTGCACACGGCAAGCGCTCAATAAATACGACTGAATGAATAAACGCTTAATAAACAAACACCACTGACTGACTGTGGGCCGGGAACGTGTCTGCCACCTGTCACTGGGCTATTAGGGGAAGCCGCGTGGCTCAGCGGAAAGAGCCCGGGCTTCGGAGTCAGAGGTCATGGGTTCGACTCCCGGCTCTGCCACTCGTCAGCTGGGTGACCTTGGGCAAGTCACTTCACTTCACTTCACTGGGCCTCGGTGACCTCATCTGTATAGAGAAGCAGCGTGGCTCAGTGGAAAGAGCCCGGGCTTCGGAGTCAGAGGTCATGAGTTCGAATCCCGGCTCTGCCACTTGTCAGCCGGGTGACTGTGGGCGAGTCGCTCCACTTCTCTGGGCCTCGGTTCCCTCATCTGTAAAACGGGGGTGAAAACTGCGAGCCCCACGTGGGACGACCTGTGTCTCCCCCAGCCCTTAGAACAGTGCTCTGCACATAGTAAGCGCTTAACAAATACCAACATTATTATTATTATTATTAAAGTGGGGATGAAGACTGTGAGCCTCACGCGGGCCAACCTAATGACCCTGGATCTCCCCCAGCGCTTAGAACAGTGTTTTGCACATAGTAAGCGCTTAACGAATACCAGCATTATTACTGTCCTCTCCCAAGCGTTTAGCACGGTGCTCCGCACACGGTAAGCGCTCAGTAAATACGACTGATTGAATAAACACTTAATAAACACTACTGATTGTGGGCCAGGAACGTATCCGCCACCTGTCACTGTCCTCTCCCAAGCGCTTAGCCCAGTGCTGTGCACACAGTAAGCGCTCAGTAAATACCCCCGACTGACTGCTACCCTGTCCTCTCCCCAGCGCTTAGCCCAGTGCTGTGCACACGGCAAAGGCTCCCTAGATACCCCTGACTCGCTGTGCATCGCTGCACTGTGCACTCCAAGCGCTCAGTGCAGTGCTCTGCACGTAGTAGGCGCTCTATAAATACTGAATGAAAATGAATGATGGGGAACGGGTCTACCAAGTCTGCCACCCTGTCCTCTCCCCAGCGCTTAGCCCAGTGCTGTGCATCCAGTAAAGGCTCCCTAGATACCTCTGACTCGCTGTGCATCGCTGCACTGTGCATGCCAGGCGCTCAGTGCAGTGCTCTGCACACGGTAGGCGCTCAATAAAGACTCCTGAATGAATGAATGAATGATTGGGAACTGGTCCACCAAGGCTGCTACAGGGTCCTCTCCCAAGCGTTTAGCCCAGTGCTCCCGCCCTCCCCCGGCCCGCGACGCCCCCTCCACCTGTCTCTGGGTGTCTCTGGGTGTCTCTGCGGCCAGTCCTCCCCGCCAGGGGTGGCCACTTCCGGGCTGGGCCCAGGCCAAGGCCTCAGGCACCAAGATGGCGGCAGCGGAGGCGCATGCGCGGCGGGGGAAGGCGTCAGGGGAGGGGCGAAGGGGAAGAGGTGCGCGTGCGCAGTTGAGGTAGGCACCGGGGGCGGAGCGAGGGGAGGGGCCGGGGGCGCATGCGCGGCGGGGGAAGGCGTCAGGGGAGAGGCGAAGGGGAAGAGGTGCGCGTGCGCAGTTGAGGTAGGCACCGGGGGGCGGAGCGAGGGGAGGGGCCGGGGGCGCATGCGCGGCGGGGGAAGGCGGGGAGGGGGTGGGAGGGAGGAGGTGCGCGTGCGCGGCTGAGGGAGGCACCAGAGGCGGAGCGAGGGGAGGTGCTAGGGCGCACGCGCGCCGGGGAAAGGCGCGAGGGGAGGGGTGGGGGGAAGGAGGTGCGCGTGCGCGGTTGAGGGAGGCACCGGGGGCGGAGCGAGGGGAGGTGCCGGGGGCGCACGCGCGGCCGGGGGAATGGGCGAGGCGGGTAAGGAGGTGCGCGTGCGCGGCTGAGGGAGGCACCAGAGGCGGAGCGAGAGGAGGTGCCGGGGCGCACGCGCGCCGGGGAAAGGCGCGAGGGGAGGGGTGGGGGGAAGGAGGTGCGCGTGCGCGGCTGAGGGAGGTGCCGGGGGCGGAGCGAGGGGAGGTGCCGGGGGCGCACGCGCGGCCGGGGGAGGGGCTGGGCGCATGCGCGGCCCGCAAAGTCACGCGGAGCCCGAGGAGGAGCCGCGTGCTCAAGTGGTAAAAGCCCGGGCCTGGGAGGGCCGAGGTTCTGGGTTCTAATGCCGCCTCCGCCCCTCGTCTGCGGCCTGACTTTGGGCAGTTCACTCCTCTGGGACTCAGCTCCCCTGTAAAATGGGGGTGAAGACTGTGAGCCCCAAGGGGGACGGGGACTGGGTCCAACCCGGTCACCTTAATAAACAGTCATAGTGCTATTTGTTCACTCATTCAATAGGATTTATTGAGCGCTTACGAGGTGCACAGCACTGGGCTAAGCGCTTGGAAGGGACAATTGGGCAACAGATAGAGGCAAGCCCTGCCCACTGACGGGCTCACAGTCTAATCGGGGAAGACACAGCAGAGCAAAACAGAACAAAACAAAAACAAGACAACATAGAATCAAGGAGATATACACCTCGTTAACAAAATAAATAGGGTAATAATATATACAAATGAGCACAATGCTGAGGGGAGGGGAGGTGCTTTGTTAAGCGCTTACTATGTGCTGAGCAGTGTTGTAAGCGCTGGGGTAGATCCAGGGTCATCAGGTGGTCCCACGTGAGGCTCACAGTCTTCATCCCCATTTTCCAGATGAGGTCACTGAGGCACTGAGAAGTCAAGTGACTTGCCCAGAGTCACACAGCTGACAGGTGGCGGAGGGGGGATTAGAATCCATGACCTCCGACTCCTAAGCCTGGGCTCTTGCCACTCAGCCACGCTGCTTCTCACCTTGAAGTGAGCCCCATGTGGGGCGACCTGATTCCCCTGTGTCTCCCCTGGCGCTTAGAACAGTGCTCGGCACATAGTGAGTGCTTAATACCAACATTATTATTATTGAAACTGCCCCAGCGTTTAGAACAGTGCCTGGCACACCATATGCCTTTAACAGATACCATAAAGAAAGAGAAAAAAAAGAGGGGCGGCGGAGGGAGGAGGGAAGGAGGACGAAGAATGAATGAATGAATGAAAAGGGCAGCATGGGGTAGTGGGTAGAGCCCAGGCCAAGGGGTCGGAAGGTCGTGGGTCCCAAGTCTCAGCTCTGCCACCCGTCTACTCTGTGTGACCTTGGGCAAGCCGTGCTTCAATTCCCTCAGCGTGGCTCAGTGCTTGGGAGTCCGAGGTCATGGGTTCGAATCCCGGCTCCGCCACTTGTCAGCTGGGTGACTGTGGGCGAGTCACTTCACTTCTCTGAGCCTCAGTTCCCTCATCTGGAAAATGGGGATGAAGACGGTGAGGCTCACGTGGCTGATGACCCTGTATCTACCCCGGCGCTTAGAACAGTACTCTGCACATTGTAAGCGCTTCACAGAAACCAACATTATAGAGAAGCATAGTGGCTCAGTGGAAAGAGCACGGGCTTTGAAGTCAGGGCTCATGAGTTCGAATCCCAGCTCTGCCACTTGTCGGCTGTGTGACTGTGGGCAAGTCACTTAACTTCTCTGGGCCTCAGTTCCCTCATCTGTAAAATGGGGATTAAGACTGTGAGCCCCAGGTGGGACAACCTGATTCCCCTGTGTCTACCCCAGCGCTTAGAACAGTGCTCGGCACATAGTAAGCGCTTAACAAATACCAACATTATTATTATTATTATTATTGTTATTATTGTTCTCTGGGCCTAGTTCCCTCATCTGGAAAATGGGGATGAAGACTGGGACCCCCACGGGGGACAACCTGATCACCTTGTGTCCTCCCAGTGCTTAGAACAGTGCTCTGCACATAGTAAGCGCTTAGCAAATACCATTATGATGATGATGATGATGATGATGATTTATAATTGTGGGCGGGAAGGCAGGAGGGGGAGGGAAGGGAGAAGGGGGTGGAGGGCGAGGGGCCCCGAACAGCACCGCCCCCTGCCGGCCGACCGGCTCCGCGCGGCCTTCTCCGCTCTGCCCCTCAGCACCGCCCCCTGCTGGCCTACGAGATCTGCCAACCAGTACCGCCCCCTGCCGGTCGACCGGCTCCGCGCAGCCTCTCTGCCTCTCAGCACCGCCCCCTGCTGGCCAAGGAGATCCACTCCCCGCCGGCCCGCCAGCACCGCCCCCTGCCGGCCGACCAGCTCCGCGGAGCCTCCGCCCCCCCCCCGCTCTGCCCCTCAGCACCGCCCCCTGCTGGCCTACGAGATCTGCCCACAAGTACCGCCCCCTGCCGGCCGACCGGCTCCGCGCAGTCTCTCTGCCCCTCAGCACCGCCCCCTGCTGGCCTACGGGATCTGCCAACCAGTACCGCCCCCTGCCGGTCGACCGGCTCCGCGCAGCCTCTCTGCTTCTCAGCACCGCCCCCTGCTGGCCAAGGAGATCCACTCCCCGCCGGCCCGCCAGCACCGCCCCCTGCCGGCCGACCAGCTCCGCGGAGCCCCTCCCCCGCCCCGCTCTGCCCCTCAACACCGCCCCCTGCTGGCCTACGAGATCCGCCCCTCAGCACCGCCCCCTGCCGGCCGACCAGCTCCGCGAAGCCTCCCCCGCTCTGCCCCTCAGCACCGCCCCCTGCTGGCCTACGAGATCTGCCCACAAGTACCGCCCCCTGCCGGCCGACCGGCTCCGCGCAGTCTCTCTGCCCCTCAGCACCGCCCCCTGCTGGTCCACGAGATCTGCCTATCAGTACCGCCCCCTGCCGGCCGACCGGCTCCGCGCAGCCTCCCCCGCTCTGCTCCTCAGCACCGCCCCCTACTGTCTCTATCTGTTGCCGACTTGTTCATTCCAAGCGCTTAGTACAGTGCTCTGCACATAGTAAGCGCTCAATAAATACTATTGAATGAATGAATGGTCTACGAGATCCGCCCCTCAGCACCGCCCCCTGCCGGCCGACCGGCTCCGCGCAGCCTCTCTGCCCCTCAGCACCGCCCCCTGCTGGTCTACGAGATCCGCCCCTCAGTACCGCCCCCTGCCGGCCGACCGGCTCCGCGCAGCCTCCCCCGCTCTGCTCCTCAGCACCGCCCCCTGCTGGTCTACGAGATCTGCCCATCAGTACCGCCCCCTGCCGGCTGACCGGCTCCGCGCAGCCTCTCTGCCCCTCAGCACCGCCCCCTGCTGGTCTACGAGATCCGCCCCTCAGCACCGCCCCCTGCCGGCCGACCGGCTCCGCGCAGCCTCCTCCAATCCGGCCGGGGGAGCCCCGCCCCCCCCCCCGAGGATTTTCCACCAATCCCGGCCCTCGCTGCCCTGAAGCCCCGCCCCCGGCTTTGCATAGAGCTTTTAATTATAATAAATAATAATAATGATGATTGTGCTATTTGCTGAGCGCTCACTGTGTGGCCTGCGCCGTACTAAGCGCTGGCTTATAGGTACAAGCAAATCAGGTTGGAGCCAGTCCCCGTCTCACGAGGGGCTCACGATCTTGGCCCCCATTTTTCAGATGAGAGAACTGAGGCCCAAAGAATAAGAATAATGAGGGTGGCGTTAGTTAAGCGCTTACGATATGCCAGGCACCGTATTAAGCAGTGGGTTGGATATAAGGGCGTCAGGTTGAACACCGGCCCTGCTCTGCAGCGGTCACAGACTTCATCCCCATCTGACAGATGAGGTCACTGAGGCCCAGAGAAGTGACTTGGCCAAGGTCCCACAGCAGACAAGTGGCGGAGCCGGGATTCGAACCCAGGTCCTTTTGACTCCCAGGCCCGGGCTCTACCCATTAGGCCACGCTGCTTCTCCTTGAGTTTGCATCACCAATAGGCCAAGTCATGTGACAGGCGACTACCTTCCAGAGGCTCAAATTCATTCAATCCTATTTATTGAGCGCTTGCTGTGTGCAGAGCTCTGTACTAAGCGCTCGGGAGAGGGCGATGCAACAATAAACAGACACGTTCCCTGCCCACCACGAGCTTACGGTCTAGAGGCCACTCCGACACATCTGCAGTGTGACCTCGGGCAAGTCACTTAACTTCTGTGTGCCTCAGTTTCCTCATCTGTAAAACATGGGGATGAAGACTGTGAGTCCCGAGAGGGACAGGGACCGTGTCCAATGATTAGCTTGCCTCTACCCCAGCGCTTAGAACAGTGACTGGCACATTGTAAGCGCTTAGCAGATACCATAAAAAAAGGTAAGCGCTCAATAAATATACTTCCACTAACTGACAGAGATCGTGTCCAACCCGATTACCTTATATCTACCCCAGTGCTTAGAACAGTGCCTGGCACATAGTGAGTGCGTGGCTCGGTGGAAAGAGGCCGGGCTCGGGAGTCCGAGGTCGTGGGTTCTAATCCCGGCTCCGCCGCTTGCCGGCTGTGTGACCTCGGGCGAGTCACTTCGCTTCTCTGTGCCCCAGTGACCTCATCTGGAAAATGGGGATTAAAACTGTGAGCCCCACGTGGGACAACTGGATCACCTTGTATCCCCCAGCGCTTAGAACGGTGCTTTGCACATAGTAAGCGCTTACCAACTACCACCATTTTTTAAATTTTATCTCTACCCTGGTGCTTAGGACAGTGCCTGGCGCATCGTAAGTGCTTAACAAAAACCGTAAGAAAAGTAGGCGCTCAATAAACGTGATGGACTGAGCCTGTGTCCGATCTGATTAGCTTGCATCGACCCAGGCGCTTAATACAGTGTCTAGCACAGAGTGAGCAATTAAGGAATATCATTTTTCAAAAAAGGAAAAGCCGAGCCGACAGTTTAGAGGTGATTTGGCCGCTTTCCGAAACCGAGTAGCCCAGTCGATGGGGATCGTGGCCGGGAGCGACAGTGACCTGGCCCTCAACCGCTACCAGGCCTGATTTCACTCACTCACTCATTCATTCATTCATTCGATCATTCAATTGTACTTATTAAACGCCTACTGTGTGCGGAGCAGCAGCGTAACTCAGTGCAAAGAGCCCGGGCTTGGGTGTCAGAGGACGTGGGTTCTAATCCTGCTCCGCCACTTGTCTGCCGTGTGACCGGATGGGGGAGAGCAGCCGGGACTGTATTTACAGTGCTAAGCGCTTAGTACAATGCTAAGGTTTAGTACGGTGCTTTGCACACAGAAAGCGTTCAATAAATACAATCGAATGGATGAATAATCTGGTTATCCAATATGTTGCCGGGCACTTGAAATGTAATACCATACTAATATATTGTACACAGGCCTGAAAGTGAGCAGACCTGGGTTAATAATAAAAATAATAATCGTGCTATTTGCTAAGCGCTTACTATGTGTCAAGCACTGTTCTACGCGCTGGAGCAGATTCGAGGTAATCCACTATGTTGCCCAGCACTTTGAATAGAATACCATACTAATGTACTGTACACGGGCTTGGAAGTAAGAAGTCCTGGATGAACAATAATAATGATCATAATCATAATAATGTCTGAGGTATTTGTTAAGCGCTTACTCTGTGACAAGCACTGTTCTAAGCGCTGGAGTAGATACCAGGTAATTATCTGGGAGTTCGAATCAGCTGGGAGTTCGAATCCCAGCTCTGCCACTTGTCGGCTGTGTGACTGTGGGCGAGTCACTTCACTTCTCTGTGCCTCAGTTTCCCTCATCTGTAAAATGGGGATTAAGACCGTGAGCCTCACGTGGGACAACCTGATGACCCTGTATCTACCCCAGCCCTTAGGACAGTGCTCTGCACATAGCGATCGTTTAACAAATGCCAACATTGATTTTTTTATTTTTTTATTATTTTAATATCCCACCAACCTTCTACCTCTACCTGGCTTCTCTCCTGCTCCCACGCCGGCCCGCACGCTCCGGTCCTCCGATGCCAACCTCCTCACCGTCCACCTCGTCCATCTCGCCGCCGACCCCCGGCCCCCGGCCCGCCTCGGGCCCGGAACGCCCTCCCTCCTCAGATCCCCCGGACGATCCTTCTCCCCCTTCTTCAAAGCCTTCCTGAAGGCCCGCCTCCTCCAGGAAGCCTTCCCGGCCTAAGCCCCCCTTTTCCTCATCTCCCGCTCCCTTCTGCGTCGCCCCGACTCGCTCCCTTTCCTCCCTCCCTCCCAGGCCCTCACCCCTTCTGTCCACATCTCTCATTTTATTTATTTGCACTCATGTCTGTCTCCCCCCCCCCCCCGCCTTCTCGACTGCGAGCGGGGAATGTCTCCGTTCGTTGCCGTATCGTCCTCTCCCGAGCGCTCAGTACGGTGCTGTGCACACAGTAAGCGCTCAATAAATACGACTGAACGAGTGAAATATGATTGAACGAATAAACGAGCCGGTGTCCTGGCAGGGGAAGGTTCAAGGATGCCGGGGACGGGGGTGGAGAGGGATAATTCTCTCTCTCTCGGTCTCTCCCTTTCCGGTGGCGAAGCTCAAAGAATCACTAGAAAGCTCCGAGTGCGCGCTACCCTCATCCCGAACCAGCTGCAGCGGGTCGAGGAGACCCTCGGGCCAGGTGGGTTCATTCGATAGCATTTATTGAGCGCTTACTTACTACGTGCAGAGCACTGGGCTCAGCCGAACGTCTGGAACCATTTCTTCCTTCATTCGATCGTATCTAAGGAGCGCTCGCCGCGTGCGGAGCACCGTGCTAAGCGCTTGGAAAGAACAGTGCAGCGGATAAAGAGAGACAACCCTGGTGCTTAGTAATGATAATGTTGGTATTTGTTAAGCGCTTACTAGGTGCAGGGCACCGTTCTAAGCGCCGGGGGAGATCCAGGGTGATCAGGTTGTCCCACGTGAGGCTCACAGTTGATCCCCATTTTACAGATGAGGTCACTGAGGCCCGGAGAAGTGAAGCGACTCGCCCACAGTCACACGGCCGACAGGTGGCCGAGCCGGGAGTCGAACTCATGACCTCTGACTCCCAAGCCCGGGCTCTCTCCACTGAGCCACGCTGCTTAGTACAGGGCCTGGCACAAAAGAAAGCACATCACAAATACCGTCATCGTCATCCTCTGGGCCTCGGTGATCTCAGCTGTAAAATGGGGAGCGAGACTACGAGCCCCACAGGGGACGGGGACCGCGTATCCGCCCCAGCGCTCTCCACGGTGCCCGGCACATAGTGGGCGCTTAACCAATACCACAGTTATTAGGGGGGAGACAGACATTAATATAGATTACAGATGTGGACGTAGGTGCTGCAGGGCAGGGCACCGTACTGAGCACTTGATACTGTACTACCTCCCTCTCTGCCCCTCCCAGATCCATTCTCGGTCCTTCCAGGGGTATCCGGTAAGCGCTTCCTAGGCGTCAAAACGCTACTCCGAGCCCTGCGGCAGGTACAAGCTAGTCAGGTCCCCGTCCCGCGTGGGGCTCCCGGTCTTCATCCCCATTTGACAGCTGAGGCAACCGAGGCCCAGAGCAGTGACGTGACCCGTCCGGGGTCACGCAGCGGCCGAACGGCGCGGCCGGGATTAGAACCCGGGTCCTCCTGAGACCCAGGCCCGGGCGGTAGCCACTAGGCCACCCCGCTCGTCCCCGCTAGGGCCACGGCTTCCCGCGGCGGACGGCGGCATTGGGGGAAGGTGGTCAGACCCCACGGGCTGGGGTTCCTCTCCTCCGGCGCTGAGCACAAGACCTGGCTCGGAGTCGGCCCTCGCAACGAAAACCGCCTCTGTCGCTACGATGACCAAGAGCATGCATTCGATCGTATTTATTGAGCGCTTACTGTGTGCAGAGCACTGGACCGAGCGCTTGGAAAGTCCAGTTCGGCGCTAGAGCGGGAGAGGCAGCGCGGCCTAAGGGAGAGAGCCCCGGCCTGGGAACCCGGCCACCTGGGTCCTAATCCCGGCCCCGACACCTGCCCGCTGGGTGACCTCGGGCAAGTCACTTCGCTCCTCTTGGACCTCAGTTTCCCCAACCGTAAAACGGGGATGAATCACCCGTTCTCCCGCCTATCATTCATTCAGTAGTATTTATTGAGCGCTTACTATGTGCAGAGCACTGTACTGAGCGCTGGGAACGGACAATTCGGCAACAGATATTTAGATTGGGATCCCCACGGGGGACAGGGAATGCGTCCGGCCGCGTTAACCTGGATCTACCCCAGCGCTTAGAACAGTGCCTGACACGTAGTGAGCGCTTAAGAAACGGTCGTGATTATTATTAAGGGGTAGGGAAGAAGTCCCCACGGGATTGTCCGGGGTGGGGTGATTTTTGTTTTTTTTAACGGTATTCGTTAAGCACTCGCTACGGGTCAGACACTGTAATAAGCACTGGGATAGATAATAATTGTGGTATCTTGTTAAACGTTTACTAGTGTCAAGCCCCGTTCTAAGCGCTGGGGTAGATCCAGGTTTAGCAGGTGGGGTCAGGGACCGTGTCCCACCCCATTTGCTTGTATCCGCCCCAGCACTTAATACAGCGCCAGGCACGTGGTAAGCGCTTAACAGATACCCTATTATCACTAGT
This sequence comes from Ornithorhynchus anatinus, assembly GCF_004115215.2. Taxonomy (NCBI): domain Eukaryota; kingdom Metazoa; phylum Chordata; class Mammalia; order Monotremata; family Ornithorhynchidae; genus Ornithorhynchus; species Ornithorhynchus anatinus. Next base: position 68,424,311 of record NC_041735.1, read on the forward strand.
ATTATTGTATTAAGCGTTGGGACAGATGGAAGATAATCAGGAGAAGTCGTGGGTTCTAATCCTGGCTACGCCACTCGTCGGCCGAGTGACCCTGGGCAAGTCACTTCACTTCTCCGCGCCTCGCTTCCCTCATCTGGAAAATGGGGATGAAGACTGGGAACCCCACGGGGGACAACCTGATGACCTTGTATCTACCCCAGTGCTTAGAACGGTGCTTGGCACAGAAGAAGAGCATAACAGATACCATCGTTATTTACTGAGCACATACTGAGTGCAGAGCACTGTACTAAGCACTTGGGAGAGTACTATATAACCAGGTTTGTAGACAGGATTCCTGCCCACAACTGAGGTGAGTCTACAGATATTAAAATAAATTAGAGATAAGGGAAAAGGCAGGATATAAGGATTTGTATCCAAGGGCCGTGGGACTTAGGGGGCGGAGGCGCGTTATACCGTCCTCTCCCGAGGGCTCCGTACAGCGCTCCGCACAGAGTAAGCGCTCGATAAATACGATCGAATGGGTACATAACGAAGCGCATCGGCGGCCCAGGAGGTTTATTTTTTAAAAAAAAAAATACATGAAACGAAGCGTTCGGGTCTTGGGTACGGCCGTGTATTTATTTTGCCGCAGTTCTCCACCGCCAAAAGAAAACTGTTCAAAAGGCACTTCAAAGGCGTTCTCTTAAAATCCACAAATTCCCCGCCCCCGGGCTTTCGGTTCGCAGACCTTTCAAACCCCCAGCCTCAAACGTTCGTGGCGAGATCGAACGCGGGGGTCTCCGTCGAGGCGGAAGGCGGCCGAGGACGGGGCGGGACTTGAACGCGGGACCAGCTCGACGGGAGGGACGGGGCCGGGCTCGCGTCCGGCACGGCCCGCCGGTGGCGGGACCGGTTTCTCCGTCGGGAACGAGCCGACCGGCCGGACGGGCGTGGGTCGGGCGAGGCGAGCCTTCGGCGTGCGGGGGGCGGCCCGGGGCGACCGTCTCCGGAATCCGAGCGGACCCCGCCTTCCCCCGGTGGTCCCGAGCTGCGGGGTCTTTGTCGAATCTGCCCTGGGAAGCTAGGAGCAGCTTTGGGGGGCAGCTGGGACCCAGGCAGGAAGACCCCCGCCTCCCCAGTCCCCTTCCAGGAGAGGGCCGCCTGGAAAGGAGGAGGAGGAGGGAGGGGTCTGAAGACCCCTCATCCGGAGCGGAGGCCGCAGAGGCGGTCGGCCTCTCCGGGCCGCGACCCTCGGGTGACCCGGACCGAAGGCCCGCGACGAGCGGGCCCCTTGAGGGCCGGATTCCAGCTGCCCCCCGTTTCCTCTCTGGGTCTCCACCGCGACCCGGGTGAGCGGGCCGCCCGCCGCCGCCTAGATTACTAACCAAGCAGCCCGCCCGGGGCCTCCTCGCCTGCCGAGGACGGTGGGACGCGGGGAGGCTGCCCCGGTGCGGCTGCGGCGGGCCGGACGGGGGGGCGAGGGGCCCGGCCCGAGCGGGAACGTCCCGGTGGATTCCCCCTCGGCCGGCTCCTCTGACAGACCCGAAGCTGACGGGGAATCTGGAAACCCTCAGCGGTCAATCGCTGCGGCCGAGGAGGAAGGGCGACGCAGACATCTCCCTCCGGATCTGACGTGCTCAAGCTGAGCTTCGAATCCCGTCTCAGCGGGCCGGGGGCTCGGTCCGCTCCGCTTACGCTGCCTCCACCCCGGCTCTGAGCACAGAGTCGGGCACGTGGTCAGCACCGAATACACCTCACCCGAGGAAGCGGGGCCGACCCCCTTCACGTCCGTCCGGCCAGGCTATTGCGCCGGAACGGTCGAAGGGCCCGAGCTCCCGAGGTCTGCTAGGGGAGGACCGGCCGACCACCTTCGACGACCGCCACCGGCGTCGCGCGCCTCCCCATCCGAAGCGGCGGGGCTCTGATCGGAGGGTCGGCGCGCCTCTCGCCGGCGGACTGGGCCTCGCGCTCTGTCTCTAAACCGCACGGAGATGGGTTCTCACTCCCGGAAATCACCCGCCCTGCCCAGCGGTTCTCGGACCGGCCGGCCGGTTCCGGTTCGGCCGCCGGCCTGCCGTTCTCCGAAACCCGGGGGGCGGGGGTGACGTCGCCCCACCTCTTCCGCGCGACCCCCGGTGGGTGCCCCGGCCTCGATCCCCACGGAACCCCTCATCAAGTCAACCGACGATCCCCGGCCCAACTCGGGTGGGTAACCACTAGTAAACTCGGGGACACGGATGGAGGAAAAGACCGCCCGCAGGGAGCAATAAAACCCTAACCGAAGACAGAGACCCGGAGCCATCTGGGGATAAGGGATAAAGTGCAGCCGGCTAAAGACGGGGAGAAACGTCTCCACCGCGTGAGGAGTGGTTTACCCCACCTTTAGAGGGAGTGTGCGTGTGTGTCTGAGGGACAGGAGGAGGGGCCTTCTTGTTGGAGCCAAAGGTCAACCCCCTCCTGGGTCGATCCCACGCCCCCTCCCAGTTTGGCAAAAGCAGCGTTGAGGAGAGACCCCCCTCCCCCCCCCCCGAGCCGGCGGCGTCGAGACCGACGGGGTTTCCGTTCCCGGCCGGGGAGAGCGGCAGACGGGAAGGATCGCCTTCCCTTCCCCGGGGCCGCATTCCAGATCCCAACCCAGAGCTGGAGGGGAGGAACGCCGGAGCGCCCTCCGGACGGCGGGTCCGTCTGTTTTGGGACTTCCGATCCTTCTAGAGGGGGCACCCCCTCCGCCCTCCCCCGCCCCCCCCCCCCGAGATCCCAGCCCGATCCCACCGCCCGCCTCGCGGAGCGGGGCTTCGTTCGGAGTCTCTCGGCCTCCGACCCACCCGCCCGCCGCCCCCCGGCTGAGTTTTTCAAATACAGATTCTTCATGTGCGTGTATATATACGTACGAGTATATCTACCTACATATCACCGTCACCTGCACGCACACGCACCCGACACGCACCCGGCACGCGTGCGCTTCACAGTTGAAATCCAAGCTTCCTTCACAGCCGCTCGCGGGAACGGTCGGTCGGGACCGCGTGGGCCGACCTGAGCTCGAGACCGGCCCCCTCCCCTCTCCCCTCTCCCCCGCCCTCCCCGGGGGTCGGTCCCCACGTCCTCGGCGCTGAAGGCACCTCCCCGTCCCTCCGGGGGCCGTCTCGGGGGGGTCGGGGGGCGGGGAGCGGGGGGTCAGGGGCTGCCGACGCTGGTCTTGGAGGCTTCGTTGCCGCCGGCTCGGCCGGTCTGCTTCTCGGGGGGCTCGGGGGGCTCGGGCTGGTATCTGTACCTGTAGCCGTAGGGTCGGAGGTGGTAGGTCAGATACTCCAGCTGGTACATCGTGGTGGGGTCGACGTAGTGGAACGAGATGGCCAGATCCGAACAGCACCCGGGACCCTAGAAGGGGGAAGAAAAAAAAAAAAAAAAAAAAGACCCCGCCCAAACCGGCTTAATCGTCTCTAATTCGGCACATCCCGCCGCGGACGAGGGTCACCGGTGCTTCTCCCTTGCAACCGGGAACCGTCTTTCTGGAAGGGAAAACGCAAAACCACCTACGTCGTCACGTGGTGAAGCGAGGATCTGCTCGTGAGAGATGTCGGGGCCAGGAACCCCATCCGGCGGATTTACCGAGCGCTCTTCGGTCTTAATCAGATTAAGACCGGGAGCCCCATGTGGGACACGGGCTGTGCCCGTCCCGATTACCTGTATCTACCCAGCGTTTAGTACAGCGCCTGGCACAGGATAAGCCCTTTAAATACCGTCACCAAAAAAAATCCCCTTTCGAGACCAATCAACCCTATTTATTGAGCACTTCCTGCGTGCAGAGCACTGGACCCAGAGCTTAATAATAATAATAATGTCGGTATTTGTTAAGCGCTTACTATGTGCCGAGCACTGTTCTAAGCGCTGGGGTGGATACGGGGTCATCGGGTTGTCCCAAGTGAGGCTCACAGTTAATCCCCATTTTACAGATGAGGGAACTGAGGCCCAGAGAAGTGAAGTGACTCGCCCGCAGTCACACAGCTGACAAGTGGCAGAGCTGGAATTCGAACTCATGACCTCTGACTCCCAAGCCCGGGCTCTTTCCACCGAGCCACGCTGCAGTACAATCCAAACAAGTAGGCAGGCAGGATAATAGTAATAATAATATTTCATTATTATTATTACCAATAATGGCATTTAAGCACTTACTACGTGCCAAGCACTGTAATAAGCGCTGGGGGTGAATACAAGCAAATCGGGTTGGACGCAGTCCCTGACCCACGTGGGACTCACGGGCCTGATCCCCATTTTCCAGATGAGGTCACTGAGGCCCAGAGAAGTGAAGTGACTCGTCCGAGGTCACACAGCAGACGAGTGGCAGAGCCGGAATTAGAACCCATGACCTGGTGAATCCCAGGCCCGGGGTCTATCCATTACTTATTTGTAATGCTGCTGCTTATCCGTTTAGCTCTATGTGCCAGGCACTGTTCTAAACACTGGGGTGGACCCCGGCTCTGCCGCTTGTCTGCTGTGTGACCTCGGGCGAGTCACTTCACTTCTCTGGGCCTCGGTTCCCTCATCGGGAAAATGGGGATTGAGACTGTTAGCCCCACCTGGTCCAGGGACTGGGTCCAACCTGATTAGCTTGTTTGCATCTGTATCTATTTTTATTGCCCTATTTATTTTGTTAATGAGAAGTCCATCCCCTCGATTCTATTTATTGCTATTGTTCTTGTCCCTCTGCCTCCCCCATCAAAGCCCATCAAAGGGCAGGGATGGTCTCTATCAGTTGCCCAATTGTCCGTTCTAAGCGCTCAGCACAGTGCTCTGCACATAGTGAGCGCTCAGTAAATACTACTGAATGAATGAATTAGCTTGTGGTGGCTCTGCCACTCGTCTGCTTTGTGACCTCGGGTAGGTCACTTCACTTCTCTCTGCCTCCGTTCCCTCATCTTTAAAAAAAAAAATGGGGATTAAAAAAACGTGAGCCCCACGTGGGACAATCTGATAACCCTGCATCTACCCCAGCGCTTAGAACAGTGCTCTGCACGTAGTAAGCGCTTAAAAGATACCATAATTATTATTACGCACCCCAGTGCTTGGAATAGTGCAAGGCACACAGTAAGCACTCGATACAATTATTGTTATTAATTAAAGGGAACCTGGGGGAGCAGGGTTACCCTTCGCCCCCCTCTCCCGTAGGCTACGACCAGAAGCGGGGGATCCCACACTCCTCTCTGTCCTCTAGACTGTCATTCATTCATTCAGTCGTATCTACTGAGCGCTCGCCACGTGCGGAGCACCGGACTAAGCGATCGGAATGGACAATTCGGTAACAGACAGAGACCGTCCCTGCCCGACGACGGGCTCACAGTCTAAAGGGGGGAGGCAGACAACGGAACGAAACACGACAGCTCACCGCCAGCGGCGAACGGGTCGGTCTATTGTCGAACTGTCCTCTCCCAGGCGCTCGGTACAGTGCTCCCTTACGGTCCATTAGACCGTAAGCCCGTCAATGGGCAGGGGCCGTCTCTATCCGTTGCCGAATCGTCCATTCCAAGCGCTACGTACAGCGGTCCGCACATAGTGAGCGCTCGACGAGTACCACTGAATGAATGCTCCGCACACAGTGAGCGCTCGATAGATACGACCGACCGAGCGAATCCCGGTGCCGCCGTGGCCTCACGCTGCGCTGACGCGTGGCTCTCTGGGCGGTGGCGGGTGGACAGGCCTCCTGGGGGAGGTGGCGGGGAAAGAGGAGGAGGAGGAGGAGGAGGAGGAGGAGGAGGAAGAAGAAGAGAGGGTGTGTTTGCCCGGAGGCCACTGGTTTATCTGAGCGGAACAGGTGACGCAGCTCCTCCCAGGTGGCGGTTAATCTGGGGCCTGGGCCGGGGCCGGCTGGGCCAGTGGCCATTTTAACCGTGTCATCCTCGGGCTCCGGCCTCCGCCTCTCCCTCTCCGGCTTCCGCCTCTTCCCCCTCAGCCTCCACTCCCCCTCCCTCAGCCTCCGCCTCCCCCTCCCTCAATCTCCCCCTCCCCCTCTCCCGCCTCAGTCTTCCCCTCTCCCTTTTCCGTCTCGGCCTCCCCCTCTCCCTCCTCATAATAATAACAACGTCGGTATTTGTTAGGCGCTTACTACGTGCAGAGCGCCGTTCTAAGCGCTGGGGGGGACACGGGGGAATCAGGATGCCCCCCGTGGGGCTCGCAGTCTTAATCGCCATTTTACAGATGCGGTAACTGAGGCACCGAGAAGTGGAGTGACTCGCCCCAAGTCACACGGCCGACAAGTGGCCGGGCCGGGATTCGGACCCATGCCCTCCGACTCCAAAGCCCGTGCTCTTTCCACTGAGCCACGCTGCCTCTCCACTTGCCCCTCCTCGGCCTCCACCTCTCCTTCCTCAGCCTCCGCCTCCCCCTTCCTCGGTCTCCCCCTCTCCCTTTTCCGTCTCGGCCTCCGCCTTCCCCTTCCTCGGCCTCCCCCCTCCCTTTTCCGTCAGCCTCTGCCTCTCCCTCGGCCTCCGTCTCTCCTTCCTCAGTCTCCCCCTCTCCCTTTTCCGTCTCGTCCCCCGCCTCTCCCTCCACATCCTTTGCCTCTCTCTCCTCAGCCTCGGCCTGTCCCGCTTGAGCCTCGCCCTCCGGAACTCTACCCGGGCCTCCGCCCCTGCCCGCCGGCGGCGGGGCCAGGTGGGCCGAGCCCGGGCCCGGGGGTCGGGGCGCCTGGCTTCTAGTCCGGGCTCCTGCTGGGTGACCTCGGGCAAGCCGCTCCACCTCTCTGGGCCTCAGTTCCCACGTCTGTAGAATGGGGAGCAGCGTGGCTCAGTGGAAAGAGCCCGGGCTTTGGAGTCAGAGGTCATGGGTTCGAATCCCGGCTCGGCCACTTGTCGGCTGTGTGACTTTGGGCAAGTCACTTAACTTCTCGGTGCCTCAGTTACCTCATCTGTAAAATGGGAATTAAGACTGTGAGCCCCACGTGGGACAACCTGACTCCCCTGTGTCTACCCCAGCGCTTAGAACAGTGCTCGGCACATAGTAAGCGCTTAACAAATACCAACATTATTATTAAATCCCATTCCCCCCTACTCAGACCGCGGGACAGGGACCGGGTCCTCGACGAGCGAAGTGACTCGTCCGAGGTCACCCGGCAGGCTCGCGGCGGAGCTGGGATGGGAACCCGGGCGCCCTGACTCCCGGGCCCGGGCCTTTTTCCAAGAGACCACGCCGCTTCCCCATGACGATGGCCGACGACTGTTGCCCATCATCATGCCCCGGACCCGCTGAGGGCGGGGAGTCTAAGTTCTTGAACCCGCCGGAGGGAATAGGGTCGGTGGGCTCTCGAACCCAGGGCACGCAGGAGGGGAAGAGGCCCGTCTCCCCTTCTAGGCTCGTTGCGGGCAGGGAACGTGTCCGCTTACGGTTCTACGGTCTTCTCCCGAGCGCTTAGTCCAGTGCTCCGCACACAGTGAGCGCTCAACAGATACGACTGAGCGCGCCAACGAATGAATATTGTTATTATCATCATCATCGTCTACTACCCCAGCGCCGTACGGTGCCTGGCACAGAGTCAGCGCTTAACAGAAACCACAGTGATGAGGAAGCGCCCAACCAATACGACCGAACGAACCGGACGACGACGACGAGGGTGCCGGAACTACCATCATCATCTGCCCCGGCGCTCCGTACGGTGCCCGGCCCGGGGTGGGCGCTTAATAAATACCACCGTGAGGAGCGGCGCTCGACCGACGGGGCCGGACGGAGAAGCGGCGCGGCGTAGCGGACGGGGCCCGGGCCCGGGCGTCGGAAGGCGGTAGGTTAATAATAATAATAATAATAATAATGTTGGTATTTGTTAAGCGCTTACTATGTGCCGAGCACCGTTCTAAGCGCTGGGGTAGACACAGGGGAATGAGGTGGTCCCACGTGGGGCTCACGGTCTTCATCCCCATTTTACAGATGAGGTCACTGAGGCACCGAGAAGTGAAGTGACTTGCCCGAAGTCGCCCAGCCGACAAGTGGCCGAGTCGGGATTCAAACCCATGACCTCTGGCTCCAAAGCCCGTGCTCTTTCCGCTCGGAGCCACACTGCTTCTCTAGGTTCTAATCCCGGCTCCGCCCCCGCCACCCCGTCCGCCGTGGGACCCCGGGCGGGTGGCTTCACTTCTCCGGGCCTCGGTCCCCTCACCCGGAAGACGGGGACGGAGACCGCCAGCCCCCCCGTGGGTGGAGGACCGCGGCCCACCCCGTTCGCTCGCATCCGCCCCGGCGCTGAGCACGCCGCCCGGCGCGCGCGGCTCGGGGGAGGGAGCCCCGGGCTCGGGAGTCGGAGGTCGTGGGTCCGAGGCCCGGCCCCGCCGCCCGTCGGCCGCGTGACGGCCGCCCGACTTGTCTGGGCCCCGGCGACCTCCTCCCGGCGAAGGGGGACGAAGGCGGCGCGCCCCGGGCGGGACCGCCCCGTCGCCCCGTGTCTCCCCCAGCGCCTCCGACGGGGCTCGGCCCCGGGGAAGCGCCCGGCGGTCCTCGCCGTGATCAGAGCTCACCTCGACGGCCGGGTAATAGTTGTAGTTCCAGTACCAGAAGGTCTTGGGCAGGTAGCCTCTGATGAGGTGGTGCTCGGGCACGAAGGGGTGGAAGGTCTCCCTGCCGCTGCCGTCCCGCGAGTCGCCGGCCCGCACGTCCAGGGCCTCCAGGCACTTGCCCAGCGCCAGGTCTTCGATGGAGGAGCTGTGGGTGCACTTGTTGGTGCGGAAGGCGTCCACGAAACGCCTCAGGGCCTCGCGGCTCAGCACGTAGCCGGCGCCCCCGCTCATGTAGCCCTGCTTCACGTAGGGCTTGAAGCGGCGGCCGAAGTAGAGGGGCCGCTCGGGGTCGTGCCGGGCCAGCAGCCGCCGCAGGTTGTCCAGCACCACGTAGGTGTCGTCGTCCGCCTTGAGGAACCAGTCCGCCTGGGCCAGGTGGCGGTCGTGGACGTACTGGAAGGCCCGGATGGTCTTCCAGTACAGCTGGTCGCGGCCCTCTTTGGTCTCCAGGCCCACGGCCGGGAAGTCCGCGTCCGCCTCCGAGCTCATGAACAGCACCCGGTTGCAGCGCCGGGCCCAGGTGGCCTTGACGTGCTTGGCCTTCTTCTCCAGGTTCTGCGGGCCGGTCATCACCCAGCAGAGGACCTTCACCTTCTCGTACAGGTCGGCGGCCACCGCCGTGTCCTCGTCTCGGGGCGGGACGGGGGAGAGACGGGGAGGAGGGGGGAGACGACAGACTCGCCGGTTAGAAGACCCTCTTGCGCCCGCCCCTTCCCCTCGATCCTACTTACGGAGCGCTCACTGCGTGCGGGGCGCCGGAGCCGCGGGCCGCCACGCTCCCCGCCCGCCGCCCTCTCAACGCGGCATCCCCCGGGCGCTCCCTGCCTGCCGGGGAGGCGGGGAGCCGACGGCGTCGGATACGGTCCCCGTCCCCCCGCCGGGGCTCACGGCTTTAATCCCCGTTCCGCGGGTGAGGGAAGCGAGGCCCGGAGAAGTGGTGACGGTTACGGGTCACGGCACCTGCTAAGCTCCTGCTACGCGTCGGGCGCCGCTCTGAGCGCCGGGGTGGGTGCGAGGCGATCGGGTCGGACGCGCGGAGCCCACACGGGGCCCCCAGCTCCTCTGGACTGGGAGCCGGTGGCGGGCAGGGAAGGTCACTCTTTACTCTTGAACTCTACTGTCCCCAGCGCCTAGCACGACGCTCCGCACACGGGAAGTGCTCAATAAATACCATCGAGGAGCTCGCCTCCTCCAGGAGGCCTTCCCAGACTGAGCCCTCCCTTTCCCTCCCCACAGCACTTGGGCATATTTGTATGTATTATTTATTATTCTACTTACTTGATTAACGATGCGACTGTATCTACGATTCTTCCCCTCCCCACAGCACTTGGGCATATTTGTGTGTATTATTTATTATTCTACTTATTTGATTAATGATGTGACTAGATCTACGATTCTATTTATTTTGGTGGAACTGATGCCTGACTACTCGTTTCGTTGTCTGCCTCCCCCTTTTCAGACCGTGGGCCCGTCGTCGGGCAGGGACGGTCTCCGTCTGTTGCCGGACTGTCCATTCCAAGCGCTTAGTCCGGCGCTCCGCACACGGTAAGCGCTCAATAAACGTGACCGACCGACTGAATGAATAATTCCCATTTTCCGGGAGGGAACCGAGGCCCAGAGAAGTAGCGACGATAAAAGTGCGGGTATCTGTTGAGCGCCGACTGGGTGGGAAGCACTGTTCTAAGCCCTGGGTTAGCTGCACGATAATCAGGCTGGACAGGGTCCCTGTCCCACCAGGGGCTCACAGCCTTCACCCCCGTCTTCCAGACAAGGGACCTGAGGCCCAGGGAAGTGAAGCGGCTCGCCCGAGGTCACACGGCAGACAGGGGGCGGAGCCGGGATTAGAACCCACGACCTCCGACTCCCAGAGCGCGTCCTACGTGCCAGGCTCCGCACCGAGCGCCGGGGCAGATACGAGCCGATCGGGTTGGACGCGGTCCCCGTCCCACTGGGGGCTCACGGCCGTCGTCCCCATTTTCCAGATGAGGGAAGCGGGGCCGGCTCTGCCACTTGCTTAATCCCCATTTTACAGCTGAGGGAACTGAAGCACAGAGAAGTTAAGTGACTCGCCCACAGTCACACAGCTGACAAGTGGCAGAGACGGGATTCGAACCCATGACCTCTGACTCCAAAGCCCGTGCTCTCTCCACTGAGCCACGCTGCTTCTCCATGTCTGCTTGCCGTGTGACCTCGGGCAAGTCACTTCACTTCTCTGAGCCTCGGTTCCCTCACCTGTAAAACGGGGATTGAGACGGGAGCCCCGCGTGGGACGGGGACCGCGTCCGACCGGATCATTTCCCTCGAGACTCTACGGTCGCCGTGGGCAGGGGAGGCGTCCGTTTTACCGTCGTGTCGTCCTCTCCCAGGAACCTAGTACGGTGCCCTGCGGACGGTAAGCGCTCGATAAATGCGACTGATTGATGCTTCCTGCTCTATCTGGTCTCTCCAGAAGCCCGTTCGCATTCCAAGAGCCATCCGGAGCACACGCCCCAGCGGCTGAAAACCGGCTCCGACAGGAGCCCGTCTGCTCCCGGGCCGGGCCCGGATCTCGGCCCTCGACCGGCTCCTCGGACGGACCCGGGTCCGGACCCCGACCCGCTCCCGGCCTGGACCGCGACGACGGGGAGGGTCGGACGGGGAGGCCGGGGCCGGGCCGTCGGCGCGGCTCGCCGGGAGGCGCCGGGGGCGCCGCGCTCTGGAGGCGAGGAGGGAAACGGCCCCCGCAGAGCCCCGCCGTGCCGACCGCCAGTGGCCGTCGGCCCCGGGCCTCTGCCTGGCGCTTGGAGGAGAGGGATGGGAGGGGACGGAGAGGGAGACAGAGACGGGAGAGACGGGGGAAGGGGTGGGGGGGGGCAGAGGATGGAGGGAGGGGAGGGACGGGGGAGAAAAAGAGAGACGGGAACGGAGGACGGAGAAAGAGAGACAGGAGAGAGGGGAGAGAAGAGAGAGATGGTGGGGGAGAGGGGAGAGAAAGCGGGAAAGGGGTTCGGTTAGAGAGTCCAGGGTGGGAGCCCCCCTCTAGACTACCGGCTCGCTGTGGGCAGGGAATGTGTCCGTTATCCTGCTGTATTTTACCTTCCCCGGAGCCTAGTCCAGTGTTCTGCACACGGTAAGCGCTCACTCGACAGGACTGACCTGAATATCCGTAACATTCATTTCTATTCCCGTCCGCCTCCCCCTCTAGACCCAGAGCTCCTCGGGGGCAGGGGACGCGTCGGTTCTACTGGTGTATTTTACTTTCCCGCGCGCTTAGCGCAGTGCTCTGCGCGCAGTAAGCGCTCAATCGATACGACGGGGCTGAGTGAACGAATATCTGTAACTTTTTGATTTCTATCAATGTCCGTCTCCCCCCTGTAGACTGTACGTTCGTCGGGGGCAGGGAACGGGTCTGTTACATCGAGACGCTGTCTTCTCCCGGGCGCCCGATCGATACGACTGAACTGAATGATTACCTGTCATTTATCGATTTCCCTCCACGTCTGTCTCCCCCTTTAGACCGTAAACCCGTTGCGGGCAAGGAACGCGTCTGTTAGATTGTGACGCCGTCCTCTCCGAGGCGCCGAGCACGCGGTAAGCGCTCAATCAGCAGGATCGAATCGAACGAATTTCTGTCACTCTCTGATTTCTGGTCACGTCCGTCCCCCCCTCTAGACTGTCCGCTCGTCGTCGGGGGGGACCGCGTCCGTTACCCGTCCTCTCCCGGGCGCCGATCCCGGCGCTCCGCACGCGGCGAGCGCTCCGTCGGGACGACGGAGCGATGGACCGGCCGGGCGAACCGTTGAGGCGGAGGGGCCTACCTTGGTGCTGCGCGGCGTCGGCGTTGAAGTCCATCTGGGCGAGGACGGGGCCGGGGCCGGGCTGGTGGTCGTCGGCGTGGCGGCCGTGGGGGTCGTTGTGCAGGACGTGGGGCCGGCCGTGGAGACGCTCCTCCAGCACGACGCTCAGCAGCAGGGAGCACAGGACGAAGCCCACCGCCGACCCGCACGTGAAGGTCACCAGGCTCAGCACCGACTTGGCGGCCATCGGTCCCTACGGCGGGCGCCGGGCTGCGGAGGGGGAGAGGCCGCCTTAGACTTGAACGTGTCCAAAACACAACTCCTCATCTTCCGGCGCTTAGTACGGAGCCCGGCACGCGGCGAGCGCTTAACCAATACCATAATTACTATCATCGTGCCCACCCAGACCCCGTCCACCCATCCTTCCTGCCTCCCGAGCCCGCGACCTCGGCCTTATCCTCGACTCCTCGCTCCCCGTCAACCCCCGTCGTCTAAATCCCGCCGGTTCCCGCTTCACCACGTGGCTGAAATCCGCCCTCTCCTCTCCCACCCAGATCGCTGCCACGTTAGTCCGGGCACTTATCCGATCCTGCCTTGAGGACCGTGTCGGCCTCCTTGCCGTCCTCCAACCTTCCTTCCTCTCCCCGGTTCACGCTCTACTCTGCTGCCCGGTTCATTTTTCTACAGAAACATTCCGGCCGTGTCTCCCCCCCGCCTCAAGAATCTCCAGTGGCTGCCCGTCCACCTCCACGTCAAACAGAAACTCCTCACCATTGGCTTTACCTTAACCCCCTCCTACCTCACCTCGCCGCTCTCCTACTCCAACCCGGCCCGCGCGCCCCGCTCCTCTAAAGCCGACCTATTCCCTGGACCTCGATCTCGTCCATCTCGCTGCCGACCTCTCGCCCACATCCTCCCTCTGGCCTGAAACGCCCTCCCTCCTCACACCCGACAATCGCTCTCTCCGCGAACCCCAAGGCCTTACCGAAGGCACATCTCCGTAATAATAATAACTGTGGTATTTGTTAAGAGCTTACCACGCGCCAGGCACTGTACCGACAGCCGGGACGGATAGAAGCAAATCGGATCGGACACAGTCCCCGTCCCACGTGGGGCTCACGGTCTTAACCCTCGTTTTACAGGTGAGGGAACTGAGGCGCCGAGAAGTGACTTGCCCGAGGCCGAACGGCAGACGCGTGGCGGAGCCGGGATTAGAACCCAGGGCCTTCTGACTCCCAGGCAGGGAACGAGGAGCAGCCCCAGCTCGGGCTCCCCCAACCGGCCTCGGGGCCGACACGGAGCGAGGGACCGGGGTTTGGGGTGAAGTCTAGCTTTCCCAGCCCCTCCTAACCCCCACCCCCCTTGTACGCAGCCGACCCCTCGCCCCCAGGGGAGGTGACGGGGAGGGGACGGTCAGCCCGCACCTAACCGGCTAATATCTGAGGGCGGACTAGCGGAAAAGACCCGGTGACCTCGCCGCGCCGCGCTCGGCCGAGCGCTCAGACCGTTCCTCTCGGAAGCAGCGGACACACTCCCTGCCCACGTCGGAAAGGTATCGGTCGTCGTCGTCGTCGGATGCCGCCGAGTGGCTACCGATCCACGGCGACTTGACGGACGTCTTCTCCACAGAGTTCTCGCGGCAAAAAATTCGGCTCGTTTTATTCATTCAGTCGTATTTCCCGAGCGCTTACTGCGTCCGGGGCACCGTCCTGAGCGCCTGGAAAGTACGACCCGGCCACAGATAGAGACGATCCCTCCCCAACGACGGGCTCGCTTAAGTCTCTACCTCCGTCTCTGCCGGACGTTTCGATCGCTCGATCACCCGCCTTTCCCGTGCCGCTGCTGCCCGGCACGGGCGAATCGACCTGGCTTCGGCTCAGACCCGTCCCTGCCGGGTAACCCTGACGAGAGGGCGTCTCTCGGGGGCCGAGCTCTAAGCTCCATCGGCGGCGGACGCAAACTCCCCTGCCAGGAGGGACCGTGAGCTCGTTGTGGGCAGGAATGTGCCGGTTTATTGTCCAGTCGGACTCCCCCAAGCGCTTGGCACGCAGTACGTGCTAAAAGACACGACCGAGTGAACGATCGAGCGAACGAAAAGGCGTCGCCTCGCAGGACAGAAAGATGTCGGGGTACACGCGTCCATCAGAGCAGGAAAGGGGCATACGGCGGGCACGCCCCGGGCATCACCGGCCACCTGCAAGCAAGCGCGGGCACCATGCTAGGCGCTGGGGTAGATCCGAACTATTCGGGTTGGGCACGGTCCCGATCCCCCGTGGGGCTCACTCCCCTTTCACGGATGCGGTAACCGAGGCCCAGAGAGGCCAAGCGACTCGCCCAAGGTCACCCGGCGGACCGGCGGAGGAGCTGGGATTAGAACCCAGGTTCTTCTGACCCCCCCCCCCCCCCGGCCCGGGCTCTTCCCACTACAAGAGTGTCTGGAACATAGGTAAGCGCTTAATAATTACTGTAATTATAATGATTAGGCGGTGCTGCCCTCCTTCGGAGGCTCGGCTCGTCCCCTCCCCGCCCCGGGCTCTCCTCCGGGTCACGGACGGGGAGAGGCGGCCCCAGCTCCCTTCCCGCCTCGAGCACCCCCAGGCCACCGCTGCCGGGGCCCCGGGGACCCTACGGAGCCGCGATGCCGTAACGGTGATAACAGTAATACTCCTGATAGAATAATAATAATTACAATGAATGAGGGTGGTATTTGTTAAGCGCCTACTAAGTGCGGAGCACCGATCTAAGCGCCGGGGTAGATACAGGGGCATCGGGGGGTCCCACGTGGGGCTCCCAGTCTTCATCCCCATTCTCCAGATGAGGTGACGGAGGCACAGGGAAGCCGAGTGACTCGCCCAAAGTCACACAGCCGACAAGAACGACTGGAATCTCCTCCTGCCTTCGGGGCTCCTCTACTCGGCCGTCCCTCCGACGGCCTCAAAGTTAACACGTCCACGACGCGATCCCCCGTATTCCCATCCGAACCCGGTCGTCCCCGTGGCTCAGTGGAAAGAGCCCGGGCTTGGGGAGTCCGAGGTCACGGGTTCGAATCCCGGCTCCGCCGCTGGTCCGCTGCGTGACCGTGGGCAAGTCACTTCACTGGGCCTCAGTGAGCTCATCTGCAACACGGGGAGGGAGACCGGGAGCCTCGCGTGGGACGACCTGATGACCCCGGATCTCCGCCAGCGCTTGGAACGGTGCTCGGCCCCCAGTAAGGGCTTAACAGATACCGACGTTATTATCGTTATTTCCCATGACTCTACGCAAGCCGCCGCCGCCACCCTCCGCCTCACGAGCCCGGAACCTCGGCCCTCTCCTCGTCTCTCCCGTTCGATTCCCGGACTCGACCCGTCACCGGGTCGCGTCGGTTCCCCCTTCGCCCCGTCGCTCAGACCCCCCCCCCTTCCGAACCGCGGCCGCGTGAATCGACGCGCCGGCCCCCCCCCCCGCCTCGACGACCGCGCCGGCCTCCTCGCGGGCCTCCCGGCCTCCCGCCTCCCCCTTCCGTACCTCGCCCTGCCGCCCGGATCGTCTCTCTAAAGAACCATTCGGTCGAGGTCTCCCCGCTCCCCAGGAAGCGCCGGAGGTGGCCCGTCCGCCTCCGCGTCGAAGAGAGACTCGATCCCCTCGCCCCCGGCCTCCCGCCCCGCCGCCCGGCCCGCACGCTCCGCCCCTCTGCTGGCCACCTCCTCCCCGCGCCTCCATCTCGTCCGTCTGGCCGCCGACCTCTCCGCCGTGACTCGCCTCTGGCCCGGAACGCCCTCCCTCTTCGAATCCGGCAGGCGTTTACTCTCTCCACCTTTAAAGCCTTATTAAAATCCCATCTCCTCCGAAAGGCTTTCCCTAAGCCCTCGTTTCATCTTCCCCCACTCCCTTCTGCTTCGCCCTACCCCCTTTATCTCGCCCCTCCCTCGGCCCCGCGCCACTTACGTCCACGTCCTTGATCGATTCACTCAACGGTATCTACCGAGCGCTTACCGTGTGCGGAGCGCCGTACCGAGCGCCCGGAAGGCCCGACGCAGCGACCAAGAGAGACGATCCCTGCCCACGGTGGGCTTACGGTCTCGAGGGGGGGGGACGGACGGACATCGACACGAGCTATTTATATTAACGTCTCTCCCCCCTACGCTATAAGCTCTCTTTTCTACTGTACTCTCCCAAGCGCCCTGCACCCAGAAAGGGCTCGATAACTACGCCTGACGTAAAGCTGGAGATGGGAAACGAATCGGGGAAGGCCTCCCGGAGGAGACGGGATTTCGGAAGAGCCGTGAAGACGGGGGAGAGCCGCGGTCCGCAGGTGCGGCGAGAGAGGAGGACTGTACTAGACGCTCGGGAGAATAAAGTCCGGTGGGACGACATAATCCCTGCCCTCGGGCAACTTTCAATCTAGCGAGGAGACAGTCCTGATTTGTAGTAGGAGGACAGAGAGAGCGGATGATTGCGATCTTTGCTCCGGGAGAAGCAGGGTGGCTCAGTGGCAAGGGCCCGGGCTGGGGAGTCAGAGGTCATGGGTTCGAATCCCCGCTCCACCGCCTGTCAGCCGGGTGACTTCGGGCAAATCACTTCTCTGGGCCTCGGTTCCCTCGCCTGTCAAATGGATGAAGACCGTGAGCCCCACGCGGGACAACCCGATCACCTTGCGGCCTCCCCCCCCGCACTCTGCACATAGTGAGCGCTTAACAGATACCGCATTACCTCCGCCAAACTAACTCTCCCCCCCTCTTCAAAGCCGTACTGAGAGCTCACCTCCTCCAGGAGGCCTTCCCACGCCGAGCTTCCCCTTTTCCCTCCGCACCCTCCCCCTCCCGCCCTTCACCTCCCCTCAGCTAAGCCCCCTTTCCCCCCTTTCCCTCTGCTCCTCCCCTCGGAACTCTGTTCGTTTGTATATATTATTTATTACCCTATTTATTTTGTTAACGAGGCGTCCGGCCCCTCGATTCTATTCATCCCGACTGCGCTGTCCCGTTTCCGTCCGTCCGCCTCCCCCGACCAGACCGTGAGCCCGTCACCGGGCAGGGATGGTCTCTCTCCGTTGCCCAGTTGCCCATTCCAAGCGCTTAGTCCGGGGCTCCGCACCTAGTAAGCGCTCGAGAAATGCGGTCGAATGAACGAATTCTTATCGTTACCTCTCTCTGACCCTGGAAGGGGCGGGAGGAACCCGAGGAGGAGGCCGACGGCAAAAGGGGACCGGGCCGGGAGGCGGATTAACCTCTCTCTTCCGTGCGTCTTCCCCTCCCGGAGCCGTGAGGACGGTTGTCTTTTCCGTCCCCTCCTCGGAGCCGGGAGGATTAGCGGGGATGACGGGAACGGGTCTGGGGATCCACGGCGGGCAGGCCTCGGAGACGCCCGGGTCGCCGGTGCCCCCGGCGCCGCCGGCCCCATTCCTTTCGGGGTGTGCTCCGCTCGGCCGTCCGCCCCGCCTCCGCGAAGGACGGGCTCCCGCTCCGTCCTGATAATAACGACGGCATTTGTTAAGCCGGGCGCCGTTCGGAGCGCCGGGGGAGATCCGAGGTCACCCGTGGGGCTCCCGGTCTCCGTCCCCATTTGGCAGATGAGGGAAGCGAGGCCCGGAGGAGCCAGGTGACTCGCCCGAACGGTCACCCGGCTGACAGGTGGCGGGGCCGGGATTCGAACCCCCGACCTCTGACTCCCAAGCGCGGGCTCTTGCCGCTGAGCCCCGGCCCCGCTTCTCTAGAGGTCGGTGGGGTGAGCGCGTCGCCCTCTGTCACCGTGAAGTCATGCGGTAACTGCAGAAAGGCAGGCTTGCCTGCAAAACTGCCAAAGGGATGTTCGGGGCTCCGCGCACAGTGAGCACTCGCGGGCAGGGACCGCGCCCGTTTACCGTTCTATCGCCCTCTCCCCAGCGCTCAGCACAGCGCCCCGCGCACAGTGAGCACTCGCGGGCAGGGAACGCGCCCGTTTACGGTTCTATCGCCCTCTCCCCAGCGCTTAATACGGTGCTCTGCGCACAGCAAGCGCTCAACAAATATGACCGACAGAACGAAGCGCTCGACGAATACGACCGATCGGTCGACTGCTTCTCGTACGGCCCGTTTCTGAAAACGGCCCCGGGAGTCGGGCCGGGGTTCATTCGTTCATTCGATCGTATTTATCGAGCGCTTACTGCGTGCGGAGCGCCGGACTGAGCGCTGGGCGCGGACAGTTCGGCAACAGATGAGGAGACCATCCCCGCCCGACGCCGGGCTCCCGTTAGCATCGCGTCGCTTCACCGTGCCTCGGCTCCCTCCGCTCTAAAACGGGGCCTCCGACGCCGAGCCCCAGGCGGGCCGCGGACCGAGCGCCGAGGCGGTCGGTCAGTCGACCGGTCCTATTTGGCGGCTCGGCGGAAAGAGCCCGGGCTTGGAGGTCGCGGGTTCGAATCCCGGCTCTGCCGCCCGTCGGCCGGGTGACCGTGGGCCCGTCGCTTCTCTTCTCGGTGCCTCGGTTCCCTCATCTGGAAGACGGGGATGAAGACGGCGAGCCTCACGCGGGACAACCTGATGACCCTGTGTCCGCCCCAGTGCTCCGCACACAGTAGGCGCTCAACAAACACCGACGTCGTTATCGTCGGTGAGCGCGTGCTGCGGCGGGGCACCGGGGGAGCACTTGGGAGCCGCCGCTCTAAGAGACGCGGCGTCCGCCCGCGGCGAGCTGACGGTCTAGAGGGGGAGGCGGACGTCGAGAGAGGGAAATAAATGAAGGACGCGGACGCGTGCAGGACGCCAGCGGTGCGGGGCCGGGAAGGGGGAGGGAGGAAGGGAGCGAGACGGGGCGAGGCGGAAGGGAGCGGGAGGAGGAGAAGAAGAAAAGCGGGCGGAGTCGGGGAAGGCCACCTGCAGAATGGGATTTAAGATTGTGACCGTCTAACCTGATTAGCTTGTATCTACCCCGTCTTGGCACGTAGTAAGCGCTGAACCAACACCATTTACCAAAGGAATCCAAAAGTACGGGAGCAGCGGCCTGACTCGGTGGAAAGGGCCCGGGGCCCGGGAGTCAGAGGTCGTGCGTTCGGATCCCGGCTCCGCCCCGCGCCGGCTGTGTTCGTCCATTCGTTCAACGCTATTTACGGACCGCTGACGGTTCAATAGTATTCACTGAGCGCTTACTGTGGGCAGAGCGCTGGACTAAGCGCTTGGAACGGACGGTTAGGCAACAGGTAGAGACAAGCCCTGCCCGCTGACGGGCTTCCAGCCGACGATGGGCGGCGCGCTGCACCGAGGGCTCGGAATGCGACTCGGGGCAAGTCGCTCCACTCGGGGCAAGTCGCTCCGCTCCGCTGGGCCTCGGTTTCCTCATCTGGAACATGGGGATGAAGACGGTGAGCCCCGGGTGGGCCGGGGCCCGGAGCCAACCTGATGACCGCGTGTCTACGCCGGTGCTTCGAACGGCGTTTGGCGCATGGTGAACGCCTATCAAATACCTCGACTCTATCTGTCGCCATCGTTCTCGTCCGTCCGTCTCCCCCGATCGGACCGTAAGCCCGTCAGACGGCAGGGACCGTCTCTATCTGTTGCCGACTTGTTCGTCCCAAGCGCTCAGTACGGTGCTCTGCACATAGTAAGCGCTCAGTAAATACTACTGAAATACCACCGTTATTTATTAATAATAATGTTGGTATCTGTTAAGCGCTTACTATACGCAGAGCACCGTTCTAAGCGCTGGGGGAGATACGGGGTCATCGGGTCGTCCCACGTGAGGCTCACGGTTAATCCCCGTTTGACGGATGAGGTCACCGAGGCACAGAGAAGCGAAGTGACTCGCCCACGGTCACACAGCTGACGAGTGGCAGAGCCGGGAGTCGAACCCACGACCTCCGACTCCCAAGCCCGGGCTCTTTCCACTGAGCCACGCTGCTTCTCTACTATTCCTAGAATGGGGGGAGACAAAAAAATCTAGCTTCTCCTCAAATCTTTTACCCCATCGCATCCTGCTGGGATATTCCAACCGTAAGTATAACTTTTAATGGTATTTTTTAAACGCTTACTACGTGCCCAGCGCTGTACTAAGTGCTGGGGTAGACAGGAGATGATCAGGTCGGACGCGGTCCCTGTCATTCCATCATTTATTCGGTCAATCACGTGTACTATGTGCTCACCAGGTGCAGAGCACTGTGTCAAGCACTTGGGAGAGTACAATAAAACAATAAACAGCGTGGTATAGTGGTTAGGGCACGGGCTTGGGAGTCAGAGGTCATGGGTTCTCATCCCGGCTCCGGTGCTTGTCAGCTGTGTGACTTGGGGCAGGTCACTTCGCTTCGCTGGGCCTCAGTGACCTCATCTGGAAAAATGGGGATGAAGACGGTGAGCCCCACGTGGGACAACCTGACGACCCTGGATCTACTCAGAACGGCGCCGCCTGGCACACAGTGAGCGCTTAACAGACACCATCATCGTGATTATTACGTCTGCTCTGATGATTCTGTCACTCTAAGGGCCGGGACCGTGTCTGCTAATTCTGTCGCAGGTCCTCTCCCGAGGGCTTGACGCCGTGCTCTGCACACAGAAATAGTGGCTAATAAATACCAATCATTCATTCATTCATTCATTCGATCGTATTTATCGAGCGCTTACTGCGTGCGGAACACCGTACTAAGCGCTTGGAATGGACAGGTCGGCAACAGATAGAGACGATCCCCGCCCAACGACGGGCTCACGGTCTAGAAGGGGGAGGCGGACAGCAAAATAAAACAGGTAGTCGGGGATCGATACCATCAAGAGAAATAGAGTCATAGATCTCTCGACATCATTAATAAAATAAACAGAGTAATAAATAATATATACAAATAAGCACAAGTGCTGAGGGGAAGAGCAGAGGGCGGGAGAAGGGGGAAAGGGATCGAGCGATCCATTCATTCGATAGTATTTATTGAGCGCTTCCTAGATGCAGAGCACCGTACTAAGCGCTTGGAATGGACCATTCGGCAACAGATAGAGACCGTCCCTGCCCACCGACGGGCTCACGGTCTAATCGGGCAAGGAGATCTGGCCCAGTGGCCTGGTTTAGCGAAGGCACAATCCCATAATTATCATTACGGCTCCGACGTGAAACGAAGCCAGGGGGATTTGACTGGGGAAAAGGAATGTACCTATCGACGCCTCGCCTTCTGCGCAGGTTGGGTTTCTTTTGCACGCCAGCAGGTCACAAATCTGTCACTGGGGCGTTGTCGTCCTCGACCTCCCGCCTCCTCTCCCTGCTCCCGGGAGCCCCACCGGACGGACGCCCCTAAAAGGCGACGGGGGGGTCCACGGGATGGTCCGTGTGCGTGGGTCTTTCGGGGGGCGACAGCGGGAGAGAAACGGGGGCGAGAGATCAGTACCGGGAACGACGACGATGACGATGCCATTTGCGAAGCGCTTACTACGTGCCCGGCACTGTTCTCGGCGCTGGGGGGGGATGCAAGGCGATCAAGGCGTCCCACGTGGGGCTCACGGTCTTCATCCCCATTTTACAGTCGAGGTGACCGAGAAGTGGGGTGACTTGCCCAAAATCACACGGCTGACAAGCGGCGGAGCCGGGACTGGCACCCACGACCTCTGACTCCCCTGCCCGGGCTCTCGCCACTGGGCCACGCCGCTTCTCTATTCATGTCCGTCCCCCCGTGTGGAGTGTCGGCTCGCTGTTGGCGGGGACCGTGTCTGTTCAGTGTTCTCTGTACTCCCCCAAATGCTTAGACCAGCGTTCCGCACGCGGTTTGGCGCCTGGTACGTACGCTCCAACGCACGAACCTGGAAGTTCCGCTTTGACAGGAGAATTAGAGAGGCAGAAGAGAATCGGAGCCATCGGCCGAGGCTTCAGACCGAAAAGGGAAAGGGAAACCGAGACCGCTCGGCCCCGAATCAGGGTCCCCCCCACCCAGCCCCTTCCCCGCCCCTGTAGCCCCCCTAAACCGGGCTAGCTGGGTTCCCCACTTCTAACGGTTGGGGCTCCGAGTTTGGGGCAGGTGATCGGGTCCCCCAGCGCCCACCTTTGTCCTCGACCTAATAATAATAATAATAATAATGATGGTATTTGTTAAGCGCTTACTATGTGTCCAGCACTGTTCTAAGCGCTGGGGGGAGATACAGGCTAATCAGGTCGTACCACATGGGGCTCACAGTCTTCACCCCCATCTTCCAGATGAGGGCACTGAGGCCCAGGGAAGGGAAGTGACTTGCTCAAAGTCACCCAGCGGACAAGCGGCGGAGCCGGAATTCGAACCCATGACCTCTGACTCCCAAGCCTGGGCTCTTGCCACTGAGCCACGACCTCTGGGCACGTGGCAGGCAATTCCGCAATGTATTATTATATCCGTAATATATTACAGCCGTAACATATTGGTAACATTTTATCTGTCACTTACATTTGTAACTCCTTGTATCTGTAACTTCTTCATAACAATAATGTCGGTATCTGTTAAGCGTGTACCGTGTGCCGAGCACCGTTCTAAGCACTGGGGGAGATACAGGGTCCTCGGGTCGTCCCACGTGGGGCTCACAGTCTTCCTCCCCACTTTCCAGATGAGGTCACCGAGGCACCGAGAAGTGAAGCGACTTGCCCAGAGTCACCCGGCTGACAGGTGGCGGAGCCGGGATTAGAACCCACGACCTCCGACTCCTAAGCCCGGCCCCTTGCTGCTGAGCCAGGCGGCTTCTCTACTGCATCTGTAACTTCTTGTATCTGTATCTTCTTTCGTATCTGTAACGTCTTTGGTATCTTTAACTTCTTTCGTATCTTTAACTTTTGTATCTGTGACATCTTGTATCTGTAGCTTCTTTCGTATCTGTAACTTTTCTATCTGTGACTTCTTGTATCTGTACCTTCTTTTGCATCTCTAACTTTTGTATCTGTGACTCCTTGTATCTGTACCTTCTTCTGTATCTCTAACTTTTGTATCTGTGACTTCTTGTATCTGTAACTTCTTCTGTATCTCTAACTTTTGTACCTGTATCTGTAACTTTTGTATATCTTCTTTTGTATCTGCAACTTCTTGTATCTGTAACTTCTTTTGTATCTGTAATTTTTGTATCTGTAATTTTTGTATCTGTAACTTTTGTACCTAAATCTTCTTTTGTATCTGTAATTTCTTGTATTAGTAATTTCTTATATCTGTAACCTCTTTGGTATCTGAAACTTCTTGTATTTGTAAATTCTTCTGTAGGTAACTTCTTGTATCTGTAACTTCTGTGGTATCTGTAACTTCTTTGGTATCTGTAACTTTTGTACCTCTATCTTCTTTTGTATCTGTAACTTCTTTTGTATCCGTAATTTCTTGTATCTGTAACTTCTTTGGTATCTGTACCTTCTTTTGGTATCTGTAACTTTTGTACCTCGATCGTCTTTTGTATCTGTAACTTCTCGTATCTGTAACTTCTTGTATCTGTGACGTCTTTGGTATCTGGATCTCCTTTTGTATCTGGATCTCCTTCTGTACCTGTAACTTTTGTATCTGTATCTTGTATCTGTAACTTCTTTTGTATCTGTAACTTCTGTATCGGGATCTCCTTTTGTATCTGTAACTTCTTATATCTGTCACTTCTTTTGTATCTGTAATTGCTTTTGAATCTGTCACTTCCATCTGTCCCTTCTATCTGGGATATTTATTTCTTTATATTGTCCCGTCTCTCCTTCTAGACTGTAAGCTCATTGCGGGCAGGGTTGTCCCGCTGTCCTCTCCCAAGCACTTGATACAGTGCTCTGCACACAGCAAGTGCCCGATAAATACAAATGACTGACTGATTTTCACTATTTCTGAAATCATGTGCTTTGAAAAATGAGTGTCATGTTTGAATGGGGGGTGGGAGGGGAAAGGGGTTCCAAAGGCGACCCGATTTGGAAGCCGCTCTGGGGCCCGGAGAAGAAAAAGAAAAAGGAGGAGGAGGAGGAGGAGAAGGAGAAGAAAAAGAAGGAGGAAGAGGAGAAGGAGGAGGAGAAGGAGGAGGAGGTAGAGAAGGTCGAGAAATAGGAGGAGGAGGAGGAGGAGAAGGAGAAGGAGGAGGAGAAGGAGGAGGAGGTAGAGAAGGAGGAGGAGGAGGAGAAGAAAAGAAGAAGGAGGAGGAGGTGAAGGAGGAGGAGAGAAAAAAGAAGAAGAAGGAGGTGGAGGAGGAGGAGGTGAAGAAGGAGAAGGAGGAGGAGAAGGAGGAGAAGGAGGAGGAGGAGGTGGAGAAGAAGGAGAAGGAGGAGGAGAAGGAGGAGGTGGAGAAAAAGGAGAAGGAGGAGGAGGAGGAGGAGGAGGAGGAGGAGAAGAAGAAAAGGAGGAGGAGGAGGTGGAGAAGAAGGAGAAGGAGAAGAAGAAAAGGAGGAGGAGGAGGTGGAGAAGAAGGAGAAGGAGAAGAAGAAAAGGAGGAGGAGGAGGTGGAGAAGAAGGAGAAGGAGAAGAAGGAGGTGGAGAAGGAGGAGGAGGAGGAGGAGGAGGGGGAAGGGAGGAGGAGGAAGAGAAAGCCGAGGGTGGGCGAGGCAGCTGGCATCTGCCCGGCGGCGACCTCGCCCGCCCGCGGAAGCGGGCCGGCCCATCGGGCAGGAGGCCGGGGACTCGGGGCCCCCTCCCCCCACCCCGGATCCGGCCCCGCCGACACCCCAACGGCCACCGGCCCTCGGGCGCGAACCGCAGCCAAGCAGATGGCGGCTGTGGGCGGCGAGCCAAGCTCCCCGGGCCGGGCCGGACGCCTCACGCTCCCAAACCCGCGCGGGCACACGCTGGCACACACGGGCACACACCTACGCGAGTGCCAGGGATCGCTCAAGCCCAGAGGGCCGGCAGGCAGGCAGGCAGGCGGGCAGGCAGGCCGAGCCCACACCTGGATTAAGCCTCCTCCCTCACTCCCTGTCGAGACCTACTAGCCGACGGCACGACCGTGGCGCACCAGAGACGAGCTGCCGGGTTGGAAGCGGGGAGGCGGTACGGCCCGGTGGGCAGAACCCGGGCCCGGCCGGCGGAAGGGCCCGGGTTCCAATGCCGACTCCGCCACGCGTCCGCGGCGCGACCGTGGGCGAGTCGCTTCACTGGGCCTCGGTCCCCTCATCCGGCAAATGCGGGTTAAGACCGCGAGCCCCCCGCGGGACGACCTCATCACCTCGTACCCGCCCCGGCGCTCGGGACGGTGCCCGGCACGTAGCGGGCGCTTCACAGGTACCGTCGTCATCATCCTCCTCCGGGCCTCGGGGACCTCATCTGGAAAATGGGGATGAAGACTGGGAGCCCCACGTGGGACAACCTCATTGCCTTGCACTCATTCATTCGATCGCATTAACCGGGCGCTTACTAGACGCAGAGCCCCGTACCGAGCGCTCGGAACGGACAACGCGCCGACGGAGAGAGACCGTCCCTTCCCGACGACGGGCTCCCGGTCTAAACGGGGGAGACAGACGACAGAACAAGCAGCCTGGCGCCAACGTCATCAGCTGAGGCACCGAGAGGCGAAGCGACCTGGCCCCAGTCGCCCAGCTGCCAAGCGGCGGGGCCTGAATTCGAACCCGTGACCTCCGCCTCCCAGGCCCGGGCTCTTCCCACTGAGCCCCGCGGCTCCTCTCGAGGTTCGGACGGAGACGGGGGCCAAGACGCGGAGACGTGATGACCGTCGTCGTAAGGGCGGGACCTGTCGAGCGCCCACTACGCGCCCGGCGCCGCTCTGAGCGCCGGGGTAGAGGCGAGGTCGGCGGGTGGCCCCGCGTGGGGCTCACGCCCTTCATCCCCACTTGACAGGTGAGGGGACCGAGGCGCGGAGAAGTGAGGCGGCTTGCCCGAGATCGGAACTCAGAACCTTCCGAGTTCGAGGGCCGGGCTCCGGCCACCTAGGCGTGCGGCAGCCCTGTACTAACGAGGACGGTATTTAAGCGCTTACTACGTGCCCGGCGCCGTTCTAAGCGCTCCATCCACCGGGCCGGACGCGTCCGCCGAGAGCTCCCCGCCGACGGGCTGCGACCTCTCTCCTGGGAATTCCCAAAATGCCGACGCGCGACAGGAAGAAGGCTCCGAAGCCAAACCCGGCCCAGACCGAAGGAATCGCCGCCCGTCCCTGAAACGGGGTGATCTGGGGCTCAGCGGGAATCACCTTTACGGAGCTCGCCGGGGCGGGAGGTGGGGAGATTTCTATTACCCTATTTATTTCATTACCACCTTTTTAATTTTATTACCCTATTTATTTTGTTATTACCTTATTTATTTTGTTAACGAGATGTCCATCCCCTCGATTCTCTTCATTTCTATTGTTTTAATGAGATGTCCATCCCCCCGGTTCTCTTTATTGCTCTCGTCCTCGTCCGTCCGTCTCCCCCGATTAGACTTTAAGCCCGTCGGAGGGCAGGGACCGTCTCTCCCCGTCGCCGATTTGTCCATTCCGAGCGCTCAGTCCGGTGCTCGGCACCTAGGGAGCGCTCGATAAATACTATCGAACGAACGAATGATTTCGCGCTGGGCTTAACTCGACGGACGCCCTCTTCCCAAAAACCCGTCCCGTAAGCGGGATTCTGTAGGCGCCCCTCCCTGCAGAAATGAGGTTAGCCGCTCTAATTATATTACCGAGGCACCGACGCCACCCTCCTCCGCCTTCCTCCGCGCGCGGTAAGCGCCGAATAAACACGTCCGGAGGGACGGATCGGGGTCGGTCGATCGATCGGGGGTTTGGGGGCTGAGGCCTGACGGTGTGCCGAGCACCTCGGAGAATAAGCCCGGGGCCGTGGGCTCGTTTCGGGCAGGGGAGGTGTCCGGTCATTGTTCTGCTGGACTCGCCCACGCGCTTAGTCCAGTGCCCTGCACACGGTAAGTGCTCAATAAACAGAACTGAATGAGTAGGCTCGCCGTGGGCAGGGAACGTGCCTGGTCATTGTTCAGCTGGACTCGCCCCAGCGTTCGGTACGCTGCTCTGAGCACGGTAAGCGCTCAGTAAATACAGCTGAATGAATGAACACGCTCACTGTGAGCAGGGAATGCGTCTGGTTACTGAGGGCCCGGGCTTGGGAGTCAGAGGTCGTGGGTTCGAATCCCGGCTCCGCCGCCCGTCGACTGCGTGACCGCGGGCCGGTCACTCCGCTTCTCTGGGCCTCAGTTCCCTCATCCGTAAAATGGGGATCAACTGTGAGCCTCAAACGGGGTCTCTATCTGTTGCCAGACCGTCTCTGGCTCTGCACATAGTAGGCGCTCAGTAAATACTACTGAATGAATGACAACCTGATGACCCCGTATCTCCCCCGGTGCTTAGAACAGCGCTCGGCACATAGTAAGCGCTTAATAATAGTAATGATGGTGGTGTCTGTTAAGCGCTTACTATGTGCCGAGCGCTGTTTCTAAGCGCTGGGGGGATACAAGGTGATCAGGTCGTCCCACGTGGGGCTCACAGTCTTCATCCCCATTTTCCAGATGAGGTCACTGAGGCCCAGAGAAGTGAAGTGACTCGCCCACGGTCACACGGCTGGCAAGCGGCGGGGCGGGGATTCGAGCCCACGACCATCATCATCGTCATAGAGAAGCAGCGTGGCTCAGTGGAAAGAGCGTGGGCTTTGGAGTCAGAGGTCATGAGTTCGAATCCCAGATCTGCCACCTGTCGGCTGTGTGACTGTGGGCGAGTCACTTCACTTCTCTGTGCCTCAGTTCCCTCATCTGTCAAATGGGGATGAAGACTGTGAGCCCCACGTGGGACGACCCGATTCCCCCGTGTCTCCCCCGGCGCTTAGAACAGTGCTCTGCACATAGTAAGCGCTTAACAGATACCAACATTATTTATTATTATCATCATCATCATCGTCATCAACAAATACCATTAACAAATACCATCGTCATCATCATTATTATTATTATAAAGGGGGCCAACGTCCATTCACTCATTCCATCGCATTTATGGAGCCCTCCCCGGGGGGGTCGGGGAACCGTACTAAGCGCTCGGGAGAGCGGGGGCCACTCTGGGCTCTCGGGCAGGTGGCCGTGACCCGCTCCGCTCTTTGTGGCCGGAGCTTCGTAACCGTCTTTCCGTTCTCTCCTTGCGCCCGCCTCCCCGGCTAGATGGTAGATCCTCGCGGTCGGGGATCGTGCCCGCTTCGCCCTATTCTTTACCCTATCCTTTAAGTGCGGTGCTTTAAGTATTAAGCGCTTTAGGTATAGGGCTTTAATAATAATAATAATAATAATAATTGGGGTATTTATTAAGGGCTTACTCTGTGCCAGGCCCTGTACTAAGCGCTCGGGAGAGGACAACAGACGCACACCCTCCTGCCCACAAGGAGCTCACAGTCTGGGGTGGGGGGAGACAGGGACGAACAGAAATAAACAAATACATAAATTGACAGATCTCTTCTCCAACCGGAGAAAAACCTTTTTAAATGGGTTTTTACACTGGAAGGTTGCACCGAAACGTACCAGCTTACTGAAGCTTCGTTGAACTGAAAGCTTAATTTAGGGGGTTCATTCTTTCGGTGCTACCTATTGAGCGTTTAGCGTGTGCAGAGCACTGGACTAAGCGCTTGGGGGAGGACGACACTATAATAAACAGACACCTTCCCCGCCACGCAACGAGCCGGTTCTCCTTGGCTGTCTCCATTCCTCTCCAGATAAAGGATCGGGAGTGTTTCCGGGGCGAAAATCGACCTCTGAATAATAATAACGATGGCTTACCGTGTGCCAGGCACCGTTCTGAGCGCCGGGGGGGGGATACGAGGGGATCGGGTTGTCCCACGTGGGGCTCACGGCCTTCATCCCCATTTGACAGACGGGGTCACTGAGGTCCAGAGGAGTGAAGTGACCTCGC
The DNA here is from genome assembly GCF_004115215.2 of Ornithorhynchus anatinus. NCBI lineage: Eukaryota > Metazoa > Chordata > Mammalia > Monotremata > Ornithorhynchidae > Ornithorhynchus > Ornithorhynchus anatinus. The sequence goes on from NC_041735.1 coordinate 68,453,312, forward strand.
CCACCGTCACCCGGCTGCCAAGTGGCGGAGACGGCATTCGAACCCATGACCCGTGACTCCCACGCCCGGCCTCTTTCCACTGAGCCACGCGCACGCTCTCCAGAAGCACTCCGTGCGCCCTGCTTTCTATGAGAAATAACCAGGAATGGCACGCACTCTCCGGGCCCGGATTTTTCTTTCCCGTCGGTTGTAATTCAGCTGTGTCGCAACGATGGAGTCGCGCTCCCTCCTGCTTCCAGCCATCTGACGCGCAAAATCAAAAAAACCAATCAGTCGAGCTATATCGACTCCAAGGGCTGGAATTCAATCACGCTAAAACCACGTCTCCGCTGCCGAAATAAAGGGGACCTCGGAAAGGAACGGCTCTGCCGCAGAAGGCGGCTCGTTCTGGCCTCCGAAACGCCCACTTTTAATAATAGCCAGAGGGTGCGGGTTCTAATCCCGGCTCCGCCACTCGGCGGGGGTGTGTGTGACCCCGGGCAATCGCTTCTCTGGGCCTCGGCGACCTCATCCGCAAAACGGGGACGACGCCCGTGAGCCCCACCTGGGACGACCTGAAGACCTCGTATCCCCGCCCGGCGCTTAGAACGGTGCTTGGCGCAGGGTAAGCGCTTCCCAAATCCCATCGTCGTCATTATTATTATTAGACGGAGAGCTCGTTCCGGGCAGGGAGCGTGTCGTCTGATCCTCCTGTGGTGGACTCTCCCAAGCGCTTAGCACGGCGTCCGGCACACAGCGAGCGCCTAACAGATGCCGCGATTATCCTGAGACACGCTCCCCGCCTCCCCGAGGACCCTGGGTCTCCCCCAGCGCCTAGAAGAGCGCTCGGCCCACAGTAAGCGCTTAACGGACGCCAACGTTATTATTATTGTACAAGCAAATCGGGCAGGACCCCGTCCCCGTCCCACGTGGGGCTCACGGGGAAGGCAGAGACCTCCGGCCGTCAGCAGCGGCAAAAATCAACCGTTGCATTACCGCGCGGCAATCCCTAATTAACCCCATTTTCGGCCGCAGAGGGTCGACGACTGAAACCCAGATCGGCGGACCGGAGGCAAGCCTGGAGAAGGCCGGTAATAATAATAATACTAATGGTAATAACGTTGGCATTTGTTGAGCGCTTCCTGTGCGCCGAGCAGCGTTCTAAGCGCTGGGGGAGATCCAGGGTCATCGGGTCGTCCCACGCGGGGCTCACGGTCTTCATCCCCATTTGACAGAGGAGGTCACGGAGGCTCAGCGAAGTGAAGTGACTTGCCCACGGTCACCCGGCTGACAGGTGGCGGGGCCGGGATTCGAACCCAGCCAGGTCCTCCGACTCCCAAGCCCGGGCTCTTTCCGCCGAGCCACGCCGCTTCCCGCTGAGCTCGGCCCACGGCACCTGACGGGGAGGCTCTGTTAGATCGTATCGCTTTGACGGGTTCCGATGCCGCCGATCGGTCCGTCGGTGGACTTTACCGAGCGCTTAAAGTTTTGAGCCTCCGGGAGAACGCAGCCCTGCCGACAGGGAGCTTATCGGCTACAGGGGGAGACAGGCGGGCACGTCAATTGTAGAAGAATTCTAGATAAAGGGAAGGAGTAGAGTATAACGACCTGAGTGCTGGCCGGGCGGGGGGGACGGGCTCATTCAATCGTATTCACCGAGCGCTCACTGTAATAATAATAAGAAGAATGTTGGTATTTGTTAAGCGCTCACTATGTGCCGAGCACTGTTCTGAGCGCTGGGGCAGACACAGGGGAATCGGGTCGTCCCACGTGGGGCTCGCGCTCTTCATCCCCATTTGACACACGAGGTCACTGAGGCACAGAGAGGTTAAGTGACTCGCCCACAGTCACACAGCTCACAGCCCTGTACTGAGCGCTTGGGAGGGGGCAGGGTAACAAGAGACGGGCACGTTCCTGCCCACGACGAGCTCACGGTCTAGAAGGGGAGGGACAGACAGAGATATAAATAAGTAGAGGGCTAAATGAATTAGTTGAATAGAATTTAATAATTTTAATTTTCATATAATTTAAATAATATAAAGTGCTGTGGGGAATGGGAGGGGGGATGAATGAAAGAGCAAGCCAGGGCGACGCCTGTTTACTTGTTTGGATGCCCGTCTCCCCCCCCCCCCCGCTCCCCGGCCCTTCTACACTGTGAGCCCGTTGTGGGCAGGGATCGTTCCGCAAGCGCTCAGTCCAGTGCTCCGCACACAGTAAGCGCTCAGTAAACACGACCGAACGAACGAATGGTCTCTCTTCGTTGCCCAGTTGTGCTTTCCCAGCGCTCAGTCCAGTGCTCCGCACACAGTAAGCGCTCAGTAAACACGACTGAACGAACGAAGGGTCTCTCTTCGTTGCCCAGTTGTGCTTTCCCAGCGCTCAGTCCAGTGCTCCGCACACAGTAAGCGCTCAGTAAATACGACTGAACGAATGGTCTCTCTCTGTTGCCGAATTGTACTTTCCAAGCGCTCAGTCCACTGCTCCGCACACAGTAAGCGCTCAATAAACACGACTGAACGGTCTCCCTTCGTAGCCGAATGGTGCTTTCCAAGCGCTCAGTCCAGTGCTCTGCACACAGTAAGTGCTCAATGAGTAGGACTGACTGACTGAATGCCGCGGGGGGGGGGGGGGGAGAAGAGGAGAGGTTAATCAGGGAAGGCTTCTCGGAGGAGACGGGCCTCCAAAAAGGCTTTGAAGCCGGGGGAGAGCGATGATCTGTCTGCCACGAGGAGGGAACGAGATTAGTCTAGAGCACTGCGTTGTATTCATTCAGTCCCTCATCATATTTGAGCGCTCACCGTGTGCGGAGCACTGGACCGAATCCTTGGGAGAGGACCGCGGGACACTCCCACGACGAGCTTGCAGTCCGTTCATTCAATCGTATTTCTTGAGCGCTTACTATGTGCAGCGCACTGGACTAAGCGCTTGGAATGGACAATTGGGCAACAGATAGAGACCGCCCCTGCCCGACGACGGGCTCGCGGTCTAATCGGGGGAGACAGACGGCAGAGCAAAAGAGGACGAAACAAAAACAAGACAACGTCGTCGAGAGAAACAGAATGGAGGGGACGGACACCTCATTAACCACATAAACAGGGTAGTAAATAATATATACAAATGAGCATTATTATTATGACACGGTCATAATAATAATAATAATAATGCTGGTATTTGTTAAGCACTGACTACGTGCCAAGCACCGTTCTAAGCGCTGGGATAAATCCAAGGCGATCGGGTTGTCCCACGTGGGGCTCCCAGTCTTCACCCCCATTTTCCAGATGAGGGAACCGAGGCCCAGAGAAGGGAAGCGACTCGCCCAGAGTCACCCAGCTGGCAAGCGGCGGAGCCGGGATTAGAACCCACGACCTCTGACTCCCAAGGCCGGGCTCTTTTCCGCCGAGCCACGGTCATCCAGGCGGGAGAGGAGAAGCGCCCTGGCCTAACGTGACGCCAGTGGACGGAGCGCGGAAGGACGGATTCCGGGGACGCCGTGAAGGAAGGAGGGACGGCGTTCCCGGGACGGGGGAAGGAGAGGGAGGGGAACGCCAGGCCTCCCGGCGCGTGAGGCAGGGAGGGCGGCGGTGCCGTCTACAGTGATGGGAAGGGCGGGGTTTGGCAGGGAAGACGAGGAATTCCGGGCGGGTTTCGTTTAGGTGTTGGCGGGACGTCCCGGGAAGGATGTCCCGAAGGCAAGAGGAAAGGTGAGCCCGCGGAGGAGGAGAGACATCAGGGCCGGAGAGGGAGACGGGAGGGGCCTTGCGATCGCCAAACCTCCCAGATCACTTTCGCCAACTTTCTCATCCCTGGCTCCCATCGGCATATTTTCAAATTCCGGAGTGGAATGGGGGGAATTTTCTTGTCTCTTAAATCCCACGCAGGCCAATCAAACCATCGGGAGTCGGGCCCACAAAATTAAGACACCCCCCCCCCCCCCCCGCCGGCGGGGCTTTTCCGTTTTTCCGTGACGAACCGCCGACGGGGACGGCAGGCGGAAGCGGGGGTGGGGGCGGGGAGGCAAGAAGTCACTCCGTCCGCAGGGGGGAAACGTTCGCTTCACGAGCCGGGAAGGTTTGCGTCCTTCACGCCGTGTCACGTCGGCCGACGGACCGAGCCGGGCGATCGATCAGTCGGACTGCTTGAGCGCTTACTACGTGCGGGGCACCGTACTAAGCACCGGAGGAGCGGCGTGGCTCGGCGGCGAGAGGCCGGGCTCGGGAGTCGGAGGTCGTGGGTTCTAATCCCCGCTCTGCCGCGTGTCAGCTGGGTGACCTCGGGCCAGTCACTTCACTTCTCTGGGCCTCAGTTCCCTCATCTGTCAAATGGGGATGAAGACCGGGAGGCCCGGGGGGGGACGCCCCGATTAGCTTGTATCTCCCCCAGCGCTCAGAACAGCGCTTGGCACGTAGTAAGCGCTTAACACACACCGACATTATTATTACTAAGACCTCGGGAGAATTAGCAGACACGTTCCCTGCCCGCGACGAACCTGCGGCCTAGAGGGGGTGACAGCCACTAAGATGAATAGATAACCGACCTATTTCAAAGCTATGTGCATAAGCGCCGTCGGGGCGTTTATCAAACGTCCAAAGGTCACGGATCCGAGCGCGCGGACGACGCGGAAGGGAGAGGGAGCCGGGGGGGGGGGGAGAGGGCTTCATCGGGGCAGGCCTCTTGGGGGAGGTGCCCGAGCAGCGTGGCCTGGTGGAAAGAATATGGGCCTGGGAGTCAGAAGGTCATGGGTTCTAGTCCCGGCTCCGCCGCTGGTCAGCGGGGTGACTCTGGGCGACGCACTTCCCTTCTCTGGGCCGCCGTGACCTCCTCTGGAAAATGGGGATGAAGACCGTGAGCCCCACGCGGGACAACGGGATCACCTTGTATCCCCCAGCGCTCAGAACGGTGCTCTGCACACTGTAAGCGCTTAACAGATACCACCATTTATCTACTGATCGATTTTAAGCTTCGACGGGGGAGGAAGGGCTTTCCTTCCGATTAAGGTCCAGGCCGCGGGAGCTGAAGCGGGGTCACGCCCCGTCCTAACACAGCACAGCCCTTCCCTCTTCGCCTCTCCCGGGGCTCGCCCCCGCGGGGGATCCCGACGGCCGGGACGGGATTGGTTTTTTTCCGGGCTCCCGCATCCCAGCCGCCACTCGCGACCCCCTTTAGGGGGACGGGCCCGGGGGAGCGGAGGCCTTCGGGACGTTCCTTCTGAGATTAATTCTCCACCAAGTGCCCGCTGTCCAGTCTGGGAAATCCGCAGCAGCGGGAGAGACCTCGGAAACTGGACCGTTAAAGGAAGCGGGACGACGAGGGAGAGATGAGGGAAGCGGCGAGGACTAGAAGAGGAAGGGGCCCGGGGGTCCCGGGACCCGGGTTCCGATTCCGGCTCCGCCACACGTCTGTCGTGCGACCTTGGCCAGGCTCCCTCTTTTGAAATTTTATTCTTATAGCATGTGTTAAGCGCTTACTACGTGTCAGGCACTGTCCTGTGCGCAAGGTGCAAGCTACCTGGAGAAGCGGCGTGGCCTAGGGGCTACAGCCCCGGCCCGGAGCCACGTCATCACGGGTTCCGATCCCGGCTCTGCCCTCTGTCCGCTGCGTGACCTCGGGCCAGTCGCTTCGCTTCTCTGGGCCTCGGGGACCCCATCTGGAAAATGGGGTTGGAGACCGTGAGCCCCACGTGGGAGGGGGACTGGATCCTACCCCATTTCATTCATTCAATCTTATTTATCGAGCGCTTACTATGTGCAGAGCACTGGGCTAAGCACTTGGAGTGTACAACTGGGCAACGGACAGAGACAATCCCTGGCCAACGCCGGGCTCACAGTCTAGAAGGGGGAGACAAGACAACAAAACAAGCAGTCAGGCATCCACACCATCGGGATAAATAGAATCATAGATAGATACACCCCACGCGCGTGAATCTACCCCAGCATTCAGTACGGTGCCCGGCACGCGGTAAGCGTTTAACAAACACCGTAATCACCATTATTATCATTAAATAGGGAGGGGAAATGCGGGTTCAGTCGGGGTGGTCTGATTTCCATAAGATGACCCCGAAACCTTGAGAAAATCGGATGCCCTTCCACCCCCCGAGGCGGACCTGAGACGCCGCCAAGATGGCTGCGTTGCGTTAGCCGCGGGGCGCTCACTCTGCGCCAAGCCCCGCACCGAGCCCTAGGGGAGACGCGACCCAGTCGGCTCGGGGACAGTCCCCGCCCTCCGCCACCGGCCAAAATCTTCCCCGTTTTACACGTGACGACCTCCTCTGCCATAAGCGGGGGGGGGAGAAGGGGCACATCCCGCTCGCTGCTCGTCAAGGGGGGTGACCGCAGACGAACAGCAAGACGGAGAAACCCGTGGGGCCGCTCCCCGGGTAGCCCTAGCGGCCCTCTGCCCCCGGAACCGCTAGGAAAATCCCAGCTCCCTCGCCCCGCAAGGAAACAGAATTCCCAGGAACTAACATTTTCCCTCCCCTGGGAGGGGAAATATCCAGCGCACCCCTTGAAGCCTCTCAGGCTTCCCCGGAAACCCCGCCGATTTAAAAGGATATTTTCTTGTTTCCCCCTCTTTACGGAGATCCTTTAAGTCGCCCCACCCTGGGCCCCGGCCGCCCTTTCGGCATCCGTCTCGATGGCTCCGGCCCCCTCCGGGCCGCGGCCTCGCTCTTCTTTACCACGGTGTCGGTTCGCCGCTCACTACGCGTCGGACGCCGCTCTGGACGCCGGAGGAGAGCCGAGTGGACGCGGTCGGACGCGGTCCCCGTCCCGCGTGGGGCTCAAGGTCCAAACAGGAGGGCGAACGGAAGAGCGGAGAGGCGGGAAGGGCCGCCCGGGCGGCGCCCGGGCCTGGGAGTCTCCCGCCCCGGCTCCGCCACCTGTCTGCTGGGTGACCTCGGAAGAGTCGCTTCACTTCTCCGAGCCTCAGGGACCTCATCTGGAAAACGGGGACCGGGACCGAGAGCCCCACGCGGGGCAGGGACTCCGTCCAACACCATCTGCTCGTATCCGCCCCGGCGCTCAGTACGGTGCCCGGCGCGTAGCAAGCACTTAAATACCACAGTCATAATCATAATCACTGATTTGCCTAAGGTCACCCAGAAAGCATTCGGCAGAGCCGGGATTAGAACCCAGGTCCTCTGACTCTCGGGCCCGGACTCTCTCCCCTTTTTTCCTCCGCTCCCTCTACCCACGCCCCCCTTCACCTCTCCGCAGCTAAACCCTCTTCTCCCCGCTTTCCCTCCGCTCCTCCCCCTCTCCCTTCCCCTCCCTTCGGCGCCGTACTCGTCCGCTCGACCCTACGTAACTTCATCACCCTCTTTATCTTGTTTAATGAGATGTCCATCGCCCTGATTCTATTTATTTGCCATCGGTTTTTACGAGACGTTCTTCCCCTCGACTCTATTTATCGCCATCGTTCTCGTCCGCCCGTCTCCCCCCGTCAGACCGGAAGCCCGTCACCGGTCAGGGACCGTCTCTATCTGTTGCCGACTTGTTCATTCCGAGCGCTCAGTCCAGTGCTCTGCACAGAGTAAGCGCTCAATAAATACTATCCGTCGAATGAATGGAGAAGCGGCGCGGCTCAGGGGAAAGAGCCCGGGCTGAGGACTCAGAGGTCATGGGTTCTAATCCCGGCTCCGCCACCGGTCAGGTGGGTGACTTCGGGCAGGTCACTTCACTTCCCGGTGCCTCGGTGACCTCATCTGTAAAATGGGGATTAAGACCGTGAACCTCAAGTGGGACAACCTGATGACCCTCTATCTACCCCGGCGCTTAGAACAGCGCTCGGCACATAGTGACGGATACCAACATTATCAGTATTATTATTATTAGGCTTCCCTCTCCCCCCGGACTGGAACCTCGTGGGCAGGGAATGCGTCTGTTCCCGTTGTCCTTTCCTCTCCCGAGCGCTTAGTACAGGACCCTACACACGGTAAGCGCTCCCTCAGTACGACGGTATGAACGAACGACTCGGCCGTGCCGCTTCTCCAGGCTCGCTGGGGTCCGGGACCGTGTCTACCAGCTCTGCGGCAGGGTAGCCGTCTCCGCAGCGCTTAGCGGAGTGCCCTGCACGCAGTAGGTGATCAACCACTGATGTTTTTAAACCACAAACCCCCTCGGGGCCTGAGCTCCGCAAAGTGGGGTGCTCTGCTGACTCTAGAAACCGCCCCCCAACCCCGGCCTGGGGTCCAGCTGCCTTGAATGAATGAAAGTGGGGTGCCCTCCCGTCCCTCCCCGACCCCCCGAGACCCCCTGCCCTCCCCCGGGGCTGCAATTCCCAGACCCGAGTGCAGCCCGGGGGTCTGGGGGTGCTGGAGGGCGAAGAGGGGGCACAGGAGGGTGGCTCTGGGTCCAACCCCTATCTGTGGGGGCCACCGATAATAATCACTGAGGTATTTGAGGTGCTTGCTGTGCTAAGCTCCCGGTGGATACCAGATAAGCAGGTTGAACCCAGGCCCCGTCCCCCGTGAGGCTCACAGTCTCCATCCCCATCTTCCAGATGAGGGAACCGAGGCCCAGAGAAGGGAAGCGACCTGCCCAGGGTCACCTGGGCGGAGGTGGGCCGGGCAGGCAGGTCCCTGGGGCCGGCAGGCCCGGCCTCTCTCAGGACGCTCTACTGAGGGCCAAGACGCGGCGGGCTCAAAGACCACCGACGTGGCGGCCCCCCGGGCCGCAGCCGACCACCACCGACCCCGGCCCACGGAGCGGGATCACCACGGCCACCGCAATCCCCGCACCACGAGCCGCGCACGGAGGGAGCCACAGACCGGTGGCCACGAACGGGGCGACCGTGGGCGCGGGGGAGGACCCCGGGCAACGGACCCCGGGCCACGGACGGGGAGGAGCACGCGTGGGGAGGACCACGGGCACGGCGGACCACGGGCAGGGCAGGCGTGGGCAGGGAGGATCGTGGGCGGGAAAAGCCACAGGCGGGGAAGACCAGGGGCAGGGCAGACCACGGGCAGGGCGGGTCACGGGCAGGGCGGACCACGGGCGGAAAATACCACAGGCAGGGCAGACGATGGGCAGGGCAGATCAGGGGCAGGAAGAACCATAGGCAGGGCAGACGGACCCTGGGCAGGACAGACAGGGCACGGGCAGGGAGGATGAGGACGGGAAGGCCCACGGGCAGAGAAGAGAGCGGGCAGGAAGGACCCCGGGCGAGGGATGGGGAGGAGCGCGGGCAGGGAGGACCACGGGTAGGGAGGACCCCGGGCAGTGGATGGGGAGGGGCACGGGCAGAGAGGAGAGTGGGCAGGGAGGACCAAGGGCAAGGGACGGGGAGGAGCGCGGGCAGGGAGGCCCATGGGCGGGTGGGACCACTGGGCGGGGAGGATCACGGGCGGGGAGGACGATGGACAGGGAGGACCACGACCAAGAAGGACCGAGGGTAGGGAGGATCAGGGAGGCCCCCAGGCGGGGAGGATGACGGGCAGGGAGGATCGCCGCCAGGGAGGACCACGGGTGGAGAGGATGACGTTTAGGGAGCACCACGGGTAGGGTGGACCATTGGCAGGGAGGCTGACGGGCAGGGTGGACCGAGGGCAGGGAGGCCCACGGGTGGAGAGGACGACGGGCAGGGAGGCCCACGCAAGGGGAGGCCCACGGTGGAGAGGATCACGGGGAGGGAGGACCACTGGCAGGGAGGCCCACGACTGGAGAGGACGATAGGTGGAGAGGATGATGGGCAGGGAGGCCCATTGGCAGGGAGAACCACAGGCAGAGAGGGCTCTGGGTAGGGAGGCCAACGGGCGGGGAGGACTCTGGGTAGGGAGGCCAACGGGCAGAGAGGACTCTGGGTAGGGGGGGGCCAACGGGCAGAGAGGACTCTGGGTAGGGAGGCCAACGGGCGGGGAGGACTCTGGGTAGGGAGGCCAACGGGCGGGGAGGACTGTGGGTAGGGAGGCCAACGGGCAGAGAGGACTCTGGGTAGGGAGACCAACGCTGAGGTCGGGGAGGGCCCGGGGCCCCTCCTCCTGGCCTACCTGTGCCCGGCTCCGTGGTGCTGTAGCAGGGGAGGCCTCCCCGGAGGCGGCGGAGCCCGGCGGAGCCCTCCGCACGGGAGCCGCGCCGGCCAGCGGGGGGCGGGGCCTCGGCCGGGGGGAGGGGCGGGCTCCCAGTCTGCCCCGCCCCCTCCCCCGGGCCTACTGCGCAGCCGCAGCCCAACGGCCGGGCCGCGCGCCCCCCCCTCCCTACCGCGCAGCCGCCGTCGGCGCCGGGGGAGGGGGCGGGGCCGCGCCCGGGGGCCGCCATCGCTGATTGGCCGCCGCCCCCGGCCGGGCCACGCCCCCCGGGGAGGGAGGAGGGGAGGAGGGCGCCCCCCGGCGGCGGGCGGAGGGGCCCCCGGGCCCTCCTTCGGGGCGAAATAATAACGATGTTGGTATCTGTTAAGCGCTTCCTAGGTGCCGAGCACCGTTCTAAGCGCTGGGGGAGAGACAGGGTCGTCAGGTGGTCCCACGTGAGGCTCCCCGTCTTCATCCCCCTTTTCCAGATGAGGCAACTGAGGCCCAGAGAAGTGAAGTGACCTGCCCACAGTCACAGAGCTGACAGGTGGCAGAGCCGGGATTCGAACCCATGACCTCCGACTCCCCAGCCCGGGCTCTTTCCCGGCTAAGCGCTTCCTAGAATAGTGCTGGTATTTGTTAAGCTCTTCCTAGGTGCCAGGCCCTGGTCGAAACGCTGGGGGACACGCAAGGGGATCGGGTTGTCCCGGGGAGGGCTCGCGGTCTTCATCCCCATTTGACAGATGAGGTCACTGAGGCACAGGGCAGTCAGGCGACTTGCCCAAGGTCACAGGCTGACAAGTGGCGGAGCAGGGTTTAGAACCCACGACCTCTGACTCCCCAGCCCGGGCTCTTGCCACCGAGCCACGCTGCTTCCCACAATAATAATAATAATAATAATAAAACTACAGAATTCATCAGGTGCTTACTAGGTGCCAGGCACCGTCCTAAGCGCTGAGCAAGCCAACTGGGTCAGACCCAGTGGGGCTCCCTGTCGCCCCAGCTCCGCCACCCGTCAGCTGGGTGACCGTGGGCGAGTCGCTTACCTTCTCTGTGCCTCAGTGACCTCATCTGTAAAATGGGGATGAAGACCGTGAGCCCCTCGTGGGACAACCTGATACCCCTGGGTCTACCCCAGCGCTTAGAACGGTGCTCGGCACGTAGTAAGCGCTTCACCAATACCAACATTGTTATTCCCTGGGCCTCAGTGACCTCATCTGTAAAACGGGGATGAAGACCGGGAGCCTCGCGTGGGACGACCTGATGACCCTGTATCTCCCCCCAGCGCTTAGAACAGCGCACGTAGCGAGCGCTTAACAAATGCCAACATTAGTATCATTCTTCCCAATTTTCAGCTGAGGCCCAGAGAAGTGAAGTGACTTGCGCAAGGTCACCCAGAAGAACGGATCTCCAGTGGTTGCCCATCCACCTCCCCATCAAACTAAAGACTGGGAGCCCCCGTGGGACAACCTGAGAGCCGTGGATCCACCCCAGCTCTTAGAACAGCGCTCAGCACGTAGTAAACGTTGAACAAATACCACCCAAAAAAACCCCAAACCTCATCACCGTCGGCTTTAAAGCCGTCCATCCCCTGCCCCCTTCCTACCTCGCCTCGCTTCTCTCCTTCTCCTGATTTATTTATATCGCTGTCCGTCTCCTCCCCCGCTAGACCGTGAGCCCGTCGTGGGCGGGGAATGTCACTGTTTGTTTCCCGAGCATTTAGTACGGTGTTCTGCACAGTAAACACTCAATAAATACGATTGAATGAATGAACGAATGAGTGATCGGATACTCCCTTTGCTCTTTCCCCCTCCCGGCCCCCCCCGCCCCCCCAGCCCTTCTGACCTGATCTGTCGTTTATCGATTTCTACTGTTGTCGGTTTGTCTGTGTTAATAAGGATGGCGTTTGTTCAGCACTTTCTAGGTGCCAGGCACTGTACTAAGCGCCGGGGTAGGCGCAAGCTAACCGGGTTGGACACGGTCCCCGTCCCACGTGAGGCTCCCGGTCTTCATCCCCGTTTTACAGATGAGGGAACCGAGGCCCAGAGAAGTGAAGTGACTCGTCCAAGGTCGCACAGCGGACAAGTGGCGGAGCCGGGATTAGAACCCGGGACCTTCCGACTCCCAGGCCCAGGCTCTAACCGCTAAGCCACGCTGGTGTCTGTCTCCTCCCCCCCCCCCCCCCCTAGACTATCGGTCGCCCAGTTGTCCACTCCAAGCGCTTAGTCCAGTGCTCTGCACCTAGTAAGCGCTGAATAGACGCCATCGGATGAATGAATGAATTGGCAGAGCCAGGACTAGAACCCAGGTCCTGCCTCCCAGGCTGGGGCTCTCCCCACTAACCCCTGCTGCTCTAAACTGTCAGCTCGTCGTGGGCAGGGGAACGTGTCTCTTTATTGTTCAGTTGTCCTCTCCCAGGCGCTTAGCCCAGTGCTCTGCACACGGTCAGCGCTCACTAGAGAAGCAGCGTGGCTCAGTGGCAAGAGCCCGGGCTTGGGAGTCGGAGGTCGTGGGTTCGAATCCCCGCTCCGCCGCTTATCGTTCATTCGATCGTATTTACTGAGCGCTTACTAGGTGCGCAGCACTGGACCAAGCGCTGGGAACGGACGGTCGGGCAACGGATAGACACCGGCCCGGCCCGGCCACGGGCTCGCGGCCTAAACGGTCGCGTGACTCCTCCGGGCCTCAGTGACCTCATCTGGAAAACGGGGATGAAGCCGGCGAGCCCCCACGTGGGACAACCCGATGACCTTGTATCTCCCCCAGCGCTCAGAGCGGCGCAGGGCACACAGTAAGCGCTCAACAGATATCGACATTATCGTGATCGTGAATAAATAAGATTGACAGAGTGTTGCTGAGCCCAGGTGGAATCCCTGCCCCGAGGGAGGCCCGGGTCTGAGCCGGGCGGAGAGCCGAGCCGGGTGCCGGCTCTCCGATCCCGCGGAGCCCGTCCGTCATCGCCCGACGGGCAGGCGTCGCCCCGGCCGCCCGACGGCCCTCCCGGGGACCAGGAAAGGAGTTGGCCCGGAGAGGCGGCCTGCCCTACATCCCGGCAGTCGGAGGGACCCGGGTTCTAATGGCGCCTCCGCCCCCCGTCCGCCGCGTAGGCTGGGGCAAGTCGCTTCACTTCCCTGGGCCTCGGTTTCCTCATCTGTACACCGAAGATTAAGAGCGCGAGCCCCGCGCGGGACGGGGACTGGGTCCGACCTGCTTAACTGGAATCCACCCCAGCGTCTTGGTACAGTGCTTGGGACACAGTAAGCGGTCGACAAGGGCAGGGATTGTCTCTAGCTGTTGCCGAGTTGTACGTTCCCAGCGCTTAGGACAGGGCTCTGCACGTAGTAAGCGCTCAGTAAATACGATCGAATGAATCATTATCAACTGGAGAAGCAGCGGGGACCAATGGATAGGGTCCCTGGGAGTCGAAGGACGCGGGTTCGAATCCCAGCCCCGCCACTTGTCCGCTGTGTGACCTCGGCTAAGTCCCTTGACTTCTCCGGGCCTCGGTGACCTCACCTGTGAAATGGGGATGGAGACCGTGAGCCCCACGGGGGACGGGGACCGTGTCCACCCCGATTGGCTTCTATCCACCCCGGCGCTTAGTAGAGTGCCTGACACGTAGTAAGCGCTTAACAACTGCCAGAATTATTATTATTCAGCCATTCGACCGTATTTATTGAGCGCTCACTGTGTGCAGAGCGCTGTACCAAGCGCTGGGGCGAGTACGATACGACAGTAAAGAGACACCCTCCCCGCCCACAGCGAGCTTACAGTCTAGAGAAGCAGCGTGGCTCAGTGGCGAGAGCCCGGGCTTGGGAGTCAGAGGTTGTAGGTTCTAATCCCGCCTCCGCCGCTTGTCCGCTGCGTGAGCCGGGGCAAGTCACCTAACTTCTCTGTGCCTCAGTGACCTCATCTGTAAAATGGGGATCGAGACTGTGAGCCTCACGTGGGACCACCTGGTCACCTTATATCTGCCCCAGCGCTTAGAACAGGGCCTGGCCCGTAGTAAACGCTTAACCGATACCATCGTTATTATTATATTAAGCGCTCAATAAGTGCCGTCGATCGGTCGATGGGTAATAATACAGTCTCTAGACTGCAAGCCCGTTGTGGGCAGGGGTGAGGTCGGCTAAGTCTGCCGTACTGTTGTCTCCCAAGCACTTAGGGCAGTGCTCCGCTCACAGTAAGCGCGCAATAAGTACCATCGGTTGGATGAACGCAGAGCACTGTATTAAGCGCTCCGAAGAGCCCGACCCATCAGAGGCGATAGACACACTCCAGAAGCAGCGAGGCTCAGCGGAAAGAGCCCGGGCTTCGGAGTCAGAGGTCGCGGGTTCGACTCCCGGCTCTGCCGCTCGTCAGCTGGGTGACCGTGGGCGAGTCACTTCACTTCTCTCTGCCTCGGTTCCCTCATCTGGAAAATGGGGATGAAGACCGTGAGCCTCACGTGGGACGACCCGATGACCCTGGATCTCCCCCAGCGCTTAGAACGGTGCTCTGCACATAGTAAGCGCTTAAACAGATACCAACATCATCATCATTATCATTATTAACCATCCCCTTGAATTCCTCGGTTGTTTAAGCGACAGCTCTGAGGGTGACTTTAGATGCAGAGAGTCAAATACCGCCTCGCGCTGAGCAAACACAACGTGTACCAGGATAAACCGCCGCACCCTGAAGGGAACAGGATGAGAATCCCCCACCGCCCCTTACATCCTGGGACACACCCGCTCCGGTACCCGCTCCGGATTCGGAGCCGGGCTCCGGCTCCGTTCGTTCACTCAGTGGTATTTATTGAGCGCTTATTACGGGCAGAGCACTGTACTGAGCGCTTGGAATGGACAACTGGGCCTCAGAGAGAGACCATCCCTGCCCCGCGACGGGCTCACGGTCTCTGAAGGAGCGTGTCGGGATCCAGAAAGGCCAAAGGGGGGGGAGGGGGGGGAGAGGATGGGGAGGGTGGGAATCGGGGGGGCAATGCAGTAATTCTCATCCCGGCTCCGCCGCTTGTCTGCTGTGTGACCTTGGGGAAGTCACTTCCCTTCCCTGGGCCTCAGTTCCCTCATCTGCAAAAAGAGGGAATCAATCCCTCTTCTCCCTCCTACGCAATTTTATTCATTCGCTCACTCACGTTTATTGAGTGGCTACTGGGTGAAAAGCACTGTACGAAGCACTCGGGGGAGCACAGTCTAAAACTCAATTCATTGGTTAATTCAAATCATATTTATTGAGGGCTTACTGTGTGCAGATCACGGTACTAAGAGCCTGGGACGGTAAGCAGACACATTAGAAGACACAAGAGAAGCAGCGGGGCTAAAGAGAAGCAGCGGGGCTCAGTGGAAAGAGCCCGGGCCCTGGAGTCAGGGGTCATGAGTTCGAATCCCGGCTCTGCCCCTTGTCAGCTGGGTGACCGTGGGCGAGTCACTTCACTTCTCGGTGCCTCAGTGACCTCATCCGGAAAATGGGGATGAAGACTGTGAGCCCCACGTGGGACGACCCGATTCCCCTGTGTCTACCCCGGCGCTTAGAACAGTGCTCGGCACATAGTGAGCGCTTAACAGATACCAACATTATTATTATTGTTATTATTCCCTGCCCGCGACGAGCTCACGGTCTAGGGACCGCGAGCCCCCTGTGGGACCTGTTCATCTTCTTCTTCTTATTATACTATTATAATGATAATGCAATAATAATAGTACCTGTTAAGTGCTTACTCTGGGCCAAGCACTGTTCTAAGCACTGGAGGAGATGCAAGCTAATCAGGCTGGACACAATCCACGTCCCACGTGGGGCTCACCTTCTAAATCCCCATTTTACAGATGGGGGAACCGAGACCCACAGAAGTGAAGTGACTTGCCCGAGGTCACCCAGCAGACATGTGGCGGAGCCGGGATTAGAACCCAGGTCCTACTGACTCCCAGACCCAGGGCCTGTCCACTAAGCCACGCTTGTAACTAACCCAGCGCTTAGCACAGTGCTCGGTAGAGAAAAACACTTAACAAATACCACGAGTACTGTGATTATTATTATTATTCATTCAATCGGATTTATTGAGCGCTTACTATGTGCAGAGCACTGGACTAAGCACTTGGAATGCACAATTGGGCAACAGATAGAGAAAATCCCTACCCATTAAGGGGCTCCCAGTCTAAACGGGGGAGACAGACAAAAACAATAGCAATAAATAGAATCGAGCGGATTCATTCGGTAGTATTTCTTGAGCGCCTACTAGGTGCAGAGCACTGGACTAAGCGCTTGGAACGGGCAAGTCGGTAGACAGAGACGGTCCCCGCCCTTCGACGGGCTCACGGTCTCATCGGGGGAGACGGACGGACGAGGACGATGGCGACGGATAGAATCGAGGGGATGAACGTCTCATTAAAACGATAGCAGATGAATAGAATCGAGGCGACGTTCATCTCATTAACAAAATAAATAGGGTAATGAAAATATATACAGTTGAGGGGACGAGTACAGGGCTGAGGGAAGGGGAAGGGATTAGTAATGATAATACTAAAAATGGTATTTGTTAAGCACTTACTACGCGCGAGCACTGGAGGAGATACAAGGTGATCAAGTTGTCCCACGTGGGGCTCCCAGTCTTCATCCCCATTTTACAGACGAGGGAACTGAGGCACAGAGAAGATAAGTGACCTGCCCAAAGTCACACAGCTGACAAGCCCCGAAGCCGGGATTAGAACCCACGACCTCTGACTTCCGGACCCGGGCTCTTGCCACTGAGCCACACCGCTGCCCTAGTCCAGGAGGTGTAAATTTTAGTTTATTCGGCTCGGGGAAATTTATGAGCGCTTAACGGAAATGCATAATTGCGACTGGCTGTGCTTTCTTTTCGTGAATTAATTTGTACTTGGCAGGTGAATCCCTGCCCCTCTCCTCCGCAATCCTGGCGGTTATAGTCACTTAGTAATAGACATTAATTAAACCCATCATCTGGGGCTAAAAGTAACGGTATGTTCCAGAGCAAAACTTTCTTCATCAGTAGGGGGAAGAAAAGGCTCAAAAGAACCTTTTTTTCCACGGGAGTAGCATGGTCTAGTGGAAAGAGCCTGGGCTCGGGAGTCAGAGGTCGTGGGTTCTAATCCCGCTCTGCCACTTGTCTGCTGCGTGACCCTGGGCAAGTCGCTTCGCTTCTCTGGGCCTCAGTTACCTCATCTGTCAGATGGGGATGGAGACGGCGAGCCGCACGTGGGACGGGGACCGTGGCCAACCTGATTAACTCGTATCTACCCCAGCGCTTCGTACAGTGCCTGGCACGTAGTGAGCACTTAACGGATAGCAGAATTGTCATTCATTCAGTAAGCGCTTAACAAGCAGCATCATTATCATCCACTCAGCTCACTCATTCGATGGTATTTATCGAGCGCTTACGGGGTGCAAAACGCTGTACTAAGGGCTTGGAATGTACAGTGTGGCACTCACGTCCCTCTCCACGACTTATTTATTTTTATTAATGTCTCCATCCCCCTCTACGCTGCAAGCTCATCAATCGGTCAGTCAGTAATCGTGTTTATTGAGCGCTTAATAATAATAATAATAATAATAATAATAATGTTGGTATTTGTTAAGCGCTTCCTATGTGCAGAGCACCGTTCTAAGCGCTGGGGGAGATACAGGGTCATCGGGTGGTCCCACGTGAGGCTCACAGTCTTAATCCCCATTTTCCAGATGAGGTCACTGAGGCACAGAGAAATGAAGTGACTTGCCCACAGTCACACAGCTGACTGGGGTGCAGAACACTGTACTAAGTGCTTGGGAGAGGACAATAAACAGACGCATTCCCTGCCCACAGTGAGCTGATGAGAAGCAGCGTGGTGCAGTGGAAAGAGCTCGGGCCTGGGAGTCAGAGGTCATGGGTTCGAATCCCGGGCCCGCCACTTGTCAGCTGCGTGACCGTGGGCAAGTCCCTTCGCCTCTCTGGGCCTCAGTTCCCTCATCTGGAAAATGGGGATGAAGACCGGGAGCCTCACGTGGGACGACCCGATGACCCTTTATCTCTCCCGGCGCTGAGAACGGTGCTCGGCACATAGTAAGCGCTTAACAAACACCAACACTAGTCTAGAGGGGGGAGATGGAAATGAGGAGAAATAAATAAATGACAGATATGGACTTGAGGGCTGCGGGAGGGGGGATGAAGAAAGGGAGCAAGGCAGGGCGACGCAGAAGGGAGTGGGAAAAGAGGCAAAGAGAGCTTAGTCAATCATGTTTATTGAGAGCTTATTGTGTGCAGAGCACTGCACTAAGCGCTTGGGAGAGGACAGCACAACAGTGTAGCGGACTTATTCCCTGCCCACAGTGAGCTTACAGTCTAGAGGGGTCAGGGAAGGTCTCTTGCGGGAAGAGGAATTGTCTGTCGGATATGGGGAGGGAGGGCGTTCCGGGCCAGGGGCGGGACTTGGGTGAGAGGTCGGCAGTGAGATAGACTAGACAATTATAATAACGATGACGGTATCTGTTAAGCGCTTCCCAGGTGCCAAGCACCTGGATGCTAAGTGCTGGATGGAGGCCCAGTGACTCAGTGGGCGTTGGAGGAGTCATGTAGTGAAGGTAAGCATCTGAAGAGAAGGCGATTACCGACTCTGTTATATTAATAATGCTAATACTAATGATGGCATTTGTTAAGCGCTTACTATAGGCGAAGCACTCTTCTAAGCGCTGGGGGGGGCGGGGGGATGCAAGGTGATCAGGTCGTCCCACGTGGGGCTCACGGTCTTCATCCCCATTTGACAGACGAGGGAACGGAGGCACCGAGAAGCGAAGTGACTCGCCCACAGTCACGCGGCTGACAGGCGGCGGAGCGGGGATTAGAACCCATGACCCCTGACTCCCAGGTCCGGGCTCTTTCCACTGAGAGACGTTGTCCTCTCCCAAGCGTTTAGGGCCGAAGCGCAGTGAGTGCTCAATAAATACCATCGAATGGCCGCTAGCCAAACTCTGGGGTAATAATGCTGGTATTTGTTAAGCGCTTACTATGTGCAGAGCACTGTTCTAAGCGCTGGGGGAGATACAGGGTCATCGGGTTGTCCCCTGTGAGGCTCACAGTCTTCATCTCCATTTTACAGATGAAGTAACTGAGGCCCGGAGAAGTGAAGTGACTTGCCCGCGGTCACACAGCTGCCAAGTGGCAGAGCCGGGATTCGAACCCCTGACCTTCGACTCCCAAGCCCGGCTCTTTCCACTGAGCCACGCTGCTTCCCACAGAAGAGACGGAAACAGGAACAGATCGTCAGGTCGGACCCAATCCCCGTCCCGCGGGGGCTCACGGTCCGAAGAGGAGAGAGACCGGGCGGCTTTAGAGAAGCGGCGCCGACTTGCAGATCGGACCCGGGCCCGGAAGGCAGGAGGATCTGGGTTCTAAGCCCAACGCTGTCCCCGCTCTACTGGGTCACCCTGGACAAGACATTTCACTTCTCCGGGCCTCAGTGACCACATCTGTAAAACGGGGATTCATTCGGTCGTTTTTACTGGGTACCAAGAGCTGGGAAAAATACAGTATAACAACAAACGGACACATTCCCTGCCCACAGTGAGCTCGCATTCTGGAGGGGGAGACTGACACGAATAGGCAATGATTATAATAATTCATTCTAATCCCCCCGGATGAAGACTCTGAGCCCCACGCGGGTCCAACCCGATTATCCCGTATCTACCCCAGTGCTTAGAAACGGTCTCTGGCACAGAGTGAGCGCTTAATAGGTACCATTACCAAAAAAAGATGATTTTTTTTCCCCACCGGTTCACCCCCTTTCCGCCCCTCCCTCCTTTGGAGACGGGAGGTGGAGGGTCAAAGACGCATCTGTCACTTTAGTGGGGTTCCTTGGGGAAAGAAAAAAATGGCCTCTCGATCCAGAGGCCGGGCCCTGAGAAAGCTGATCGTCCCGATCGTCCTCCTCCGTATCCATCGGGGAGGAGATTTCTGTCACCGATTCCAAGTTCCTGGTCGGGACGGGCAGGCCGCCCTTCCGGCCGGCCGGATCCCTCCGACTCGGTCCAGGAGGTGAATTTCCACAGTCAGAGGCAGAAAGAGAAAGAGACACTGAGGGACGCGGAGAGAGACGGGGATAGGCAGAAGACAGAGAGAGGGAGACAGAGAGACAGAGATGAAGGGGGACACAGAGACAGATGGACAGAGACAGAGGGATGGAGACAGGCAGAGACAGAGAGACAGAAACACAGGGAAGCGGAAAGAGAGACGTAAGTAGAGACAGGAAACACAGATAACGATGACGCGGCAGGCACCGTTCTAAGCGCCGGGACGGATACCAGTTATTCGGGTTGGGCACGGTCCCTGTCCCACGTGGGGCTCACCGTCTTCACCCCCATTTTACAGGTGAGGGAACTGAGGCCCGGAGAAGCGAAGTGACCTGCCCAAGGTCACCCGGCAGACAGGCGGCGGAGCTGGGGTTGGAACCCACCACCCTCTGACTTCCAGGCCCAAGGTCTGTTTATTTTTTTAATGGTACTTGTTAAGCGCTTACTAGGTACCAAGCACTGTTCTTGATATCAGGATATCAGGTTGTCCCACGTGGGTCTCGGTCTTCATCCCCTTTCTTTACAGATGAGGGAACCGAGGCCCAGGGAAGTGAAGTGACTTACCCGAGGTCGCACAGCAGACAAGAGGCGGAGCCGGGATCGGAACCCACCACCTTCTGACTTCCAGGCCCGGGCTCCATTTATTTTTTAAATGGCATTTGTTAAATGCTTACTGTGTGCCAGGCACTGTTCTTGATACAAGGTCATCGGGTTGTCCCACGTGGGGCTCACAGTCTTCATTCCCCATTTTACAGACGAGGTCACCGAGGTGAAGTGACTCACCCAAGGTCACACAGCAGACACGCGGCGGAGCAGGGATTGGAACCCACCACCTTCTGACTTTCATTCATTCATTCATTCATTCAATAGTATTTATTGAGCGCTTACTATGTGCAGAGCACTGTACTAAGCGCTTGGAATGTACAATTCCGGGCCCGTGCTCTATTGTTTTTAATGGTATTTGTTAAGCGCTTACTGTGTGCCTTCTTGATACAAGGTCATCAGGTTGTCCCCCGTGGGGCTCACAGTCCTCGTCCCCATTTCACCGATGAGGTCCCTGAGGCCCAGAGAAGTCAAGTGACTTCCCCAAGGTCACCCAGCAGACGAGCGACGGAGCCGGGATTAGAACCCACGTCCTCTGACTCCCAAGCCTGGGCTCTTGCCACTGGGCCACGCTGCTTCTGTGTGCACTACGCCACGCTGATTCTACACACCTGTGGACTTGCATATAGAGAAAGGGACAGAGAAACAGAGAGAGACAGAGGGAGGGACAGAGACAGGCAGAGAGACAGAAACAGAGAAGCAGAAACACAGGGAGACATAAATAGACGGGAAACAGAGAAAGACGCACCTCCGTAGACTCCTGTTTATGGAAAGAAACCGAGACAACAAGATAATATGCAGAAGGAAATCAATCGGTCGCATTTATCCTCAGTCCTCAGCACTGCGCTCGTCTGCTACTTGTATCTTTTTTTATTACCCTATTTATTTTGTCGATGCGGTGTCCATCCCCTTGATTCTATTTATTGCTGTCGTTTTTGTCCGTCCGTCTCCCCCGACTAATAATAATAATAATAATAATGTTGGTATCTGTTAAGCGCTCACTACGTGCCGAGCACCGTTCTAAGCGCTGGGGGAGATACGGGGTCATCGGGTTGTCCCACGTGAGGCTCACAGTTAATCCCCATTTTACAGATGAGGGAACTGAGGCCCAGAGAAGTGAAGTGACTTGCCCACAGTCACACAGCTGACAGGTGGCGGAGCCGGGATTCGAACTCGTGATCTCTGACTCCCAAGCCTGTGCTCTTTCCGCTGAGCCACGCTGCTTCTCCTGTGATTAGACTGTGAGCCCGTCAGTGGGCAGGGATTGTCTCTATCTGTTGCCCGATTGTACCTTCCAAGCGCTTAGTACAGTGCCCAGCACATAGTAAGCGCTCAATAAATACTATTGAATGAATTTATTGTGAGCTCACTGTGGGCAGCAGTTTGTCTGTTGCTACATTATTCTCTCCCAAGGGCTTAGTAGAGTGTAAGCGCTGAATAAAGTGTCAGTAAATGCGCTTGAATGAATGAATTGAGCACTTACTGCCTGCAGAGCACTGTGCTGAGTGCTTTGAGAGAAACAGAATAGCAAAGGTGGCGGACATGTCTGTTCCCCGCCCACAAAGAGCTTACAGTCCAGAGGGGGGTTCATTCATTCCGTCGTATTTATTGAGCGCTTACCGTGCGCAGGGGAGTTTACAGGAGAAATGTCCAGAGGGACATGGTGAAAGCCGGGGTGTCACATATACGAGAAGCGGCGTGGCTCAGTGGAAAGAGCCTGGACTGGGGAGTCAGAGGTCGTGGGTTCGAATCCCAGCTCCGCCACCTGCCAGCTCTGTGACTGTGGGCAAGTCACTTCACTTCCCTGGGCCTCAGTTCCCTCATCTGGAAAATGGGGATGAAAACTGCGAGCCTCACGTGGGACGACCCGATGACCCTGTATCTCCCCCAGCGCTTAGAACGGTGCTCTGCACGTAGTAAGCGCTTAACAGATACCAGCATTATTACGGTTATTAGATATAGCCTCTAGATTAAAAGCTCGTTTTGGGCCGGGAAGGTGGTTTTTGCTTTTTTTTTGAACGGTATTTGTTAAGCGATTACTCTGTGCCAAGCACTGTATTCATTCATCCATCCATTTGTATTTATTGAGTGCTTACTCTGTGCAGAATACTGTAGTAAGCGCTTGGGAGAGGACAGTAGAACAATAAACAGTCTCATTCCCTGCCCACAAGAAGCTTCCTGTTAAGCTCGGGGAGACAGACGGTAATAGAAATATATGAATAAGTAAGTAAATAAATTGCACGGTACCAAGCACTGGGGAAGGTCTAAGCTAATCAGACTGGACGGGGTCCCTGTCCCCCGCGGGGCTCACAGTCCTATTCCCATTTTCCAGATGAGGGAACTGAGGCCCAGAGAAGTGAAGCGACTTGCCCAAGGTCACCCAGCGGACAATAATAATGGACCTTCTCTCAGTTCCCGCATCTGTGAAATGGGGATTAAGACCGTGAGCCCCACGCGGGACAACCCGATGACCCTGTATCTACCCCAGTGCTTAGAACGGTGCTCGGCACGTAGTAAACGCTCAACAGATACCGTCATCATCATTACGATGATAACAACGATTGTGATATTTGTTAAGGCTTGCCATGTGGTAGGCACCGTACTAAGCGCAGGGGTAGATACAAGATGATCAGGTCCCACACGGGGCTCACGGTCTAAGCGGGAGAGAGGACAGGGATTGAATCCCCATTTTTCCGATGAGGAAACTGAGGCACAGAGAAGTGACTCGCAGAGAAGTCACACAGCAGAGAGGTGAAGGAGCGGGAATTAAAACACCCCTGACCTCCTGACTCTCAGGCCCGGGCTCTATCCGCTACAGATGACTTGCCCAAGGTCCCACGGCAGACAAGTGGCGGGGCCGGGATTAGAACCCGTGACCTTCCGACTCCCGGGCCCGGGCTCGGCCCACTGGGCCGTGCCGCTTCTCGGGACCTCAGTTCCCTCATCCGGAAAGCGGGGACGAAAGCCGGGAGCCCCACGTGGGACACGGGCTGCCTCCAACCTGCTTAGCCTCTATCCACCCCAGCGGATGCCTGGCGCATAATAAGAACTTAATAGATACCGGGTTTTTTTCTAAAAAAGTTGGGTGGCTTGGGCCCGTCCCCAGCCCGCGTCTGGGCCAGGTGATGCTGCCGGATGGGGAAGCGAAATTCCCAGCCCGGGCTTGTGCCAGCCTCATCCGAATGCCCGAGCAGGAATGCCCGGGGAAGAAGATGCCAGGCGAGAGCCGTAATAATGAAATGACAGCAGTTTGCCTGAACAGGTAACGTTTGCACTCAAACACGCAGACACACACTCCTCTTCCTCCCCCAAGGACCCTCAAGACCCCCGGGCTTTCCCTCCCTCTTTGTCCTCATCGGTTCGTCCCTCCCCCGCCCTCCCCAAAAGTTGGTATTTGTTGAGCGTTTACTATGTGCAGAGCACTGTACTAAGCGCTGGGGGAGATACAGGGTCATCGGGTCGTCCCAGGTGAGGCTCACAGTCTTCATCCCCATGTTCCAGAGGAGGTCACTGAGGCACAGAGAAGTTAGGAGATTTGCCCACAGTCCCCCAGCTGACAGGTGGCAGAGCCGGCATTCGAACCCATGCCCTCTGACTCCCAAGCCCGGGCTCTTTCCGCTGAGCCACGCTGCTCCTCCGCAGGTAATCACCATCCCCACTGTTCAAGGGGGAAACTGAGGCACCCAGTGTCAATAACCCCGGGCGGAATTGGAAACAGAGTGGCTTAGTGGCTCGAGCCCGGGCCTGGGAGGCGGGAGGTCCCGGGTCCTAATCCCGGTTCCGCCGCTTGTCTGCCTCTTGGCCTTGGGCGACTCACTTCTGGGCCTCGGTTGCCTCATCTGGAAAAAGGGGATGAAGAATAAATAAAATAAATAAATGTTGGTATTTGTTGAGCGCTCACTATGTGCCGAGCACTGTTCTAAGCGCCGGGGTAGACGCAGGGGAATCGGGTCGTCCCACGTGGGGCTCGCCGTCTTCATCCCCGTTTTCCGGGTGAGGTCACCGAGGCCCAGAGAAGTGAAGTGCCTCGCCCCCGGTCACACAGCCGACAAGCGGCCGAGCCGGGATTCGAAGAGTGTGAGCCCCTTGTGGGACAGGGACTGTGTTCCCCCCTCTTTGCCTGTAGCCAGCCCGGCGCTTCGTACAAAGTAAGCGCTCAGCAAATACAATTATTATCATCATCGCCTCTGGCGTCTCCCCCCCAGTTGCGGGTGTTTGAACATTTCCTGAGAAACAGCTGGGGCCCTGAAAGGGCTTTCTGGGAACTGATTTGCAACCGGCAGCTGAGCCCAAGGCCTTTCGGTCCCACTTCCGGAGAGCATGATAAGCGTGACAAGAATATCGAGGCTACGGACCCGCGCTTACTCCCTTTCTTTAATGCCAGTCCTTAAGTGCTCGCTATGCGCCGGGCACTAGACGAAGCGCCGGGGACCGAGCGCTTTAAAGCCAGGGCTAGGAGTTTGCGTTTGAAGCGGAGGCGGAGGTTCTAGAGGAGTGGGGGAAATCTGTCCTCAACGTTGTTGTGGAAAAACGATCCGGGCAGCGGAGTGAAGTGTGGACTGGAGTGGGGAGAGGCGGGAGGTCGGCGAGGGGGCCGACGATAATAATGTCGGTATTTGTCAAGCGCTCACTGTGTGCGGAGCGCCCTTCTAAGCGCCGGGGGAGACGCAGGGGAATCGGGTCGTCCCACGTGGGGCTCGCCGTCTTCATCCCCGTTTTCCAGGTGAGGTCACCGAGGCCCAGAGAAGTGAAGTGCCTCGCCCACGGTCACACAGCTGAGAAGCGGCAGAGCCGGGATTCGAACTCACGACCTCGGACTCCAAAGCCCGTGCTCTTTCCACTGAGCCACGCCGCTTCTCACATAGAGGCCGACGCGGTCATCCGGGTGGGGTGGGGACACTGTGAGGTGGGGGGCTCCTCTACGACAGCTTCGCCCTCCGCGGAGCCCCCGGCGTCTTCGCCCTGGGCTCCCCTTCCTCTTCTCCCGACCCCGCCGCCGACCCCCCGGCCCGCGTCCCCCCCCTGGCCCGGGACGCCCTCCCTCCTCAGGTCCCACAGACGATGACTCTCCCCCCCTTCAAAGCCTTCCCGAGAGCCCATCTCCTCCAGGAGGCCTCCCCCGACTGCGCCCTCCTTTCCTCTTCTCCCGCCCCCTTCCGCGTCGCCCTGCCTCGCTCCCTTCCTTCAGCCCCCTCCCAGCCCCACGCCGCTCATGTCCACATCCGTCCTCTGATTTATTTATATTGATGTCTGCCTCCCCCTCTTCTGGACCGTGAGCTGGTCACGGGCAGGGATCGTCACCGTTTATCGTTGGATGGTACTTTCCCAAGCGCTTAGTACACCGCTCTGCACACGGTAAAACGCTCAATGAATACGACCGAACGAACGAACGAAACGAATTCTCCCGCTCCCTTCTGCGTCGCCCTGACTCGCTCCCTGCCTTCATCCCCCTTCCCAACCCCACACCGCTTACTTCCATATCTTTCACTTATTGATTTCTATTCACGTCTGTCTCCCCCTCTCGACTGGGAGCTCCCTGTGGGCCGGGACTGTGTCCGCCTACCGTCGTCGTGCCCTCGCCCAAGCGTTCAGTCCGGGGCTCTGCACACAGCAGGCGCTGGATAAATACGCCCGGGCGAGCGAATGAATCCTGATGTGAAATCGACGGCCGGGGGGCTGGAGGGGCGCCGGGAGATCCCGGCCCCCCACCACTGCACACCGGGACCACGACAGCCGTTTCCAGGGTCTTTATTGGGGAGGGCGGGCCGGGGTCGCGGGGTGCGGGGATGGGGATCCGGGGGGCTCAGGCCTTGAAGTGGGGCCAGTGGCGGATGACGTCGTAGAGGGCCTGACCCGGACAGGAGGTGGCCACGACGTCGCGGTGCCCCTTGAGCACGTAGTCGCTCCCGAGCGAGCCCCGCTGCACGGCGCAGGACAGGAGGCTCTTCAGGGCGGCCTGGGCCTTGGCGTTGGGGACCCGGGCTGAGGGGAAAGGGGGCGGGGTGGGTGCCGGACGGGGCCCACCGGGGCCCGGCGTCGAGGGGAGGGGAGTCCGCGCCGCCCTGCCATCCCTCAGCCCACTGGGCCCCCCGTAACTCCTTTGGGTCTTAGGGATCGGACGCCCCTCGTCTCGCCGGGGGAGGGACGGGATGGGAAGTTGGGGGGGGATGGGATGGAGCGGCACGCCGAGGGAGGGGGGCAGACGGGGAGGGGGTTGGGACCCCGAGGCTGGACGCTGGGGCATGGACGGGTCGGGGTTGGGGGGGTCGGGCCGGACGCCGGGGGATGGAAAGCCGGGCTAACCGGGATGACTGGGTGGACGCCGGGTGGAGATGGGCAGGGGGAGGGGGGCCGGGCCGGAGCCGGACACCGTCGGGTGGACAGGGAGGGGGGACGGGGCTCTCAGCCGGAGCGCCGTGGGGTGGCCGGGGCCGGGGAGGGAGTCCTGAGGCCGGACGCTGGAGGGCGGACAGGTAGGAGACGGGGATGGACGGGCGGGTGACGGGGCCCTTTGGCCGGACGCCGCGCGGGGCTGGAAGGGGAGGGGATTGGGACACTGGGGCTGGACACCGGGGGGGAGCTGGGCTGGAGCCGGACACCGGGGGATGGACGGGCCGGACACCTGAGGTGTGGAAGAGGGAGGGGAGCCGGGCCGGGGCGTCGGGGCTCGGAGCGGGGTGCGGGGAGCCGTCACTCACACTTGAAGGATCCCAGGAAGGCGATGCCGAGGGAGCGCCCGTTCCATCCGGGTCCCGCGTGGGCTCCTACGGTCCTCCAGCCGCGGCCCTCGTACACCTGTCCGTCTTCTCCGATCAGGAAGCTTCCCGCCGGACGGAGAGAGACAACGGAGACAGAGACGGAGAGAGAGCCACGTCGAGGCACCCGAGGGCCAGGCCCAGGCCCCGAGAAATAATAACGACGATAACAATCATAAACGGTAATGGTGGCATCTGTTGAGCGCTGACTATCTGCCGGGCGCCGGACTGATCGCCGGGGTGGATACGGGCGTTCATTCGTCCGTATTTATCGAGCGCTTACCGTGCGCGAAGCAAATCCAGTCGAACTCGGTCCCTGCCCCACGTGGGGCTCACAGTCTCGACCCCCCATTTTACAGCTGAGGGGACCGGGGCCCAGAGAGGCCGAAATGACCTGCCCGGGGCCACACAGCCGACAGGCGGCAGAGCCGGGATTAGCAGGGCGAGTGGCGGAGCTGGGATCAGAACCCACGACCCGCGACTCCCGGGCCGGGGCCCTAACCTTTAAGCCGCGCCACCTGCACCTGTCCCCTCTCCCCGCCCCCGCGCTCCTCACTTGTAGCCGATGTCACACCACTTCTTACTGGGGCCCTGGTGGAAGTCCTGGATGACCTTCACCTGGCGCCGGCAGCTGACGGAGGAGGTACAGGCGGCGCTCTCCGTGTGGTGGACGACGGCCGTGTCCACCGGCTTCCGTAACGTCTTCAGGCACCCCGATCTGGACGCCTTCCATTGGACGCGGGAGACGATTTGGGGACACCCTGGGCGGAAGGGGAGCTCTCCGTCCTCTGGAGCTCCGGGCCCCTCTCCGGGTGCCCACCCTTTCCTCTTCTTCTCCCCCTAATCTCATCCTTCCCCTTTCTTCTCCCCCGGTGCCCACTCTTTGCCCCTTTTCCTCCCCCAGTGCCCATCCTCTCCCCCTCTTCTCCTCCCCGGCGCCCACCCTTTCTCCCTCTCCTCCCTCGCCGCCCCCCTCTCCCCTTCCCCCTCCCCGGCTGCGTGGCCGGCCCCGACCTCCTGCCCCCGACCCCGTGCCCCGCGAGGTCCCCTTGGGTTGGTTCCCGCCTCACCGAGGCTCCCGACGCAGAGCGCACCCAGCAGGGTAACCCAGTGCCACAGCATGCTGCCGGTCGAGCGAGAGGAACCCCAGCCGGTCCACCCTCCGACCACGGGGTGACGGGCCGAGCCGGAGGCCGGCGCTTTATGTGAGAGGAGAGGGGTGGGAGGGGCGTGAAGCAAAATGGAGGGGGAGGGAGGAGGCCGGGAGCGGGACTCGGTTGGGCCCGCGAGGCCCGCCGCCCTGAGAGGGAGCCCGAGGGGAACCCCGGGGTAGGGGCGAATCCCCGAGCGGGAACCAGGGTGAGGATGGGTGGGTGAGGCGGGTAAGCGGGGATGGGGAGCGGGTGGGCGCGCGGCAGGGGCTGAGACGGGTGGCGCATCGTGGGCGGGGAACGCGTCCGTTTACTGTGGCAGGGGCCTCTCCCAAGTGGTCTCCGCACACAGTGAGCGCTCAGTAAACACGATTGTCTTCCAGCTGGGGGAGCCGGGGCCGGGTTGAGGGACCGACGACCCCTTCCCCGGGCTCGGCGGAGGGCCGGGCGGCCCCGTCGTCGGGCCGGGCCGAGAGACGGGCGGCCCCTCCTCGGGACGGGCCGGGGGACGAGTGGGCCCCTTCCCCAGGCTCGGCCGAGAGAGGGGCACGTCCTCCTCCCCCGGGGTCGGCTGAGGTACCGGCGGCCTCTCCTCGGGCTTGGCCGAGGCTCAGTAGGCCCCGAGGGCCCGGCTGAGGGATCGGGTCCGACCCGTCCGGCGGGTTCCCGGACCACCCCGACTGTTTGCCCCGCGGCCCTAAGGCGGGAGGACGGACGGACGGAACGGGGCCGGGCGGAGCGGGAGAGAGCCACGTTTCCCCCCCCCCCCCCCCCCGGCCTGTCCGTCCCTACCTAGTTTTTTGCCTCTGTTGCTGTTACCGTCATCATATCATTATCGTGGTTTACGTTAAACGCTTAATCCGGTTGGACGCGGTCCCCGTCCCACGTGCGGCTCACGGTCTTGACCTCCGTTTTCCAGATGAGGGAACTGAGGCCCAGAGAAGTGGAGTGACTTGCCCAGAGTCACAGGGCAGGCAAATGGCGGAGCCAGGATTCGAACCCTGGTCATCCATTCATTCGATTCTATTGGTTAAGCGCTTACAGGGTGCAGAGCACTCCGCTAAACTCTTGGGAAACTCCGACACGGCAATAGAGGGTGGCAATCCCTGCCCAGAGGTAACCGAGGCGAAGAGAAGTGAAATCACTCGGCCGAGGTCCCAGACCAGACGAGAGATTCAGGATCGGAACCCAGGTCCTTCTGACTCTCAGTCCCAGGCTCTTTCCGCTGGGCCACGCCGCTCCTCTAAGAGAACAGTGAAATCAATAAACGAGGCAACAACCCAGCGGGAGCCATACGTCCGCTCCGGCTCGTCGGACCACCGAAGGGATGGTGCGAGCAGGGAGGAGATCTGGAAGGCTCCCTGGCGGAGGTGCCCCCGTGACAAGGGCCAGGTGGATCGGGAGGGAGCCCCTTCCGCTCAATGAGCAGCAGTGCGGCCCAGTGGACAGAGCCCGGGCCCGGGAGTCGGAAGGACCTGGCTTTAAAGCCGTCCGTCCCCTCGCCCCCTCCGGCCTCGCCTCGCCGCTCTCCCGCTCCAAGCCGGCGCGCACGCTCCGCTCCTCTCACGCCCACCTTCTCCCTCGGCCTCCATCTCGCCCGTCTCGTGGCTCAGTGGCAAGAGCCCGGGCTTCGGAGGCAGAGGTCATGGGTTCGACTCCCGGCTCTGCCGCTCGTCAGCCGGGTGACCGTGGGCGAGTCGCTTCGCTTCTCTGGGCCTCGGTTCCCTCATCCGGAAAATGGGGATTAACCGTGAGCCTCACGTGGGACGACCCGATGACCCTGTCTCTCCCCCAGGGCCTAGAACAGTGCTCCGCACGTAGTGAGCGCTTAACAAATACCAACATTATTATTATCTCGCCGCCGACCCCGGCCCGCGTCCCGCCTCTGTCCCGGACGCCCTCCCTCCTCAGATCCCTCAGGCCATGACTCTCCCTCGCTTGAGAGCCTTCCCGACGGCCCACCTCCTCCTCCAAGAAGCCTTCCCCGACCGCGCCCTCCTTTCCTCTTCTCCCGCTCCCTTCTGCGTCGCCCGGACTCGGTCCCTTTCTTCCTTCCCCCTCCCGGCCGCGCACCGCTCGTGTCCACATCCCTCATTTCTTGATTTATATATTCATTCAGTCATATTTATCGAACGCATCCTGTGTGCAGAGCACCGTCCTAAGCGCTTGTCTCTGCCCCCTCTAGACTGTCTGTTTATTGTTGTATTGTCCTCTCCCAAGCGCTTAGGACAGTGCTCTGCACACAGTGAGTGCTCAAGAAATAGGATTGAATGAATTTATTCACCCCCCCCCCACCCCCCCAGCACTTACATCCACGTCTGCAATTTATTTATTTCTCTATATTAATCGAGAATCTGATTAATTAGAACCCACGACCTCTGACTCCCAAGCCCGGGCTCTTTCCACTGAGCCACGCTGCCTCTCTATAGCTTGGCACATAGTAAGTGCTTAACAAGTACGAGAATTATTAATCGAGAAGCAGCGTGGCTCAGTGGAAAGAGCCCGGGCTTGGGAGTCAGAGGTCGTGGGTTCTAATTCCGGCCCTGCCGCTTGTCAGCTGTGTGACCTCGGGCAAGTCACTTTACTTCTCTTTGCCTCAGTGATCTCATCTGCAAAACGGGGACGAAGACTGTGAGCCCCGCGTGGGACAACCCGACGACCTCGTATCCCCCCCCCCAGCGCTCAGAACAGTGCTTGGCACATAGTAAGCGCTTAACGAATATCAGCATCATCATCATTATTAGTCCGAGGGCTCTGCACCCAGTAAGCGCTCAATAAAGAGAAGCGACAGACCGACTCTCCCCAGCTGGGCGGGACCCACGGACGCCAAGACCTCCTGCCCTCTTTGTCCTCAACGTTTCTCCCCGGGCCGGGAGGGGCCGGGAATCACCGATCCCCACTTTACGAGGCCGGGAAACCGAGGCGCGGTGAGGTGAAGCGAGTCATCCAAGGGCAGCGTTGAAAGGCCCGGGCGGAACTGGAACCCAAGTCCCCGCCCTCTGGCTCGGCCCGGCTCTGAATTCCATCCTTTGCCCCCGGGGTAGCGAGACCAAGGGCTTCCTCGTCTCCGTGGATTTCGCTTCCTTCTCACCAAGTTTATTTCTCTTCTGGCTCCATCCTCCGGGACTAATGATAATAATTATGGCACTCATTAAACATCTACTATGTGCCCAGCACTCTTCTAATCGCCGGGGTAGATACGAGGTCATCCAGTTGGACCCAGTCCCCGTCCCACGTGGGGCTCACGGTCTCCATCCCCATTTTACAGACGAGGTCACTGAGCTACGGAGAAGTGAAGTGACTTATCCGAGGTCACACGGCAGGCGTGTGGCGGAGCCGCGATTAGAACCCGAGTCCTTCCGATTCGCAGGCCCGGACTCTTGAGAGTGTGAGCCGGTACCGTGTCCAACCTGATTATCTGGTATCTCCCCCAGTGCTTAGAACAGTGCTTGGCACATAGTGAGCGCTTAACAATTAGAAGCAGCGTGGCTCAGTGGAAAGAGCCCGGGCTTGGGAGTCAGAGGTCATGAGTCCGAATCCCGGCTCTGCCGCTTGTCAGCTGTGTGACCGTGGGCGAGTCACTTCGCTTCTCTGGGCCTCAGTTACCCCATCTGTAAAATGGGGATTAAGACCGTGAGCCCCACGTGGGACGACCCGATTCCCCCGCGTCTCCCCCAGCGCTTAGAACAGTGCTCTGCACATAGTAAGCGCTGAACAAATACCAACATTATTATTATTATTATTAAATACCATCATCATCATCATTCTTCTTCTTCTTCTTATTGCCTGACTACTTTTGTTTGGCTGTCGGTCTCTCCCTTTTAGACTACGAGCCCGTCGTCGGGCAGGGACGGTCTCTATCTGTTGCCGAATTGTCCATTCCGAGCGCTTAGTACAGTGCTCTGCACACCATAAGCGCTCAATAAATACGACTGAATGATTTTTATCATTACCCGCGCCACCCACGCCACGTCCGCCGAGCAGGAGCACAGCCTAGGGGATAGAGCCCTGGCCCGGGCGTCAGTCAGTCGGTCACTCGGATTTATTGAGTATTTATTTATTTAGCGTATTTATTGAGGTCCGACTGTGTACAAGGCACCGTACTAAGCGCTTAGAAGAGTAAGTGCTGAGAAGCAGCGTGGCTCCGCGGAAAGAGCCCGGGTTTGGGAGTCAGAGGTCACGGGTTCTAATCCCGGCTCTGCCACTCGTCAGCTGTTTGACCGTGGGCCAGTCACTGAGAAGCAGCGTGGCCCAGTGGAAAGAACCCGGGCTTGGGAGTCAGAAGTCACGGGTTCTAATCCCACCTCTGCCACCTGTGTGCTGTGTGACCTTGGGCAAATCGCCTCACTTCTCTGAGCCTCAGTTGCTTCATCTGTAAAATGGGGATTAACTGTGAGCCCCCCCGTGGGACAACCTAATTACCTTGTATCTACCCCAGCGCTTAGAATAGTGTTCGGCACATAGTAAGTGCTTAACAGATACCAAGGTTATTATTATTATTATTGTTCTCTGGGCCCCAGTCGTCTCATCTGTAAAATGGGGATGAAGACCGTGAGCCCCACGTGGGAACACACCTGATGTCCTTGGCTCTCCCCAGCACTCAGAACAGTGCTTGGCACATAGTAAGAGAAGCAGCGTGGCTCAGTGGAAAAAGCCCGGGCTTGGGAGTCAGAAGTCATGGGTTCAAATCCCAACTCTGCCACTTGTCTGCTGTGTGACTGTGGGCGAGTCACTTCACTTCTCTGGGCCTCAGTTCCCTCATCTGTAAAATGGGGACGAAGACCGTGAGCCTCACGTGGGACGACCCGATTCCCCTGTATCTACCCCAGCGCTTAGAACGGTGCTCGGCACATAGTAAGCGCTTAACAGATACCAAAATTATTATTAAGTGCTTAACAGATACCATCATCATCATTATTATTAGTATTAAGAATGAAACACAATAGTAAACAGACACATTCCCTGCCCACACTGAGTTTACAGCTAGAGGGGGAGATTAAGCACTTATTCCGTACCAAGAACCACGCAAAACCTCCCGGTTCTCAGCCCGGCTCCGCCACTTGTCTGCTGTGTGACCTCGGATAGGTCACTTCACTTCTCTGGGCCTCAGTTCCCTCATCTGCAAAATGGGGATTTCAGACGGTGAGCCCCGTGCGGGACGGGGACCGGGTCCAACCTGGTTATCTTGCATCTACCCCGCTGCTTAGTACAGTGCCCGGCACCTAGAAAGTGCTGAACAAATGCCTCAATACAAATAAACAGACAACGATAGAAATAAATAAATGACAGATCTGGTCAGACGTGCCGGGGGGTCGGGACGGGGGGAAGAGAAAAGGGAGTACCTGATCATTCGTTCAATCGTAGTTCATTCATTCCGTACATTCCCAAGTGTCTAGTACAGTGCTCTGCACCTGGTAAGCGCTCAATAAATACTACCGAATGAATGAATCATGGTTCATTCGTTCAATCATAGTTCATTCAGTCAGTCATAGTTCATTCATTCAATCATAGCAGCCGCCTGGCTTAGCGGAAAGTGAACTGACTTGGGACTCAGAGGCCGTGGGTTCTAAACCCGGCTCCGCCACGTCTGCTGTGTGACCTTGGGCGAGTCGCTTCGCTTCTCTGGGCCTCAGTGACCTCATCTGGAAAAGGGGGATTAATAATAATAATGTTGGTATCTGTTAAGCGCTCACTATGTGCCGAGCACCGTTCTAAGCGCTGGGGGAGACACAGGGGAATCGGGTCGTCCCACGTGGGGCTCACGGTCTTCATCCCCATTTTACAGATGAGGGAACTGAGGCCCAGAGAAGTGAAGCGACTCGCCCACGGTCACCCAGCTGACAAGTGGCGGAGCCGGGATTCGAACTCATGACCTCTGACCCCAAAGCCCGTGCTCTTTCCACTGAGCCACGCTTAAGATTGGGAGCCCCACAGGGGACAACCTAACTGCCTGTATCTACCCTCGTATCTAGGGAGCACTTAATACAATTATTAGTAGTAGTAGTAGTACTACAGTGCCTGGGACATAGTAAGCGCTTCACAGATGTCATAACTATTATTATGGGACAAAGTGAGCGCTTGTTCAGCCGTGTGACTGTGGGCAAGTCACTTCACTCCTCTGTGCCTCAGTGACCTCATCTGGAAAATGGGGATGAAGCCCGTGAGCCTCACGTAGGACAACCTGATGACCCTGTATCTCCCCCGGCGCTTAGAACAGTGCTCTGCCCATAGTAAGCGCTTAACAGATACCAACATTAATCATTAACAAATACCATAATGATTATTACTGAGTGCAGAACACTGTACTAAACGCTTGGGAGAGGACAAGAGAACTATGAAAAGACACATTCCTGCCCACGACTATAATAACGGCATTTGAACAAGCGGCTTACTTTGTGCCAGGCACTGGTTCTAAGCGCTGGGGGAGATAGAGGCAAATGGGGTCGGACCCAATCCCCGTCCCAGGCGAGGCTCCCGGTCTCCATCCCCATTTTCCAGATGAGGGAACTGAGGCCCGCAGAGGTAGAGTGACTTTCCCGCCACGACCTTACAGTCTAGAGGGACAGATATTGAATAGAAATAAATGAAACGAGAGATGCGGACATAGGGGAGTAAGCCCGTCAAACGGCAGGGATCGTCTCTGTTGCCGACTCGTTCGTTCCAAGCGCTTAGTCCAGGGCTCTGCACATAGTAAGCGCTCAATCGATACGATTGAACGAACGAAAGGGGAGTGGGGCCGGGAGGGGGGATGAAGAAAGGGAGCGAGCCGGGGGCGACGCGGAAGGGAGCGGGAGAAGAGGAAAGGAGGGCGCGGTCGGGGGAGGCCTCTGGGAGGAGACGGGCCTTCGGGAAGGCTTTGAAGAAGGGGGAGAATCACTATAATAATGTTGGTGTTTGCTAAGCGCTTACTCCGTGCCGAGCACCGTTCTAAGCGCTGGGGGTGATACGGGGTCATCGGGTCGTCCACGGGGGGGGGGGGCTCACAGTCTTCATCCCCATTTTCCAGAGGAGGGAACCGAGGCCCAGAGACGGGAAGTGACTCGCCCACAGTCACACAGCTAAGTGGCAGATCGGGATTCGAACCCATGACCTCGGACTCCCAAGGCCGGGCTCTTTCCACTGAGCCTTATTATTATCACTGTTATTATTATCGTCACTGCCTCCGGGCTGTCTGGCCGGTTTCCCCCCCCGGTTTCTGCCCTTTTTAGCATTTCCTGAGAAACAGCTGAGGTTCCGAAAGGGCTTTCTGGAGAGCGATCTTTCAGATGAGGACAGCTGAGCCCCTGACCTTTCCGTCCCACTTCCGGGGAGAAGAAGAAGGAGGCGATTGTCTCTGCCCTCATTCCCTTTTTTAAATATTTCTCAAGCGGCCACTCGATGCCAGTCACCGTTATTAAGCGCCGGAGTAGATTCAAGCTAACGGGTTGGACCGAGTCCCTCCGTCCCTCGGGGCTCTCGGCCTTAATCCTCGTTGCTCGGCTGAGGTCGCCGAGGCCCGGAGAAGGGAAGTGGCTCGCCCGGGGTCAGCCGGCAGACGGGTGGCGGAGCCGGGATTAGAACCCAGGTCCTTCCCGACTCCCCGGCCTGCGCTCTGCCCGCTGGGCCGCACGGGTTCTCATCCCCCGTGCCCCGCCGAGTGAGGTCCGTCTCCCCGCTCCTAGGCCGCCAGCCCGTCGTCGGGCAGGGATCGTCTCCCTCCGTTGCCGACTCGTACTTTCCAAGCGCTTGGTACGGTGCTCTGCACGTAGTGAGCGCTCGATCGATACCACCGAATGAAGAATATAGGATGATCAGAGACTCCGTCTGCCCCAC
Organism: Ornithorhynchus anatinus; assembly: GCF_004115215.2. Classification (NCBI taxonomy): domain Eukaryota; kingdom Metazoa; phylum Chordata; class Mammalia; order Monotremata; family Ornithorhynchidae; genus Ornithorhynchus; species Ornithorhynchus anatinus. The sequence continues at coordinate 68,489,662 of NC_041735.1, forward strand.
CGACTGAGAGGGACCGAGAGCAGGTATCGCATCCCCATTTTCCAGTTGGGGAAACTGAGGCCCAGCGAGGTTCGGTGACTTGTCCAGGGTCACAAATTAATTGCAGAGGTCTCCGGACTCCCCATCCCCTGCTCCTTCCACCAGGCCATGCTGTTTGTCCAGTGCAGAAGCGGCGTGGCCTAGTGGGTAGAGCCCGGGGCCTGGGAGGCAAAAGGTCATGGGTTTCTAATCCCCGTTCCGCCGCTTATCTGCCGTGTGACCCGGGGCAAGTCACTTCAATTCTCTGGGCCTCAGTCATCTCATCTGTCCAGTGGAGACGGAGACCGGGAGCCCCACGTGGGACGGGGGACCGTGTCCAACCCGATTGGCTTGTACCCGCCCCAGCGCTTAGTACGGCGCCCGGCACGTACCAGGCATCTAACGAATACCCTCGAAAAAAGAAAGAAAAACAAAACAAAAACGAGCTCGCCGAGGAGAGGGTATCCTGGCTGTACTCCGGGCCCGACTGAATCGCCAAAAACTAAACTAAAAAACAAAACTAAAAGCTGACGGTCGGACAGATCAACGTGGCCCAGTGGCAAGAGCCCGGGCTTGGGAGTCGGAGGTCACGGGTTCTAATCCCGGCTCCGCCGCTTGTCAACTGGGTGACTCTGGGCAAGTCACGTCGCTTCTCTGTGCCTCAGTGACCTCATCTGGAAAATGGGGTTGAAAGACCGCGAGCCCCACGAGGGCGCAACCCGATCACTCTCGTATCCCCCCCAGCGGCTTAGAACAGTGCTTTGGCACCTAGTAAGCGCTTAACAGATACCGTAATCATTATTATTATCATCAACGTGATTTAAGAAGAAGTCGGTAGACAGAAATCATTCATATCTATAAATTACCAATCAATCGATCCATGGTTTTAATTGAACACAGAGCCCTGTCATAAGTGCTTTGGAGAGTACAATATAATAGGGTGGGTCGACATGCTCCCTGCCTAAAACTAGCTTATAGTTTATTATAGTTTTAGTTTAGTTGATTATTTATTATTATAAATAATTCCTTTATATCAACGCCTGTCTCTCCCTCTAGATGGAAAGCTTGATTCTTTGGTTCTGGTATTTTTGGGGGGCTTAAAAAGTGTTCTAAGCGCTCGAGGACGTACGAGTCGATTAGGTCAGCCCAGTCCCCGTCCCGCCTGGGGGCTCAAAAATCTAAGTAGGGAGAAGAGGGATTGAATTCTCCATTTTACAGCCGAGGAAACGGAGGCCCAGAGAAGCGAATCGATTTGCCCGACGTCACACAGCAGAGCCGGGATTAGAATCCGGGTCCTCTGACTCCCGGCCCCGCTCCGAGAAGCGGCACGGTGTCGGGGCTAGGGCCGGGGCTGGGAATTGTCCATTCCGAGCGCTTAGTACAGTGCTCTGCATAGAGGCAGCGCGGCTCAGTGGAAAGAGCCCGGGCTTTGGAGTCGGAGGTCATGGGTTCGAACCTCCGCTCTGCCACTCGTCAGCCGGGTGACCGTGGGCGAGTCACTTCGCCTCTCGGGGCCTCGGTGACCTCATCTGGAAAATGGGGATGAAGACCGGGAGCCCCACGTGGGACAACCGGATTCCCCCGTGTCTACCCCAGCGCTCGGAACGGTGCTCGGCACCTAGTAAGCGCTTAACAAATACCAACATTATTATTATTATATAGTAAGCGCTCAATCAATACTATTGCATGAATGAGTCAGAAGGTCATGGGTTCTAATCCCTCATAATAACATTATTATCATTAAGCACTTAACAAATACCATGATTATAATTATTATTGTTATTTCCTCTAGGCCCCACTGCTTCTCGGTGCGGGCAAGGAACGGATTCTATTCATTCATTCAATAGTACTTATTGAGCGCTTACTATTTGCAGAGCACTGGACCGACGCGCTTGGAAATGAACAAGTCGGCAACAGATAGAAGACGGTCCCCGCCGTTTTGACGGGGCTCCCCGGTCCTGATCGGGGACTGTACCGACTACCGACTACCGACTCTTGTCGCGTCGGCGCTCTGCTGAGTGTTTAGTACAGTGCCCTGCACACGGCAAGCGCTCGATAAAAACTGTTGACTGACCGATTTTGTCAGTTAAGTCATTTCTCAATTACTCTTAATTATTGTCACTCTCCCCTGCCCCGGCCTGACCGGGCCGGCGGCTTCTAATAATGGCACCAGCCAACCATCGATTCCCCACGGAAGTGGAACAGATTTGAACGGAACCTACTCGATGATGATTGATAATGATGATAATAATGACGATGATGTTCGTGAAACGCTTACTAAGTGCCAGGCGCTGTACTAAGCGCCGCCGGGGTGGATAGGGAAGCAGCGTGGCTCAGTGGAAAGAGCTTGAGCTTCGGAGTCAGAGGTCACGGGCTCGACTCCCGGCTCTGCCGCTCGGCAGCCGTGTGACCGTGGGCGAGTCACTTCGCTTGCCTGGGCCTCAGTTCCCTCATCCGGAAAATGGGGATGAAGACCGTGAGCCTCGCGTGGGACGACCCGATGACCCTGGATCTCCCCCGGCGTTTCGAACGGTGCTCTGCACGTAGTAAGCGCTTAACAGATACCAGCCTTATTATTGTTACAAGCAAGTGGAGTTGGACCCACTCCCTAGTCCCACGTGGGGCCCAGAGTCTTAATCCCCATTTGGCAGATGAGGTCACTGAGGGCCGGAGAGGTGAAACGCAATGTCCCAGGTTCACACGGCAGACGAGTGGAGGCGGGATTAGAACCCATGGCCTCCTGACTCCCAGGCCCGATTTTTATCCACTACTGATCAGGGCTCCCGTCTCCTCCAAGAAGCCTTCCCTGACTGCGCCCTCCTTTCCGCTTCTCCCGCTCCCTTTATCCCCGCCCCCGTCCCAGCCCCACGCCCCTTATGTTCACTTTGGTCATTTATTGATTTCTATTCGTGTCCGTCTCCCCCTCTAATTAACGTTGGTCTCTGTTAAGCGCTTACTAGGTGCCGCGCACTGTTCTGAGCGCTGGGGGGGATACAAGGCGATCGGGTCGTCCCCCGTAGGGCTCTCGGTCTTCATCCCCATTTTGCAGATGAGGCAACCGAAGCCCAGAGAAGCGAGGTGACTTGCCCACGGTCACAGGGTGGCGGAGCCGGGATTCGAACCCATGACCTCGGACTCCCAAGCCCGGGCTCTTTCCACCGAGCCACGCCGCTTCTACTGTAACCTCGCCGTGGGCAGGGAAGGTGCCTGTTTATCGCTCTCTCGCCCTCTCCCAAGCGCTTAGTACAGCGCTCCGCGCGCGGTAAGCGCTCAATGAATACGAACGAATCCCTTTCCGCTGAAGGCCCGAACGGCCTGGCGGGTCCTTTTCCGCGACCTTGGGCGAAGCCCACACCCTCTCCGGGCTCGGTCGTCCTCAGTTTCCTCACTGCGCGGGGCCGACGGCCAGCGTGCCCCAGTGGAAAGAGCCCGGGCTTGGGAGTCAGAGGTCACGGGTTCGGATCCCGGCTCGGCCACTTGTCAGCTGGGTGACCGTGGGCGAGTCACTTCACTTCTCCGGGCCTCGGTTCCCTCATCTGTCAAATGGGGACGAAGACCGGGAGCCCCACGTGGGACGACCCGATTCCCCCGTGTCTCCCCCAGCGCTCGGAACGGTGCTCGGCACATAGTGAGCGCTTAACAAATACCGACACGATTCTTCTTCTTCTTCTTCTTCTCTGGGCCTCAGTTCCCCCATCTGTCAAATGGGGATGAAGACCGGGAGCCCCACACCCGCTGACCCGGCGTCCTCCCCAGCGCTCAGAACGGTGTTCGGCACACAGTAAGCGCTTAACAAATGCCATCCTTATTAACTTGTACTGGACCCCAGTCTTTAGTTCAGTACTCGGCACATTGTTAGCGCTTAATAAATACCCTTAAAACCAAACCAAAAAGGTGGCGGTGGGAGTGTGTCCCCAGTGGGGAGGGTCCCCTGCCCTCTAATAATAATAATAATCATCATCATCATCGGGTTTTCCTCAAGTGTTTATTAGGTACTGAGCACTTGAGATAAGACATAATCAGATTCATTCATTCATTCAACGGCGCTGACTGAGCGCTTACTGTGCGCAGAGCATTCATTCATTCATTCATTCATTCATTCAGTCGTATTTATCGAGCGCTCACCGTGTGCACAGCACCGGGCTAAGCGCTTGGAAAGGCCAACCTGGCACAGCGAGAGAGACCATCCTACCCAACAGCGGGCTCACGGGAGAGAAGCAGCGCGGCTCAGGTCACGGGTTCTGATCCCGGCCCTGCCAGTCACTCCCCTTCTCTGGGCCTCAGTCGCCTCATCTGTAAAATGGGGATGAAGACCGAGCGCCTCAAGCGACCCCGTATCTCCCCCGGCGCTTAGAACAGCGCTCGGCACACAGTCGGCGCTTAACAGACACCGTCGTTGTTATCATTACATTGTTATTATCATTTCTCTGGGCCTCGGTGACCTCCAGTGACCTCCTCTGTCACACGGGGACGAAGGCCGTGAGCCCCGCGTGGGACCGCCCGATTTCCCCCGTGTCTCCCCCGGCGCTCAGAACGGGGCTCGGCACATAGCGAGCGCTTAACAAACACCACCGTTATTATTATGATAAATAAATAACGATAATAACACTAATAACGACGGTATTCGTTCAGCGCTCACTGTGGGCCAGGCACCGTCCGAAGCGCGGGGGGAGACACGGGCAGAGGACAGCCATCCAAAGGAGCAGCGCGGCTCAGTGGAAAGAGCCTGCGCTCGGGAGGCAGGGATCATGAGTTCTAATCCCGGCCCCGCCGCCCGTCCGCCGCGTGACCCGGCGAGCCACTTCACTTCTCTGGGCTCCGTTTCCTCCCCCGTAAAACGGGGACGGAGGCCGTGACGGGGGACGACCCGACGGCCTGGTATCCCCTGCAGCGCTTAGCGCAGGGCTCGGCGCCCAGCGAGCGCTTAACCGATGCCAACGTTATCATCATTGCGGTTATCGTTAAGCAGCGTGGTTCGGTGGCAAGAGCCCGGGCTTCGGGGTCCGGGGTCATGAGTTCGAATCCCGCCTCCGCCCCTCGTCAGCCGCGGGACCGTGGGCGAGTCGCTTCCCTTCCCGGTGCCTCGGCGACCTCCTCTGTCAAACGGGGACGAAGGCCGTGGGCCCCGCGTGGGACCACCCGATCCCCCCGTGTCTCCCCCGGCGCTCAGAACGGGGCTCGGCACATAGTGAGCGCTTAACAGATACCGACGTTATTACGATTATTACGATTATTATTAATAATCCCGCCTCCGCCGTTCGTCATCCGTCCGTCCTCGGGCAAGTCGCTTCCCTTCCCGGTGCCTCGGCGACCTCATCTGGAAAACGGGGACGAAGACCGTGAGCCCCACGGGGGGCGACCCGACGACCCGGTATCCCCCCAGCGCCCAGAGCAGGGCTCGGCCCACAGTCGGCGCTTAACGAATAGTCCCGTTATGAAACGGGGCTGAACTGAACGCCGGCAGCCGGGAGGGGGAAAGGGAAGGGGCTCCCACCCCCGCTTCCCATTCTCACGCCTGGGGGGCGGGGGGAGGGAAGGGGAGGGAAAGGACCCCCCTTTCCCTCCCCAGCCCCCCCCCCACGCTGGGGGGGAGGGGAAGGACCGGCCCCCCGCGATGCGGGGGAGGGGAAGGACCGGACACCCCCCCAAGATGGGGGGGAGGGGAAGGACCGGCCCCCCACGCTGGGGGGGGAGGGAGGGGACCCCCCCCATCCATCCCCAGCCCCCCCCATCCATCCATCCATCCCCAGCCCCCCCCCCCAGGCCGGGGGGAAGGGCAGGACCCCCCCCCCCCGCCCCTTCCCCTCCTGACCACGTGGAGGGGGAGGGCAGGCCCCCCCACCGACCCCTCCCTCTTGGCCGCGTTGCGGGGGAGGGGCCCCCCCAATCGGGGGGAGGGGCGGGAGCACGTGGTGCGGAGGGGGAGGAGGAGGAGGAGGAAGGAGGAAGGAGGAGGAGGAGGAGCAGGCCCAGGCGGAGGAGGAGGAGGAGGAGCAGGTAGGGGGTCGGGGGTGCGGGGGACCCCCCGATTTCGGGCGGGGGGGGGGTGGGGGGCTCCCCGGGCTCCCCTTCCGGGGCGGAGCCGGGCCCCCTCGGAACACGTGGCGCCCCTTCCCCTCCCCCCCCCCCCCCGCTCCCTCCATCCCCGCCTCTGTACTGAGCGCCGGCCCCCTTCCCCCCCCGGGAAACTGAGGCCCCGGGCCGTCCGGGTGTCCCCGGGGCCCCGGCGCTCAGTACGGCGCATGAGAGCGGTCCGGACGCCCCCGGGCCCCGGCCCCACGTGGGGCTCGTCGCCGCCCATCCCCCCCCCTCCCCCACCCTTGGCGCCGGGGAGGAAACTGAGGCCCGGGCAGCGGCGATCTTCACGGTGCCGCTTGGGAAGCGCCTACTACATTCCCGGCAGCGTACCGAGCGCCGAGCTAGGTGCGAAGGCCTGGGCCGGACCCGTCCCCGCCCCCGGGGCGGGGGGCTCACACTCCTCACCCCCGTTTTGGACAGAAGAGGAGACGAGGCCCAGGGACTGGTGTCGGTTAGGCGCTTCCTACGTAGCCGGCACTGTACGGAGCGCTGGAGTGCATAGGAAGGAATGGGGTCGGTCCCGGCCCCCGCCCCCCGGGGGGCTCACACGCTTCACCCCCATCTTGCGCAGACGAGGACACCGAGGCCCAGGGAGTGGTGTCGGTCAGCGCTTACTACGTACCCGGCACCGTACTGAGCGCCGGGACAGACGCAAACTAATGGGGTCGGACCCGGCCCCCCTCCCCCGGGCGGCAACGCTTCGCCCCATTTGCTACAGGTGAGGAAACTGAGGCCCGGGGCACAGTAATCGTCACTGTGGCCTTTGTTGAGCGCTTACGACGTGCCCGGCCCTGTACTGAGCGCCGGGACAGACACAAACTAATGGGGTCGGACCCGGTCCCCGTCCCCCGGGGGGCTCACACGCTTCGCTCCCATTGTTTACAGGTGAGGAAACTGAGGCCCGGAGAACAGTAATCGTCACTGTGGCCTTTGTTGAGCGCTTACGACGTGCCCGACACTGTGCTGAGCGCCGGGACAGACACAAGTCAATGGGGTCGGACCCGGTCCCCGCCCCCCGGGGGGCTCACACTCTTCACTCCCGTTTTGTGCCGATGAGGAGACCCAGGCCCAGGGAGTGGTGTCGGTTAAGCGCTTCCTATGTGCCCGGCACTGTACTGAGCGCCGGGACAGACCCACAGGAATGGGGTCGGACCCGGTCCCCGCCCCCCGGGGGGGCTCACACGCTTCACCCCCATTTGCTACAGGTGAGGAAACTGAGGCCCGGGGAACAGTAATCGTAACTGTGGCCTTTGTTGAGCGCTCACTACGTGCCCGACACTGTACTGAGCGCCGGGACAGACACAAGTCGATCGGGTCGGACCCTGTCCCGGTCCCCCGTGGGGCTCGCAATCTTAATTCCCATTTTTTTTACAGGTGAGGGAACTGAGGCCCAGAGAATAATATCAATGATTGTGGCATTCGCTTAGTACCTGCTACGTCCCCGATACTGTACTGAGCGCTGGGGTAGGCGCAAGGTCATCGGGTCTGACCCGGTCCCTGGCCCCCGTGGGGCTCACACTCTTCGTCCCCAGATGAGGGAACCGAGGCACAGAAAATAATATTCATTTGGTCGCATTTAATAATAATAATAATAATCATGATAATGATAATGTCGGTATCTGTTAAGCGCTTACTATGTGCCGAGCGCTGTTCTAAGCGCAGGGGCTAGACGCAGGGTCATCAGGTGGTCCCACGTGGGGCTCACAGTCTCCACCCCCGTTTTCCAGATGAGGGAACTGAGGCCCCGAGAAGTGAAGCGACTAGCCCACGGTCACACAGCTAAGTGGCGGAGCTGGGATCGAACCCACGACCTCTGACTCCCAAGCCCGGGCTCTTGCCACTGAGCCACGCTGAGCGCTTACTGTGTGCAGAGCACTGTACTAAGCGCTTGGAAGGGACAGTTCAGCAACGGATAGAGACGATCTCTGCCCAACCATGTGCTCACGGCCTCGAAGGAGGGAGAGAGACAATAATAATAGTAATAATAATAATTACTATGCTATTTGTTAAGCGCTTACCATGTGCCGGGCTCCGTCGGACCGTGTCCGACCCGACGATCTTCTGTCCGCCCCAGTGCTTAGAACGGTGCCTGGCACATAGTAAGCGCTTAACGGATATCATGATTATTAATTATCATTATATCTAATTATCGATACGTGATCTCGGTCTCCCCCTCTGGACTCTAAGGTTGTTGTGGGCAGGGAGCGTGTCTGTTTATTGTTGTAGTGGAGTCTCCCAAGCGCTTAGTATAGTGCTCTGCACGCGGTGAGCGCTCGATAAATGCCACTGATGGCTCGATTAGAGGAGACGTGACTGCAGAAGGGCTTGGAAGACGGGGACGGAGAAGCAGCGTGGCCTAGTGGGCAGAGCCGGGCCCGGGAGTCCGAAGGACCCGGGTTCTAATGCCGCCTCTGCCCCTTCTCTGCTGGGTGACCTTGGGCCGGTCACTTCACTTCTCTGGTCCTCAGCTCCCTCGTCTGTCAAACGGGGATGAAAACCGGGAGCCTCACGCGGGACAGCCCGATGACCCTGTGTCTCCCCCAGCGCTTAGGACGGTGCTGGGCACGTAGCGGGCGCTTAACAAATACCGACATCGTTGTTATTCTTACTTCTCTGTGAATCAGCTGTAAAATGGGGGATGGAGACCGTGAGCCCCACGTGGGACAGGGACCGGGACCCGCCTGATCAGCTACATTGGTGGAAACGTGTTTATTGAACCCCGACTGTGCACACGGCGCTGTACTAAACGTCCGGGCGAAGCCGGGAGAATAAACTGATGAATTCCCTGCCCACGGGGAGTTTAGAGTGTAGAGGGGCTTGCTTGTAACCCGCCGCGATGATTGCATCAGCGGCCTCCTCTCGGATCTCCCTCCCTCCTGCCTCTCCCCGCTCCGGTCCCTTCTTCATTCCAGCGGGGCTCCGTGGAAAGAGGCCGGGCTTGGGAGTCAGAGGTCGTGGGTTCGAATCCCGGCTCTGTCAGCTGTGTGACTTCGGGCCGGTCGCTTCACTTCTCTGGGCCTCAGTGACCCCATCTGTCAAATGGGGATGAAGACTGGGAACCTCACGTGGGACAACCTGATCACCTTGTATCCTCTCCACCGCTTAGAACAGTGCTTTGCACATAGTAAGCGCTTAACAAATGCCATCATATATATATATATAGGGAGTCAGAGGTCATGGGTTTGAATCACAGCTCCACCACCTGTCAGCTGGGTGACTTTGGGCAAGTCACTTCACTTCTCTGTGCCTCAGTGACCTCCTCTGGAAAATGGGAGTTAAGACTGTGGGACCACCTGAGGACCCTGTATCTCCCCCAGTGCTTAGAACAGTGCTTGGCACATGGGAAGCGCTTAACAAATACCAACATTATTATTATTATTATTATTATTAGTGGTCTGTTGAATGTGAAGAGGGAGGGGGGTAAGCGAGAGAGAGTGAATGGGGGGTGTTAGAGAAGCAAAGCGTGCGAGCCGGGGTGCACTGGGAGGGGAGCCAGGATGGGTGGAGGGAGGGAGGGGATTGATTAGTTCATTCAATCCTTTACTGAGCACTTACCGTGTGCGGGGCAGAGAAGCAGCACGGCTCAGTGGAAAGAGGCCGGGCTCGGGAGCCAGAGGTCATGGGTTCGAATGCCGGCTCTGCCCCTTGTCAGCCGGGTGACTGTGGGCGAGCCACTTCACTTCTCTGGGCCTCAGTTCCCTCATCTGGAAAATGGGGATGAAGACCGTGAGCCCCACGTGGGACCACCCGATGACCCTGGATCTCCCCCAGCGCTTGGAACAGTGCCCGGCGCCGAGTAAGCGCTTCACAGATACCAACATCGTTATTATTACTAAGCGCTCGGGAGAGTGCGGTAGCGTAATAAAGAGGCATTTCCAGCCCACAAGGAGCTGACGGTCTAGAGGGGGAGACAGACGTGAATAGAAATCAATAAATGGCGGATCTGGAATTCGGTACGTCATGTCCTTAGACTAAATCCGGAGAGCCGGGGAGGGGAAGGCCGGGGCCAGCCGGGAGGGGAGGGATTTGCACTCGGGATCCCCGCCCTCACCCGCCCCCCGGGCCCTGAGAGACTGCCCAGGTGGCCCCGGCCCCTGGCCCACGTAACCCAGCCGGCAACCTGGGACTGGCCGCGCTTCTTCCCGCTGCCCGGTCCGGGCCCGGCCAGGAGGACCCAGGTTCGAATCCCGGCTCTGCCGCCTGTCTGCTGTGTGACCTCGGGCAAGTCGCTTCACTTCTCTCTGCCTCAGTTCCCTCTGCTGGAAAAGGGGCGGGTGGAGACCGCGAGCCCCACGTGGGACAGGGATTGGGTCCAACCCCATTTGCTTGTACCCACCCCAGCGCTTAGTGCAGTGCCTGGCACATAGCGAGCGCTTAACGAGTACCACAGTTAATGATCATAATAATGTTGGTATTTGTTAAGCGCTTCCTCTGTGCAGAGCACTGTTCTAAGCGCTGGGGGAGACACAGGGGGATCAGGTCGTCCCAAGTGGGGCTCACGGTCTTCATCCCTATTTTCCAGATGAGGTTACCGAGGCCCAGAGAAGTGAAGCGACTCGCCCCCAGTCACACAGCTGGCAAGTGGCAGAGGCGGGATTCGAACCCATGACCTCTGGCTCCCAAGCCCGGGCTCTTTCCACTGAGCCACGCTGCTCACTCTTATTATTAGTAGTAATAAACAGAAGCAGAGAAGGTGTCCCGATTCCGAAGCCGGGACCGTCTCCCGGAAGAGGAGGACGCACAAGGCGGGGCTTTTCACGGCTCTTCTTTCCTGACTCTCTCTGTTCTCACCGAAGGAGCCAGGGGCGGGAGTAGAGTGAGCGTCGGTGAATCAGCAGGCGGGGATCCGGGGAAGCAGCGTGGCTCAGCGGAAAGAGCCCGGGCTTGGGAGTCAGAGGTCACGGGTTCGAATCCCGACTCTGCCACTTGCCAGCTGTGTGACCGTGGGCGAGTCGCTTCGCTTCTCTGGGCCTCCGTTACCTCGTCTGTAAAATGGGGATGAAGACCGTGAGCCCCACGGGGGACCACCCGATTCCCCCGTGTCTACCCCAGCGCTGAGAACAGTGCTCGGCACATAGTGAGCGCTTAACAAATACCAACGTTATTTTTATTATTACATCCCCATTTTACTGACGAGGTCACTGAGGCACAGAGAGGGTAAGCGACTTGCCCAAAGTCACAGAGCTGACAGGCGGCGGAGCTGATAGGACGCGCTCAATAAATACCTCTGAATCAACTCGAGGAAGCGGATATGTGCGTTTGAAGGCGCGTGGGACCTCCGAGAGGGGTCACCTTACCTGACTCCTAATAATTTTAGTACTTCAACCATTTTCGGCACCGGGGTAGATACAGGTTCATTCAATTGTATATATTGAGCACTTACGGGGTGCAGGGCACTGTACTGAGCTCCTGGGAGAGTCCACGGTGACAGGTCGGTAGATACGATTCCCGTCCACCAAATTCCAGACGGACTCACATTTCCAAACAGCGTCTGTAGCCGCAATGGCTTGTCAGATTTCCCGTCGGGACTCGCTGTGAGGTTGGTCGCCTTTGAAATGCGAATAAAATACCCTCCGTGGCTCCCGCGCCAACTCGTAACTTGCCGCCGACGGTATCCGTTAAGCGCTTACCGCGCGTCGAGCGCTGTCCTAAGCGCCGGGGTAGAGCCGGGCTGATGGGGTCGGACACCGTCCCTGGCCCCCGCGGGGCTCACCGCCTTCGTCCCCGTTTTACAGCCGAGGTCACTGAGGCCCGGAGAGGTGCGGCAATAATAATCAGAATTAATCACGGTATTTGTTAAGCGCTTACTCTGTAAAATGCGAGCAGATCGGGTTGGACCCAGGCCCCGTCCCGCGTGGGGCTCGTCCCCATTTTACGGATGAGGTCACTGAGGCCCGGAGAAGTGCGGTGATAATAACGAAAATGAATCATGGTATCGGTTAAGCGCCTGCTACGTCGAGACGAGCTCCTCAGGCTGGACGCCGTCCCTGTCCCACGTGGGGCTCACGGTCTTCGTCCCCATGTTACAGATGAGGTCACTGAGGCACAGTAGTAATAATAATAATAATTAAGGTTTTTGTTAAGCACTCATTATGTCACTATGAGCTAATTAGGCTGGACCCAGTCCCCGTCCCACTTCATCCCCATATTACAGATGAGGTCGCTGAGGCCCAGAGAGGTGCAGTAATAATAATAATAAGTAATTATGGTATTTGTTAAGCACTTACTATATCAATATGAGCTAATTAGGCTGGACCCAGTCCCTGTCCCACTTCATCCCCATATTACAGATGAGGTCGCTGAGGCCCAGAGAAGTGCAGTAATAATAATAATAATAATAATTATGGTATTCGTTAAGCACTCTCATTATGTCGAAACGAGCTAATTAGGGTGGACACAGTCCCCCGTCCCACTTGGGGCTCCCAGTCTTCATCCCCATATTACAGGTGAGGTCACTGAGACCCAGAGAAGTGCAGTAATAATAATAATGATTAATCATGGTATTTGTTAAGCACTTATTGTGTCGAAACGAGCTAATTAGTTTGGACGCAGTCCCCGTCCCACTTGGGGCTCACAGTCTTCATCCCTGTATTACAGGTGAGGTCACTGAGGTCCGGAGAAGTGCAGTAATAATAATAATAATAATGATTAATCACGGTATTCGTTAAGCGCTTATTATGTCGAAACGAGCAAATTAGTTTGGGACACAGTCCCTGTGTCACTTGGGGCTCACAGTCTTCATCCCCATATTACAGGTGAGGTCACTGAGGCCCGGAGAAGTGCAGTAATAATAATAATAATTAATTACGATATTGGTTAAGCACTTTCTTAAGCACTTTCTCTGTTGATACAAGCTAATTAGGTTGGACGCAGTTCCCCGCCCCACTTGGGGCTCGAGTCTTCATTCCCATATTACGGGTGAGGCCCAAAGAAGTGAAGCGATAATAATAATAGTAACGACCGTCTCTTATCTGGTACCGATCTGTCCATTCCAAGCGCTTAGTACAGTGCTCTGCACATAGTAAGCGCTCAATAAATACTATCGAATGAACGAATGAATGATCGTAGTATTTAAGTGCTTACTATGTGTCAGTCACTATACCAAGTGCTGGGGTGAATACGCCTAGTCCAGTGCCCGGCACGGAATAAACGCTTAACCGATGCCTTTATTATTATTGCAAGCCAAGTGACTTGCCAAACAGACGAGCGGCAGGGCGGGGATTAGAACCCAGATCCTCGTGACTCCCAGGCCCGGGCTCCACCCACTAGGCCGTCCTCTATGCCAACTCTTCCCTGGAAGAATTCCGGTTGGAAAGGCCCCCGGAGGGCTCGGGTCAAGCGCTTAGCCCAGCGCTCTGCCCGTCGTGAGCGCTCAGTAAATACTATCGAATGAATAGTATTTCTAGAGAAGCAGCGTGGCTCAGTGGAAAGAGCACGGGCTTCGGAGTCAGAGGTCATGGGTCCGAATCCCGGCTCGGCCACTCGTCAGCCGTGTGACCGTGGGCGAGTCACTTCACTTCTCGGTGCCTCAGTTCCCTCATCTGTAAAATGGGGATGAAGACCGGGAGCCCCATGCGGGACAACCCGATTCCCCCGTGTCTCCCCCCAGCGCTTAGAACGGTGCTCGGCACATAGTAAGCGCTTAACAGATACCAGCATCATTATTATTATTAATGAATGAACTCGGTCTTCCCGCCCTCCGCCCAGAGCTCAGTCCGGCGCCCCGCACCCGGGCAGACCCGGGCGGGCCTCTGTTGCCGCACCCTCCGTCCCGAGCGCTTAGCAGGGCGCCGCGCACGCGGCGAGCGCTCAGTAAACGCCGCGGGCCGCCCTCTGGGTGGGCGGCGCCCGTCCGCGGCTGCAGGTCGACCATGTGTGGCATCTGGGCGCTGTTCGGGAGCGACGAGTGCCTGTCGGTGCAGTGTCTGAGCGCCATGAAGATCGCTCACCGCGGGCCGGACGCCTTCCGCTTCGAGAACGTCAACGGCTTCACCAACTGCTGCTTCGGCTTCCACCGGCTGGCCGTGGTTGACCAGCTGTACGGGATGCAGCCCATTCGCGTCAAGAAGTTCCCTTACCTGTGGCTCTGCTACAACGGCGAAATCTACAACCACAGACAGGTAGGGGCGGACGCCCGTTTCCCGTCAGGCCGCGGGGACCGTCGACCCAGCGCTGCCAGCGGGCGGGACGCCGGCCACGCCAACCTCGTCGGGGGGGGGGGGGGGGGGGGGCGGGTCTGTTGTCGGAATAATAACGATGCTGGTATTTGTTGAGCCGCTACACCGTGTGCGAGCGCCGTTCTAAGCGCTGGGGGAGATCCGGGGTCATCGGGTCGTCCCGCGTGAGGCTCACGGTCTTCATCCCCGTTTTACAGACGAGGGCGCTGAGGCCCAGTGAAGCGACTGGCCCACGGTCACCCAGCTGACAGGAGGCAGAGCCGGGCTTCGAACCCGTGACCTCTGACTCCCAAGCCCGGGCTCTTGCCACTGAGCCGCGCCGCCTCTCTCCCAAGCGCTTAGTACGCTGCTCTGCGCACGTAAGGGCTTAATAAATACCACCGACCGATTGACGGTAATAATAATGATAGCGGAATCTGTTATGGGCCAGCACTGTGCTAAGCGCCGAGGTAGATGGGAGATAATCGGGTTGGACGCAGCCCTGTCCCCGTGGGGCTCCCAGGCTTAATCCCCGTCGTTCTTTCCAAGCGTCCGGCGCTCTGCGCGCAGTAAGCGCTCAATGTGCACGACCGAATGAAATTTGACGGATGAGGGAACGGAGGCCCGGAGAAGGAAGTGACTGGCCCAAGGTCACCCAGCAGACTAGAGGCGGAGCCGGGATTAGAACCCAGGTCCTTCTGACTCCCAGGCCCGGGCTCCATCCAATGGGCCATTCATTCATTCATTCATTCATTCATTCATTCAATAGTATTCGTTGAGCGCTTACTAGGCGCAGAGCCCCGGACCGAGCGCTCGGAGCGAACGAGTCGGCGGCAGATAGAGACGGTCCCCGCCGTCCGACGGGCTCCCGGTCCGATCGGGGGAGACGGACGGACGAGAACGACGGCGACGGACAGAGTCGAGGGGAAGGACGTCTCGTAAAAACGATGGCGGCCGAATGGAATCTGAGGCGATGGTACGTCTCATTAACAGAATAAGTAGGGTGATGAAAATATATACGGTCGAGCGGACGAGTGCGGCGCCGAGGGGACGGGAAGGGACGGGGGGAGGAGCGGAGGGAGATGGGGGAAGCTGCTTCTCACTTGTGAAAGTACAGGAGAGTTACGGGCACGATTCCTGTCCTCAGCGAGCTCAGTCTCAACGCTCAGGTACGGTGCTTGGGACATAGTGAAGCCCTCAACAAAATGCCATCTTAATTATTGCAGGACGGGGGAGCGTCTCGTTGTCAATCAATCAGTCAGTCGTATTTCTTGAGCACTTACCGTGGGCAGAATGTCGTACTAAGCGCTTGGGAGAATCCAACGGAGCACTATGAAGGACACCTTCCCCCGTCCGCAACGAGCTTACTGGTCTGGACGGAGAGACGGGCATTAGTAGCAGTAAGTTAGAGATGTACAGAAGGCAGTGAGTTAAATATCAGTTGATTTATTCACAATTATTCACCGCCGCCTCCCAGCCCCACACCCACCCGGTGCCCAGATCTGTCATCTGTTGATTCGTATAGAAGCAGCGGGGGCTAGCGCCTCGAGCCCGGGCCTGGGAGTCGGAAGGTCACGGGTTCTAATCCCGGCCCTGCCACTTGACGGCTTGCGTGACGGTGGGCGAGTCACTTCACTTCTGTGGCTCGGTACCCTCATCTGGAAAATGGGGACGGAGACTGTGAGCCCCACGTGGGACGAGCTGATGACCCTGCATCTCCCCCAGCGCTTAGAACGGTGCTTCTGCACAGAGTAAGCGCTTAACAGATTCCAACGTCATCATTATTCTTATTATTCCCCTCCCCAGCGCTTAGAACAGTTTGGCACGTAGTAAGTATTTTGGCACATCTGGAAAAATGGGGATGGAGACCGCCAGCCTCACCGTGGGCCGGGGATGGGGGTCCAACCCCGATTTGCCTCTATCCGCCCCAGCGCTTAGAACAGTGCCTGGCGCAAAGTGAGCGCTTAAACGAATGCCGTTATTCTAGTAACTGCTTAACGAACACGATAATAATAATTATTATTATCATCATGGATGTCGGTCTCCGCTCTAGACCTTACGCTCGCTGTGAGCAGGGTGTGTGTCTGTTTATTGTTACGATAATAATAATGATGTTGGTGTTTGTTAAGCGCTTACTACGTGCGGGGCACTGGTCTAGAGCACTGGGGGAGATAGGGCCGGAATGAGGTCGTCCACGTGAGGCTCCCAGTCTTCGGTCCCATTTTCCGGATGAGGTCACCGAGGCCCAGAGAAGTGAAAGTGACTCGCCCCCGGTCACGCCGGCTGACGAGTGGCTAGAGCCGGGATTCGAACCCCACGACCCCCTGACTCCCGAGTCGGGGCTCTTTCCACCCGAGGCCACGCTGCTTTCCCTGGGCTCGGTCCGGTGCTCTCGCCAGGGGCCCGGTCCGGTGCTCCGCAGCAAATGAACGCCCGCTAGATGCGATTGAATCATTGTTCAGGCGTATTGAGCGCTCAACCGCCGCGCGGGGCCGCCGGGGAGAGGACGGCTCGGCCCTAAAGAGGCGACGATCCCCGCCGGCTGGCAGAGCCCCCCCCCGGCTTCTCCGCTCCATCTTTCCGTGTCGTAGCTGCAGGAGCACTTCGGCTTCGAGTGCCAGACGCCTGGTGGACGGCGAGGGTCCATCCTGCCACCTGTACGCCCGAGGCGGGGCGGAGCGGACGGCCGCCTTGCTGGACGGGGTCTTCGCCTTCGTGCTGCTGGACACGGCCAACGCAAGCTCCCCTCCTCGGCCGGGACGCCTTCGGCGTCGCCCCATGTTCCGGCTGCTCACCGACCGACGGCTTCCTGGCCGTGTGCTCCGAGGCAAGGTGCGTCCGGCCTGGGGGACGGAGGCCGCGCGCGGCGGGGCCGGACGGGGTTGGGACACCGGCTGCAGCTTTCTGTAATAACCACGGCCTCCCCGAAGCGCCTACCGTGTACCGGACGCCGTACTGAGCGCCGCGGCGCTGCGGGGCGGATGGGGTTGGGCGCGGGCCCCGTCCCGCGTGGGGCTCGCGGTCTCCGTACCCTTCTGTGAGAAGCGGCGTCGCCCGGGGGCAGGAGCCCGGGCTGCGGAGTCAGAGGACGTGGGTGCGGATGCCGGTCAGCCGGGTGACTTCGGGCGAGTCGCTTCCCGTCTCGGGGCCTCAGTGGTCTCATCTGGAAAATGGGGATGAAGACCGTCGGCCCCCGTGGGACATCCCGACCGCCTCGTGTCCTCCCCGGCGCTTAGAGCGGTGCTCTGCACGTAGTAAGCGCTTAAACGCCGTCATCGTTACCAGGGAACCGAGGCCCAGAGGCGAGAAGCAGCGCGGCCCAGTAGGTGGCGGTCGGCAGGCCGAGGGTCCTAATCTCGGCTCCGCCGCTCGGCCGCTGTGTGACCGCGGGCAAGGCGCTTCACTTCTCTGGGCCTCAGATGCCTCGTCTGGAGAATGGGGAGAGTAAGACTGTGAGCCCCGTGTGGGACAAGCGACGGCGTCCAACCTGATGACCTCGTATCCACCCCAGCGCTTCGAACGGTGCTTGGCATGTAGCGAGCGCTTAACAAATCCCAACATTATTATTATTAAGTGTAGTGACTTGCTCTGACTCCCAGGCCCGGGCTTCTCTCCACCACACGGGGCCGCTCCCCGGCCCCGTATCTACTCCAGCGCTTAGTACAGTGCTCGGTACATAGTAGACGCTGAATGCGGACCCCACGCTTCTTATTGTTTATGACTGTGGGGGGGCGGGGCCTCTCCCCGCTCTCAGTTGACCCAGTTGTGTGGGTGGTGGGGGAGGGTAGGTGGCCTGAGGCCCTGGGGTGGGGCGAGAAGCAGCGCGGCCCTGATGGATGGAGCACAGGCCTGGGACTCTCAGCCCGGCTCCTCCCCTTGGCCACCAACTTCTCGGGTCTCTCATCCGGAAAATGGGAGATTCAATACCTATTTTCTCATTCTGAGCTTAGTAGAGTGCTTTGCTCACAGTAAGCGCTCAATACGTGTGACCGACCGGATGAATGAATGCTGTTTGGACTGTGAGTCCAGTCTGGGACATTATTTTCTCTGTCCTTCTCTCCTCTTTCTCTCTCCCCTTCTCTCTCTCTCTCTGTCACTTCTCTCTTTCCTCTCTCTTCTCTCCTCTTCCTCTGTCTCCTCCCATCTCTCATCCTCTCACCTCTCTCCTCTCTGTCGGTCTCTTCTCTCTTCCTCTCTCTTCTCTTTCTCCTCTCTCTCTCTCTCTCTCTCTCCTTTCTTTCCTCTCTCTTCTCTCCTCACCTCTCTCCTTCTCTCTGTCTCTTCTCTCTTTCCTCTCTCTCCTCTCTCTCTCCGCTCTCTCGCTCTCCTTTCCTCTCGGCCTCTCCTCCTTCTCTACCCTCTGTCTCTTCTCTCTTCCTCTCTCTTCTCTCTCCACTCTTTCCTCTCCTCCCATCTCTCGCCTCTCTTTCCTCTCGCCTCTCTCCTTCTCTATCTCTGTCTCTTCTCTCTTTCCTCTCCTCTCTCCTCTTCCTCTCTCTATCTCTTCTCTCTCCACTCTTTCCTCTCTCCTCACTTCTTTCTCCTCCTCTCTGTCTCTCTCTCTTTCCTCTCTCCTTCCCTTTCTCTCTCTCCTCTTTTCTTTCTCACCTTTCTGTCCTTCTGGCTATCTCTTCTCTTTTCTCTCTCGTCTCTCTCTTCTCTCTCTCACCTCTCTCTCCTTCTCTCTATCTCTGCCTCTTCTCTCTCTCCTCCTCCTCTCTCCTCTTTCTCCTCTCTCATTCTCACTCACTCTCCTTCTCACTCTCTCTCCCCCTCCATTAAGTGCTCACTCTCCGCCAGGCACTGTCCCCAGCACCGGGGTAGCTACGAGCTAATCAGGTTGGACCCAGTCCCTGTCCCACATGGGGTTTCACGCTCTTAATCCCCATTTTACAGATGAGGGAAGTGAGGCCCAGAGAAGTTCAGTGACTTGCCTGAGGTCACCCAGCAGACGAGCGGCAGAGCCGGGATGAGGCCCCTGCCTCCCAGGCCCGGGCTCTAGCCACGCTGCTTCTCTTGTATCTACCCCAGCACTTAGCACAGTGCTGGCACAGAGGGCTAAAATGTACCGCGATTATCATTATAATTATCATCATCATCGTCATCATCCACCTACCTTGCGTTAGCTCTGCGCTTTCTTCTCCGGTCCAAATCATTCATCATCCAACTTGTCCAGGAAGCGTCCCGTGCCCTGCCGGGTCACTGGAGGCTGGCAGTGGTCGGGGGGTGGTCTAGACTGGCAGCTCCTTGCGGGCGGGGAATGTGTCCGTTTATTGTTCTTCTACTCGCCAAGCGCTTAGTACAGTGCTCTGCACGCCCCAGCGCTTAGTAGATACGACCGGCTGTGTCCGGGAGTCCATTTCCCCGGGACAGCTCGACGTTCCCTGGCCAGCCCTTTGGACCGTGAGCTTGTCGTGGGCGGGGATCGTCGCGCCTTATCACCGTATCGTACTTGCCCAAGCGCGTAGTACAGTGCTCGGCGCCCGGTAAGCGCTCAGTAGATACCATCGCATGAATGGAGGAGTGAATGGGAGCGAGGGGAAAGGGAGGAGGGGAGGGAGGGGGGTGTCCGGCGTTGTGACAGACGGCCTTGGCGGCTCCGATGGCCCCCGCAGGTCTGCTGGATCTGAAGCACTCCATGGCGGAGCCCCCAGGGTGGACCCCTTCCCCCCTGGACACTACGAGGTGCTCGACCTGAAGCCCAGCGGAAAGGTGGTCACCGTGGAAACCGTCAAATACCACAGCTCCCGGCACCAGCCCCTCCACACCCGCTATCGGCGCCGGGGACCCTCTGTCCTCAGGTACCTCCTCGCCAGGTCACGGGTTCCAATCCCGGCCCCGCCACTTGCCCGCTGGTGGGATCTTGGGCCGGTCCCTTCACTTCTCTGGGGCCTCGGTGACCTCATGTGGAAATGGGGGTGAAGACTGAGCCCCGCGGGGGACGACCTGATGACCTTGAATCCATCCCACGTAGTAAGCGCTTAACAATACCATCGTCATTACTCCCGGCGCTTAGAACGGTGCTCGGCACATAGTAAGCGCTTAACCAATCCCGTCGTCATTATTATTATTGTTATCCACCCCTCTGGGCCTCAGCGACCTCATCTGTAAAATGGGGATGAAGACTGTGAGCCTCACGTGGGACAACCTGATTCCCCTGTATCTACCCCAGCGCCTAGACCAGCGCTTGGCACATAGTAAGCACTTAATACCACCGTTATTATTATTATTCTTCGATCGTATTTATTGAGCGCTCACCGCGTGCAGAGCACTGTACCGAGCACTTGGAAAGTACAGTTTGGCAACAAATGGAGACCGTCCCTGCCCGCAACAGGCTCACGGTCTAGAAGCGGGGAGACAGGCATCGAAACAAGTAAACGGGTATCATTAGCATCAGTAGAAATAAATAGAATTACAGCTATATGCATAGCATTAATATAAATAAATAGAATTAAAAGTATGTACATTTATACACGATCGTGTCTGCTGACTCAGTCGTTCTCTCCCAAGAGCTCAGTACAGTCCTCTGCACCCAGTAGACCGGAAGCTTCTTTGGTAGGGATCGCGTCTGTTGCTTCTATTTTTCTCTCCCAAGCGCTCAGTACAGCGCTCTGCACACAGACTGGAAGATCCTCGAGGATAGGGATCGTGTCTGCTAATTCTGTTGTACTCTCCCGGGCGCTCGTTACACTGCTCTTCCCATATTAGAGCTTCTCGAGGGCAGAGATAGCGCCTCCTAACTCTCGTACTCTCCCGAGCGCTCGGTACGCTGCTCTGCCCACAGTAGACTGGAAGCTCCTTGAGGGTGGGGGTCGTGTCGGCTCACCGTCGTACCCTCCCCGGCGCTCAGCACGCTGCTCTGCACTCAGTGGACCGGGAGCCTCCTTGAGAGTGGGGGATGGCGTCTGCTTACTGTCGTACTCTCCCCGGCGCTCAGTACAGTGCTGGGTTCGTAGGGGCCTCCCATTCGATCCCATCCGTCGGTCGGTTCTCAGGGTTCGAACCGGAAACGGTGAAGGGCAACATCCGGCTGCTGTTCGAGAATGCCGTTCGGAAGCGCCTGATGACCGAGCGGAGGATCGGCTGCCTCTTGTCAGGTGAGGGCCCCGACTCCAGATATCTTCCTTTGCGGAATTCAGTAGTATTTATTGAGCGCTTACTAGGTGCAGAGCACTGTACTAAGCGCTTGGAATGGACAAATCGGTAACAGATAGAGACGGTCCCCGCCCTTTGCCCCCACCCCCCCGGGGACGGGGACCGTCCCCCCCCCCCCCCCGTCCCCCGGCAGAGCCGGGGAGCCTCCCCGACCTCGCTCATTCCGGCCTCCGTCGGGGCCGAGGAGATCCAGGATGGTGGCTTTCGGGCCCGTCGGCCCTGGAAGCCCATCCCGGGCTTCGCCTTCCCGAAATCCCCGCTCCCTTCCCGGAAGGGGTCTGGAAGCCGTGGTCCTCTCTCCTCACCTTCTGCCGACGTCCGTTCTCCTCTCACATCCCTCCCGGCAGCTGTTTGGGTAGCCTCTTGTCGTCCACTCTTCACGCATCCCGCCCGGCGGCTGGCATCCTGCCGGCATCCATTCCTCCGTCGTGTCCTTCCCGACAGCGGCTTGGTTATCCCGCTTTTTTCATTCAATAGTATTTATTGAGCGCCTACTACGTGCAGAGCACTGGACCGAGCGCTTGGAACGGACAAATCGGAAACAGATAGAGACGGTCCCCGCCCTTCGACGGGCTCACGGTCCGATCGGGGGAGACGGACGGACGAGAACGATGGCGATGGATAGAATCGAGGGGATGGACGTCTCGTTAAAACGATAGCAGATGAATAGAATCGAGGCGATGGACATCTCGTTAAGATAAATAGGGTGATGAAGATCTATACGGTCGAGCGGACGAGTACGGCGCCGAGGGGATGGGACGGGAGAGGGGGAGGAGCGGAGGGAAAGCGGGGAGAAGAGGGTTTAGCCGCGGAGAGGTGAAGGGGGGGTAGACGGAGCGGAGGAGAAGGGAGCTCAGCGTGGGAAGGCCTCTCGGAGGAGGTTGAGCTCCTAAGTACGGTTTTGCAAGAGGGGAAGAGAATGAGTTCGGCGGAGGCGAGGAGGGAGGGCCGTTCCCGGGAGCGCGGGAGGACGCGGCCCGGGGGTCGACGGCGGGACGGGCGAGGAGGGGGGACGGCGAGGGGGCGGGCGGCGGAGAGAGCGGAGCGCGCGGGGGCGGCGGTGGAAAGAGAGAAGGGAGGAGAGGTAGGAGGGGGCGAGGGGATGGACGGCCTCGAGGCCTAGAGTGAGAAGTGTTTCCCATCTCCTCCCACACCCCCGTCCGGCAGCTGCTGGGGTATCCCGCCGTTGACCATCCTCCTCCCACACCCCGTCCGGCAGCTGCTTGGGTGTCCCGCCGTTGTCCGTCCACTTCCCACACCCGTCCGGCAGCTCCTTGGGCGTCCCGCGTTGTCCGTCCTCCTCTCACGCCCTTCCCAACCGCTGGGCCACCGTGCTTGGCCCCTTGCTTCCAGGAGCCAACTTGAGCCCGGCTCGACTCCGCTGCCCGCGGCCCGAGGCCCCACGGTTCCCTTTGCATTTCCCCCGGGGCTGACGGGGCCCCGCCTCTTTCCGGCAGGAGGCTTGGACTCGAGCTTGGTGGCCGCCGTTCTGCTGAAACAGATCAAGGAGCGGAAATTACCGTATCCCTTGCAGACGTTTGCCATCGGCATGGAAGACAGTCCCGACCTGCTGGCAGCCCGGAAGGTCAGTCGGGGTTCCGCCTCTGGTCCTGCCGGGTGACCCCGTGGCCTCCGACCTCCCCGTGGGCCCGTGGGGGGGGGGGGGGGCGACCCCGGGGTTCGGGGTCTTCGGCTCCGGCCCGGTCGATCGTGCCCGGGCGTCGGAAGGACCTGGGTTCCGATCCCGCCTCCGCCGCTTGTCCGCTGGGCGACCTTGGGCCAGTCACTTCACTTCTCTTGGGCCTCAGTTCCCTCGTCGGTTCATTCGGTCGTATTTATTGAGCGCTTACTATGTGCAGAGCGCTGTACTGAGCGCTTGGAATATAGGCTTGGGACCCCGAGCCCCAGGTGGGACAGGGACTGCGTCCGCCCCGATTTGCTTGTATCCGCCCTCCTCCCCCCCCCCGGCACTCAGTACGGTCCCTGGCTCATAGTATTTATTAACCTTATTCCCCGAGCGCTAACTGCGTGCAAAGCGCCGTACTAAGCGCCTAATAGATAGCATAATGATTATTATTCTCCTCCCCCCTCCCCAGGTGGCGTCTCATATCGGGAGCGAGCACCACGAGGTGATATTCGACGCCAAGGAAGGCATCCAAGCCCTGGACGAGGTCATTTTAGCCTGGAGACGTACGACATCACGACAGTGCGTGCGCCGTGGGTAAGGACAACGGACCGGATAACGGCGGACACGGGCGGATTCGTACGGGAACCGGGGGAGCGGGAGAGAGAGCTCAGCTGCAGTCGGTAGCGAAGCGGCACGGGCCTGGCGGCGACAGCCCGGGCTTGGGAATCGGAGGACGTGGCTTCTGATCCCGGCCTCGCCACCTGTCTCCCGTGTGACTTCCGGCGGGTCGCTTCACTTCTCTGGGCCTCAGTCACCTCATCTGGGAAGACGGGGATCAAGACTGAGGTCGCGAGCCCCGGTTCGAACCGACCGGGGCTTTCATTCATTCAGGTAGTACTTATTGGGCGCTTACTATGTGCGGAGCACTGGACTGAGCGCTTGGAATGGACGATTCGGCAACAGATCGAGACCGTCCCTGCCAGTGACGGGGGAGCCGCCGGTGACACGTAGTAGAAGTCGAACCGCACTGTGATGGCCAAGGTTAACGTGGAAAGTTTTTTTTGCTGAGTTTTACCGGCGGGCGAGGGAGTGACGCGTACTCACGTCCTCCCTCCTCTCCGCCGGGGTCCTGGTACCGGTCGCGGGCAAAGGAGCCCCTTCTGCCGACGCTTCGTCTTTCTGTTTCCAATCCACGTGCCGTCGGCGTCCTTCCGGCTTTTATCTACCGGCCTTAGGTGTGGCACCTGGGGCTCCACGTGGCAGTCACGGATCGGTCCAGGCCCGTCCCGGGTAGATCAGGGAGACAAATCCGCCTCCCTCCACCCCCACGGGCCCACACTCACCTGTCTCAGGTAGAGGCCCGTCAGCGCCTTCACCTGTCTCTTCCTTTTTGTTGTTCGCGGGATCACAGACGGTCATTAAGAAAGGCAGCTTGTTAATGATAATAATAATGTTGGTATTTGTGAAGCGCTTACTATGTGCCGAGCACTGTTCTAAGCGCCGGGGGAGGTACAGGGTCATCAGGTGGTCCCACGTAGGGCTCACAGTTTTAATCCCCATTTGACAGATGAGGGAAGTGAGGCACAGAGAAGCGAAGTGACTTGCCCACAGTCACACAGCTGACGAGTGGCTTACTGTGTGCCGAGCACTGTTCTAAGCACTGGGGAGATACGGGGGTAATGAGGTGAGGTCGTCCCACTTGAGCCTCGCAGTCTTCATCCCCATTTTACAGATGAGGGACCGAGGCCCAGAGAAGTGAAGTGGCCTGCCCAAAGTCGCACAGCTGACAGGTGGCGGAGCCGGGGATTCGAACCCATGACCTCTGACTCCCAAGCCCGGGCTCTTTCCGCCGAGCCACGCTGCTTCTCTAGCTTGTCCCCGTGGACAACCTGATTACCTCGTATCCACCCCAGCGCTTCGAAGAGTGCTTGGCACATAGTGCTCAACGAATATTATCATCATGTTAGCGACGGGGCTTTTGGAAAGGTGAAAAATCAGTCCGTCCTATTTGTCGAGCGCTTACTGTGTGCAGAACACTGCCCTAAGCGCTTGGGAAACTACGGTACACTCATTCGGTCCTATTGAGCGCTCACTGTGTGCAGAACACTGCCCTAAGCCCTTGGGAAACTACGGTACATTCATTCGGTCCTATTTATTGAGCGCTTAGCGTGTGCCGAGCATGGGAAAGTCCGATAGAAAAAACAGCCGGCGAGCCGGCCGTGGGCAGGGAAGGCGTCCGTTTCTTGTGGAATCGTCCTCTCCCAAGCGCTTAGCCCAGTGAGCGCTCAATAAATAGGGGGCCGGGCCGGTCTCTCCGCCCCCAGGCATGTACCTGGTGTCGCAGTACATCCGGAAGAACACGGACAGCGTGGTGATCTTCTCCGGCGAGGGCTCCGACGAACTCACGCAAGGCTACATCTACTTCCACAAGGTGAGTCACGGCGGGCGCGGCGAGTGGACGGAGCCCGGGCCCGGGAGTCGGAGGACCTGGGTTCCAAATCGCGTCCAACCCGATCTGCTTCTAGAATGGTATAACGATGGCGGGTGTGAGCGCTTACCTACGGGCGAAGCACTGTTCTAAGCGCTGGGCGGGGATACAGGGTGATGAGGTCGTCCCACGTGGGGCTCACCGTCTTCATCTCCATTTTACAGATGAGGTCACTGGAGGCCCAGCGAAGTGAAGCGACTTACCCAAAGTCACTCGGCTGACAGGCGGCGGAGCCGGGATTAGAATCCGTGACCGCTGACTCCCAAGCTGCTTCTCTGCCCGGCGCTTAGTACGGTGCCTATCAAATACCACAATTATTCATTAGTATTATTTATCGAGCACCTTCTGGATGAAAAGCAGAGCGTGGGAGTTGGCAATCCCGATCCCTGCCCTCGAAGGACTTGCAGTCTCCCGTGTGCGGGATGATTATTTATTCACGATAATGTCCAGCTCCTCGCTCTGGACTGGAAGCTCTTTGAGGGCAGGGAACGTGTCTACCGACCCTGCTCTCCCGAGCGCTTAGTACAGTGCTCCGCACAGAGTAAGCGTTCAGTAAGTACCTTTGCGGATGAGAGCAGTGAACTAAAGGCTTGGGAGAGGTAGTAGGTAATAGATAAGTTCTGTGGTCCTTGCCAGAGCACTGTACTGAGCGCTTGAGCGCGATTGTAGACACAATTCCTACCCTCCTGTGTGCGGAGCATTCATTCAGTCCTATTTATTGAGCGCTTACTGTGTGCAGAGCACTGTACTAAGCGCCTGGGAAAGTACAGTACAGCAATAAAGAGATAAACAGAGAAGCAGCGTGGCTCAGTGGAAAGAGCCCGGGCTCGGGAGTCCGAGGTCATGGGTTCGAATCCCGGCTCTGCCTCTCGTCAGCTGGGTGACCGTGGGCAAGTCACTTCACTTCTCTGGGCCTCAGTGACCTCATCTGTAAAATGGGGATTAACTGTGAGCCTCACGGGGGACAACCTGACGACCCTGTGTCTCCCCCAGCGCTTAGAACAGTGCCCTGCGCATAGTAAGCGCTTAACGAATACCAACATTATTATTATTATTATTATTATTAAAGAGAGAATATCCCTGCCCTCAACACGCTCACAGTCTGGGGTTGGGGGTGAGGGACGTCGGTACAAGTGAACAGCCATCGGTAAATTAAATGAAATGAAGATACGGAGATAAATGCTGTGAGGTGGGGAGAGCAAAGGGAGCGAGTCGGGGGATGGGAGTGGGAGAGCACTGTACCGAGTACTTGGGAGAGCACGATACGAGCTACGCGCCCCGCCCGCTAGAAGCTTCCAGTCTGTTTTTTCTCGGTAAGCCGTTCAGAGGGGATCTGGGGTACGGCTCCTTCCCCGTCGGATCTCCGGCGGGGGGTGGGCCCCGGTGGCCCGGGTAACGGCCGGGGGCTGGGACGGGGGTCCCAGCCCGGCCATCCTGGTTCCCTCAGGCCCCCTCGGCGGAGGCGGCGGCGGAAGAGAGCGAGCGCCTGCTGAAGGAGCTCTACCTGTTCGACGTGCTCCGGGCCGACCGCACCACCGCCGCTCACGGGTAATGTCCGACGCCCCCCCGCCTTCCCCGGCCCCCCCAGGCCCCCCGAGACCCCCGAGACCCCACCCTCTCCCACCGCTGGCACCTTCCTGCCCGGCAGCCCCCCTTTGCCCCAGAAAATACGCCGGCTTCTCTTCCTCCTCCTCCTCTTTTCCCTTCTCACGCTGTCTAGTTAGGAGTCTAGTGCCCGGCACATAGTAAGTGCTGAACAAATGCTATTATAATTCTCCTTCCTCTTCCTCCTCTTTTTCCTTCTTCCACCTCTGCCTCCTTTTTTTCTGTGGTACTTGTTAAGCACTTACTTTATACCAGACACCGTTCTAAGCACCGGGTTAGATACAAGTTAACCAGGTTGGACACGGTCCCGCCCCACTCGGTGCTCGGACTCTTGGTCCCCGTTTTCCAGGTGTGGAAATCGAGGCCCGGTGAAGTGATCTGCCCTGCCCGAGGTCACACCCCGGACAAACGGTGGAGCCGGGACGAGAACCCGGGTCTTTCTGACGCCCGGGCTCTATCAACTAGGCCACACCTCTTCCTCCTCCTCCTCCTCCTCCTCCCTCCCGCCCCACGAGGCAAGGATCATTTGATGAGAACAGAAAACCGAGATCCAGAGAAGAAGCAGCTTGGCATAGTGGCTTGGGAGTCAGAGGTCATGGGTTCCAATCCCGGCTCCGCCACCTGTCTGCTGTGTGACTTTGGGTGAGCCACTTTACCTCTCTGTGCCTCAGTGCCCTCATCTGTAAAATGGAGATGAAGACGTTGAGCCCCACGTGGGACGACCTGCTGACTTTGCATCTCCCCCAGCCCTTAGAACGGTGCTTGGCATCATTATTATTATTATTATCGCTATCATTATTAAGCGACCTCCCCCGAAGCCCCGCAGCGGGCCGGGGCGGAGCCGGGCCCGGAACCCTGGCGTCCTGACCTCCGGCTCCGAGCTCGCCATCTTGCCCAGGTCAGCCTGCATTAGTTTCCTCAAATCCTGTTTGGAAAAGTCTCCCTGAGCTCCTCGGGCCTGAGGGAACGAAGCCTCGGGACCACCCAAGACCCCCAGACCCACGAGACCCTTTCCCGTCGAGGAGAGACAGGGTGGGGCAGTGGCAGGAGCCCGGGTCTGGGAGTCGGAGCCCCTGGATTTTCGGTCCAGCTCCGCCCCGGCCCTCAGTCAGTCAACTGTATTTATTGAGCGCTTACTGTGTGCAGAGCACCATACTGAGCGCTTGGGAGACTACAGTATAACCAACCACTCGTTCAGCCATATTTGAATGCTTGCGGTGGGCAGAGCACTGTACTCAGCGCTCGGGAGACTACGATGTGGCACAGTGAATAGAGCACGGGCCCAGGAGTCAGAAGGTCATGAGTTCTAATCCTGGCTCCGCCATTTGGTTGCTGGGTGAACTTGGGCAAGCCACTTCTCTAGGCCTCGGTGACCTCATCTGGAAAATGGGGATTGAGACCGAGCCCCATGTGAGACCGGGTTTGTGTCCAACCCTCTATGTTTGTATCCATTCCAGCGGTTAGTACGGTGCCTGGCGCATAGTAAGCGCTTTACAGATCCTGACACAGTCCCTTCCCACAAGGAGCTTACAGTCTAGAGAGGGAGACAGACTTGAACAGAAATAGATCTGGGGCCTAAAAACTCCGGGCCTCAGTTTCTTCTTCTGTAAAAGGGGGTGAACACTACCGGCCTCTCCCTTCCTTGCAGGGATATAATGAGGATGAATGAGAGAAGCGATGAAAAAGTGAGGTATAAAATTCCAGGTGTTGTTATCGGTGCAAGTAGAATAATGGTGTTTATTAAGCACCTACTATACGCGAAGGCCTGTACTACGTGCCGGAAGGGAATACGCATGTGGGAGTTGTAAAGGGACATGGCGGGATGGATAGAGCAAGGGTTCGGGGGTCAGAAGGTCACGGGTTCTAATCCCACCTCTGCCTCTTATCTGCTGTGTGACCTTGGGCAAGTCACTTCTCTGGGCCTCAGTTACCGCATCAAGGGGATCGAGACCGAGCCC
Source organism: Ornithorhynchus anatinus (assembly GCF_004115215.2). Classification (NCBI taxonomy): domain Eukaryota; kingdom Metazoa; phylum Chordata; class Mammalia; order Monotremata; family Ornithorhynchidae; genus Ornithorhynchus; species Ornithorhynchus anatinus. The sequence continues at coordinate 68,518,747 of NC_041735.1, forward strand.
CATGTGGGACAGGGATTGGGTCCAACCCAAAATGTTCGTATCCACTCCAGAGCTTAGTTCAGCGCCTGGTACACAGTAAGCCCTTAACAAATACCATAATTATTATTATTATCATCATCCCTGATTCTTGTGTCCAAACCCAGGGCGCTGCAGGAGGCAGCGGGTAAGAACTGGGGCAGGGTGGGGATTAGGGAAATAAGCAGATGGCAGTAAAAGATCCCAATAATGGCTGAGCAAAGGTCAAGGGAATTCCTCGTTAATGACCAACTGAGCTGTTGGGGTGGAGGCAACTTGTGCCCATCCAGGGGGGCCCGAGATGATCTCAGCTCTCCGGGCCGGAGAGCGTTAGGCTCAGGGCGGGCAGGATCCAACTCTGGGGTCCGTCGAGTCGGACGGTTGTCCGACCCCGACCGGCACGGCTCCCGGCTGAGGGGCACCCGCCGCGGGAAACCCGTCTTCCCCGGGGACTGGGGGAATCCGTTCCCATGTCCCGAGGGGCCCGGATGGGGCCGTGGACAAATGTCCGTGCTGGCTCCCTGGGGGAGAGGAGAAGGTGAGGGGGAGAGAAAGGAGAGGGTCGGGGAGAGAGAAAGAGGGAGATCGAAGAGGAAAAGGAGAAGGTCAGGAAGGGAGAGAAAGAGGGAGGTCAAAGAGGGAAAGGAGAAGGTCAGGGAGAGAGAGAAAGGGAAGTCAAGAGGGAAAG